>NC_051850.1:25261009-26461009 GCF_905115235.1 Hermetia illucens
CAAAATCTAAAAAATACGCAAATACTGAAGCTTCATCAAAGTACTCGGTTGACATGTTCTTGCACGCCCTTGTGCTAGGCAAACTCGGGAATGTTGGTAGGGGGCGGAGGTCTTATGAGCGCTTTGATCTCTTACGTTTTATTTTTACAAAATCAACGTGTCTATATTGATGTGTGGGTCCGCACCGGAACTAAAACTAACCAAACGAACAAGGGTATTCGCGACGCCTAATGAGATAAACCAGAAAGCGAGCTAAACCTGGAAAATAAAAAAAAAATCGATCTGCAAGCCGTTTCGATCACGCTGCTCCCAGGGCAGAGGTGAGGCAGTGTCTGATGAGTTGCCTTTGCCCTGGTAAGAAACCGTAGCCGTCTTCGTTCCTCTTTTACTTTTGGTAACTTGGGTGTTAAACCCAAAAAGAGGAGACCATGGAGTGGGAGCAAGTTGCTCTCCATTTAGTCCGGTCCGGCAAGTCGGTGCAAACTTAGGATTCCCTAGCCCTAAAAAAATAAACAAAAATTAGTAAACATATTTTTGAAATATACCCGATTACTTTTTGACTAATCCCAAGATTTTTCCAGCGAGAAGCAGAAGAATTTTTCCGTAGTTCTCCTTTTCCAAGTAAAATAAACAAGGTGGTTTCTCGTAGGTAAAAAATAAAGTTTTTCTCTTCCTTGTTTTCTTTTCTGAGTCTTCTCAGCGCTGCACACGCGAACGAAAAAATGTCTCTTACAAGAACACGAACTCCTTTCTCTTCGAAAGCCTCCTCATCATCCTCACAATCCGCTACTCTTTTTCCGCCCTTTATACCCGGGAAGGATTTTATATCCTCGAAGGCGGACCGTGGACTATATAAAAAGAAATTTTATAACCTGACGACTCCTTCTCGAACGAAATAGGAAACACTCGGCACCAAGCAGGCGAATTCCTAAATTCTTACAGAAACGAATAATTTATTATCCCAGAATCTGCACGTTGCTTAGCAGTCCACGAATGGGTCCCGATGCCCGCTGCGCTCGCCTTCAACTTCGAGAGATCATGTTGCAGCAACATACGCATGCGCATACGGATGCGGCAAATCATTCCCCTCTGTCACGATCTATTTGCCCGAATGCATTCAATAATGTGCAATCTGCGGCGGAAGTTAAGGCAATTGTACATTATCGAACGCATTATTTGAACAAATTAATCCAGAAAAAGGCGAATGAATTTCACTTCCGTCGCAAAGCCACGGTCATTACAAGTTTACCAGCAGATAAGCAGGATGTAACCATATAAACCCCGATGCTTCTCCTGCCGAGACAAAGAAAGATGTCTGATTTCTGATAGATTTCTTTGAGGTTTTGCCAACCAAAGACGATGGATAGATACTGCAATCAACAAGCATGGAAGAAACGGTTTTTAGAACTCATTGGCTTAAAAGTCGCCAGAAGCCGATGTACAACCGAACTGGTTAAGTATGGAGGCGGATAACTACATCAAACAGTTGAACAATATCCCTCTTGAAGACCCTTTTTGCTTTTCTTGTGTTTTTCGGGTGCCAAACTAAGGGGAGCACTAACATACGGTATATACCACGCTTCGCAGGCTCCTGGTGCTTCGTTAAACTTTTTTTTTATAATTTGTAAATGCAGTTTCGAGAAAAATGCATTTTAAAATTAGAATGGGATTATTCACCATCAAATCTTAACTGACCATTAATCTGCTATCCTTAGTCCATAAACCTTTGATTTCTTCAAAAACCACATGTAAGGCCATGGCTTCACTTTTCGGTCTTTTAGCGAAGTCATTCGACCGTCGTTTGGGCCGATAAATTCGCGCTTCATTATGACGATCGAAATAAACCTATGCAATGACATAATGAAATCGGCGGTGGTAAAATGACTTGTGTGGCCGGGGATGACCAAAAAAGGAGATTTATCACAAAACCTAAAGAGATAACGAAAATGACCGTGAAGGTGTAGTCGCAAATATTGTAGCTCCATCGAAGTGCTCCGTTGATACGTGCTTGCAGTTTTGGGAATGTAAGGGCAGGGGGTCTTTCAAATACTTCGATCTCTCCCGTGTAATTTTCATAAAAATTGACGTGTCTTTTCCGGTGGAAATTCTCGCGCGCCTAATGAATGAACCACACGCAAGCTAAACCTGAAAATGAAATGAAGAAAAAATAACGGCTCAACCGCGCGCGTGGAACTGCATAACATCGGACCTGAGTGCCGCGATCGAAAAGGAGAACCCACGACGGATCACATCCTTGATCGATGTTCCTCCTACCTCAAATGTATGATGAGGTGCGATCTGCGAGGTTCTCTTCCTGCCTTTACATCCTCACGCCATTAAATTGGAGGATGCCCCTTATTAGAGTGTAATTTGTGGGTTACAAATGCCCAAATCAAGAAGAAGAAAAATAAAACAATAAAAAAGATGATAAAAATAAATAATGAAAATAAAAGTAATAATAAACTTTATTCGAAATAATAGACTATAGAATAACGGAAAAAACCATAATTAAAAACAAATCAAAATAATAATAATATTGCAACCAAAAAACAAAAATATGGAAGAAAAATGTTACAAATCCCTCCCCCAGAAATCTGGTTGATTACATAGTGTTATTTTACAGGTTGGTTTCTTCATCTAAATAAAATAAACACAAAGTTGCTCTTCTTTCTGTTAGGAATTTGAAGTACGAAAAAATTAAGCAATACCAAAAAAGTATGTTCATTTTATATAAATGATTAAAATACTCATCGAACACAATCCATTGGTGCGTTCCTTCTTCTTCACTTCTTGCCAACGTCGTTTTGCACGGAACGCAACCTGCCGGACTTCTGACCGCCAAAAAGATACGTAAACAGGCGTTCAGATACTCGCAGCAAGAGAAAGCTTCGTTGTTTGATTTTTATTGTTGATAATTTCTTGTTAAGAAGGTTTCACTTTCTTTTTGAACGGTTCAGAATAAACTTTAAATTGTTCACTATTCAACGTTCTTTTCAATAGAATTCCTGTTGTCTTCAAGTAAAACGTTCGCGTCTTCTCTACAATAAAATCCTCCACACGTGCTACTTGCCTTAGAATTTCGATAACTCAATTTGGTGTGAATTTTATTATAGCTGACTGAACAATAAACCCGCACCTATCACTTTTCTAGGGGTTACGCTTTCACGCAGAAATGGTCTTTCGTTTGTTATAACGCTGCCCTCCGCGGGATTAAACTCCAAAAGTACTTACAACTGTTCAGAAACGCAACCTCCTGTTTTCCAATCCAATCCACTTTCCTGCTCTAAAGATCATGACGAACTCCCCATGTCCAGCTGATTAACTGTCCATTCCATCAGCCGGTCCTGGTGTGGTTCTTCAATTCAAACTCCGCTGGCCTTGGCCTTGAGCTTCAAATTCATCGTCCGCTCAGCCACTAAATGCACGCAAATTCGTTCTTGCCCAGGTCAACTGATGAATGTTCGATTGTAATAAAGAGTTGAAAGTTGTTCAATTGAAATTAGATTCTTGAGTTTAGGGGATAGCGGCCGATTGCTGAGTTTTTTCAAAATATTTAAAATAAAGAATTCTAAATGTTAAATGTTGGATCTAAAGGAATGTAAGGATACGAATTACGCAATTGAGAGAGGTAATTGGGAATGCTAAGAAGTCTTAAAATGGGGGAAAAGAAATCTTACGTGTTATTGAGTGCACTCTCTCGACAGAAGGAACTCAGAAAAGGCGAATGACATACCATCCATGACGCAAAGCCGCGGACACTACGCCTTACATACGCCTTTCCGGACGACTTTTCGATATTCCGAAAAATCATTTTGCCCAAATATGCTCCCCCATATTGAGATCCAAAAAAAATGATTGCACGGGTCCAACACACGGGATGACCCCCTTAAGGTCTGCTACACCGAACCAATGTTTGATTGTTTGCAACGACGGAGATATAGCTCAGCACAGCATTTATAGAGGTATCACTTTGCAGAGCACCACTTCCAAGACAAAGACGCCAATCTTTTGTTTCTTACAAATAAAAAAACATACGAGTATCTTAATAGCATAAGGACCATGAGCCATTAAGTTTAACTGTATAATATTCGGATTATGATTTTGTTGCAGTGAAAAGAAATAAAATAGAAATTTAAGCAATGAAAATTATATTTATTTAATTCCTATATACAGAGCATATTTTCTACATAGTAGATGATTTAAGCACGTTTCTTCAAAAGAAGAGGACCTCCCAAGCTGTTAAGTCCTAGGGGCAACGAAGCCAATCCTGGAGCGGCAATAATATTTTGACCGAGAAGTCCGGAACTAAGACCGATAGGAGCGATTCCAGCAGAAAGTGGAGAAAGAGCTGAAGCAAGTGGAGCAGCAATTGAAGTTCTAAGTACTGGAGCGGAGAGAAGTGGAGCACCGATGACTGGAGCAGCAATGGAAGCACCAAGAACTGGAGCAGCAATTGAAGTAGCAGCAAGTGGGGCAGCAATACGGGTGGCTAAAGCTGGAGCGCCAATTGAAGCACCAAGAAGTGGAGGAGCAATTGAGGCACCAAGTAGAGGAGAAGCGGCAAGTGTTGCAATTGGGCTAGCTGAGGCAGCGGCAATAAGAGCAAGACTCAAAATAATGAATTTCTGAAATGAAATTATCTTTCAATAAAAGGTCCTTTATTAGGAATTTATTAGGGATTTTACAATTTTGATATGTTTCGTAAGTTTCTTTCTTCGAGACGAATAGTAACTGATACCATTTTCGTCGATAACGCACTATTTATATGCAAAGTTCTGATCTAGATGTATCTTAACTAGATTCAAATTTACATGTCGGGGCCCAGAGACGCTTTTCTCTAAACACCCGAACCTGCTGGTCAAAATGATGCTCATAGAGAGCAAATTTCATCATAATATTTTTCTTACGTTGGTACGTTCTTGTTTTTATTCTCATCTCATATAAAGTGTGAATAGATTAATTTTCCTGAAAATTTTCGAGATGGACTTTTTTAAGCCAAATTTCCTGATAAGGAATACATACATATATCCGAGCTCATAATCAAAGATCTTGAGTCATCGATATCAACGAATGTTCTTTGCAGTTTGGATCCAATGCGTGAGAACAGATTCATTTGCAATTCAAATTTTCAAATTGATATTCATGAGATGTGCGATGCTACAATTTTTTATATGTTTTTTGTGGCTACCATTCAATTTGTTTTGTGGTTTTAATTGAGATTCTATTAGTGATAAAATATATTCTTCTTTTCCATGAATTTTATTAATCTCATTGGAAAATTACAATTTGTAAACTTTAAGTTGGTAAATTGACTTATCATGCTCTCCTGGAACTGATTATCTTTTAGATGATTACTTACAGCTATTTTAGTGATAATTTTCTTTGTATCGAAAAACATGTGATACATTGAAGACAGAATTGCAGGAACCTCTAATTATAGTAATGAAGTATTTTATTTGTTACATGATACTGCTCTTAAGGGAAAAAGGCAAATGAAAGCAGATAAAATCGCACCTTTTCGATTATGGATAGAGACAAAAGTTACATTCGTCGGTAAATGGCAATGTTTGATTATTACCTTGATTTGGCCCAGGTACTGATTCACAGCTATTATTCGTTCATTTACCCAAGCTGACGACAAATTCACAGCTCAAAAAAGAACAAATTTGTCGCAACACTACTTTTTTCACGAAATTACAAAGTTCACATTGCACTCTACACATGGGACCACTTTATATTTCCCGGAAATTATACTTGAATTCTTGAGAGGTACATTTTGATTTAGTTGGGCCTCCGACGAAACATTTCCTAAAAAAACTCGTGCAAATGTCTATGCTTCTTCGCTTTTTTTGTCTGACACGTTTGGTGCTGGACACACTGGCTGTTAGATCATGTGAATAGAGCCATATAGACACATGCGGCAGCTTTCTGTGCAAAGTGACTATTCCTGCAACTCAGAGAGAGATCCCGTAGTTGTAATTAGCAAAATGGCATTTTTGATAAACTGCGACTTTTCAGAAGAAAAAAAAAACATATGAAAAGACAAAAGGAAAAGTCTAAAGGGAGTAAAGTGAAAGATTACCACAACAAAATGGTCACAGAATACCGAAAGGAGGTTACCGCTGGAAACGTAGCAGCAACGGTGGTAATGTTTGCAAGGATATCGTTTGACCTCCGATTCCCCGTATTGAAAAGTGAAGCGACGACAAGACGATAATAATTAGCAGCTGACAGGGAGTATCTTGATCGATTCAGGTTAGGTGGTTCTTCCTTTACTGTTCATATCATTGCACACCTGAAAACACTGACCATATCGTGTTCTACTGTTCATGAGAGGTTTGGTACACTCTCTGAAAGCTCTAAAAACATCGTCAGGGAAGTGCAGAAGTCGAGGTAAAATGGTTGCTCCGTAATCAAAAGATTCAGGCGGAAGTTGGAAAAGCGGAACGCACAAAGAGGGTCCGAAGTGCAGGGGACTTGGTCACTTAAAGCGATTGGGATCAAAAAAAGTACACCGCAATAAACTACGCATCTACAAGATATTACTTCGTCCCGTGCTACTTACTGTATGGATGCGAAATGGGAATCTTGGCTCAAATGATGGAAAAGCAGATGGATATCTACGAGAGAAAAGTCCTCCGAAAGATTTTCGGAGCCGCAAAAGAAGAAGATGCCTGACGAACCAGATACAATAATAAATTGTATGAAATGCTTGACGATGCACCAGCATCGACACTGATCAAAACCGGAAAATCGCAATAGACTGGCCACATCGAACGAAAGCACAAGGGAAGGATTCCAAAACTAATGCTAAAAGGCAGAGCCGATGGTAGCCGACGAAAAGAGAAGCCAAGAAAATGTTGACAGGAATCAGTAGACGCAGATTACAGATCAATTCTAAGATTTTCTAATTGGAGGACGCGTCTTTGCGTCGAAATAATTTTTTCTTTGTTTAAAATATCGTTATTATAGGCACGGGAAAGCAAAGAATGAAGAAACAAAACAATTTGCAAACCGCGAAAGCGCAGAAAAAAATCTTTCACTGAAAAAGAGATCAACAGACTAGAAATGGCGAATATGCATTAAAATTATTAAATTTTGTCTAAAGGAGGAAAAAGTCCGAGTTGCCACAATCTCGGCAGATGACAGATTTTACCTAGCTAGCACTAAGTGCCAAGCACCTACTTAAAACACAGAAGGGCACTGATGGCGGTGGCCATGCCCATTCTTCTACGCAAGGTTTTGATGAATCGCCTTATATACAGCATTACGCCTGTATTGCGCCGATGCCATTAAAGAGCAGCCAGAAATGAAATGGTCCAATGTCTCTAACGATCTAACGTCACATGATGACCTTTTTATAAATTCGGCTGAAGAACTACTGCATGGCATAAAGCCCTCCGTCTCAGCAAAGAACTCCCCAGCACACAGCCATCTGCTCCACAAACGCAAATCGATAAATGGTTGTCAAAGACAATTTACGCGTTTACCGTTCAACTTCCCTTCATCGACCCGCTCTTGGTCCGACTTCACTCCACTCAAAGGATTGAAAGATCGATCCTCAAGTTGAGATAAGTCAGCCCAGAGTCTGTCTTAAAAACAGCCGGATGCAAGGGACTCACCTGCTCTTTGTTGTAAAAATAAGAGCGCAGCGAGTCGATTTGGGGGTGATGTTGTGCAGCCATTTCAACCACGCTCCTGCCTCCGATGTCACGAGGGAGATTCATCAGCTTCAATGCAGAGTTAGGATGGACATTCGGAATTTGGACGTAGTACCACGTATCCACCGCTGGACCTTCTCCAGATCGGTTTTCGTGCACGGCAATATTTCGAATGCACATTCGTTATTTTTCCCTGTCTCGGTCATTAGCTTATATGTGGAAGTCACCAATGCTATGTCCGACATGCGGCTCGTGATGCCTTTGCGGATGGCTTGGATTCGACACTTGTCTAATCCACATTCTATCCGAATATCACGGCTTAACACGTTTACTATTCGCAATAGACTTCCAAGGTGGTTATCAGTACCAACGTACGTGTCATCTAAGTAAATCAAATGCGTCAGCTGGCACTTAGCGCGTAGACTATATTTGATTACAGACCATGCCCTCTAGTATCATTCAGTAGCTATGAAGTGACATGCAAAACCAGAGGTGACTCAACGAATGCCCCTGCAAGATGCCTCTCCGTATTTGGTATCACTCAAAGGTATTAGCACCCTCAAATAAGCGCATTGATAAGGTCTTATGACACCCTTCCATGACTGTCGCCAAAAATTTTACTAGGATCGACGGGATATAGATGTAGAACATCATAGCCAGGTATGCGGAATATTATCGAAAGTCTTGGCATAATCGATATAGCAACTAAAGAGGTTTCATTGGCATCTAGTTGCTTGTCCTACAACTACCGACTAGATAATGAGTTGCTCTATGGAAGCCCTTGACTCGACTCGGCAGCCCTTCTGCTCCTCGGACAGAATGTTATTGGTCTTGAGGTGCGTATTAACTCTTCCGCTAATAATGGACGTTATGGATCTGTAGAGGGTTGGTAAGCAAGTAATCGGTCTTCTGTCGGCGGGGTCCTGCACCGTGCCTTTTTTGGGACAAGGTGGGTAATTTCCGCTGAGAGGAAGGGTGGAAACTCTTCCGGCCGACTAATAGCCTGATTTATGCTATGTGCCAACGGATGTCTCTCTGGGGATAGTATAGTTCCTGCAAATTCTCTGCACTTTATTCTTTACTCATCTGCTGGTATTAGTTGAGCTGAATTGAGTCAGCCTAGCAATATTCTACCTTAGTGAACCCCGTCGACATTCCAGACGAATTTTCCATGGTGAACCTCTTCAGTCACTCAAACCAATAGTGCGAAAACGAATCTTCTGACAGTGCAATCAGACAGCAGAAACTACACTACAATGTACAAATGATAGCAGTTGCAGGAGGGACTATCAGTACACAGTCGAGATGCAATCTTATCATTGATTTGAGATAGGATTCTCGGAGTTACTGGAGATGCATAGAGCCTGGGAACACCTGGTCTGTAAAGGATCCATTTCCGAGAATTCCATACAGACTCTTTGGAATTCGTCCCGAACCTCAGCGGTGTCAGATAGCGGCAGGGATTGTTTCGCTGTTAATAATAAAGCGTTATTGGTCTGCGACTCGCTGCACAGTTACGTGCGCGCAAATGCGGGAAGCGCTCGACGAATCTCTGGTGCAACAAAGAACGGTAAGATGTTGTAACCGCCTTCGCCTTTATTTCACAATAGGAACCGATAATGAAGAGGTTCATTTCCTCTGTCCACTTAATTCGCAGTCTACGCATACCTGCTGAAGTAGTCGCTGCAGATTGTCGCGAAACAGCTGCAGCAGGAGGAGCAATGCTCTTGGTCATAGTGGCGACTGGACCATCCACGATTAGCGTTTTCAACGCCGCGACTGGAACCATCCACGATTAGCGTTTTCAACGCCGTTCTGTTTATTACGGGAGCCCGGCCCAGTCACTAAGTCAGATGACCCTCGTCGGTTATCCGTAGCGGAACTTAAGATCCTCCCTCTCCTCATTTCTGGTGGTGCATTTGATCCCTAACTGCAGGTGTGGTGATAGCTTCTTCAGTGAGTAAACTGCAAGAGTGCACTTTCCCCATCTATTCCCTGACACGCTGCCATGGCGTACAGCCATTCGTACTGGAGCTATGTACCTATCCCCCCTCCTTTCGCAACCAGGCTTGGGACGGAATACAGCGGAGCTATTTATTTGAATTTTAATTATTCAATTATTCAATTATTGAATACAATAAAATCATGGTACACCTTTGAGATTGCTTCTCTTCAAGAGATTTCGTTCGTTTGCACCTACTTGCAGCGAATGCGAATGCTTCCAGGATGTTTAGAATTTATAAGCATGCATTATTATCGACTGCCAAACATTAGTGCATTAAAAAACAGGAATGGATCTTGGCGGAGAATAATGACCCCATACTTACAGGTAGCTTTGCATAGACTAAAATGCAACGTAACGCTGGATCGAAGTGCATAATCGCCTACTTATTGGAAGGAAGTGTTCCCAGTTTCCAATTAGTATGCTATAATTCTTTTGGATAGTTGCAAAGGCGCAAAATTGTAAATTTCGGGGCTGATATTATTCTTCGCGGACTCGCGTCTATTGACTTTCAACTCGTATTTGCGATTGCAAAAAACATAGTAACTATCTTTCGAGTATAGATATATATTTCTATATTAGCAGGAAGATTTATTTAACCTATACTTTGCTTAGTCGCCAATTCGTCTGGGGCAACAAGAAATGAGCCAGATAAATAGCATTATATTCAATAGCCCTGAATAGAAGTAACATAGAATTACGCAAATTTGGGAAAAAAACCTGTATCTAAATAACTATGATTGATAACTGATAACCGAAAATGAATCATTTGACGCAACCAAAAAGAGAAACTGGTTCCTGGTGGAGAAAATTGAACTATTTTTTCATTACCCAGTTTTTTAGTTTACTGAATTTTACTTGATACTTCTAATTCTGAACTGATAAATATTCGACGAATTTGACAACACATTACTATCGAATCTAAGCTGCATGATGAAATTTTCCTACTTTAAGCATCATTCAAGGCTTGATCTTAATTGAATGGTAATTCGAGCACCGCGTAGGCAAATTCGCTACCGGTTATGCTGTATCAGTATAAGAACTTTTGTATAAATAGTGCGTTAAGGAAGTCGACGTTATCAGTTCCATTTCACTTCGAAGGAAAAGACTTACAAACTCTATCAAAATGGTGAGGACCTCAAAAAACTTCTAAGGAACTATATTACTGAACTAAAACTATCTTTTTCAGAAATTCGTAGTATTGAGCCTTGCTCTTATCGCCGCTGCCTCAGCTACCCCAATTGCTACACTCGCCGCTGGTCCAGCTCTTGGTGGTATTTTGGCTCCCGGAATTGCCAGTCCACTTCTTGGTGCATCAATTGCTGCTCCACTTGGTGCCACCATTGGTGCTCCTCTTCTAGCTCCACGACTTGCTGCTGCTCCAATTGCTCCACTTTCAGCTGGAATTGCTCCAATTGGTCTCAGTTCTGGACTCCTTGGTCAAAATATTATTGCTGCTCCAGGTTTGGCTTCATTGCCTCTTGGACTTAATGGCTTGGGAGCTCCTCTTCTTTTGAAGAAACGTGCTTAAAATATTTATTATTTTAGAAAATAAGGACTAGATATGATGGAAAATAAATCAAACTCTATTTGAAGAATCCTTTTTTTACTGATTTAGATAAAATCCAGGAATTGCCTCAAGGATATACTATCGCTAGCCGTATCAGATGAGCAAATTTATATCTGGTTAGAAAGCCTTATATTGACCTAGTAGTAACTATTGTACGAGCACATTGGAAGGTTATTGTTGGGAATGGTAAAAGGCTCGGACTACTGACCTTCGACGTACTGTTGATCGCCATTTATCGACCGATGACTCCGGTTGAGCCTTGTCGTATAATTCGCTAACTCTTCCTCAGATACTGGGTAGTAATGATTTCGATTCCAATTAGTACTTGGGCAGTTGTATATGGTTTGAATAACCGCGACTGCCTTCTGGGCGGTCATAGGTACTGGAACGATATGTAATAACTCTAACTATCCCTCCTAGATGAACAGCAGTTTTATTTGGAGCATTATCTGATCTACCATGGTACGTCCTTTAATAGTCATGACGTTGTGGATGATTGGAGATAGTTCTTTTTTAATAGCCAATAGTTCTCACCTGAGTTGCTCTGGTGATAATACTCGCAGGTTGAATTTTTCATTATGTAAATCTAGAAGTACGTTAAGTGAGACCGCTTGAACTCCGCGTTGGCTGTTGATAACTAATAGAAAATGCAAATGCAAATGTCCACGCACCGTTCTACTGCGGCCACAGCTGACGGCCTGATAGGAGGCGCGTGGCAAGAAAACTTCACTCTCTCACTAACTACTCGTCAGAGCGACCAGCCGGAAACTAAGAAAATGGAATGTAAATTATTTGCAAACGTATGAATAGGATTGGAATAAGTATATATGTGGAGACATTAATAGATTAACGTAATAAAATTAAAAACTCGGAGTTTAATTTCGTAAACGGTGTCCTTGGAGAAATCCCAAAGTGGTAACCCAACAGTTCACGGTTAATTTTCGCGCGCTACGCTGAATACTTTTTCACCGGAGTCTTCCGCAATTAGAAGTCCGTTATTTTTTTTCCACCTGTCACCGAAAACGTGAAAATAAATATTTAATTGGACTCTCCGCATTCGGCGCCGTCAGATCCAAACCTATGTGTATGCCAGGATTTGACGTTAGTGTTTTTCGCAGTTTCACTGGCAAAGCATTCGGAATTCGTCAAGTCGGAGCATAGTGGACTTAGAGAAGCCCTCGAAATCAGTGTTCGACCTTGCAGCGCTGAATTTGGGGATTAGCTTAAATGGAATTTGAACAGTATGCACAGGGCAGGGCAGGGGAATTTTTTCGCTCCAGTCCCCGCCAAATAATTTTCCGCATAGCTGGAAGGGTTGTTGCGTCGACGGGACGCAAGATCACTGGGGTTTCTTTTTTGTTTGTCTGCTTCAGTTATTTCGCCTCTGCTCCATTGGGAAGTTGGCCGTTATGTCGCGGGGAGAGAAAACTGCGGGAGGCGCGATTTCGCCATTGGCAACTGTCGTCGTCAGGGTGCCCTTTTTTGACAGTGTAATTCGGCAATGAGGTTCCACGAATTAGAGGCGCAATTCGGGCTAGCCAGCGTCACAACCAGCACCATGCGTTTTAACCACTTCCTCATCGGTCTCGACGAGGAGACCATCGGATTAATCTTCGCCGTGCTGGAGGACTGCGCCTACGCTCGGCTGAAGGAGCAGCTCATACGACGGCTTCCGGTAGTCGCACGCCGGGACCCTCATCGGCCCCAACGATTCGCTAGTACATAGTAAATACGGAGCTCAAGCAACTAAATGTACCGCTGGGTGCCTCCGCGACGGTTAGCCGAAGTGCAGTACCACGTCGCCTTACAATCTTCGGACTTTTCGAGTTCACCAAGATTAATTTTGGCTTGTGCAACGCTGTGCAGACATTTCAGAGACTCATCCACTCTGTCCTACGAAAATTTGGTCGCTCTAAGCATTTGGACTATCTCGAGTGCATTTTCAACATTTCTTTGACCAGACTTGTTCTAAACGTTGAAAAATGCAAATTTCTTTAGAAGCAGGGAAAATTTCTCGGCCATATGATTACCCCTGGCAAAATCTAACCAGACCCAGACAAGGTTGACGTGACAAAGAACTTTCCCGTGCCTACCACGGTGAAGGATCTGCGAAGGTTCTTGGGCATGTTAAAATTCTATTATCGTTTCTTGTCTAAGGCCGCTCATCTTCAAGCCAATCTCAACGCTTACTTGTTCGAGCCCAACAGCAAAAACTCCCGAGAGGTTTGGTGGACTACTGAAGCCGTCCATGCGTTTGTGCTGGTCAAAGAACAACTTATTGATGCAACACTGCTGTCATTTCATCGACTAGATCCACCCTTAGCGGTGTTCGTCGATGCCTCAGACAAAGCGGTATGGGCCGCTCTTCATCAGAAGGTGAATCAAACATGGGAACCGTTTTTCTTTTCGAAGCAACTCAACCCAGCTCAACGTAATTACAGCGCTTACGATCATGAGCTACTTAACGCTTACCTATCCATCAAGTACTTTCATTTCTCCCTTTAAGGCAAGCTGTTCAAAGTGTTCATGGACCACAAGTCCTTACTTTCGCAAGGCCTGACAAAAGCCAACTTCGGCAAATGGGCTTCATAAGCCAGTTTGCTTCTGATATTCAACACGTGTCTGCAAAAGACAACGTCGATTTAAACACTTTGTCTCGAATCTCGGAGGTCACAGTCCCCGCCGCGGTCGATTATACGGCAATCGTTGAGGCGCAGAAAGACGACGCAGAGCTTCAGAACTTGTGAGACTCGCACGGACACAAGTATTGCCTCACAATCATCGACAGGTTTACGCGATGGCCTGAAGTAATACCTCTGGCTAACATTATGGCGCTATCAGGCCAAGGCCCTCCGTCGAAAGTGGATCCAGCGCTTTGGTGTACTAGCCGTAATCATCACCGACCAGAGAATGAGAGGTCGTCTTAATGGCTCGCGACGATCCATCGTATTCGCGATTCTTGCCTTCGCACAACCCACCGAGAGGAGTTCACGGCCAGCCCCACGGAAATGGTGTACGGGCACAATCTGGACTCAGTATAGACTGGTAGAATTGTGGTTAAAGAATCAAACCATATCTTAAGAAGACCATGGGTCCGCCAGGACTTAACTATCCGTCACATCCGATTTTCTTGGAAATAGCTGAACCCATTGTCAATAAATTTGGTGAAAAGATGCTTTCAGTAAATTAATGAATGAATTTTTTCGGAGAAATCCGTCACGCGGGGTATTTAATGAAAAGGATCGATTAGCACTTTTCGAAACTTATTCCTAATTTTGAGTGAAACGCAGGAGACTGAGGGCTCAAAATCTGAGTCCCATAGAAAGAAACAGATTTCGCTCTTACAACTATCTAAGGGAAATGTCTAAAAAGCACAGTAATGTATGTACATAAGTATATCTTGAGTTTTGGCAATATAGGGAATTTTCTTTATTCCTAGCTATGTAAGAATGGAAAAACGTGAATTAAGGTTTCCTCAAATAAGATAAACACAAACCTTTTATACACAAAGCGCCCAGCGTCCGGTATTCCGACTTCTTTATTATTTCCATTCAGAATTTAAACTTTGTACTTTGTTCCATTTATTTGCTAACTTGCTAATTTGCAGTTAGAAAATGATAGTTGTTATGAGCTTGTTCTATTATCTAGAATGTGACCCGTATCATGAATAGACGGAATTTAAACGCTCCCATCTTCCTCAATTTTCACTGGCGGTCAATATCATAAACTGAAACATATTTAATAGTATATTGGTTGCAATACGAATGTTCTGTAAATCGTTTTGTGGAGTATTCGTTTTTACGAGACGAACGATGGGGGTAGCGAGTACATTTTTCACAACACCTCCAACACTGATCAGACCATGCCTCCCATTCTTGTTTATTTTTTTTATTTCTTTTAATAAAGAAAATTGTAGGAAAATATGGGAACCTCTTCTATTTTTTTTCACTTTCTTATCTAAGAACCCGAGTCTCATGGCTCACTGAATCGAGAATTTACAGTCGGGGTTGCGCGAAAGTTCTCTACACATTTCTTGTTGAAAGGCAAGAATTATATTAGACACTGGAGATGGATAGACGATGCGTGTCATATCACAACAATGACGCCTCCTTAAAGTGTAACATCACATTACAATCAACAATCACAATCCAAGTATTATAACATCACCTAACATTACTGCATTACATAACAGTACCCCATTACCTAACATCACCGCATTACTTAGAATTACCGCCTTAACTAATATCATCAACGCATTACTAAAGTGATGGTGATATTACTTTTGTGATATGTAATGTAATGTGATGCTTTGTTCTTTGTATATGAAAATAGTACATGTACGCATATTAGCCATATGGAATCTTTCATTTTTCTTTCTTGTTTTGCATGAAACATTCATTCTTCATTGATGCTTATTTGGCACTGACTTTATGCTATGAATGTAATATATGCCGGACAGATTTGTACTACCTTTTGATATTACTTTTTTTAAGTGATATGATATCATATTGATGATGACTACCTACTAAGGTAATGTTTCATGCACCTCTATTAGACATAGCTAACTCTAATAAGAACATTTCTGCATACATATTGTACCTTCCCAGCTGCGCACAGACATATGTAGTCAGTTGATTAAGCCGCATAGCACCCACTTTATTTTAGGACGGCTTCTTATCTTTACCTGTGTTAGCAGTATATTCTGATCTCTTAGAATTGTGTAATGTAAACTTAGATGTTAATGAAACATTCAATGAGAAGTTGTTTATTTCTGAAATTTTGAAAACTTGGTTGAAAATCGTCTGATGACCGAAAACTTTATTTCTCCACACATACACAATGTCATCCGTCCTATCGCCCTCTATGGTTCTAAGTGCTGGCCAACTATAAAAGACAATGAATGGTGACTTGCGCTAATGGAGACGAAGATGTTGCGTTGGACTAGTGGCGTGACACGTTTTGATCACATCCGAAATGAGGATATCCGCGATCGTTATGGGAGTGTATCACACAAAATGGTCCAAGTTTCCAATCGGCACGGTAGTGTATTCAGCTTAGAATACTATTGAATAGGTCGTCATTGGAGGCTATCCCTGTTCACGATAGTGAGAAACGTAACGACGCCTTTTCGCTTACTGTTGCAGATTTTGCAATATAACGACCTATGGGGGCCTGTTTCCTTAAACTCATACTCTAGTTACCACCAGTTCGTCTGGGTGGATAAGAGGTGAAATTCTACCAGGTTGTTCGGAATAACAATTGCGCTATGCAAATTTGGAAACAATAAAATTATGCAAAACTAATAAAAACCAAGCCAGCAAATCATTATAAATGCCATCATTAGCTGATAAGTTTATAAAACCAAATCCAAATATTCAATCATTTAACGGATTGGAAAAGTGAAACTGGTTCACAGGGGAGTAACAGCAAATTTCTTTATTGGTAGCCAATTTAAATAAACTCAATTTGAAAACTAAAGGAGAAGATACAATTTTTTCTACTTAGTTTTATAGTTTATAAACTTTTCTCTGGATATATAGTATAATCCTTACTGTCCATTTTATTTGCATGATGAAATCTCCCTACTTCAAGCATCATTATACCAATTTCTCAGCAACCAAGGTTTAGTTTTAATTGATTGTAATTCGAGCACCGCGTACGCAAATTCGCAACCGGTTACGACAAATCAGTATAAGAACTTTTGTATAAATAGTGCGAGATTTAAATAGATGGTATCAGTTCTATTTCACTTCGAAAGAAAAGACTTACAAACTCCATCAAAATGGTAAGGACTTCCATGGAGATCTAAGGAAAAACATTACTAAACTAAAATATTTTTTTTCAGAAATTCGTAATTTTGAGCCTTGCTCTCATCGCTGCTGCCTCAGCTACCCCAATTGCTACACTCGCCGCTGGTCCAGCTCTTGGTGGAATTTTGGCACCCGGAATTGCCAGTCCACTTCTTGGTGCGTCAATTGCTGCGCCACTTGGTGCCACCATTGGTGCTCCTCTTCTAGCTCCACGACTTGCTGCTGCTCCAATTGCTCCACTTTCAGCTGGAATTGCTCCAATTGGTCTCAGTTCTGGACTCCTTGGTCAAAATATTATTGCTGCTCCAGGTTTGGCTTCATTGCCTCTTGGGCTTGATGGCTTGGGAGCTCCTCTTCTTTTGAAGAAACGTGCTTAAAGTATTATTATTTTAGACAATTAGGACTAGATATGATGGCAAATAAATCAAATTCTCTGTGAAGAAGTGTATTTTGGTATTTTTTACTGATTCTGTAGCTAACAATACATTTATTGATTGAATTTTCGATAGCCCGAATCAAGCATTTTCCCCAAGGATATACTATCACTAGCTGTACCAAACCAGCAGCCTTACATCCGATTAGAAAGCCCCTGTGTTAACCTAGTAGTATCTATTGCATGAGCACATTCAACCGTCGTTATTACTCGTCGATGATAATGGTAAAAGGCTTGATTAAGGCATTGGAATCCTCGAGCTACTGGCCTTCGACGTATTAATGTTTTGACATGTGGCGGAAATTCGTTAACTCTTCGTCAGATGGGTCACAATTGCAACTGATAATAAGGTGCCGGCGGGCACTGGAAGAATTTGTAATATGTTCGAAGCATTTCTCCAGGATCAACGACAGTTTTATTCAGATAATTATCTGGTCTACCACGATACGTTCTATAATGGTCATGCAGGAAAATAAAGATTGGGTGGATTATTTGCAGAATAAGGCGAAGGGTAGTTCCAAGTGCTGGGTCTACGAACATATATCAGGCACTTGCAAGGAGCAGCACTGAAGCAATTTGTGTTACAAGTGTGGCGAATGCGGGCACAAAGCGAAGACTTGTGATTTTGTTCTTCAAGCAAGAGCTACAAAGTCAAGCACTATGGTTCACATCCCTCAAGCAGACATGCATAAGAGTACAACTGTTCACAACCTGATGGGGAAGCTGGTGTAAGAAAGAAAAGTTGACTTGTTGCTTCTCAGCAAACAGAACCGAGATAGGAGCTCACCATCGTGAATGCTGATATATCTGGCACTACTTCCATCTGGGTGAGAGACACGGTTAGTTTGCAAGTCCTTTGTGTCAGTGGTTTAACAATGGAAGGCATTGGAAAATTTCACTTGCTAATGTTCGGCAGTCCAATCAGGAGGAGCATCGGGAAGATCGACGCAGCAAAATTTTTCGAAGCTCTCCTAAGAGGGGTAAATCAGCGACAAGACCTTGGCACAGATAGAAGAACTGCAACTGAATCGTTAGTTCTATCAAAAATCGGCCTTATTACCGCAGTTTGTAATGCATCGGCTACCAAAAGAAAACTGCCTCCCGGGCCAGGTATACGCTGGTTATTAGACAAGGGGTAACCTCCTCCAAACTACATTTTTTTTCAATATAAGTATATATTTCGGGAGCAACTTACCTCCTTCATCAGTCCAAACTACCTAGCTAAGCAGCTTTGTACTGATGAAGGAGGTAAGTTGCTCCCGAAATATATATTTACATTGGAGTACTTAGTTACGTTTACTCTTCACTGTAAAGGACCAAGGGGGGGTGGTCCTGTCCACGAAGGACAAAAAAGCGTCAGGACCGGACGGTATTCCCAATGAACTGTTGAAACTCGTATCTAAATACAAGCCGGACTTGCTACTCAGCACATTCAATGCATGTTTGGCAGCGGGTGTTTTTCCCTCCCACTTGAAGGTTGCGAGGCTTTTCTGTTCTATTCTGATAAACAAGGGCAAAGGCGACCCGCATCGTCCATTCAGTATGTTGGACATAGCGGGAAAGCTGTTTGAGAAGCTCATCAAGCTGGGACTGAGATAATATGTGTTGCGGGAGACTATTTACCAAAACAATATGGTTTTAGAGCGGGACGATCCAAAATTGTTGCCATTGAGGAAGTGGTCCAAGCGTTAAACCTGGTTAAGGCACACAGTCGGCGATCTGTGCTGCTTGTGCCCCTCGACGGGGGGACAAAAGTAACATCTACACTTGCACCTTTGGAACGCCTCATACGTAACTACTCCACCCAGGATATTCCACCAAATGCAGAGCATGAGCTTCGAGGAATGGATGTTTTACGAGAATTCCTGGTCCATGTACTTTCAACTCGGTTGTAACGGTTGACCCTTAGTAGGAATTTTATAGGGGTTGTGGTAACGTTCAAGCGGACGAGTGATCTTCGGGCCTCAAATGTGATGTTGCCTTTGAACTCACGTGCCGTACTCTGTAGTTTGGGAGAGATCTGGTGGGTCTTGCATCCACCAGTATGAATGCTGAACCGTCTTGACTGTCGTTACAAAATCAAACTGTGTCTTAAAAAGACCATGGGACTAAGTTTACACGATAAGAACTCATCTTGAACCGACAAGTTCAGTCCGTCACTTCCGATTTTTTCGCAAACTGCTGAACTCATTGTTAATTTGGAGAAAAGGTGTGGTCAGTGAATCCCTTTTTATATAGCATGTGGCACCATTTTGTGTAAAGTTTAAGGAGTGCTCTCCGAACATGCGAAAGGGGGTGTAAATGTTTTTTGTAGAATACGGTCGCGTGGGGTATCAAACGAAAGGGATCGATCAGAACCTTTCGAAACTTATTCCTGATAGTGAGTGAAATGAAGAGGAGTGAGGGCTCAAAATGTGAGCCCCACAAAAACAAACAGATCTCGTTCTAGGAACCTATTCAGGGAAAGTATTTGAGAAACATTGTATATTTTGGAGTTTTGCAATTTAGAATGGAATTTTCTGCATTTCTAACTAAGTGCGAAGAAAAGTTCCCCACATAAAATGGAGTATTCCGATTTCTATTTTGTTCCATTTATTTGCTTACTTGCTCAATTGCAATTAGAAAATGATAGTCGTTGTAAGATAGTTCTATTATTTAGAATCTCATGTCACTCGTATCATGAATAGACAGATTTTATACGCTCCCATCTTCTTCAGTTTTCACTGGTGTTAAATATCACAAACTGAAACATATTTAATGGTGTATTGATTCAAGCGAATGTTCCGCTAAACCGTTTGTGGAGTACTCGTTTTTACGAGACGAACGATGGAGATAGAGAGGAAATTTTTACAACACCTCTAACAATGACCAGAACATGCTTCCTATTCCCATTTCAGAAAGGACATCCGTACGGTGGTACACTATCTTCGTAAAATATCTTTGACTTGCAAAAGTCAGTCTTGTTATAAACCACTGGTCATTTTTAGAGTGAGTTTGGTTGCCAGTCTTTTACATGAAAAGACGAAAAAGGCATATTGGGATAATCAAAGCACAAAAAGTAATAAAAACTTGTGGAAATTTGGAGTCGGGGTTGTACGAAAGGTCTCTACACGTTCCTTGAGGAAAGTCAAGAATTTTATTAGACACCAGAGATGAGTAGGCGATGCATGTAATATCACAAAAGTGATGCCTCCTTAAAGTGTAACATTACATTACCATCAACGACCACAATGCAAACATTTCAATATCACCTAACATTACTGCATTACATAACATTACCCCATTACCTAACTTCATCGCATTACTTAACATCACTGCTTTACCTAACATCATCAAGGCATTACCAAAGTGATGGTGATATTACTTCTGTGATCGGTAATGTTTTGTAATAAGATATCATGATGCTTTGTTCTTTGTATGTGAAAATAGTATATGTACTATCTAATATCTTATATGCGATCTTCTGTTTTTTTTCTTGTTTTGCATAAAACACATATTCTTCATTGTTGATTATTTGGCACCGACTTTACGCTATGAATGTAATATTATAAATGCAGGACAGGTTACTCTAGTGGTAATATCGGTTGCCATATTAATGTTGTTGTAACATCATATGTGATATTACTTTGCACAACTTTTTAATATCACTTTTTTTAAGTGATATGATATCATATTGATGATAACTACCTTATAAAGTAACGTTTCGTGAACCTCTATTAGACACAGCTAGCTCATTCTAATAAAAGCATCCCCGCATTCTAATAAAAGCATCCTCGCATGTTGCGCCCTCTCAACTGCGTACAGACATATGTAGCCAATTGAGCAAACTACGTGGCACCATCTCTATTTTAGGACGGTTTCTTATATTTACTAGATTTAGCAGCATATTCTAATCTTCTTAGAATCGTGTAATGTAAACTTAGATTTTAATGAAACATTTAATGTGAAGTTCTTTATTTCCGAAATTTTGAAAACGTGGTTGAAAATCGTCTGATGACCGAACAGTTTTTCTCCACACATACACGCAGGTAGTTCAGTTTTCAAAGTTGGAGTTGAAAACACAATGAGGAAGTGTGAAAAAACACAATGTGGATATGTAAAAAAAAGAAAATTTGAACTAAATTTTTTTCCTTAAACTCTCACTCTGGTTGTCTTGATGAATAAGAGAGGAAAATAGAAGACGTTGTTCTGATTAACAATTGAGAAAACTTGAGAGACTATGCAAATTTCGAAACTGAAAACAATAAAATTATGCAAAACTAATAAAAGCCAAGCCAGCAAATCATTATAAATGACATCATTGACTGATAAGTTAATAAAACCAAATCCAAATATTCAATCATTTAACGGATTAGAAAAGCGAAACTGGATAACAGGGGAGTAACGGCGAATTTCTTTATTGATAGCTAATTTAAATCAACTCAATTTGAAAACTAAAGGAGAAGATACGATTTTTTCACTACTTAGTTTTATAGTTTATAAACTTTTCCCTGGATATATAATCCTTACTATCGATTCTATCTGCATGATGAAATCTCCCTACTTTAAGCATCACTATACCACTTTCTCAACAACCAAGCTTTAGTTTTAATTGATTGTAATTCGAGCACCGCGTACGCAAATTCGCAACCGGTTACGCTAAATCAGTATAAGAACTTTTGTATAAATAGTGCGAGATTTAAATAGATGGTATCAGTTCTATTTCACTTCGAAAGAAAAGACTTACAAACTCCATCAAAATGGTAAGGACTTCCAAGGAGATATTAGGAGCTACATTACTAAACTAAACAATTTTTTTTTTTCAGAAATTCGTAATTTTGAGCCTTGCTCTTATCGCCGCTGCCTCAGCTACCCCAATTGCTACACTCGCCGCTGGTCCAGCTCTTGGTGGAATTTTGGCTCCCGGAATTGCCAGTCCACTTCTTGGTGCATCAATTGCTGCTCCACTTGGTGCCACCATTGGTGCTCCTCTTCTAGCTCCACGACTTGCTGCTGCTCCAATTGCTCCACTTTCAGCTGGAATTGCTCCAATCGGACTTAGCTCTGGTCTCCTCGGTCAAAATATTATTGCTGCTCCAGGTTTGGCTTCATTGCCTCTTGGACTTAATGGCTTGGGAGCTCCTCTTCTTTTGAAGAAACGTGCTTAAAATGTTTATTATTTTAGGAAATAAGGACTAGGTATCATGGTAAAATAAATCAAATCCCAATTGAAACAATATTTTTGTAGTGCTAATTAGAACTTAAATAGGGTGGTAATCTAAATTCAGCATTTACCTCTTGGGTACACTGTTATCATCTTATGGATAGAAACGAAGTGTTCTCATAGTATCCTTTAACTCTAGGGTTGAACATAGTCAAGTATAGTAAAAATGCAATACATTTATTTTAAACTCGGGAAGAGAGAAAAACTTGTTAGGGCACATGATCCTATTGTTTAATTGAAAAGAACTCCAAGTGTTAACTTTACTTTGGGTTGGGTGAAAGACGGTAGTAAATATTGCAAATGCCTGATGATACTCATTACTGAAAATAGCTCTGCATAAAGGCGGTGGGCACTTCCTTCACAACCCTTACAGAAGCCAGCGGGGAGAAACGGACGGGAAAGTCTTCAGCGACTTTGCCTCTCAGTAAAACCATAGTTTAAGGCAGCTTCGGGCCCATACTACGATCTCAGGCACTGCGATTTCCATCGCAGTAGGGTCACCAAAATGTGGATATAGGAGAAAATGGGTTCAATAATGCGGAAAGCAATAGCACAATCATAACCCGAATAGAATATTTGGGCAATACCAAAACTTAGAGCACTCAAAAGGTGCGTAAAGTGTCGTACGCACCTCCTCCTATAGCTTTTCCATCCAATTCAACTATATAGAACCGTCTGTAGAATTTGGAAGTCCAATATTGGTGGATGTATACTCCTCCTCACGTTTACACCCAGGTGACAAAATGGCGGCAATGTTTGTCCACTAGGATATATTGCATATCAGTCGACAATGAATGAGGAAAGAAGAAATTTTTACCCATTAGAAGTTTGTGCCTAGACTTTTTCAGGCCTGTCGTGAGGATAGTAATGTTACTAAATGAAATCTTAATTTAGTGAGACCACTTTGGTTTCGCGATTACGATTGATTGTTAAGAGCATATCTACCTACGAACGAAAGATATGGATTGCCTGGTCGGTGAAGAAGTTAAGAGCCCATCTTCTTCTAACGAGAAAACCATAAACATGAAAAAGACAAAAAGCCGAAGAATATGCTTGCCTGACTGAATCTTGGATTGCCTTTTTCACAAGCTTCTTAGATATTAACTTTTTGTCAGGCGTAGAAAAACTATCAAATGCCCACCTACGATTTCCATAAATTCAGAAAATTTTACTTGGATTTTAACCAGCCATCGTCGGTGGTTGCAACATTTGAAACATCAAATATGGTCGCTAGATTTCATCCCTCAACAGCCCAGTTGTAGTAGTTCGGAAGAGTTAGAAAACGACAAACAAATGACGATTATAGATTTAAACTTCTTATCTAGATGTACGTAAAAAAGAGGGTTGATATCGGTCTTAATAGGGATTCCTACTCGTAATCACATAACTCTCTATAAATTATCCTTTAAATTGTACTCGAAAAGTCACCGTCACTGACATTCCTAAGTCTCTTTCTACGCTTTAATTGTGTACAGATTAGATACTTGACGGATGTTGATTAGAAGGTGCAAATATTATAAGATTTTTCAGGAACGAAAATGTGTACTGACCTGTTATTTTATCCTCAACTGTTTCCAGTGCTGCATCAAAATTGGTTACTCAGGGATGAAGGACACATTGTTCCTTTAGGCATTGGTGTTAGATATATTGCCACGCTAGCGCACAGTTAGACGTATTAGGCTGTTGCACATGAAATTACCGTTTTGGCAATCAAGTGAAGTTAGTTGCGATTTTCCTGTATTAAACCACCACCAGTTGGCGCTGTTGGTGTCGGATAATGAAGTATAAATACTCCTACATTTAATCAAGGAGTCATTTTAGTTTTGACCATCGTTGTGGAAACAGTGAACAAAAAGGAAAAAAAAAGGATAAAAAAGAGCCAAGAACGTATATTTTTTCTGTATGAGCTCAAACTCGGTCATAAAGCAGTGGAGGTGACCAGGAACATTAACAGCGCATTTGGAGCTGATACGGTAAGCGAACGAACCACATGGCACATTGCAGTTCTTTACTCTCCTGCAACAGAAGCGATTTTTACAAAGAATAGTGACATGTGCTGAAAAGTGGATATTATACGACAATCGTCGCCGATCAGCACAATGGCTAGATGCTGATGAGCCATCGAAGCATATGCCGAAACCGAGCCTCCATTCGAAGAAGGTAATGGTGACTGTTTGGTGGTCTACAGCTGGAGTTATCCACTATTCTTTTTTGGCACCTGGAGAAACGATAAATGCACAAAAATACTTTGCCCAACTCGAGAGAATGCACCACAAATTGAGTATTCACCGGCCGAGATTAGTCAACAGAGAGGGTGTGATACTCCTTCACGACAATGCACGACCTAATGTTTCCAGAGCAACGGTTCAAAAGTTGAACGAATTGCAGAATGAGACTCTGCCTCATCCACCATACTCACCGGACCTTTCGCCAATCGACTATCACTTTTTTAAACATTTGGATCATTTTTTGGCCGAAAAACAATTTAGGAATGAAGAGGCTGTCAAAATTGCCTTCAACGAATTTATCAACCTCCGACAATTGGACTTCTATGAAACTGGCATACATGCTCTTGAATCTCACTGGGGAAGTGCTTTGAATCGACTGGCACCTATTTTGATTGAATAAATAAATTTTTGTAAGCTTTACAGTCGTTTGAAATTTGCCATTTCATTTGCAACAACATAATATTTTGTCTAAGTGGACTGAACTAGACCGTTTAGAAATTTTTATTTGTGTGGGATGCTTAAACAGTCGAAGGTGTCAGGTGTGTTATCCTTCGTGGATACAGAAACGCAGCCTGGGCCTTTTCGCTGTTTTTTTTTTTTGTTTCCATCTAAATGAGATAGTAGTAGTGGGGAGGCAAAAACACTATGGTGAACAGAAAAACTTGCGAGTCGAATGAACTCAATTATGATCAAGTCGGTCATGAATTCGAGAAAGAATTTTTGACAGCAAAAATGAGAACAGCAGCAGCAGCAATCACCAGCGACTTTAACATCAGCGCCGGAAATTTTTGAAATTTTCACCGTTTAATGCTTTGACTATTACGGAAATCATTGAGGACCGGGAGATGTTTCACTTCAGCTGGTATAGACATAAATTGGAGTCTAAATTCGGAAAGAAGATCAAATGCTGAATGGTGGAAACTTTTTAAAGCATGTCTCTGCGATGTGGACGATTTAAAACGATTGAAGGTGTTTATCAATTAATATTAAAAAAAAAATATTTTCTAGAGTGAATTCTTTGCAAGTTCCTCAAAAAGTGCATGGTAGCACGGATACCATCATTTTGGTGTAGGAACCCGTAACCATAGTTTTTCCTGCACAAAAGCGCCATTCGCTTTACCCTGAGTTACAGTGGACGCCACAGAGTTCAATCATGTGTTTGCCGCGGTAGGAGACAATTGAGCTTGTCTCTAGTCTACTTTAGACTGCTATTACAAAAAGCTAAAGGAATAGCTCATAAAGCACTTGTAAGTAAGTGAGACAGCCAAACATAATCACTTACTGACAGTGCTTAAGCTCGGTGAGCGTGCGCCGAGCAGTTAGGTGATGACAAATTCGACACCAAACTGCTACAATCTTCACACATAGGCTAGCCTGATATGTGCGGATCCAGGGTCTCTGGGCACTATGGCCACCATCGAACATAAAATCCATTAAGTCGACACGCGGCCCGTGGTTGATGAATGTTTCATGACACGTAAATCCAGGAAATTCAATTTCAGAAGACGGTGACAGCGCTAAAAGCCATCGTTTCTAAATTGATAGAGACGATAAGAGACGAGAATTGATAGAAATTAAATCACGGTCTAAGTTCGACTACCAAAAGAACGATCGGTTAGTAAACCTTAGGCTTAAACCGCGTCGTGCTATTACCACTAAAGGTTCGCCTAAAAGGCCACAAAATGTACCAACGGCTGCACTTTATTTTGAAAAGAAAAATTGTCGGGAGCTTGTCCGACAGCTACACGAAATGCAGTACCACTTCGCACCATAAACTATAAACTCTTGAGGCGGTTACTACCTTTCAGGTGCAAGCGCTGAAGTATCGGTTTTTCGACCGTCCAGAAATCATAATTAATCGAAATTATTAAAACTCGCAGTCTTAATCAACCCGCAGGTATGGCTACAGGCAAATGGACGTGCCTACAATACTTCGCCCAGCGTTACTTTTTTGGCGCTTCATTATCCCGGACATCAGCTTTCTCATTTTAGGCGGAGATTGCCTCTACCACTATGGATTGCTGGCGGATCTACCCAACAGATTACTCATTGACCTTACAACTACAGGAGAGATATCTTTATACGCCTCACACTCTTTCAACTGTTTTTTTTTGAGATATCGCAATATTATTACCATACTCTCTCTAATCTTTCGTAGCCCGTTGAGCACGATGTTCAACATCGCACGAACACGAACGCTCCCCTATCTTTTCTAAGGTGCGTCCATTATCACCGCCGAAGTCTCCAGTTGGGCGAAAAGTGGCGAAGAACTTCTCAAGAAAAATGTTTGCTTCAGGCAGCTGTTGGTCTTCGCCAGTTAATAGGGTCCCTAAACCAAATTGCGATTGGAGATTGTGTGTCGATTACAGACGTCTGATGTTTGGACAATTCCTGACCAATTCGCAATTTCGCCCACGATTTTGTGCATTATATCGCAATCCGACGTATTATTTCAACCTTAGACTTAGTCAAGGCATATCATCAAATTCTTGTAGCTTGCGAAGACATTCCAAATATGACAATATGCACATGCACCGTGCAATGCGACACAAACTTTTCCGAGATTCATCCACTTTGCGCTGCGAAACATCCACTTTTGTTTCGTATATTTGCATGATGTTGTTCCTCCGATTTCCAGTGCTTAGAGCACCTCGAGTCCATTTTTCAATATCTCCTTGAGGCCGTTCTAGTACTCAATGTTGAGAGAAAGAAATTCTTACAATTCAAGTTATCCAACCGGACCTAGTCAGTGCAGTGCGAGATCAAAGACTCTCGTTTGATTACGTGGTCCCCAGAGGCTGTCCGGACGCTTGAGACCGCTAAGCAAGAAAAATTGAAAGCCATACTTCTGGCATTCCCTTAACAATATGCACCCTTAGCTGGATTCATCGATGCCTCAAACATGGTTGTAGGTGCTTCTCTTCACCAAAAGGTGAACGAAATCTACCTGCCGTTGAGCTCCTTTTCTAAACAGCTGAACCCCGTTCAACGGAATTATAGCACTTACGATCGTGAGTTATTAGTCGCATACCTCATAATTAAATACTTCCAGTGTTTCACAGTGTTCACGGACCATGAACCAATCACTTTCGCTTTTAAACAAAAATCCGATAAAACTCCAACCTCGATACTTGAGCTTTATCAGCCAGTTCACTTCCGACATTCAACACACGTATGACATAACGTAACTGCTAACACTTTGTCGCCTGTTGCAGAGGTCAAGATCCCCGCTACCGTCGATGTTTCAACAATCGCGGAGGCGCAGAAGGACAGCGCAATTGTTCAAAGTCTTAGAACCATCTCAAAATGAACATTTAATGTAGTTGGCTCATCGTCCAGCATATACCGGTGGACCTTAGACAAGGGAACGAGTATATATTGCCGCATACAGGACTGGAAAACATGTGAGGTTTGCTAAGGGTTTCTACACAATCCATCTCGATTTAATTGGCCCTTTCTTTGCAAGACTTGCACGGCCCTCTGTCGAAACTGAATTCCAGTCGTTATTGTACTGGCACTTTTAATCACCGACAGGGAATGCGGTTTGGGTCTTCCCTTTTCTCGGAGTTGGGTTAACTCCTTAGCTTCAAACGAAACCGGTTCACCGCGTACCACTCGTTGTGCAATGGGATACTTGACAGGTAGCACAGGACGCTGAAGGCTGCTATAGTAGCTCAAAGCTACCTTGTTTCGTCGTACGTCTATTTGACTTCCAGACAACCAATCACAAGCAATTTGCTGCAAGTCCCTCGGATAGCTCCCCAGCGACCTTATACTCGACATTGGGTGGGAAATTACCACCACCGATTTTCTGCATCTGCTCAAGAACGCAACAATAAACCCTGCGCGAACACTCCTGCAGAAACACCGTGAGATGCACGATGCATTGCATTTCTAGATCTACACAAAACTTTTGATCGTATACAAAACGAACTCATCTCGTATGCTCAATGACAATACCTAGCACCAGAAGAAATCGTGGTGAGTTAAATTGTTCTAAACTGCCTTGTATCTCTGTCGGAGATCATGAAGAAAACACCCTCCCATCTTCCCTCTTTCTTCTTCTTAAGGACACAGTTGCACGAGACATCCTACGTGCAGCGTCCGATACACTGCTTTATTCAGGCAATGTTAATCTCGAGCTATTTGTCTAAAGTCTGCTTTATCCAACACAGTCTCAAATTGAATCTGAATAAAACAGAATTTGGTCGACCGATCCCCAAGAAACAGGCACTACTATTGTCAGTAGCAGTGATCTTCCTAGATCTGAGCGATTTAAATATCTTGGGTGAATGCTATCAGTCCCTGGATGAAGTGACGTTCCACAACTGGTGTTCTTCGTGATCGACGTACCAATGAACGTCTCAAAACTAAAACTGACTAAGGTGTCGTCCATGGTTCTGAGTGTAGGCCGACTATAAAAAACAATGAACGGCGTCTTGCGGTAATGAAGACGAAGATGTTGCGTTGGGCTAATGACATAACACATATTGGTCAGATCCGAAATGAGGATATCCGCGGTCAACATAGAGCTCGATCGATATTGTAAATCAATCGATGTCCCGCTTAATGCAAAGTGAGCTTTCCGTATCCTACAAAGAGATTCTGGTTCTAAACGGGGCCGGTAAGAAGTCGTTAAAATTATTTTATAATTTCTTTTAAATAAGGTTCAGATATTAAATAAATTAATTACAATTACTGTGATACTGGGTGGAAGATTTTAATTGTAGCTTAATGAGAGATAGTTTTGATGGGTATGAGTCCCATAACCTCGGCGTTCGACAGCTCGAGGGCCAGTTTTGAAGGCTTTTATCTCAATTTTAATTAATTTGATTTGATTTGAATGCTTAATTAAAGTTGACAAAAAAACTATAGTACCGAAAATCAACCCATGAAATAAAGTGTCCGATCAAAAAACACCGCAATGGAAAAATGCGAGAGAAGTTTAATAAAAGATGTTTGATGAGTTACCACAGAAAAAACAAGTCGGGAAACCGGAAGCTAGACGCTTCAGGTATGAAAGGTTTTGTGTATTTATTTTATAAAGAGATTTGGGTGTGCATTTGCCTCATTAGCATGTAGCACGTAAAATATGCATATATTATGTGAAAATAGCCACTTTCAAGTGATATTGACATTCATAGTCTTGAATTTGCAGAGAAGCGCAGATTTCACCTAGTATAACTTTGTTAGTAATAGTGCGATTTTCACTAAATTTGGTAGGATCATGATTTATACTGTAGCCTATTATGCTTCAAAATTTTGTGATTCTAGGGTGAACTTAAGGGGGGTTTTCCTGTCAATTACTAAAAATTATTTTAATATACTATTATTAACTTTATTTGAACAGGTATCAATATGGAGGGTATTTCGGAGCCTAGGCACTATATAGTGGCAGCCCCCTGATTTTTTCCAGATTTTTCGGTTGGGTAGTTCCTGAGAACGGGTTCGTTGAAAAAATGACCACTTTCAACCCCCCGCACTCCCCACCTTTTCAGCAAAAGTCAAAACTAATACCGGCTTTGAAAAGTACCAACGGAGACCTTTAATTTGATACCCCACATGACTATATTTGATGAAAAAAAAATTTGCACCCCCCTTTTGCATGTATAGGGACCCCCCCTTAAATTTGTCGTAAGAGGATGTAACTCACTATATGCGTGAGCGTTCATAGTTCCCACCTTTCTACCAAATTTGGTGTCAATCGCTATAACCGTCTCCGAGAAAAATGCGTGTGACGGACAGACAGACAGACAGACAGACAGACAGACAGACAGACAGACGGACAGACAGACAGACAGTAAACCGATTTTAATAAGGTTTTGTTTTACAAACAAAACCTTAAAAAGATAATGCACGGCCTTATTCTCAAGGTTGTTGCTTACAAACTTTTCGATCCCTTTCTAATTGACGCTCTTCATTCTAAGCTTCTCACTTTCTCGTTTTAATATAGTTAGTATATGACGAAATCCTCTTCATTTTGAACATCATTATCGCACTTTCTCAGCACTGAAGGATTAACTTTAACGAGTTCGTAGTCGTAAATGGAGCACCATATATGCAAATTCACAACCGGTCGGATTGTATTAGAAGCAGAACTTGCGTATAAATAGAGCACTGTCGAAGGAAAGGGTATCAGTTTCACATCGTTTCGCATGAAAGAACTACCAAATTCTACCAAGATGGTATGAACTTGAGAAGATATTTAAAATATCTTATTATTAAAAAGGAGCATAAACTTTTCTTCCAGAAATTCGTAATTTTGAGCCTCGCTCTTATCGCCGCTGCTTCAGCCAACCCAATTGGACCACTTGTGGCTGCTCCAGGTGGTGTACTCGCTACTCCTGCAATTGGCGCTACACTTGCTCCAGCTCTCTCTGCCCGTATTGCTACTCCACTTGGTGCTACGATCGGTGCTCCCCTCCTGTCTGCTCCAGTAGTTAGAACTTCTATCGTTACCCCAATTGCCGCTGCTTCAATTGCTCCTGCTCTGGCTCCACTTTCGGCTGGCATCGCTCCTATCGGTCTTCGTTCTGGCCTTCTCGGTCAAAACATCATTGCAGCTCCAGGTTTGGCTCCATTGCCCCTTGGACTCAATGGCTTGGGAGCTCCTCTTCTTTTGAAAAAACGGGCTTAGAATGTTTGTGTAATTTTAGAAAATAAGCATCAGATATTTTGGTAAAATAAACCAAATTGTATTTAGAAAAGAATGAGTTCTCGCTGAATTCACAACTAGTAATGAACTAACTGTTTGGATCGTCAACGGTCTTGAAAGTTCATAAGCAATGGAAACTAGTCTTAGAATAAATAACTCTAATTCTTGAGGAATGAATAATACACGATAGTGCCCTAACCCATTTAGTTTAGCCATTGGGAGGGCGCCAGTTTGGGAAATCTATAGTCAAAAAGTTAATTAACTTTTCCAACATAATTTTTTGCAGAGTAATTGCAGAAAACTGCCCATTATGAAACCTACCCAGAAATCTTCATAAACAAAAACAGAAAAAAGATGAAATTTCTATACCGATTTTGCATCATGTTAGAGGCTGAAAGTTTTTTTGGACCCATGAAAATTGGCCTCACAAAAAGTAACATGATGTAATTTCCCCCTCGCGATCGTCATTATAAGCAATTTTGCACCTTCAAGGTTTTGATTTTGGACCAATTTTTAATCGAATAACCATATGCAAATCCACAGTTGGTTCATTGCAATCAAATCTAAATTTTATGTATAAATAGTGTGTCCCTGCAGCCAATGGTATCAATTCAGTTTCGCTTCGAACAAAGACACTCAAAAAACTATCAAAATGGTAAGCTTAGATAAATATCCGAAGAATACGATACTAGAAAATATATTTATTTTTCAGAAATTCATGATTGTGAGCCTTGCTCTTATCGGCACTGCCTCAGCCAGTATTGTTTCCTTAGGCGCTTCATCAGGTCTTGGTGGTGTCCTGGCTTCTCCCGCTATTGGTGCTACTCTTGCTCCAGCTCTTGCCACCGGAATTGCTGCTACTTCAATTGGCAGTCCACTCCTTGGTGCATCAATTGCTGCTCCAGCCCTCAGTCCACTTTCAGCTGGTCTTGCTCCTATTGGTCTCAGTTCCGGTCTTCTCAGCCAAAAACTTATTGCATCACCACTTTCGGCTGGTATTGCTCCTATTGGTCTCAGTTCCGGTCTTATCAGCCAAAAACTTATTGCATCACCACTTTCAGCTGGCATTGCTCCTATTGGCCTCAGTTCCGGTCTTATCAGCCAAAAACTTATTGCATCACCACTTTCAGCAGGCATTGCTCCTATTGGTCTCAGTTCCGGTCTTATCAGCCAAAAACTTATTGCATCACCACTTTCAGCAGGCATTGCTCCTCTTGGTCTTAGCTCCGGGCTTCTAGGTCAAAAACTTATTGCATCACCACTTTCAGCTGGCATTGCTCCTCTTGGTCTTAGCTCCGGGCTTCTTGGTCAAAAAGTTATTGCAGCTCCAGGTTTAGCTTCCCTGCCTCTTGGACTTAAAGGATTGGAATCACCTCTCCTTTGGAAGAAACGTGCTTAAATTGTAAGTAAGTTTAGGAAAAAAGGACTGAATGTAGTAGGACAATAAAAATATTCTTGATATAAGAGGAAGCTTCTCATTATCTAGTAATTTTAAGAGAAATCGTTTCCTTTTGAATTTCAGCAGGAGAAGAAATATTTCTTAGGCAAATGGTTGGGAAGATTCATTATTTGAAAGGTTTTTCTAAGTATATCTTTAGCTTAGCATAATAAAACCCTGTTTGGGCAGGAAGTTCTCGAGCGTTTATCGTGAATAATCGTTTGCGCAACAATCCATCTGGATCAGGGCCATGAAGTGTGTTACAGCACTTCATTCAAGACCGAAACGGTACACTACTGGATAACAATACCCTTTAGGAGGCAATGTTGTCAGCATTGCACTCGTCCGAGATTATTACCCTGATTTGACTCATGTACTCATTGACAGCTGAGTTGACTGGTATCCGACGTCAAATCATGACACAAATTCCACTGCCACCAGTGAGATTTGAACCGCGACCATTCGTACGACAGCCTTGCGCTCTAACCACTCAGCTATCTGGATACTTTTATCATGAATACCTAAGCATAATCTCACGGTCTTCTTTTCGCACGGATTTTTTTGCTGCCCACAATAAGAGGCTCTCTGTGACTGGTACAGCACAGCATTCATACCAGTGAATGCAAAAGTTTTCCAAACGCTTCTGCCGTAATATGGAGATAGCGAACACTACCAAGAACCTCCCCCAGCGTATTTTTCAGAAATATCTCTGGCGCATATTCGTTCAGAAAACGATTCCTGTTTCATGGTACTTGATAATCTTCGGTGAGACCTCGCGCTAAGAACCTCTGCAGATGTGTCCCCTGCAGATTCGGGTCTGATCGCCCTCTTTGAGTATGTGGATTCTTCTTTGGGCATGCAGTATCAGGGACCCATCATAATAGAGAAAGGTAGACTCCTGTTCCAGAATTCAGTTCGGCTTTTGAACCTTCGGTAAATCCCGCAACGAGCGGACTCTTGGATCGTCCCAGTTTTTACTCGATTGAGAATAGCTTTTTTATATTCTACCAAACAGATGAGAAACGGCAAATTAGAAGCCATTATAAGGACTGGGTTTCGTTCTCCCAATATTTAAATGCTATTCTATACAGGTGCTTTGTGAAACTGCTAGTTCCATCCCTTCTACTTTTGTCACCTGCATTGACTCCCCTCTGGGGTTTGTGAAAACATCGCCCTTGTCTCTAAGAGAGTCCAACTTGGCTGACCCATCTCTTTTAAAGACTCCTTTTTTTGTTATGGGTGGAGGTGGAAATCTTAAAAACACACTGCTGCGCCAGGTTGCAGTAGTGTGTGCGATTCCTACCCACTAAAATCGCCTTCAAATCTCCGTCCATATCCCCGCGGGACCACTGTGTTTGTATTAATTCGCGAAGAGGGTTGTTGCATTAATCGCATTCGAAATTGCTTCCGACATCAGCATCTTTTCCACAAAATTGTGGGGTCCGATAACTACGATAATGGCATTGTTTAACCTTCCTCTTTCAACCGCGAATATCGGTCAATGGAACAGAACATGTTCCTGGTCCTCGAGTGTAACGGCGCATTTTAGACAGTCTGGGGACTTATTTAATCCGGAGCGATGCAAGTACCCTCTGTATTCACATATTACGTAAAAACTGTGTTAGGTATCAATTCAGCCCTCCATGCTTCCGCTCGACCCATCTCTAAATACCTGGGATCAGTGTATTTTTTTTTTTCGGAATTATCCCACCGTTGCTGCCATTTCTAGTAGAGCTACTTCCTTGTGGCTTTCCGGAAGCCCGCAGTCACTTCGGCCGGATTCGCCCTTGTTTTAAGAATTCTTAAAGGCGAATCAGCCCTCACTCTTATTGCTTTACAAATAGGGTTAAGGTTCAAGCTGTGATAGCATCTAGTAAGTTGGCTTAGTCCTGGAGGAAGCCGTATTTGCTTTCCTTCAAAAAGTAAGGGGGAGGGGGGTCGGTCCACCATCAATGTGGCAACAGTTCTTCCTCAGTTGCTCCCAAATTAAATAGATACGGACTTAGCGCTACACGTATACCATCAATAAGATCTCGTGGTTGCCTAAGTTCCACTCCAAGTGGACAGGAGAACTCGAGATTCTGCCGTGAACGTCGGGCAATTTCCTAATATACGGCACCCAGCTTCCCACCCCTAGTCGTTAAACAGGTGAAGTACTAGGAGAGAAAGGCGCAACCATACCATGCTAACGCACAAATAAAGATCTGGGGAAGCAGACGTCAATCAAAGAAGTGAATAGCTTCCTGTATATATAGAAAAGTTAGCCCTAGAAGCATTCAGACTATGCAAGAATAAGGCAATATTTCCTAACTGCTTGGAAAAAGAAGATAGAACATTTATTGAGAATGATGGGGGTTCATCTGGTTCTCAAAACGCATCCCGCGAAGGAGAAGACAATAACAGTTTGTTTGAGATCCAAATAACAGACAAAAGAGAAATGCAACTAGCGTGAATCCTCATTGGAGTGGGCCAATGATGTTTTGGGCGTACGGAGCAATCTGGCCTAGCAAAATAGCGGAGAATATCTTACAGATCCTGGACATTCACTTAAGGACGATTATGGAGAGAACGCCTTTCTCTAAGTCCCAGCATGCCTACCTCAAAGGAAAATCCACAGAAACCGCCCTCCACGAGGTAATTGGCACGGTTGAGCGGTCGCTGCAGTACAAGCAGTATACCCTTGCTGCCTTCTTGGATATAGAAGGAGCCTTCAACAACGTCAGTACCAACGCCATCAAGGAAGCCTTGACCGGTATTGGATTGGAGGGGTATCTCACGCATTGGATTATATCCATGCTGAGTACCAGGATAATCCAATCCGATCTGGGAGGCAACCACTTGACCAGAGCTGTGAACAGAGGCACGCCCCAGGGTGGTGCTATCTCACCGGTGCTCTGGTTAATAGTAATGGACAAAATTTTACGTACATTAGACAGCAGCGGGGTGAAGGTGGTGGCGTATGCCGACGACTTGGTGATACTAGTATCTGGGATGTTTCTGTCCATTATGAGCGACATCATGGAAGGAGCGTTGCGAAAGGTGTGCCTGTGGGCCGCAAGATGCGGACTCAGCATAAACCCAACCAAAACGCAACTGATGCTATTCACCACCAAGACAAGGATACCTGAATTCCATCTACCACGGCTGAATGAACAAAGATTGGTTCTTTCCTCTAATGTGAAGTATTTGGGTGTAATCCTGGATCCTAAGCTAAATTGGAGGTTGAACATAGAACTGAGGGTTAAGAAGGCCTGTATAGCCTTCTATGCCTGTAAGAGAACCTTTGCCAAGAAATGGGGTCTCCAGCCGAGGATGGTTCTCTTGATGTACACCGCTGTAGTGCGTCCGATCCTGACGTACGGATCTATTGTATGGTGGCAGGCTTTGAAGAAGAAATACAATAAAACGAAGCTTAATAGGATTCAAAGAACCGCGTGTGCAGGTGCTACGGGGGCTCTGCAGTCTTGCCCGGCAGATGCTCTCAATGTACTCCTGCATCTCCTCCCCCTTGACCTCCACATCAAATATGTTGCAGCGTGCAGTGCCGTAAGAGTGCGTGAGTCCGGATGCTGGGCAGCGAAGTCCTACGGCCACAGCAGCATTCTAAATGAAATACCTCGAGAAATCTGGGCATCCCCCATGGACTATGTCACACGCAAGCTGAGCTTCACGAGAAACTTTGCTGTGGACCTTCCAACCAGGGCAAAGTGGAAGACCGGCGGCGTGTTGCAAGACTATGACACGGTATTCTTTACGAACGGATCAAAGATGGCCTATGGAGTCGGCGCGGGGGTTTTCTCGAATACACACGGTGTATCCAAGTCGTATGGTCTCCCAGGTTTCGCCAGTGTATTCCAGGCGGAAGTACTGGCGATATTGGAAGTCTGTCGATGGCTGGAGCGTGATTCGAGTCCCAAGCGTAACATAGCCATTCTGACCGACAGCCAAGCGGCCATCAAGGCCTTGTACTCAACGACGACATCTTCCCGGTTGGTGGGGCAGTGCAGAGACACGCTCAACCATCTGGGCGGCACGCTCAAGATCACTCTCCTCTGGGTTCCCGGGCATAGGAACATAGAAGGGAACGAGCGGGCTGACGTATTGGCCAGGCAAGGCTCTGCTCTTGGCAGTCCCTCGGGGAACACAGTCGGTGTTCCGCTGGCGGCTGTCGGGGGCCGAGTCTACTCACACTGCCTAGCAGCCGCGGGCCTGAGATGGCGAAGGCTTACAAGCTGTGCCAAATCAAGGAGAATTTGGCCCGCTTATAACATAGCCCGATCACGAGAGCTCCTGTGCCAGACGCGTGCAAATGCATTCAAGATTACGGCGGTCTGCACGGGGCACTGGCCCATAGGGGACCATGCCGCTAGGCTCGGCTTACCCTACAACTCGCATTGCCGAAGCTGCGGAGAAGGAAGGGAAACCCTCATGCACTTTCTCTGCGATTGCCCAGCTCTGACTCGAGTCAGGCTGCGGACACTGGGTAAACCATTCTTTGGGGACCTCAGTGAGATTTCTAGTTACAGGGTCGGAGAGCTGCTTTCCTTCGTGAATGCTACGGGCTGGCTCTGAAGATCCGAGCCAGCTGGACTCTGCTTCCCTGTTCCTATAACAACAGTCACGGTCTTAGAAGTTTGTGGCATCAAAACGGCGCACCAAAGCACTAATTGGGCTCCTCGGAGCGGCCACTGATACCTACCTACCTACCCCATCTTACAGATGGTACTCAGCAACGTGACACCTCTTTAATTGCTGCACTGCGTGATATCCCCCTTTTTATATATGGGACAGATAATACCACATTGGCAGTCGTCAGGCATTAATTTGTTGTCCGAAACCTTGAGCATCAACCCTCTCGGACGGAACTTATTGTCCTGAATGTAGGTAGTACTCTCTTATTCAGACATGCTGGATGCTAGGGAATTCCCTCAGACTGCTGTGGATTGCATAGCGAACAGCTGGCCAATGTGAGGTAGTCCCGATCGTATTCCAAGCCAAGAAATGAAACTTGCATTGATGTATAAGCCATACTTTCTGCTCAACACATTTAAAGCATTTTTGACAGCGGGTGCTTTTCCCTCCCGCAGGAAGGTTGCTAGGCTTGGGCTGATAAGCTAAAACAAAGGCGACCTCGGGGCGCCGTCAGCGATCCGTCCTCCCTTTATGTTAAACAAAGAGAAGAATCTGCTTGAAGTTTAACTGACGCAATATGTGCTGCGGGAAACGTTCACTTAAACAATGTGGTTTTAGGGTGGTGCGATCCACAGTTAATGTCATTGAAGATGGGGTCGAAGCGGTAAGAGTGGCTGCAGCACACAGTCGTCAGTGTCGGCGAGTGGTGCTCCTTGTGACGCTAGATATAAGAAATGCCAGCAGAATTGACTGCACTGCCTGCGACATTTTTAAGGCGTTAGATAATCTTTTGCAGGCATTGATCGACTACTCAAAAGACAACGTTAGGGTCACATATAGCAGACCCAGGAAAGGCAGCGTAAAATGGGGGTAACATCGAAATCTATTTTTAGTCTGGATCTCGCTCCAAAGGAGCGCGTAATCTGATAGTCTGCTAAGATGTCTGATAAATCTAGTCAGATACATGAATGTATTTCGGAACTTCCCCTGCAAGCATGGCTCAAAAAGCTCAACGGATACTGGAAATGTTGAGTACTCATATGGATAGCTGAGCATTGATTTTCCCTGGGGAAAACCGATATGATCGTTCTCACCAGATTCCTACAGTGAATAAGAACTTGTCTAATCATGGCATTGTCGGAATGATGATAGGCACGAGCAGATTTGCAACACCGCAAATATGACTGCAGCTAAAATGTTTTCGTTTCGCTGCTGATAGTCAATTCGCGGGCTGATGGCCAATGCACCCATCGTACCACCTCGGAAAGGAGTTATTCTAATAGGTAACCATTCTGTAGAGCACGGGCGTCTATACCTCAGAAAAAGGAGAGGAAAATAAGGAAGCCATTGCTTGTGTAGAGAGGGCCCTCACTCTAAGCAAGAGAAGGGAAGGGAAGAGAATCAGTCGGTTCCGGGTTAGTGTCCTAAACATAATAAGACGCAGGAGGTTTAGCTGGTAATCTGTCGCTATTCAAAACTATAAATATGAAGGCTGCTAAGGCCATTATTATTAAGATTACCCTGGCTAATCAGCAACGAGCAGGTAATCTGCTTGACAATGTCATTATCAACAGCAGATGTAGGACATCGGAATCATCACGTAGCAATCCCTTACTATCACTGCCGCTATCAAACGTGTTTTGGTCTCTAGTGCAGGCGAAGTTGTCGACTTGAAAGAACGTCATAAACCCGATATAGTGGAGAAGGATACTTTCTAGGAGCAATTATACACAGTTCAGGGGCAGGTTCCTTCCTAAATGTGACATTATGATCTGAGTGATCTGAATGCAAAAGTGGGCTATGATAACACTTCGGTCGGACATTTGATTGGGAACACGGTCTCCGCAACCGTAACGATAATGGGGATAAGATTGTGAATTTCGGCGACTTCCATTGCTTCGCTGTTGGTGACACATTGTTTGAGCAAAAGACTTGCCATAAGGGAAGTTGGGACACAGAAGCAATCAATCTCTGCGAACAGTACAAGATCTAGGAGGTGTCACCTGAGTATGCATTGCAAGAAAGGCGCTTGCCAACGGGATCAACACGCTTAAGTTATTGCGTGATCCGTCCGTCATTTCTCGCAGGTCGTCGGCCTCGTTTGGAGGGGACGTCACAAGATATGGATAACTGCGGAATCGTAGAAGACGACGACGGAAGGGGTTGAATGCTCTTTTGTCCGTTGCGAGGGATGGCAGGCGTGATGTGCTCTCACTCCGATACTGAGCGAAATCCGAAGAAGTTAAGCGTAGGGTACGCTGTAACAAGAGGGAACTCGTTATTGCGCTGGCCAGGCAAGCAAAAAATGCTGCAGATAGCAATGGTTTCAGAAGTGTGCACCACATCACAATAGAGGACGACTTCTTATCCCCGTTGATGAACAACTGAAAAGGGGAAAATACACTTCACCGTGGTTCTTAACTGTATCATATCTGGTGAAATTCCTCCTCTTGTAGATTAAATGGATGAAAAGCTCGCATTCACATGTTGCGGTGAATACACGTGGATGCGGACTTTTTCTCCAAACAGAAGAGAAATCATTTCGGCCATCAATTTACTCAAACAAACTAAAGTCGCTGGGGTTTACGGTATCCCCACAGAGTTATTTATCGCTGCACCTACAGATACCGCAGTTCTGTTGTTTCTACTCATGCAGAAATCTTAGCAATCCGTGAACTTTTCCAGCAGATGGAAGAAGGGGACGGTCGTCAAGATCCCAAAGAACGGGCCCCATTTTGAGTGTGATAATTGCAGAGTTATCTGCGTTGTCGTTGTTGCTGCAAAGATAATAGTTGAAATAATCCTGGAACGTATCAAAGAATATCTCAACAGCATGGCCGATAGAGAGTAGGCTGGTTTCCGGTCAGAATCCTTCTGCATTGACCAAATCAACACCTTACGGAGCATCTTGAAACAGTGAGCGGAGTTTAGATCTTCGTTTCACCTCCGATTTTGAGAAAGCTTTCGATAGTGTGAATAGGGAATGTATCTGGAACTCTAAACCGAGGAGGGCATTCCGAAGAAACTAATGACTTATTGAAGCGACATATGGTGGCGAAGAATGTCACGTGCTACGTCGAAGTAAAATCTCAAAGGAATTTGGGGTTCAAAACAGAGTCCGCCAGGGTTGCATCTTTTCACGGATATAATTTCTTCTTGTTACCTTCTTCATTCTGGCATATCCGGATGATGCGGAGGAGTTCAATGAACGATGACGTTTTCCGTCGAATACCTCGACTTCACTAATGACATTTATTTCTCTATCTATTTCTTTTTCTCTCACAGGGTCATGGACCTTTCCCAAATGACTCCGTATTTGGAAAGAGAGGCAAGTAGGGTGGAGCTGAAAATAAACACCAATAAAACCAAGGTTTTCGGTTTGACAATTCAAAGCACTTTCTCCATCTGCATTGATGAGCAGAGCATCAAATACTTAATTTGTGTATCTACCATAGGAAGCTTGGTTTCTGCCAACGGTGGTACGGAACTATATATTTCCCGACACAGTAACTGCGCTAGATTCACTTTAGCTGCCGTGTCTAAAATTTAGAAATTCAGTTTATTTATTTATTTAATTTAACGGAGAACAAACAGATTAAACTCCAATTAATTATTGTCATCAGGAGGAGGAGAAAGCAAAAATCTTACCCTGCGTTTAAAACTACTTAAAGTAGAGAAGTTAAAAGGACCAAGCTGAACGTAGACTTCGAACGCCGCGAAGGGCACGTTGAAAATATCTGCGCGTCGTCAGTGACGGAGTCCATCAGACCCGAGGAAAGTTTAAACAAGTCGAGAAACCGCAAGCTAGACGCTTCAGGTATGAAAGGTTTTGTGTATTTATTTTATAAAGAGATTTGAGTGTACATTTGTCCCATTAGCATGTAGCATGTAAAATGTGCATATATTATGTGAATATATCCACTTTCAAGTGATATTGACATTCATAGTCTTGAATTTGCAGAGGAGCGACAGTTTTGACCTAGTAATGGTGCGATTTTCACGAAATTTGGCAGAATCATGCTCTATGCTGTAGCCTACCTTGCTGCAAAATTGTGTGATTCTAGGGTGAACTTAAGAGGGGTTTTCCTGTCAATTACTAAAAATTATAGTATTGTACTATTATTAACTTTATTTGAACAGGTATTGGTATGGAGAGTATTTCGAAGCCTAGGTACCATATAGTGGCAGCCCCCTGATTTTTTTTTTCAAATTTTTCAGCTAAGTAGTTTCTGAAAATGGGTACGTTAAAAAAATGGTCTCTTTCGACCCCCCCCCCCCCACTCCCCACCTTTTCAACAAATGTCAAAACTAAGACCGGCTTCGAAAAGTACTAACCGAGACGTTTCATTTGATACCCAACATGACCATGTTTGATGCAAAAAAAATTTACACCCCCTTTTTGCATGTATAAGGACCCCCCTTAGATTCAACGTAAAAGGATGTAACTTACTATATGCGTGAGCATTCACACTTTTTATCAAATTTAGTGCCAATCGCTACAACCATCTTCGAGAAAAATGCGTGTGACGGACAGATAGACAGTAAACCGATTTTAATAAGGTTTCGTGTTTACACAAAACCTTAAAAATGTGCATAGATCCAGATAGGATCTACGCTGTTGTAGGAGGGGAAGGTTCAGAAAGCGGAGGCGGGAGGGATAGTCCACACGAGCCAAGCTTTTCTTAAAGAAAAGGGAACGGATGAATTTACGTTGCACATTTTCAAGGGCAAGACAATTACAGTTACAGGAGGGTGACCAGATCACGGAGCAATACTCGAGGGTGTTCCTCACGAGGGAATTGAAGAGAGCGAAGGAGGGTTGGATGGTAGTAGTATAAAGCCTGACAATTTTGCTGCTCGGTTGATGACATCGAGGCAATGGGTGTCAAAGCGAACCTTATTGTCGAAAGTGACTCCGAGGTCTTGAGTGGAACTTAAGCAGGATAATGAATGCCCGTTAAGAGAATTGGAGAAAGAAGTGGGTGAGGACTTTAGGGAGTAGCAAATAGAATGACACTTTCTGACGTTTAGCGCTAAATCATTAGTCGAGCACCAACAAGTTGAGACTGTTCTGTCATAGCGTTCTTTCTATGTTGCTATATTGGAGTAGTACATGGAAAGTGTTCCTCAAGAGCTCGAAGCCGTCATCAACACCTTTCCGCATAATATCATCGGAGTACGCTGGCCTGTTACTATATAAAACGAAGAACTTGGTCGACGCACAGGCCTGGCACTTGTACAGACTGTGATCAGAAGACGGAGGTGGCAGTACATAGGTCACAAAATTAGGAAGACGACTTTTGTATTGTTGGCTATGCCATGCAGTGGAATCCACTTCCCTAAGCTGGTTGACGAGTGGGTGGCCCCAAGGGCACTTGGAGCAGAACAGCATAGAAGGAGTGTCAGCGTCTCAAGAAGCGTACTTTAAGTAACCATGATCAACAGCGCGGTGTGGTTGAGGCGCTGCAGCCCATCAAGAAGTAAATTACAACCATATATCAGGCGCATGAGCAGAGTAAAGTCACTGGCCTTGACGGTCCATTAATTGAAATGCGACTTACGCTCGTTCGTAAACGTTGGGAATCCGACATATTTTTCCGTGAGTGGAAGAAGGGAATGGAAGATTTCGAAATGGCTTAAATCATCCTGCCACGGATCAAAAAACATCCTCGAATCGTTGTTCGACAAATAACTGTACATTCTTCTTTGATCCATCTCTTTAATGCACGTTCGGACTAATACCCTGGCAACATGGTTCTGGAGCAGAATAAGATGGAATTTGACAACAGCATTCTAAACTTGATGGACTAACACTCTCTTTCTATATACATTAATAGGGACAATTTATAAACGGAGGAAGCTCTATCGATCCGGCACCGCCAACATCTACCCGAGTCTGTTTCATGCCAATGTTCTTTCCGTGCTTCTGTATGGGGGTAGCACATCGGAATTACCACGACTGTTATTCGGGAGCTCCAAAGCTTTAGTAGCTGATGACTGTGTCATATCATCAGGGTATGATGCAATAAGAAATGGAGAGAAATGGACGACTCCCTTGGGGTTATGCCGTGATACGGAATGTACTATCCTCGAATGCATGGTGTGTGGGCCGCCCTGGAATTACACAGCATTGAATAGAGGTGGGGGAGTGAAGGATGATCAGAATGTCATTGGGGAGCCATGTATCGAAAGCGATGGTGTAAAGGTAGTTGACCCGCCATAGGTTACATTTTTGCATCCCAGCCAAAATCGATTTTTAAAGGAGAGGAAATCTAATTTTTACTTCGGTGTTTGTGGTCCCTAACACCAGAGGTTTACGTTTTTCCCGTGACTAATGATTCTCTGTCTCCATACTGCATCCTACTTTATTACAAAGCTTTTAAATTAACGCACATTAAAAAAAAATCTCCCTGCTGGGGACGCATGAACATAAAACAGTTTATGCAGCTTTCTCCTTCATTATGTTAAAATAGAGTAAGCTATTGATGTATCTAACTGATGTATTTGGTAAGTAAAGACTTCATTCAGGTTTGTCTAACTCTTCTTAAGCCAACATTCACAGAATCATATTTAGTTTTCCTATAAACAAAATACAAAAACAGCATGATGAAATTTGCCAGATGCAAGCATCATTAAAGTATGCCTTTGGTTTCAAGGTTTCCGCATATGCAAATCGGTAACCGGTCGATGTATTTTGAAATCAGAACTTTGCATATAAATAGTGCGTTATTGCGAAAAACTGTATCAAATCATTTCTGCTTTGTACGAAGCCACTAGCAAAAACTATCAAAATGGTAAGACTTTGAAATGTACCGCCGAACTCTTCCTTTACTAAACTAATTTACTTTTCAGAAATTCCTGATTTTGGGTCTTGCTCTTATCGGCGCTGCCTCTGCTGGTATTGTATCCTTAGGCGCATCTCCAGCTCTTGGCGGTGTTTTGGCTGCCCCTGCCATTGGTGCTACTCTTGCTCCAGGTCTTGCTACCGGAATTGCCGCTCCTCTTTCTGCATCCCTTGGAGCTCAAGTCATTGCTGCTCCAGCTATCAGCCCCCTTTCAGCTGGACTTGCACCAATTGGCCTTAGTTCCGGACTTCTTGGTCAACAAATCATTGCCGCTCCAGGTTTAGCTTCATTGCCTCTTGGACTTAATGGATTGGGATCTCCTCTCCTTTGGAAGAAACGTGCTTAAGTCATAGCTGACTGTGGTAAAAATGGACTGAATGTTTTAGAAAAATAAAGAATATAACGATACGAAACAAAATTCTATTATTAAATAGCGCTTATAATGCAGTTACTGGACAATCCTAGAAAGTAAATATAGAAAGGTCGAGAAAGTGCAGGGAGTCCGCGGAAATGTGCTTTCCTGCAAGTGGCGAAAAGGTTTAGACGAACGGCATACCCTAGGAGCGGGAAGACAGATGCCTGCAATATAGGATGACACTGAACCACACAGATAAATAAAGGTGACACAAATTAAATTGAACCATTACAAGGTATGCGAGGGTATGCTTTCATAAAGCATTCAAGAGTTTAATGAAAATGTAATGACATAATGGGTAGGGGGAGGTAATGAGTTGTCACAAATATTGAAACTCCACCGATCATTCTGAATTCCTCCTATCAAATTGCTGCCTCATAGAATTTCACACTGAACGCGATACGCTTAATAATAATTAAGTTTTAACGCAGTGTTCAATCGAGCCTCAATAATATGAGTGTAACTTACGCTCAAGCTGCAAGCATTCAATTACAATCCACTTGTTGCTTAAAAGTGACACTCGCCCATGTACTAGCCTTCAGTGGACAGCCAACCAGTTGGACCATAGTGTAAGCTTGAGCAACATTTCGCCTTACCCAGAAATAAGCTTTAGGAATGTATTTCGTAAAATGCAACATGACTTAAACGATGTGTAAAAAAACCAAAGATTAACGATGAGAGAAATGTAGATCAAATCTTTAATATTTGAATGAATTTTCGGATTTAAAAGGCAATGGAGTTTCGTAGATAGAAATGAAAAGTAAACATGATCATTTTGGAATATTATTTTAACATGATTAAATGTCGGGATGGCAAATGGAAAATTGAAAGGATGGCAATAGTAATGGTGATGGGAGCTAAGTTGACAAAACGGAAATATGCTGCCTACATGGAAATGAACCCTTCATCCGCTCGTCTCAGGAGAGAGAATTAAATAATGCGGATACTGAAAACCCACGAATACTGAAAAACCACTCTATCAAAATTACAATAACGCCACTTGGGTCGGGGGAACGGCTGGACACGATATGAAATGAACCTGTGGAAGCCAAGCTTAACGGGAAATAATGGCTATTTAGGGAGTTTGTTTTGTAAGAGCAAACATCATTAGCGACCGCATCTACGGTACCATCATAATTACTGGCGATTTCATTCAGGGAGCTTTGGAGTATGCAATGCCACTGATGACGGCCAAGGACCAAATTCAACTCGAAACCTTTCCGAAATTAACGATCAAATTAGTCACCGTTGGATGCGTTTCCTTTTTGAAGGTAGAGGGCTAGAGTATCTTATCTGCGACAAGGATTTTATCGCGCATTGAACCGGGTGCAACCACCATGAAATTTTTCTAAACGACGTTAATAAGGCAAGCGAAAATCGAAGACATGGGTCAGGTGCGTCAGCGTCCAATTCAAACATACAATGCTACCAAGTATGTCAGATTACAGCAGTGAACTAAACTACTAATTCCGGTATAAAAATGTCGACTTTTTGATCGCCTTCTCTCTGTGTGGGGAAAGTACAATAAAGTAGCCGGAGTAGGAGTTTGCTGAAAAATGCCGCCATTTCCGAAGTAGCTTAAAAAGGGTACACGAAAAAGGAGTTCGCTACATGCAGTTGCTCCTTTAGACTATTGTGAACCCACGCAACACTACTGACCAAGTTGTAATGTAGAAGTTACGTGGGGAAAAAACCACCAGAAGTGACATGCTGGCAGCTCTTCTTGAAGATAATTACAGCTCCCAGCAGGGGGAGGGTAGGCCTCAGGTAGCGGCTCAGCGTTATGCCGCTGGGGTGTAGCTATTTGAGATTCACGTGGACGTATCAAAGATAACAAAGCTCCGGGATTCCATAACTGGGAGGAATTCTGTATAGAACTCACACAAGGGCATATGGGTTAGCAAGGCCGAAGTGAACGATACACTGAAAGCCCCTGAAAAACAACAAAACAGAAACTGGTGGATTAGGTATCAGCTCCAACGAAATTACGGCAGAATATTGACCGAAAACTGCCGTTTGTCCTATCTATAAAAACATCATGAGAACTATACAGGGATATCGTGGTTTCACACGTTACCGCATATCTAAATGACACTCTGCTATATATTCCAGATTGTGGCCCATGAGGTTCACATAATTATCCTGCCACGATCAAAAGAGAGCGCAAAAGAGGCCCTGGTGGAGCTTGACGAAGTATCGCGAAACGTTCGCCTAAAAATAAAAGAGGTGAAAACCAAAATCATTTTACAAACTAGATGAGAGACGTTAAAGAGATAATAAGACCGGCTTCGAAAAGTACTAACCGAGACCTGTAATTTGGTACCCCACAGGGCTATATTTTATGAAAAAAATTTATCCTCCCTTTTTACATGTATGAGTACCTTCCCCCCTTAAATTTTACGCAAAAAAATTTAACTCACTATATGCGTGAGTGTTGACAGTTCCCAGCTTTCTACCAAATTTGGTGTCAATCTTTACAACCGCCTCCGAGAAAAATGTGTGTGACGGACAGAGAGACAGACAGACAGTAAACCGATTTTAAGAAGGTTTTGTGTTGTGTTGCGTTGTGTCTGGAGGATCTTAGGCCTAGTGTGAGGGGAACCGGGGACGGCGAACCAGAATCCGACAACCATATTAAGATCCGAAAACTCCAGTCGGCAGGCCATGTAGAGCGTATGAACAACAGAAAAATTCCGAGGTGCCTATTCAAAGGCAACGTGGAAGAGAAACGGTCGTTAGAAAAAAACCGAAACTGAAGGGAGGACGCACTTAAGAACGAGAGTGACATGCTGCTCGGCTTCTAAAATTGGAGGATGCGGCTACTGGACCAGAAGAATGGATATGAAGACTTCGAAAGGCCAAGAAGTTGATGCAAAAAGAGAAAATGAACAGCATTTAACAAATTTACTTGCATGCGCGCTTAGAAATGGTGTAGTGTGCCTCTAATACGAGCTGCGCTGAAGCGATGTTGTAACCACCACCATAATTTCATATGGGCTTTCGGTCGAAACCCCGAAATCAAGGTCAGCTGTGTTGCACCTCATTATCGTCATCAAATTTAAATGGGAGTTAAGTCCCTTAACTTTTATATATTTTTATACATCGAATCCACTTCCTCGAATCATCAGGCGATGATTTTTTCATTTTACATATACATATATGCTCGATTTTAATCTATGGATCTATGGACTCCATATTGAGTAGTATCAAAGAGGTCCAGATTTGATGTTATAAAACTGGAATATACCTCTGAGTATCCGTCAATCAACGTGAACTTCACAATGATGTATAATCATCAACGGTGCAACAACCGGTATCCGGTCTAGGCTTGCCTTAGTACAGAACTTCAAACACTGCTCCGACGTCCACCAATTCGACATCCCTAAAAGCTGTCTGACGTTCTGACCTACGCCATCGCTCCATCTCAGGCAGAGTCTGCCTCGGCTTCTTATTTTACCATAGATATTGCCTTTATTGACTTTCCGGGCTGGATTATCCTCATCCATACGGATCAGGTGACCCGCCCACCGCAACCTGTTGAGCCAGATTTTATCTACAATCTGACGGTCATTGTATCGCTCATAGATTTCGTTGTTATATAGGCTAGTGGAATCGTTGATTCGCATGTAGAGGATTCTTCTCTCAAACGCAGCGAAAATTTCGCAATTTTTGTTGCTTAGAACCCAGGTCTCCGAGGAATACATAAAGACTGGCAAAATCATTGTCTCGTACAGTAAGAGCCTTGACTCTATGGTGACACTTTTCGAGCGAAACAGATAGGAGAAAGGAGAAATTTTCAACGGTCTCAAAGGTGTAGTCTCTTATCTTTATTGTTCTCGTTTGGCCAGTGCGATTTGATGTTGTTGATTCTTCGTTCTTTGGCGCTGACGTTGCCATCATGTACTTCGTTTTGCCTTCATTAATGTGCAGCCCGAGATCTTGTGCCTGCTAGTTTGGGATGAAGGTAGACTATACATCTCGGGTTGTTGTTCCCATGATGTCAATATCGTCGGCGTAGGGCAGTAGTTCGTTGGACTTAAAGAGAATTGTGCCTCTTGCACTGACATCTGTATCGCGAATCATTTTCTTCAGGGCCAGGTGAAGCAGGACGCATGATAAGGCATCCGCTTGCCTTAGACAGCTGTTGATGTTGAATGGTCTCGAGAGTGATCCTACTGCTTCTATCTGGCCTCAAACATTGGTCAGGGTCAGCTTAGTCAGTCTTATCAATTTCGTCGTCATACCGAATCCTCTCATGGCCGTGTACAGTGTTACCTGGCTATGTTGTCATAGGTGGCTTTAAAAGGTAATTTATCTCAGATTAAGTAGGGTAGGGTAAGGAAAGGTAATACCTCCTCTAATAAAATGTACGTTTTGTTTTTCGCAAGGATGAAAATACACTTCATCCACATTCCCTCTAAACCATATTGGAGAGGTGCCTTAAACCATTCTTCTTCTGGGTTGGACGATTACTCCGAAAGGCCTTTTTAGCATTAATTTCTAGCAGCAAGTGTGATACGATGTGAGAGGGTAGAGAACGTTTATGGGCTTAGGAACAGCCAATAATATGGCTCCCTTTTGCCGATTATTTCCTAAAATTTAACTCAAAGGACACTGGAGTGCCGTGCTGGTCACGATTAACCATCCAACAGAGTTTAGGCATGCACGGCTTTACTACTGCAACATATCTAACAATCCTCAATTTATAGCCTTTGAAGATAGATAAAATTCTATTAATGAGGAAACTTGTTTACTCTTTGCCTTTGATTGATAGTACAATAATTAAATAAAAAGGAGAAACTTAGTTTTGATTACCGAGCATGTATATATCAACAACAAATACAAAAACTTTGAAACTCAATTAGTCAAAAAAGTTGCAGATGTGAAAAGCATCAACTAAATGCAAATAAATGTTTATATTCTATCTAGACATTCGCACTTCCTAGTTTGATTTTACTTCAGCCTACTCCCGCCACAGGTGTACTAAAGTATCAAAATAAAGTGACGAAATCCAACATCCGCGGACATCATGAAATATTTTTTCATCGTTCAATTTATCTTTCACTCAATAAGAAATTCGATATAAACACTCAACCGGTTAACAGACATTGAAATTAAAATTTTGCGTATAAATAGTGTGTTGATTGGGAAAATTGTATCAATTAAATTTCGCTTCAGACGAAAACACATACAAATCCTATCAAAATGGTGAGAATTTGGAGATATATAACCAGGACTCATTGTTTAGTAACGAACATCCTTTTCAGAAATTCGTAATTTTGGGTCTTGCTCTTATCGCCGCTGCATCAGCCAGCCCAATTGGATCACTTCTTGCTGCTCCAGCCCTTGGTGCTACAATTGCTCCAGCTATTAGTGCTTCCGTTGCTCCATTGATTGGTGCTTCTGTTGCTCCAGCCCTTGCCACTGGTATTGCTACTCCACTTGCCGCCGCCTCCATTGCCAGCCCTCTTCTCGGTGCCTCAATTGCCGCTCCAGCTTCAGTTATCGCTGCTCCAGCTATTGCATCATCCATCGCTGCTCCACTTACTGCTGCTTCAATTGCTGCTCCAATTTCTCCACTTTCAGCTGGCATCGTCCCAATTGGTCTTAATGCTGGAATTCTCGGCCAAGGTATCGTTCCATCTGCTCTTTCTGCTGGAATCCTTGGACAAAACATCATTGCTGCCCCAGCTTTAGGTTCATTGCCACTTGGACTTAATGGTTTGGGTGCTCCTCTTCTATTGAAAAAACGTGCTTAAATTATTATTTAAATTAGGACTGAATGAAAAAGGAATAAACTAACTGTGTTGGTGATATATGTACTCACTTTTCATTTTGATATTTTATATTTCAACTTTCTTCAGGCTTCATAAACAAAAACTATTACTTTAAGTAACGGATGAAGTCAAAGGGACCGCCCAGGTACTCCAATTTTCTAGCTCGAGTGTATTATCGCCCACATATCACAGGCTTTTATATACTTTAATAACAGGAAGCAAACGTAACTAGTCACCTGTAGTCTTCACCAATCGTCTTCTTTACACTTGTTTGTCGTTTTAGAGCATACGATAATTAGTGGTAGAGCTCTTAATACACACGTGCCGACTCTTTGGATCATCAGCAAACAAATAGCGTGATTGGCAAATCCCCAATTCGTCTGCATGATTCTTTGCTTAATCCTTAATAGTAGGCTTGACGGTGGATGGCCTAACGCCAAAAGCTGCCTCTTGTTCCGCAATTGTGAACCGCGACTGTTGGTGAGCCAGTCTGTCAGCTTCTGCATTATCAGTGAGTGCAAGTGGTCTGGCATCCACATCTTGAACAATTACTTCTTTCGGCCAAGTTTGAGTACCAGCTGGTGGAAATTCAGTACCAACTGGTTTAGTAGTCTTAGTCTTGTTCACTCCTTAATAGAGTATAAGGAATTCACTCAGTCAGACTGTTCTTCTGTTTCATTATCACACATTTAATGTTGTGGAAGTGATAAGATCCCAGCATCGAATGATACAGTTGGGACTTTGTTAGAAATGTTCGCCTGCGAAACAAAGTACAATATCTATCTCGCTCCAAGTATGGTCGCATTTTTCAGAGGAGTCACACAGCTGAGCTCGATGAGTTTTCCAAAACTGACCCGTCCATAATCCCGAAAGACTCAAACCCATTTGTCAACTCTCTTCCTTTTTGGCGATTACAATAGAGTACGTATTTTTGAAGACAAATCTAAAATCTTTATTGAGACATTTCGATATGAACACATGGCTATACAATTGGTGGCCTTTCGAGGTACCAATGGCATCAAGCCTAAATGCATCGTAGTCCGCTTTTCATTTCACCTCCTAATTAATACATTTCATGGCTTCAGTAATAATAAGGCGATTATACGTTAGGATCGGTACAACCAGCTGCTTTTATTTGCTGTTTCGTTTAGTTGACCCGGTGAAAATACCAATTACTACTTCCGCAAAAGTGGTGACTCTTCCATGGATATGAGTGATACCGGAGATTCTGGATACAGGTCGTATAAGCGAACTGAAGGGTAGACGAAAGGTATACTGGAGACGGTGTAAATATCTACAAAATAGGAGGAGGCCAAAATTTGACGGCAGGATGGCTCAGAGAGTAGAGTGTTGCGTCGGCCTGTCAATCTCGTTTCTCTGGGTGCGAATCCCATTCGTCATGGAAGTCTGCGTTCGTCTTGTGTTTGCTTTGCTGCTGTGAGCTTATCACTTAAAAAGATTGTGTGAAAGTCCTACACTCCAATAAGGAGTAGACAAGAAACACTTAATAGGAGGGCGATGAAACACATAGGTATGTAAATAAAACTAACACAGATTAATCTGAACGACAATGAAGACAGTTCGGAATGTGCTTCTGCAAACCATTCGATAATTGAAACCAAATGAGGTGATAATGTGCGAACGGTATAGAAATTTCGGTAATGCCACTTGGGTTTGAAAAAACTTCTGATAACGATTCGAAATAGACATGTGGAAGACAAACTTCCCGAGAAAAAATGACAATTCCTAGAGCTGTTTTTGTAGGGGCAAATATTAACAGCACCCACGTCTACAGCATCTCAATAATTACTGGCGATTTCAATCAGGAAGTCTTGAAGGAAGTAAACGAACAGCGGTCAAATCCCGCTCCAAACTTTTCCGGGGTTGAAAATCCTATTAGATAACATTGGATGGATTTCCGCTTTTGAAGGTATAGTGTTGCCCCGGCTGCGAACATTACACTCCGTGAATAACTACGAATTTTTTCTCAACTTCGTAAATTGAGGAATCGAAATTCGAAAACACACTTAAAGTATAGGAGCAAAGTTTCCTGGTGACGATTGGAAGAAATCAAACCCCGACGACAAACCCCCGGATTAACCGTCGCAACAGGAGCACACTGAAAAACCTGGCATTTCCGAGGGTTACTTCGGAAAGAAGGGCATGCGAAAAAGCAGATCGCTGCACACAGTTGTGGGTTTAGGCTAATATGAATCCGCACGGCACAGCTGACAAAGTTGTAATGAACAAGTTATGCTGGGGAGGAAGACCAACGGAAGTGATGTGTTCGCGGCTTTTCTTGAAAAAAAATTATAACTCTCCTTCTGCAGCAGGAAGAGGAGGAGCTTGCGGCTTAACATTATATGAGTGGGGTTGCCGCCGAGTAACTTCCGGAGATTAATGTGATCATATTGGGAAGAACAAAGCTCTAGGATTCCAGAGCTGGATAGAATTCTGAACAAACCGTTCAAAAAGAGCGAATGATTTGTGTGAAGTGTTGAGGAACTACCCAATGCCCGAACTCAACCTCTCCACATCGAAGAAATAGATGAGTACTAATGCCTACACTCTATTTCATGGAAAATTCACTAAAAACGCTGAGTACATTAGGTATTAGGTCTAATGAAACTATCTCGCAGTATTGACTCCGACCGCCGCAAAGCAACGCGAGGAGGACTGCACTTTAAGCGACCAAGCCTTTCATTTGTCGCAATGTTCTGCGGGCTTGTGATTCTAGGAACATCTTCCAAGCTCCTTCTCTCTAAGCAAAATCGTCGACAGTAAAACATGACATTCAGGACGAAAAAGTGAATCATTCAATTTGAATCAGTGCAGATACTTTCTGTAACTACCATACTCTGGCAAGAATTGAGTTAGGTAGTAGTTAATATTGCCGCATCGTCCCGGAATACACTTCTCAATACGGGGATATGATAACCTGTTTTGAAGTTGTTATGTGACCAACAACACGAATACTAATCAGATTCCTTTTCAAATGGATGGTAATCAAGACCCGCCTCCGTCTTTTGTTCTGCAAGGTTATCCTCAACCATCTCCAAACACACTTTTGTAGCACTGATGGTTTCGCTAGCGTAATCTTCAAGCTGTTTAGAGACAACAGCCACGGCTAGATCATCTGCGAAAGTGACTATCGGGGCCCCCTTTGACTTGAAAAGGACAAGGACCCGTTGCACATAACATTCCACAGGAGAGGATCCAACACAGAGTCCTGTGTTGTACTGCTTATGTCCCTCATCCGTATCGTACTAAAGTGTCCTTTCCGAGAAGTAACTTTCGATGAGTTTACTCAAGTAGGCGCATCCGTTTTAGCTAATAACCTTTTTAACCACTTCCAGCTAGCTGAATTGACCGTATTTTTGAAGCGCAATCTTATCGGAGTACAAAATTTATTAGAAACTATCGCATCTCGAACAACTTATAAAGCCATATCTACGGCGTCGATGGTTGAGTGAACTTGATGAAAAGCAAACTGTCACTTCGATACGCTGTCCCTACATTTTATGATAGGGAGAAGTCCTTTCGAGCATGTTTCCTACCGTGTTTATAAGACAAATTTCGCGATGTGATGGTGGATGGTTGCTTATTGGGCTTCGGGAACAAAACTAGTGTTTGCCACTTCCACCGATCGGGGAAACTCCTTCCACCATACAAGCCTCAAATATGCTGATAAACCAGTCGCATCTGGTCTTAACAGCAAGTTTAAGGAATCTACTGGGAATAGAATCCAAACTAGAAGTTTCTCCTTTGTTACGGGAAGTATGAAGAAGTCATCCAATGCTTGTTTATATGTCTTCCGCTACTCTTTATGCGGGGGGAAGAACGCCATTACTATATCGAAAAGAAGTATAGTACTCGCCTTCTTATATTCTTCATAATGACCCTGTACGTTATTCCTTAATGGTTCTGGTATGAATCCGCGCAAAGCTCCTTGAAGCTTGCTTAAACCTACACCGAAGTCTCGCGTATACTTTTGAGTTGAAGCCTGATCTTCCTCTAGATCATTGGCATGTCCTTTTTGCTCCGAAGCATGCTGCCCGAAACTCCGCGATATTTTTGTTTCACCAATAGTTTGACCGCCTATGGGCGCCTCCGCATGGCAGCATCGCATGCTTCCGTTATACGCCTCATCTATGATACCTTTTCTGAAACTATTCCATCGGGATCATGGCTTCCCAATATCATCTCCGTAAATGCATCCCCTTCAGAGCTTTTCACGGGCCAGCCCTGATTTTCAGTTCCGCGGGAACTCACCTCGTTACATGGGTCATTTTGGATGTGAAGGAAAATTGTCTGGTGGCAACTATGAGTACTGTGCTCATTGGCGAACCAGGCCATCCTCCTCAGTAATGCGGAGCTAACCTATGTCAATTCGAAAATGGAAGAAGCAAAGTATTGATGCCCACGTAATGCCGATTACACAAGAAAAGCAAGGAAAATGAGCACAAACAAGTGCAACAAAAATATTTGCATAATAAGAAAAATTACAGAAATCTAGTCAAAAACCAAGGAATTTCGAACGCCCAATTACTCTTAATTTATATTGAAGTGAAATTCGTCGTATGTTCAGACCTAAACTAGGTCATCTTTCGAATTATCAGGAGATTACTTTTCATTTTTCTTATCGCAAATATATATATATGCTCGATTTTATTCTGAAAAGGATCTATGAACTATTAAGGTGTGTCAAAGAGATTCAGATTTGGTTTTATAAAACTGGTATATATCTCTGAGCATCGGTCAATCTACATGTTCTTGTGGGCGCTGATAGAATCTGAGAAGGCAGGGAAGGTATATTACCTCTCTTAGTAAAAAGTATATTTTGATTTTACCAAGGATGATGAGAACACATAACGTCGACATCTATGAGCGATACCATGACCGTCTGGTAGTGGATAAAATGCGGCTCAATAGGTTACGGTGGGCGGGTCAATTAATCCGCATGGATCAGGATGATGCAGCCCGGAAAGTCTATAAGGGCAATATCTATGGTATAAAAAGAAGACGAAGCAGAATCTGACTCAGATGGACCGATAGCGTAGGTCAGGGCGCCAGACAGCTTTTAGGGATATCGAATTGGTGGACCTCGGTGCAAAACTGGGGTGTTTGGAGTTCCTTATTAAGGCAAACCAAACCGAATACCGGCTGTTGCGCTGTTGATGATGAAGGATGAAGCCTTTTTTTCAGGGTTTGACGATTACTCCAAACGGCCTTTCTAGCATTCAATCTTAGCAACAAGTGTAATAAGATGTGAGAGGATGGAGAACGCTTATGGGCTTTGAAACAGGCAATAATGTGGCTTCCTATTGCCGACTATTCCCTAAAACTTAACTCAAAGAAAACTGGAGCGCCATGTCAATCATGATTAACCATCCACCAGAGTTTAGGCATGTATGGCTTTACTACAGCAACATATCTGACAATCCTCAAATTATAGCCTTTGAAGATAGATAAAATTCTATTAGTGAGGAAACTTATTCACATTTTGCCTTTAATTGTTAATACAATAATCAAATAACAGGCAGGCAACAAACATAGTTCTGATTAGGAGCAAGTAGATATTAGGAACAGATACAAAAACTGTCAAACTCAATTAGCCAGAAAAGTTGCTAATGTGAAAAGTATCAATTAATTGCAAATCAATGTAAATTTTCTATCCTGATATTCGCACTTCCTAGTTTGATTTGATTTCAACCTACCCTCCTACAAAAGATTAAAATAAAGTGACGAAATCCAACATTCGCGGACATCATGAAATATTTTTTCATCGTTCAATTTATAGAGGAATCTTTCACTCAATAAGAAATTCGATTAAAACACTCAACCGGTTAACAGACATTGAAATTAAAATTTTGCGTATAAATAGTGTGTTCATCGGGAAAATTGTATCAATTAAATTTCGCTTCAGACGAAAACATACAAATCCTATCAAAATGGTAAGAATTTGAATATGTTTCCCCAGATTGATCGCTTAATAATCAACATCCTTTTCAGAAATTCGTAATTTTGGGTCTTGCTCTTATCGCCGCTGCATCTGCCAGCCCAATTGGATCACTTCTTGCTGCTCCAGCCCTTGGTGCTACAATTGCTCCAGCAATTAGTGCTTCCGTTGCTCCATTGATTGGTGCTTCTGTTGCTCCAGCCCTTGCCACTGGTATTGCTACTCCACTTTCCGCCGCCTCCATTGCCAGCCCTCTTCTCGGTGCCTCAATTGCCGCTCCAGCTTCAGTTATCGCTGCTCCAGCTATTGCATCATCCATCGCTGCTCCACTTACTGCTGCTTCAATTGCTGCTCCAATTTCTCCACTTTCAGCTGGCATCGTCCCAATTGGTCTTAATGCTGGAATTATCGGCCAAGGTATCGTTCCATCCGCTCTTTCTGCTGGAATTTTGGGACAAAACATCATTGCCGCCCCAGCTTTAGGTTCATTGCCACTTGGTCTTAATGGTTTGGGTGCTCCTATCTTGTTGAAAAAACGTGCTTAAATTATTATTTAAACTAGGACTGAATAAAAAAGGAATAAATTAACTGTGTTGTTGATATATATCCCCACTTTTCATTTTTATGTTTTATATTTGAACTGAAAATATGGCATTCAAATGTAACGCCGTTTTCAGGCTTCAGCAATTAAAACTATTATTCTAAGTAACGGATGAAGTCAAAGAGACCGCTCAGGTGCTCCAGTTTTTTACCTCGATATATTACTGCCCACATATTGCAGGCTTTTATATACTTTGATAACACAATTTCAAACCGATTGGAAATTTTGCTTTTCCAGTTAAAGTTGCAGCAATTTTGAAAAAAATCATTTCGAGAAAGACGCTCTTTAAATGTAAATTCCTAATATTTATTTGATAAAGTGATATTGTACCATGATAACACCTAATCCGCGATTGCTGGCTGGGACAGTTCACTTTCTTCTTTCTCGAAAGGGACTTACTGCTGCGCTAAACTTTTTCTTCTTACTGTACGAGCCTCTTTTGAAGCCTCGTTGTTTCGCCTGTTCGCTTGATAAATTCTGTGATTATCTTTGCCCTCTCAGAATAAGCATTCACTAAAGAACCAATAGAAGGCATTTTCAAGCAAAGTAGCAGAACAGACCTTTATAACTTTCATAGCTAGCTGAGTTTTGCCTCCCGAGGTATCAACGAATGTCCAAATCCAAAATTTACCTCAATGTCGTTCGGCCTGTCGCTCTCCTTGGTGCTGAATATTGGCCGACTATAAAAAGCAAAGAATGTCGCCTTATGATAATAACAACGATACTATTACCTAAGACCGTGGCATTTTATGATAACATCCAAAATCAGGATATCAGCGATCGACATAAGGTTGCACCGATCGTAGAAAAATTGCCCGAAAATCATTTTGAATGATGTGGACGGGCAATTTGCGCTGACGAGAACCCACCTACTAAGATTGGTCTGACTGTCGATGGGAAACGACGGAAAGGCCCGCTGCAACAATGGTGGCATGATGCGATGTATGCTGATTTGGCGCCATGCAACTTTATCCAACTCAGGCCTTTATATATTATATATGCGTCATCATCCGCGGTTCGTTGGAATACGCTCAAGCTCCCGTCGTCTATCTTGGGAGAGTGGGTTCCATTGCATCCCATAGTCAACAATGAAGTTGTAGCGCCACCCCAATGTGTGACATATCCACTGCACTTTCGCCTTTCGCGAACATTGCGTAATGGTGACAGACCTGTGCGCTAACCAGGTTCTTTGTTTGAAATGGTATCAGGTCAGCGTACTCCATTGATACGTCGCAGGTCAGAAAGAACACTAGCATAAAACAGTCTGAACTTGACCTTGGTGTGGAGATAACTGCATTTCCAAATTTTAAACAGGGCAGCGAAAGCGGATCTCGCGCTGCTAGTGCGTCGGGCTACATCCAATTTGATGCCACCGTTGGCAGAATTCACGCTTCCTGGATATACAAACATCGAGGCCTTCGATGATCTGTCCATTAACGAAGATAGGGAGAGTAAGACGATCCGTCAGGCTGAGAACTTTGGGTCTATTGGTGTTGGCTTCATTTATTTCCAAATCTAAAGCCAAGGTCCGCCACTCGGTTAGAAAACAAACATCCCCATACATTGAACTTTTCCACGTCCACTGGAAAAGGCAGCATGAAGAACATCACCGGTAACAAGAGAAAATAATATCGGTAAGAAGATTGAACTGGAAGGTTGACCCTGCTTTGGCCTCAAATCCCTCTAAGATTTTACCTTGGCGCAGAACGTAACATCACTGATAACAGTTATTAGTTTCTCCAGAATGCCCACGCGTAGAGTACGCCAGACACACCCTGTTCACGCCATCAAGAGCTTTTTCAAAATCAATGGAGCACATGTGAAACAAAGCCTGCTCCTGTTGCTTAAGCTTCCGAAATGGTTCTTAATGTGCTCCAGGATTATTTTAGTTAATTATCTTTGTGACGAGGGGAACACGCAGATACGCCTCCAATTGTCACACTCATCATTTTCTTCTACTCTCTGGGTAAAGTATCTGATTCCCAAGATCCCGTATGAGTGGAAGTAATAGATATGCAGAAACTGCAGGTACAGCTATAAATAATTCTGTTGGGAGAACATCGAGCCCAGCGGCTCCATTCAGTGTGTGTGATTGATGGCTAAGATGTGTCCTATATTACTTGAGGGAACAGCCTGTCTCCGTATATTAAGGTGATTACCCTCCAGACGAAGAGGAACTTCAACGGATTGGGTGTTTTTTCCACCTTCAACTGCTCATCATCGTCGATGAGAAGTTGACCGTTAATGCGATCCCAAACAAGTTCTTTCTTAATATATGGTATATACTGAAATCATTGCGTTCTGCAGTATCTCTCGCCTCCCTGACCAGCCCAAAAGGAGATTGCTTTTTTTTGGCGCGCACTATGTTGAAGTTGCCAGGATTTTGCACATCACACCCACCGTGCCTTCAATCAGCCAGTTCCTATCACGCCCGTTCGGAATGTGCTTGGCAACCTGCTTACCGAGAAAAGAGTATTTTTCATGACGGTCCAATGGTCATCATTTTCCACAGGTGGACTAGTCCGTATATCTGCCGTCGGAACAGCAAGATAGTTTTCCCACTGTCAAGCGATAACTGGATTGTACAAGCTGTTAATGTTCGGGTTACAGCTCTTCAGTCCTGCGAGAAATGGCGGGCAGAACACGCACGATGTAAGCGTGTTATGTCAATTCTAAAGTCTATTGAATATCGCGAGATGATCGATCTGATTGCTCGTGCTGTGTCCGTCAGTTGAAACCCGACTGACCTTATGGCAACCTCTGTGCTTAAACAATGTGCAACCAATGGTGAGGGGGTGGAAACTACAAAAATCGAAATCTCCGACCAGGTCCGCGTTTCCCCAATACATGTTGAAGCAAAGTGTTGTCAAAGCAGCTGGCACCTTGGCTTTAGAAAGTCTCTCCCGAACTGCGTGCAATTGCTTGTAGAAGTATCCTTTCCCACTATATCGTAGAATTGTAATGCTCCTTAACCTGGACCGGAATGTTGCAATCAGGGTCCTATCATAAACCAACTCCCAGGTCAAGAGAGCGCGTCTTGCGGTAGCCATCAGTAGCAGTTCGAGGCGGGATTCGCGCCTGCTACCACTCGGCTTTTCAGAGTACAAAAGCAGTAGTAGTAGAGTAGTGTGGGAATAGGGAAAGGAGTCCCCCCCATGCTCCCATCACATTATATCGCTCAGAATCACAAGCTTATATCTTTGGAATGAGTTGAGTTGACGAAAGCGAGCATTCTGGCGATCTTCGGTAGCGCTATCGATGAGCGTGCGCACATTCCAAAAACCAATCACAGTTCGTTTTCGATAGCCAAAAGTTGAAGTGAGGTCAACCTTTATTGGAGGCGTTGTTAATGTTTGGGTAGCAGTAAAGTGTAGAAATTAGCGCTAAGAGAATTTCCGTAGATACAACTGTTCGAAGCTATTAAAAAATGAATTTTATGATAGAATTGGACCTTTAATTAGCACTGATAATATGCCTCCTATTCCTCTACAGCTCAAACAGTTGACTTCTCAGATTATAGATAAAGATTCAATTAGAAATTGAAAGCAATTATTATTGTGCAGTTTCAATCTGTAGGTAGGTAACTTTGAAACAACAATTTAGACAGTTTAAGAAAAACCCGTTCGCAACAAAGTAAATCTAAATTAAACATAAATGAAATCATATGTAATTCTGTGTTGTGGAAGAAATGTTATTAAACTTGCTGGTCAAAAGGAATTAATCAATATTCAAATTATTATCCACTCTAATTTGCAGCCCATATCTAAGTTACTCTTTCCTTTTAAGGATGAACGTCATCCAAACTGTAACTTATTCAAATTAAAATTCTAATTTATTCCATTTTGAACGCACCAGACGGAAATCAAACAATGATCTAGATTCAATGAGGTAATCTAACTGGTTAAAGTTTCACATTGAAATGCTAATGAGCAATCCCCAAGGTTAGGAAAAGGCTTAGTGACGTCACTGTACAATTTGTAGCCAACATGAAACAAAGTTCAGTATCAAATCTCAATTTATGGCAAACACGTGAATTTGAATAGACTCTTCTCAGGCGAGTCCGACAACAAATTGTCATGTTTCTTATTGAATATTGATGAAGTGATCTGAATATTTTATCTGTACAGATTGTCATCGTTAGGCGACTAAGAAAGGAGGAAAAGTATCTATTTATGTCGAAGAAGATATATCGATGCAGGAAATTTTATCTGAATCGGTGGTCTAAAAGGACTTATAACATCTACAGATGCTGCTAAAAGGAGAAGTTACGACGATGACCCTGCATGCGGAACCAAATAATTCGCGAATCTGAGTTTTGTACAGTCCAAAACCGGAAGGAATTCAACTCCTGTTTGATACCTCTCATAAGCTATTCCTGAGGGGTGTTCTAAGGGGTGAACGACGTTCCTTGTCATCGTTATCTATTGGACACTTTCTGATGTTTAGCGCGAAACTATTAGCAGAGAACCAGCAAACCAGTCTAGGTTTGATTGAAGGGCGAAACAGTCAATGGGCATGACGCTATACCCATACAGTTGGCGCAGAGTAAACAGGGAGAAATAAGGAGGCGGGAAAGTCATTGATAAAAAATAAAAATAATAAAGTGCCTAAAATAGATCCTTATCGAACGCCAGACAAGGTGCAAAAGGAACAGGATGTGCAGATACGCGGCAGGATAAGAGGCAAGCAATTTTGAGTTTGGGCAAAAGTATCTTTTGATTTACAGTGTCGAAGTGTTTAGTGAAATCGGTATAAAGAGTATACATTTTTAGCCAGAAAGTTGGTCAATTCGAGTAGGTTAGAGAGAGTGGGCTCACATTTAACAGAACCCTGTTGTTCTTTCATTATGAGGTGGCCAAAGGTAGACAACCAGTCGCTGATATAACTTTCCAAGATTTTGGAACAGGAAAAAGTAGGACAGTAATGCTCAGCAAGTGTACAATCGTTGTTGAAAATATTGGAGAGGGGAAGGGAAATAAGCTGGCCAGTTTTAATTAGCAGGACCAGCATTGACGTCGAGATTACCAATGCAGTGCTCGATAAGGAAAGAGGGATGGAGGTGGATGGCAGGAGATACGATGCAGGCTGCATTCTGTCGTAGAAGAGAAGGGAAGGGAGGAGGTGGAACATAGATTGAGAAAAAGTACCGCCAGAATAAAGAGATAGTTGGAGGGAGTTAGCAGAGGGGCCAGAGAATTTAACGAAAGACCCAGATATAAGGGGGGTTGCAGAAGTCGGATTATGGGAGACTAGAATGGTTGGTGATGCGCAAACACTGGTCAGATATCCCTTTCTGGACTTATATATGAGAGATTTGACCTAGCACAGAGTTTTGAAAAAAATCAAAGTCAGCATGGGCTCCGAAAGGCAGGGACTTTTTCCTACTAGTACTTTATTGACGTAGTATTTTCTGTACGTCAGTTGGGATTCAAACTAACGGCGAAGGACAGAGGAAACGTAACTGGGAAGAAGATTTGATAGAATGGTATAGAAGGTGCTGAGTACTTAGTCGGGTGTTAATCCGGAGAAGAGTGACCATCAAATTCGCGAACAGGATTATGGCCGTCAGGAGCAACGTAACAAGTGTCATAAGGGGATTGTTTGCGTTACACAGGACGGTTGGACAGGGTAAGTTCAAAAGTGCAGTTTAAGTGATTTCTGGAAAAGTTCAATTGTAGGGCCGCACAGATGTTCGTGAAAGATGATAAAGGAGAAGAACAATGGGAGGAGTTATTGGGAAGAGAAGGAAGGCAGGGAGTGGTAGGCCCAGAGCGGTGAAGGTCGCTCCAGAGGATGAAAGGAAGAGATGGGAACAATATGACTAGTACTTCTGATAATTTGTTGAAGAAACCTTGAATAGGAGAGGGGGATTAGGAGGGGGAAACAAGATATAATAAAGGGACGTGCGTTTGGGGGAATATGCTGACAGAATAGTAAGTGAAAAAGGATGAGAAAAAAATGGTTTCTGCTCGGAAAGAAACTTGACAGCTATCGGGGCAACAAAATAAGTAATATAATAAGTAGCAATGGAGACACTTTGCAAATCAAATTTATTTTATTTCGTTCTCATTCAGTCCTAATATAAATAATAATTTAAGCACGTTTTTTCAACAAGATAGGAGCACCCAAACCATTAAGTCCAAGTGGCAATGAACTTACAGCTGGGGCAGCAATGATGTTTTGTCCCAGGATTCCAGCAGAAAGAGCGGATGGAACAATACCTTGGCCGAGAATTCCAGCATTAAGACCAATTGGGACGACGCCAGCTGAAAGTGGAGAAATTGGAGCAGCAATTGAAGCAGCAGTAAGTGGAGCAGCGATTGATGATGCAATAGCTGGAGCAGCAATGACTGAAGCTGGAGCGGCAATTGAGGCACCGAGAAGAGGGTTGGCAATGGAGGCGGCGGCAAGTGGACTAACAATACGGGTTGCAAGAGCTGGAGCAACAGAAGCGCCAATCCATGGTGCAACAGAAGCACCAACCAATGGAGAAACGGAAGCACTAATTGCTGGAGCAATTGTAGCACCGACAGCTGGGGCAGCAAGAAGTGATCCAATTGGGCTGGCTGATGCAGCGGCGATAAGAGCAAGTCCTAAAATTACGAATTTCTGGAAAGGATGTTCGTTATTAAACAATGAGTCCTGATTATATATTTCCAACTTCTTACCATTTTGATAAGACTTGAAAGTGTTTTCGTCTGAAGCGAAATTTAATTGATACAGTTTCCATCATGAACGCACTATTTATACGCAAAATTTTAATTTCAATGTCTGTCAACCGGTTGGGTGTTTACATCGGACTTCTCATTGACTGATGTATAAATTGAGTTTTTCAGACGACGAAGATGTTTCACATGATTTTCACGGGTATTAGATTTCATCACTTTATTGTAATTTTTTGGTATACCATGGTTGGATTGCAATTGAAGGAAGTCAGAGTAGCCAAAGATAAGTTTTTTTCTTGATTAATTTTTTTCCTGTCTCTTTTGGCATCGTGGTTGAAATGTGAAGAATTGTGTTAGCCAATGTTTCAAGAAAATTAAGGAAGTGTATTTAACGAGCTTATCTAAAACCATTTTTTTTTGTCATCAGACACATTGAAAAAGGAATGGCAATTTATGTATTACATTGAATTTAATGACGAAATCTATGAGTGATACCACGACCGTCTGGCTGTGGATAAAATCCAGATCAACAGGTTGCGGTAGGCTAGTGAGTTAATCCGTATGGGAGAGAATGATCCAGCCCGGAAAGTCTATAAGGGCAATATCTATGGAAGAACACTTTCAGCATAGCCCAGGTTCAGTATTCGGGTGGATTTGGTGAGGATGGTGTCTTCTGCATTGACATAAGCATCGCGGATCACTCTTTCCAAGGCCAGGTAACAAATGATGCATTGTGATGATGGTGAAGGGTTTCGATAGTGACTCTGCTGCTTTTATCTGGCGTTGTATATTGTTCAAGGTCAGCCTAGTCAGTCTTATTAGTTTGCTCGGGGCAACAACTTCTGTCGTGACCAGGTACGAGTTTACTCTGGCTATGTTATCATAGGTGGCCTTAAAGTCGATGAAAAGTTAGTGTATTATCATTCTGCGTCCTAAAAGAACTACAGTGCCATTTTTGTTGGTTGCAGTGAACCTGCTAACTATGGTATGTCTAACAATTTTAATATATTTTCTACTTCCAAGTATTTAAACTTGGTATCTGGTGTTAAATATTCTGCCAGATGCCTTGTCCTATTGTGCACAAGTGCCGGACACTGTCCCAGATCGTGTATGGACAACAGTAACCATGAGTATTCCCACTATAATCCGGAAGGTTTTCTTCGTGGGGCTTAAACATTCCTTCCTGCACTTGGGTTCGTATCCCTCAATAAGCTACCTAGACTGCTCCATGTCAAGTAAGTTCGCCTAGTATAGTTGCCCCAGCGGTCCCTTCTCATTTTCCCAATTCCACAGAAGAGTACTGGTCCATCTAGAAGCGCCTCTCTTGCCTTCCTGGCCAGTTTGCCTGCCCATAGACAGAATATAGATTCCCCCCGCCGCCACGCTGGTACTCTCGGACATCTGAAAATCGCTCTCCTTACCTAATCTGTATGTGCAAATGAAGATGAGTCAATGCCAGAAGGACATCCAGGGGTCCAATTGGGCATGTTATTATTGCCCCACTGATACACATGCGAGCCAATCTTTGAAGTTTATGTAACTCTCTAACTATTGTGTTAATTTGTGTTCTTTCTGGCCAGATTATCCCCCCCCCCCCGCATAGGAGTTCAACAACTACCATACTGTACATAGGCTTGATAGTACCCTACCCTATGAGTAGCCTTGAGTAGTATTCATGATAATAGAATTTGTGCCTGTGCCTACTCTTTAATCACAGCATCTTGTATCTTCGTGTGCAATCTGCTTGGTCCGAAGTATTTAAGGTAAAAAGAATCCTTTCGGAATAAAGACCACTTTTGCTTGCCTTGATGTCCTTGGTGTATTTCCCAAGGCTATGCTGCCTCCTAGCACTCTTAGAAGAGAGTCTAAAATGATTTCTAGGCATTTCTGATGCCCACCTTAACTCAGCTTCCGAACATACTACTGTGATCAAAAAGTTAGGTGAAATTGTCATTTGAAACTCCCGGGCATTGGGAAGACAAGTAAATTTTTTTTCCTAGGTTCCTAGGACTGTCTATAACCTTTGCCAGGCGTCTGTTTGTCAAAAGGTTTAATTATCTCCGAGTTACATGGGTTTTTGTAAAGAACCAAAAGTGAATTTTTCGATTTTTTTTAAAAAAAAACGTCGATTTTTTGGTAAAAAGCGTCGCGTTGATGTGCGTGAAACTTTGCTGCCTAACTTTCGGGACGACTTGAAATGCATCATTACTAGATACGAGACTGGGATTTACGCATACGACCGTGAAACCACCGACCAATCCAGCGAATATCGTGCAAAAGGTGAAGGAAAACCGAAAAGACTACGGCAAACTCGATCGAAAATCAAGGTCATGTTGACAGTTTTCGTTGATTATCATGGTGTGGTGCATTATCAATTCCTTCCACCGGGCCAAACTGTCAACAAAGAATATTATTTGAGCGTTATGCGTCGTTTGCGTTAAATTATTCGTCTGGAACCGCTGGAATTATAGGCGAACAAGTCTTGATTCCTTCATCACGATAATGCACCATGTCATACTGCATTGGTTCTTCGCGACTTTTTTGCCAAAAATTCGACTCATATCATTCCGCAACCACCGTATTTGTCGTCCGACTTCTGCCTAATCAGGAAACTCAAAAGACCAATGCGGGGACGCCGTTTTGACACGATTGGGGAAATACGAACCAAATCGAACAAGGTCTTGAAGGCTATGCCGAAAAAAGACTATTCCCACTGTTTTCAGGACTGCAAAAAAACGTTGGCAAAAGTGCGTTTTATCGGACGAGGATTACTTTGAAGGGTTCATCCCCTTCAAGAGAAGAATAGATAAAGAATTTCAATTTTATAAACGAATTCGCCTTACTTTTCGATCACAGTAGTTCCTCCTTTTTTCCGTTTCAGTTCTGCTTTCTTCCTCTTTTGTTCATTTTTGGGGTATCAAGCAAAATATTATCGCCATGGAGTAAGACTCGGGAAATGAGTTTTGAGAAATAGAAGTACCCTGAGCTCCTCATTCTAGGCGAATGTCCCATCTTCCTTCTTCAGACCGGCAGAAGATGGGATTGAATCATTCTGTGGTTTGTTTAATAATTTCACAGAATTCCCTGAAGCTAACCGAGAAGAAACGGTAGCGCCTTCCTCTCAAAGAACTTCATCAGTCTGTCATCCTACTCCGGTGGGATCAGAATGTCGCCTGCTGGGAAGTGGCCCAATGCCACCACTAACTCCCGAATTCTCTCCTCGGCTTCTAATGGAGCGTAGACATCCGCTAGGTCCCTGGCCAGGAACTCTGAAATATATATGTATATATATATATTACATTACGTTGAAGGATGATGCAAGCTCTTGATCTTTCGCAAGAGCAGTCTCAAACTACTTGCTTGCTGACCATGAATCTGCCACCGGTGCCCGCCGAGTCCTTGATTCAGCACTACCCAATGCTATTCTTACAGATTGCCCTTGGAATCAGCCAGATGCAGCTCTTTCATGATGAAGGTTTACCTGAGCCCTCTTAGTGGTGCTCATTGGCTCCGCTAGTGTTTGGAGCTCTTTTCCACTTTCGGAGAAGCATCCTTCCTCTCTTCCAACATGGAACTTTTTTGTCGCTGTTCACTGTAAGCCACGGAAGGTCAGGTCTACTTCCCTGCTTGATTCTATCCTTTCAGAATCTATTACCCCCGAGATTTTTCAACCGGTGTCTCCTCGGAAGAATTTTTTCTGTTTTGGCTTCTGCTCCCTCCAATTCAATGAAGTTTGCTGTAATCTAGTCTTTACTTATTACTATTTGTTCTTCACTTCCCTAGCGACTGCATCCCTGTGTTTAATCTTCATACAAAATTTCTTTTCTAGAACTCTCTCTTCTCAACTTCCCCTCCTCAATCATTTCATGGCTCCCTTACTACCTAGCAAACCCTACTTGGAAAGATCTTTTCTCGCATTATAGACTGCGGTTCCAAAATGTCCAATTTTATCTTACATTCCACCTCCGACTTTACTTCAATCCAACTCCGCTTGGAACTTTTCAGTTCCTAACATATTCATAAGTATGCAGAATGTACATAGTCGGATATATTTACACTATCAGCTATGAGCTTATTAAAAAGGAAATCCACAAAATCTTTTAATCCTGAAGGAAAGCTTCCTGTTTCCAAATTCTCATGTTTGGGTTGGTGATCCATAGGAGGAATTAAATAAGCTCATTAAATTTGACGACTGTCCATGAATTCGATATATTACAGTGGGCAAGGACATCTTTTAAAAGAGAAAGTAGAAACAAGAGGAAAGAGTATACTTCGAATATCAAATTAGTTTATTCCTTTTTCAGTCAGTCCTAACTTAAGTTATAATTTAAGCACGTTTTTTCCACAAGATAGGAGCACCCAAACCATTAAGTCCAAGTGGCAATGAACCTACAGCTGGAGCGGCAATGATGTTTTGTCCCAGGATTCCAGCAGAAAGAGCGGATGGAACAATGCCTTGACCGAGAATTCCAGCATTAAGACCAATTGGAGCGATGCCAGCTGAAAGTGGAGTAGCGATTGATGATGCAATGGCTGGAGCAGCAATGACTGAAGCTGGAGCAGCAATTGAGGCACCGAGAAGAGGGCTGGCAATGGAGGCGGCGGCAAGTGGACTAGCAATACGGGTTGCAAGAGCTGGAGCAACAGAAGCACCAATCCATGGAGCAACAGAAGCACCAACCAATGGAGAAACGGAAGCACTAATAGCTGGAGCAATTGTAGCACCGAGAGCTGGAGCAGCAAGAAGTGATCCAATTGGGCTGGCTGATGCAGCGGCAATAAGAGCAAGTCCCAAAATTACGAATTTCTGAAAAGGATGTTCGTTATTAAACAATGAGTCCTGGTTATATATTTTCAAATTCTTACCATTTTGATAAGATTTGTATGTGTTTTCGTCTGAAGCGAAATTTAATTGATACAGATTTCTTGACGAACACACTATTTATACGCAAATTTCAATTTCTGTGTCTGCCAACCGGTTACGCATCCGTATTGAATTTGATATTAATTGAAAAAGATTTTACAAGTAGAAATTTAAAGATAGCGAAACTTTTGTTAATGATGTTCATGGATATTAGATTTCATCACTTTATTTTAATTCTTTAGTACACCTGTGGATACATGGATAGGTTGAAATCAAAGTAAACTTCTGGGAAGTCAGAGTAGATAAGCAAAAATTAACATTTTTGTTTTGTTTTTTTTTTTATTTTTTCTGTTAATATAAGTATTTTTTTTTTTCTATATCCGCTGATTGCGACCATAATTGAAATGAAAGGGTATTTCGCTAGCAATTACTCTAAAGGGGTTATCAAAGAGTTTACCTGTTTTCGGCCAAGTTTGTTTTATTTTGTAAATATCAAACACAAAGTCTTTTCGTCGGTCTTATCTTCATCGATGATAGATAGTTATTTGTAGACTTAGTAAATTTTATCCTTACTATTTTCATAAAATTACAATTTATATTGCGCTCTGAAATACCTTTGGGTTCTTCCACCTCTTAATGGGCTAAAGGGCCACTGCAGAGCACTCAAGAAGTCCAGTTGGTATGGTCTGTGCAATGCTCCAATGTAAGCTATTCTAAAAGAATTCGTCAATAATACTTGTTTGAAGTATTGAACTCCAGGACACTTTGGGTGCCCGCATTTTTTTTATATTTGTGAGTTGGTCCTTAGACTCCACTATGTAGCACTTTCCACTAAAGGAAAGTATAAAAATTTTGCAAGGCTTTCACAACTCCTTCTGCATCTCCTCGTATTCCTTCAGTACAGTTAAAGACTTGTGGCTTCGAATTACGGGGCTCTATATAACTTGGGAAATAGGCGTTGCTCTAGTAATGTTTGTTGTAGTTCTCGCGGACCATTCCACGAAAGGAACCTCTGTTTTCCTCCAAAAAGCTACTGTGACAACAAAATCGCGGCTTAATAATCTAATTTCTTACATTCAGCAAAGGAACGCAAAGCATGAAGACGTCAATCTCAAGTACACAGGGATTAGCGTGCCTTTGAGGAATTAACTGTCATTGAAACAAGTAACCATAACTCTACCCCACAATTCTAATTCTGATAAACGAAGGCCCCTGACCTCCCCGATAAGGTAGGAAATGATTCAGGTAAAAAGATTTTGCAAACCAGCCAGAAATCTTTTTCGGTTTCGGGCATGATAGCTCTTTGCCCTGTGGCTCGACACATGTCTCAAAGAAGATTGCCTGGTGATCAATGTGGGTGTAGCGCTCGCTGATCCACCCAGGACCACGCGTCAGCGCAGGGCTGACAAAGGTTAGGTCTACAACAGAACCTGACCCCCCTTCTGAAAAATGTTTACAATACCTTCGTTAGCCAAAACTATGTCCATCTGCGCAAAAGCTTCTAATAAACTGCGCCCCCTAGCATTTGATTCTCTGCTACCCCACTCCCCACCCCAAGCATTGAAATCACCAGCGATCACCTTTGGACTTCGTCTTCTTGCGTCGAGAACAAGATTATCAAGCATTTCTTCGAAGTCAGACAGTGTTAAACTTGGTGGGGCGTAGCACCTCTTATTTTCGCCCATACAAAGCCACTGGCTGCCTGACTTGCAGTACATTGTATTCCGTGACCCATATGTCACCGAGATGGTTTCTATATGGTTGACTTATGATGGCAATTTCCATCTCAGATTCGAACGTGGTCTGCTCAAGTAAATCCTGAGCGACTCTGCAATGATTAAGCTTTTTTTGAATAAACCTCATTTTCTCATTGCAATGAGTGCCTTCCTAAATTCTGAACATTTACCACTTTCGGCAATATTCTGCTTATGTTGTTCCTCATTTACTTCGCACAGTAGGTATTTGGGGTTCCTATTGCAATCTCTGGCAATATGGCCTTTCTCTCCACACCTTCTGCATCGATCGGATCAATCAATGCTACTGGTGCATGCCTTTGCGAAGTGTCCAAACATGAGACATTTAAAGCATCTCTTTAGTGAAGTTTGTTCTCTTAAACGGCAGACAACCCATCCAATCCCAACCCTTCCGGCAGCCAACAACATCTGCGCTGGCTCCACTGTTACTCGTTTTGTGGCTGTTTGAGTACTACCATAGGCTTTTCGTAAGCCCACAACAGACTGCTCGGTAAGTTCTTTCAACTTAAATTTCTCCCTCAGAGCAGTACAAATTTATAATTTCGATGTCCCTTCATCGAACATGGGATCCCCTCTCTGGGTTCCTCGGATTCTGTTCACATTTCCACTCAGATCTATTAGGCCAGGATCAGCTTTGACCTTTTTGAGTATCTCCGCGTAGGACAGATTGCCCTTACTGGAGATAACAATCGCATGTGGACGAGTTCGCACTTTTGCTTTTTCTTTCGGTTTTTTTGGTAGTTTTAGTCCATCGATCGTTTTCGTTCGTCTTGGGCTTCGCAACGCTGATCGAGTTTCCTACATTTGCTGTACGCCTTCCTCCTTCTGAGCTGTTGGTGCTGATTTTCAGAATGTCCGTACCGCCTTTTTTTCTCTTAGGCGCCTGTTGATTATTCAGAGGATCCCTCTCTTTTCAACGCACTCGTTTATTTCGCCGTGATTCGATGGTAGACGGTTAGGCATCACTTGGGTCGCTTATGACACGTTTAGCACAGTAGGGTTCGGCGTATCCTTATTATTCTTTTCCTCCATCTGCGATCTATTACAGAGGATTCTAATAGCCCTAACCATATTCTTTATGGCTTGGTGCACGTTGTGCTTGTCCTTGATAAACTCAGACAGCTCAATTATTTTGCCCCAAGCTTTGTAAAGGGTAATTCCTTCGGATCAGGACTCTGCTCCCTATAAGCCTCGGCAAGGTTACTCCTTTTATACGCCCCTTCACTTTTGGCGTTTATTGACCTTGCCTGTACCTTATCCTTATCCTTTTGCATTGGTGGAGTTCTCAAAGTTGACGAGCTTCTTTTGAATGGGTCCCTTCCTTGTCCCTAGAGCACCTCCTGCTGTTGCGCACCTTGAACATATGCAGTGGGTGTTAACACTGCTTTTGTCGTCCAACGATCTTCCTTCTTTCATCTTTGTTTGGTATTGTTACTGGTGTTCTCGGTAAGGTCGTACTTTGTTTGAACACCTCCTTCTCCAGATCAAAATCACTTGTAAGGTGGCCAAGTTGTCCACCACCGAGGCACTGCGGTCGAGGGATATCGATGAGCGGGAGCTAGCTTGCTCACTGACAAGAGCCCCCGATATTGGGCTTCCGAGCCCCCGCACCGTAAGTTTCCTCCTTCTCTCGTCTTCCATGATGGTCTTATGTTCTGAGTATCCTTCCATAGCCATTTTGGTCCACGCACCAGAGACGAGCAAACACTAGCCCATGCACAGTCAGAAAAGAAAAGTGCATGAACACATATTTATATCAAAAGGTACACCCTAATCCGCCTGCTGGGGTCTCGCCTGATGGGAGATCTGGCCTCTTCTCACAGGATCTCCTGCTTGTCTGTCAATCTATCTGTCTGTCTGTCTGTCCCACCCGATTTATTAGGAAACGGCTCGACCGATTGTTACGAAAATGTGTGAGATCGTGTGGTCTCGTATGTAGCAAGTGTCGGCATTTTGTATTAATTTTAAGGGCATGCGTAGTATTTTTTCTAGCACGATAACATGGTTTGTCATTGAAATACAGTGCAACTTACACAACCATCTCCAAAAAAAAGGTGTTTTTCTGCTGCAACGCTAGAGGGCGCAATTAGGATTATTAAACAATATTGAAAGCTTAATTTTTGGTGCCTTGTTAAACATTTTTTTGTGAATTCTGGTGGTTTTCGAGGCTTCTTTAATGAATAACAAGTCGGGAAACCGGAAGCTGGATGCTTCAGGTACGAAAGGTTTTGTGTATTTCTTTGTACGTAGCACGTAATATATGCATATATTATGTGAGAATATCCACTTTCGGATGACATTGACATTCATAGTCTTGAATTTACTAGGAGGTGACAACTTTGACGTATTATAACTTTGTTAGTAATAGCGGTATTTCGACCAAACTTGGTCAGATCATGCTCTATGTTATACCCTATATTATTGCGAAATTTCATGTTGCTAACATGAACTTAAGGGGGCTTTTGCAGCGAATTACTAAAAATTATAGTAATATACTATTATTAACTTTATTTGTGCAGATATCAGTGTGGAAGGCATTTCGGAGCCCAGGCACCATATAGTGGCAGCCTCTTGATTTTTTTCAGATTTTTGGGTTTGGTAGTTTCTGAGAATGGCCCCCGTAAAGGAATGGTCACTTTCAACCCCCCGCACTCCCCACCTTTCCAACAAATGTCAAAACTAAGACCGTTTTCGAAAAGTACTAACTGAGACCTTTAATTTGATACCACGCATGACTATATTTGAAAAAAAAAAAATTACACCCCCCTTTAAATTCGACGTAAAAGGATGTAACTCACTGTATGCGTGAGCGTTCACAGTTCCCACCTTTTTACCAAATTTGGTGTCAATCGCTGTAACCGTTTCCGAGAAAAATGCGTGTGACGGACAGACAGACAGACAAGCAGACAGACAGACAGACGGACAGACAGACAGACAGACAGACGGTAAACCGATTTTAATAAGGTTTTGTGTTTACACAAAACCTTAAAAAAAAACTACTGAATGAATCGCAATTATATAAAAATCAATTACTATTATTAACTTTATTTGAGCAGATATCGGTATGGAGGGTATTTCGGAGCGTAGGAACCATATAGTGGCTGCCTGGTGATTTTTTTCAGAGATTTCGGTTGGGTGGTTTCTGAGGATCGATCCTTTTAGGAAATGAGCACTTTCGATTGCTACGCTTCGCCAAGGGCAACAAGCGTGGAATATGAGCAAATGTTACATTAACTAGCGTTAGACACAAGTGTACGATCCCCAATTGTCATCGCGAGAGACTTCAACGTATGGTTCACCGAATGGGGAAGCTAGGTTTCTAAAAACAGAGGGCTCATATTGCTGGAAGGTTTTTATTCGCTGGACGTTGTTCTCGTTGAAATCGGAAGCACCTATACTTTCCGGAAAGAGAGTATAGGTTCAGTGGTATATATTACCTTCGTAAGCAGTGCGTTGATGAGAGACATTACCTGGCGAGTTAGTGAACACTATAAGCATAGCGACCATCAAAGAGTACTGTTTGGTGTAGTGGAAAATATTAGAATGGAGCATCCAAAAGACATAAAGTCATGCCGAACGAAGCAGTGAAGTTCAAAGATGTTTGACGTGGAAATGTTCACTGAGATATTTAGGGATAGTTCCGCACCACACCACAGGGAAGCAGTGAAAAATCTGAGCAAATTGTCAGAAATATGGTTACCGCTTGTAATACCTCTATGCCAAGGCGCAGAAATAACGCTCACAGATTACCGAAACCGTGGTGGAATGACGAACTGCGTGGCATATGCCTATAAGCGAGAAGAGACTACGAACGCGCAAATGATGAGCAAGCAATTTCATAGAGGAAGGCGGGGTACAAAACTTGTTGAAGAGAGCTGCGGAAGGCAATCCGTGAAAGTAAACGGAATTCCTTTAAAAAACCCTGCGAAGAGGCCGACATCAACCCGTGCGGAGGAGTCTACAGAGTGGTAATGACAAAGTTGAAAGGAAGCAGGGCCTCGCAGATAAAGTGCCCGGTTTTATTGCAAAGAATAGTGACCGCTCTATTTCCACAGCAAAGCAAATGCACTATTGCGGTCGAAAGAGCGCATCTCGCAATGGATATCCCAAGTATAACAGAGGATGAGCATACCATTGCCTGCGGAAATGCAGGGGCTAAAAAAGCACCAGGGCTGGACGAAATACCGAACGTGGCTTTGACAGCGACGTTAAAAGGTTAGTTTGCACTTTTAATACCTGCTTGGAAGAGGACACCTTCCCAACTCAGTGGAAAAAAGTGGCAAACCACCTGGAGAGCCATCGTCGTTTCATCTGATTTGTTTGCTGGACAGTATTGGAAAGTTGCTGGAGCGTATTAAATGCAACAGGCTGCTTCCAATTGCCAAAGAAGCAACATGGATGTCCACACAACAACACGGTTTTCGTGCCCGCCGATCAACGGTGGATACTATCAACGCAGTAGTCAATTTGGCAGAGGAAGCATTTGCAGGGATAAGGTGGCAGCGTGGTACCAAAAAATACTGTGCCATCATCACCCTCGACGTAGGGAATGCTTTCAACTCAGCGCAACAGTTGAATGTTCCCTCATATATTCAGCTAATCAACAGGAATTATTTCGTGGATAGAAAGCTCTTCTACTCTCTCTAGTTGAATATTTGATAACAGGCAGAGTGCCCCAAGGATCAGCGCTGGGCCCACTACCCTGAAAGATGATGTACGACCATGTGCTGCGCATCTATCTTCCGCGAGAAGCTACCCTTATCGGCTATGCAGACGACATTACAATTGATGTAGTGGACAAACACCTGGAGGGTGTTATCTAGGTATGTGAGACATCGGTTAAGCTGATCAAGGATTGGTTGGAATCACATGTATTCGATTTAGCGGAACACAAAACTGAGGCTGTACTGGTCAGCAACCGTGAACTGCAAGAAACTCTACGATTTCGTGTGGGGCAACATATCATAGAGACCAAGCCAGCTGTTGAGTGTGTATCCATTTTGCTCTATATCAAAAGGGGAGGTGGACATACAGGCTGATTCCAAATATCCGGCGTTGGATTACGCGCACCCATGGAGATATCCACTATCACTTGATCCAATTTCTTACTGGACATGGTGGATACCGCAGGTATTTTCATCGTTTTGGACATGACAATTCTCACTTCTGTCCTCACTGTGTAAACGAATACGAGGACCCGGAGCACATACCCTTCGTATGTCCAAGGTTTGCAAATGAGAGGGAACCGCTTCAACTTCTCTTGACAAGACGCTTAGAAGTGGAAACGGTCATTCCGCGAATGCTCGAATCTCAAGAAGCGTGGAATGCAGTTAGTGGCACCGTAAGATGTATTCAGGAGAGGGATCAATTCTCACCGTAGGAGTAAGCCGATAGGGCTTTAATCCGCTCCACTGTGTAATGTCTCCAGATAGTTCTGTGTGGCAAAGCGGGTGAGGAGAGTGGTCTTAGACGGTTAAAGTCCCACTCTGTGGCTTTCGATGCTTTTCACCTCTATAAACAAAAAAAGACAGACTAACAGACAGACAGACAGTAAACCGATTTTAATAAGGTTTTGTTTTACACAAAACTTTAAAAGGGTTGGGGCGATTCTTCTCGATCTGTACCGGGCATTATTTGATGGCCGCACTCGTTTGTCAGGGATGTTATGTTATGTTTGATTCGGAAAGAGGAAGTGCTTCAAAAAGCAAAGGGCTTATCCAATTTTCGGGACATAGGGGTGCTCCAAGAGCAGATATCATCTTGGATTTGTGGTGCATGTAGTTATTATTATTCAATTTGCCTAGGATGTGTGGGCGATTTGAGACAAGAAGGTTGAAAGAGATGTGGATGTTACATGTGTCGATGATTGCAGGGAGAGTAAGCGTGACTTGTATGTTATTGCTCGGGCGTTGGGGAGATGTAAGTTTTCAGAGAACAATAAATTTATTAAATTTGTTGCCATGTAAGCTATGTTTGGGACAGTCTGGATGAGGTCTTAGACCTCTATGTCTGGTCCAGCGGTCTTTTCCATTCTGTGCAAGTGAAATTTTGTATACGCTTAACTCATCCATTAAGGACCTCATCTAGTGTTCCTAAATGGATGTGGTAAAATTTGCTGAATGATTATGTTCCGAACCGTGGGTGGATGTGGGTGGTGATGATAGGAGATTTGGGGCTTTAGTTGCCAATTTTCGTCTATATTGAGTGTCTGTTGTGCAGATCTGTGTGTGTTTGAAGAGGGACTGAGTTGAGGGAATGGGGAGAGGGGCAATTAGGAATGACATCCTGAGCTTAGGGACGTAATTACTCTGTTGTTCCTAGAGTCAACAAGCATATGTTCTAGGGTAATTTGAGGTTTTTTTTTGCGTTGAGATGAGCAGGTACATTAGGTACATGGATTTAAGAAGAGGTTGCTTATGAGATAATTGTTACGTGAAGTATGGGGAATGAATATGTGCAGGGGTTTTATTGTGGGTTTAGGTATTTCCAGATTGTGTCTGGTATCAATTTATTTGTTTACTTCTGTGAAAATTAGGGGCATAAATGAGGAAAAACACGATTAGGTAACTGATCAGCTGGATGAGCTTTTAATTATCGAGGTGAGAATAATCAACGTGTGTCAAGTACGTAGGGCTTTCTTTGCTACATGCGGTTTTTGGGATCTCTATTTTCAGATATTGATATGTAATATTTATTTATGAAATAATTTTCGCCAGGTTTTGATGTGTATTATTTGTAGATAAGGCAAGATTTTTATTTTATCTTTTATGTAATTCGGCAAAGAGAAATATAGATGTGAGTGAGTTGTTTGAAAATGTAAGAAAAACCAATAATGTCGAGGGATGAATCCAACTTTCTATATGCGTAAACTCTAGCATGTAGAAAGGAGGGTTGGATTTTGTAATATATCAGGTGGAAGATCCCAGTTTTTAATTGTCAGAAGTATATTTTGTGCAAGGTGTTGCACATAGAGGAGTGGTTGGGTGTGTTGCAGTGCTATTATCATTTCAATGGTGATAATGGGAATGCACTGTGGAAAAGGTGTTTAGTTGCGATTCATGCTGATGATTATTGTGAGAGATAGAGTCCTAACTTTTAATGCTCGATCGCTATGAGTAAAATTTGAGAGATCTTTGGGTCCTGTTGAGGCTGTGAGAAATATCTTTGACCAGGGCACGTGTTTTTGCTGGAGGTCCACTTTCATTAAGAAAAGATGAATGGCTCAGTGAGGGAAAAACTACGGGCAAAAGGACGTATTTTGACCACGTCCAAAAGTTGCCCTACGTAATCTCCAAAATTTGGTGGTTCCTAGTAACAGAAGATTTGTCTATTGACAAGTAATTTTAGTTATGTAGTCTTGAGGCTCTTGGTAAATATTTTGCAAGTGGGGATGCATTGATTGAAAAAATGATGGAATTGTTCTAAGTAACAAAATTGTGCAAGTTTATGTGCTATAGGCGTAGGTTTAGCTCAAATTACACATGGGAGGTGTGTATCTTGTATATGACTGAGGAGGAGGGGGACATAACAATTTATGGAGTGAGCAAAATAGAATAATTCGGTGGCCTTTTTTTGTTAGAAATTATATTGTTTCAAATTATTAGTATTTTTTATAGCTCAGAAATTATATAGTGCGAGATGAAAAAAACTTTTTTGCTGCCTATTTTGTATGTTAGTATTCCCATGTAGATTTTTAAAACAATGTCAGATAAACGATTTTTTTATACATTAGTCAGGACACAATGTTTCGTTTCTGATTTATTTAATATACACCGATGTGCGTCTATTTATGAGCCAGGAAAACCAGTGTTTCCCTCTGACTATTATAAAACCGTGTTTCGTTCAATATTTCGTTGTTGACTATAGTCAAGAGTTAATCGATTTCCATAAATTTTCAAGTCCGGAAAAGCAAAAATTCTATTCTATGTTCCTTTCGATGATGGTTTCGATTTTTAATGTTACCTCGCTACCTATCTTATATTATATGTTCAATTTATTGCTCTGTATAGGCCTTCGTTGGTGGGTACCAGGGGAGTAAACGCGGTACAATATCCAAAGTACGATATATAATACTTTAGTCAGTAAAACCTATCTTTCGTTTTGACGTTTCCAATATGATATATGTCTATCGAATCATATGCATATATGATATAAGTATAAGTCGAAGAAGGGAGGGAAACCCAAAGGCCATGCCTTTTGGAGATTGAGGATATGATCCGCCTTGGACCTTCCATCTCGATCGTGGCACTCGGATATCGAGTTTTACAACACTACGCTCGTAGTCAAAGTAGTATTTTTTTATTTCCAATTTTGGCTTTGATTGTGTAGTGCAAGTGGCAAGTGGAGTTTTGGTAAATAAAATATGAGTGACTAAGTGATTACGCATGAGCCCACTATCAAAAACTACCCAACCGAAAATTTTGAAAAAAATCACGAAGGCTCCTCTGTATGATATCTAGGCTTCAAAATATTTATCACTACATTATAGGGAAATTAATTAGGGATCCCCCTTATGTTCATTCTAGGCGTATAGACTGTTGCAAATATAGAGGCTATAATATCATAAAAATCGTTGGCGCAACAATCCATATTGGATCAAGGCCTTGATGTGTGTTAAAGCACTTCATTCAAGATCAAACGCTGGCTGTAATATAAAACTTTAAATTACCAAGTTTGATATCGAAGTTATAATTGATGAAAATTGTCCTTCGGTGTTATTACATTCCAAGGCATTGAATATCAGTATAAATCAGGTATATTATTTAATTCTTTTCATATTCCTTTCATTATTGACTGCTTCAATTTCTAGCTTATAAAGTTCAGTGTTCCTTTCCTTTTGTAATCCTTTCATGGTCCTAGGGATGACTCCCAACATTAATCCTTCAACAGTCATTAACTTGTCTGGGTGGAGAAAGTTGCTGGAAAACATTGTAAAATTCACTGGTATACAAAGATGCACAAGCTATTACCCAACCAAAATATGCCCATCTGTGTGGTTTCGAATGAAATGATCACTTTTGCAACTGTGAATCTACTCGATTTAATAAACCTCATAAACATTGAAAACCAATAAACATTGTTAATCAATAGAAGAAATAAATATTTTTTTACTTATTCCTAATTTATTATAAAACTAGTTGAAAGAAACATCAATTCTATGATTCCGTTCAACCTTCATTAAATTACCAGGAAAGCATGAACGCATATATTGTTTATAAGCAACTCGTCTCTATAACAACCTCTCAAAGTCGGGTTTATTGATAACAAGTATCCACATCATTATCAATTCAAAATTTATTTACAATATGGCTTTTTTCTAAAATAGAATCTATTGATCCTATTTTTTCTTAAAAAATAATTACTCCTCCATCACTATTTATAGGCTGATGAAATTTCCAAATACCGCGCCGTCATATTCAAAATTAGATTAATTTTAAAGGTTAATTGACGGTTTTCTTTCCTTAAATTGCAGAAAAACTGGTTCCATGTTTAAATTATGTATATGGAACATCATCGACGAAGCATAAAAACATTATTTATGATTTGTTTTTGCATAGATTGATGTTAAAAGTTTCTGTAATTTTTTAATTGTTAGAATTTATGGGTTAGTGAGATTTTTTTAAAGGAAATCGTTTTCGAAAACCGGCGTTAAATCCATTAATAAATACAGAAATGAATGGTGCAGCGCATCATCTAACACCATATATATATATATAATGTCCTGATCAAACGCAGTACGAGAAATGCATCCAACCATTGTATAATTATGAGAATGTTAGTTAGACTTCCTGTGCTTATATATACATATAATAGTAAGATGCTGCTTAGGATACGGCACATCAAACCACGTCGATAATACAAGGATGGGTACTTCCCTTTTGTATGTACTCGTATATGATAGGCAAATGACTGTCAATGCCGAATTTCCGCAGATCAAACGGAGTTCCTCGGTAATTTCGTTGGTATGAAGGCAATGGGTTAATTTTTTGAATGACTGTCATGAATCTTGTGAGCCTGACATGCTCGAACAATGATGGTAAATAACCTAAGAGACAAGACATGGCACCCGTTAAGGTTCTAATTATAATTCTAATTTCCAATACAGTTTCATTGCTCATGTCTTAAAGCGCAAAAAAAATTGTAAATTTTCAGGGAGTTCTTCATAACGAGACATATTACTGGGAGTGAAACCTTGATATCTAATTGCTTCAATTTGGATGCGATACACTTACCTAAGGTTTCTAAATAAAGTACTTCCCGGTGAAAGTTCGATGTAACTTCGATAATAACAGAAGGATTTGTAGCAAACTTTTCTGTTTAAAGTTAATGAAAAGGACATCAAAATTACTTTTGCAGTATCGATCCTTTTTGCCTGCTGAAAAAGAGTTTAAAAAAAAAAATTCGGAAGCCTTTTTAGAAAATCGTGGTCATTCACGATAAATTGAAAATTGCTGATAAAATTGTTTCAGCCTTTCAAAGAGGCGCGTGTGGAACCATAAATCTCCGAACCCGGGTGCCGCGATTGAGTGGGAGATCCACGACGGATCACAGCCTCAATCGTTATTTCTTCTGCCTCAGATCTTAAGTGAGGCGCGATCTTTGAGGCTGCCCTTCCCTGACACCCTCCCAACCATTATTTTTCATGGATGCCCCTAAAACGTGAGTTTTGCGGGTTAAGGGGGTGGAGAGAAGAAGGAGGGAAAGATCTGAGGCAGAAGAAATAACGATTGAGGCTGTGTTCCGCCGTGGATTTTCCCTACTGCATCACGGCACTCGCTCACTATCCATTTTCTTATTTTCATTTTTCAGGTTCAGATTTCAGGGAGGGAACCTCAAGGGTCGCCCCTCGCTGAAGATCTGAAGAAGAAGAAATAACTATTGAGTCTATGTTCCGTCGTAGATCTTCCCTCCTCGATCACGGCAATGGCTTCAGAGATCTCAAAGACTGCGCCTCACTGAAGACCTGAGGCAGGAGAAATAACGACTGCAGCTGTATCTTCCCCCCTCAATCGCGGCACTCGGTTCTGGAGGTCTACGGTTCCGTCTTTTTTTTTATTTTCACTTTTGAGGTTTCAGAATATCCCTGAAACGTGAGTTTTGCGAACTAAGGAGGTGGAGAGAAGAAGATAGGGTCGAAAATTCAAACGCCGCGCTTCACGAAACTTCACGCCGCGAAGATCTGAGGCAGAAGAAATAACGATTGAGGCTGTGTTTCTCGTGTATCTTCCTTCCACGATCGCGGCCACGTGTCGGCAGAGCGCTTGAATGGAGTTTCAGTATTTGCGAGCAACCTTCATGGTCAATTTTGCCATTTTTTTAGGTTTTTGTTACAGCTTCTCCCTCTAGGTGGTCCTCGGCTACTCTGGATGGTAGTATGACCATCTCGATTCCCTTTACTTAATTACAAAATCCCAAAATGCGTTTAACTTTCCCGACGCTATGCTAGACTAACCCCTTAAGGTGGAATGATGCAAACGAATCTAGCTTCACTACTCACTGCAGACGTGGTTTGTACAGGTGACTGACATAATCCCTGCAACGTAAGAATGGTAGAAGAATGGGTTTTTAAGAGAGCTACATGGCAAATAACTAGTTTGCAAGATGCGGGAATATGATGCTATGGAATCGGAATATGGCAAAATTTTATTCCGCACTTTTGATTTGTGCATTCCGATGCTTTGAACTAGGACCGTCATTTTCACCGAAATGCATGCTTAAATAGTATATAAAAGAAAACAAAGACGTGTAGTGTGTCAAAAGACGAACAAGAACAATACAACAAATAATACTGAAATTCTCGCCGAAATCCAGTGTGGAAAACGGTTTTGATATGTAGATTGATCTACGCTCCTATTCTAAGTAAAAACATCTAAAATACTACCTAAAATAATCTGGAAACAACCTGACGTAGTCCAAAAAACCTTCGAAATGGAAATCGGTCTAATCATGTATATGAAGTGTGGCATCTGGAAAAGCCGCATGCCATATTCAACGAAAGAGAAATCTATAAAAGACAATGAACGGCGTCTTGCGGTAATGGAGACGAAGATGTTGTGTTGGACTAATGGAGTGACACGTTTTGATCACATCCGAAATGAGGATATCCGCAATCGTTATGGGGTTGCACCGATCGTGGAAAAATTGCGAGAGAGGCATCTTTGGTGGTATGTGCTAACGAAAATTCACTTGCTAAGATTGGTCTAAATATCGAGGACGATGGTAAGCGACCGAAAGGCGGGCCGAAACGACGGTGGTTTGATACGCTGGATGGGGATTTAAAAGCCTCAAGATTGCACCCAGACCACGCATGCGATCGAGCTAAATGGCGACAAAGGCTCAAGAAAAAGAAGAAGAACGGAAGAGAAATCTAGGATGGAATCCCCACTTAAATTTTCCTTTGCTCCAGATATGTTAAAAGCACGGCTTTCAAAGTTACCGCCCCTTCTATGTCTCTATGGCAAAGCCAGGTAGAAAAAGATATTAAGAAATTTATGAAGAACTTGTAATAACGAGCTTCAGTAAACTTGCCTTCGGTATTTCCGGAGATCGATTTCCCAACTTCAGAACTTGTAACGACTAAAATGATATTTCGCTTTATTTTCAAATAAAGTTGCATAATAATTTTACGTTAATATTCCTTTTTCATACCGACAAAATCAACAGTACCACCAGCAGCTTCTATACAATCCAAACTCATAAGTTTCTATGAGTAAATTGCTTATTGCATCGGGTCCAAACTCGCCGAGGGAGAGATGGAGTGTGATCCTCTCCAGAATTGTTGTTTTCTCGGGGTGCTTATTATTGAAACTACATTATATGAATAGTTTACGAATACAAAATATTGAAATCGATCCTGAAATCCACATAAGTTTGCATTTATAACTTATATAACCTAAACTGGCAATTTCACATATTAGTCAGGTCTATACCTTGCCTTTCATCAAACTAAACTAACACACAATATATGCTAATGATAAATGGTGTGATTATGAAAATAAAAAAAAGTTATAACCGAGGCGGGCCAATCACCTCATAAAACTACTCACAGAGCGTAAATCCATTCATAAAATTTCTTTGAGACATATGCGTAATGAAGACTAGATACGGCACCTACCATTACTGAAATCTATATTCAAACTAAACTGTTTCATTTCAAGATGTACCATGAAACTGAAATCTTATTCAATACAAGAAACCTGCACTATGAAAACCTGAAAATCGATACTTTTGAATAGTATTCCAGTGATAAAGGAGTATCTCTTTAGCATATCAACAGGTGTGGAAATCTAAATTTTTTAAATTATCTTTTTGGTGCCAAAAAGTATGCAGCAATTTGAGAAGATAAATTATAATATAAATCGAAAAATGATTTCTTATAACCTAAATCTATAAATACCTTAGATGAAGATTTTGTAACATACTTAGCAGAGGTTCACGTTAAATCAGATATTCCTATATATGAAGCTGCATGTATGTAAGTTGAGTATATACTATTATAGAAAGCGATTTCAAATCGAATTAAATCTATCTAGCTACTTTCAAAAAATTACATATACGGTAGATGAAAAAAGCTTAGCAGCATATGATATTCCGAACTTTAAATCTGTCATTTGGTTTGACCTCTCAAAATCACTGGACCGTGGTTGACGCTTCTAATCTAATCTCTCCTTTTACAATTGTATCCGGTCGGAACACCACAACAGATTCAAACCGTCGAGGTATATTGATCTTCCACAGTTGGAATTATAAACTGTATATTGAAGACGGATTTACCATAACTTATCTGTTAAACGATAACTAGTGAGGTTGTGCAAACCATCCAGTTTTCCTTAAGTGCTAGTAATAAAAGTGCGACAGCTTTGCAAATTTTAAACTGAATTCTTGAACTCGGGTCAGTCCTTGGGAACTTTGAAGATAATTTTCAATTTCATTGCTCTTCTCTGCTTAAAATCTTAAATCTTAGGTGTTATTTTTTTTTGCTGAGGATGTTGGAAGTCCTAAGTCGGCAACCACTTGATTGCGGACAGGACCACTTGGGAAGCAACCTACTTCCTCTGCCCTGGACGAAACCGTCAGTCAAGATTTTTCCTCTTTGAACTTGGGTGTTTAACCCATAAAGTGGAGTCCGTGGACCACAAAAGAGGAAGTAAGTTGGGGACTCAGGATTCCTCAACAAAAAAAAAATTCACTTCGCCTGGTCTAGGTTTGAACTTAGGATGGATTTCACTTCAATATAATTCGCACTCATGTGCCAGTTTCGGTCATGCTCCCAGGCCAGAAGTGAGGCAGCGTCTGATGAGTTGCCTCTGCCATGAACGCAACCATCAGGCAAGATTTTTTCTTTTCTTAGGTGTTACTCAACTAATTTTTTTTAAATCATTCTGGTTTTCACAGAAGATTTCAGCACAATTCCCAGCCCCTTGGATTTTGACTACATTTTCGCTACTTTTTTTGGGCTTAAGCGGAATAAGATGGTGGGACTCTGGAGAGTACTCCTCTCCGTAGCTGATACGATTCCGGTGTCAGGTTGCTTCTGACTTCTACCGCAAGTTGCGCTCTCTTGACCTGGGAGCCAGGTTCTAACAGACTACTAACTTCAAGATGTCGGTCCCGGTTAAGGAGCATCATAATTGTACAATGCTACGCATCAACGGAGACTTTTGATATAGTAGGGAAGGATGCCTCTTTCGAGCAATTAAACGCAATCCAGGGGAGGCTTCCTAAAAGGGATATTGTGATCGTGATAGGTGATAGAAATGCCAATGGCAACATCTTGCTCGGAGATATGATGGGGAGACATCGTCTTGGCGACCGTCACGATAATGGTGAATGTATTTCTGCCACTTCCACCTTCTCATCATTGGTGGCACATTCGTCGAACACAGAACCTGCTATTAGGTCAGCTGGGTTTCAACTGACCGACGCTGTACGAGTAATCAGATCGTTTCGCGAATATTAGTACATTTAGGTGTTGGCTACTGGATGTGCGTAATAAGAGAGGCACTGACATCGGCCTCGAAAGCGATCGCCATCTGATGGCCGTTTACCTTCGCTTGCGTGTTTCCTCGGACACTTCCCGCAGGGTTGGTTAGCAGCGACCCCCCAAGTTCAACATCGATCGCTCGACAATAGGAGTTCTATCTTACTGATCGACGAACAGAAGGGATTGAAGGCTCTACTGGCCGCTGCGAGTGATAACGGACATGACGCGCCCGCGTAGTGTACACCGTGACAAAAAAATGCTCAGAAAAACGGAAGATGCTGTTGATCGGAATGATTTCAGGAATGTATACCGCATCACGAAAGAGTTTCCATGCGGTCGCACATCTTTCGATGGTCCTCTGAGAGATGTCAACCGTCAACTTCTCAGCCACAATGATTAACAATTGAGGAGGTGGAAAGAACACTTCACAGCGGTTTTTAATCGTATTACATCCGGTGAAGCTCCTCCTCTTGTGGATGAAATGACTAGTCACCTTCTCTTCCTCCAAGCAGAAGAAAAATCATTTCGGACATCATTGCACTCAAACGAAGTAAAGCCGCTGATCTTGACGGTCTCCCCGCAGTGTTACTTATCGCTGCACCAACAGTTACTGCTGCTTCCACATATACAGAAATCTAGTGAAGCCAAGACCTTCCCAAAGAGTGGAAGAAGAGGATGATCGTCAAGAACAAAAAGAATGGGACCCGTTTTAATGTGGCAATTGGAGAGGTATCTGCGCGCTCCCTGCCACCGCAAACATAATAATTAAAATAGTAGGCTGGTTTTTCCTCCCGGATTCGTCTGCATAGACCACATCAACAATCGATCATTTTGGAACAGTGCGCGGAGTTTATGTCTTCGCTGCACCTGCTCTTCATCGATTTCGAAAAAGCTTTCGATAGCGTACACAGGTAGTGTGTTTGAAGTGCTCTACGCAGAGCGCATTTCAAAGGAACTAATAGCTATTATCAGAGCGACATATGATGGCGAGAAGTGTCACGTGTTGCACCGAGGCGGTGACGTTCTGCATGTTGTCTTGTCCGGAGAACGGAGAGCAATCCAATAGACAATCATATTTTTCCACAAACACCTCGACTACGCTGATGATATCTGGCGGCTCTCTCACTGGGTCATGGAAATTGGTTAAATGGCTCTGCATTTAGAAAGAGAAGCAGGTAGAACTGTACCAAAGATAAATACCAACAAAACCAAGGTTCTCAGTTTGATGCGTCATCGCACTTTTCCTATCTACATTAACGGGCAGAGCATCGAAAACAGCAATCAATTTGGATATCTGGAAAGCGTGGTTTTGTTGACAGGGGCACCGAACTGGATGTTGCCCGACACATTAACAGCGCTAAATCCGCTTTCAGGAAGCGTCTCACCTATGCCCCAGAGTATCGGTCACGCTACTCCCTGGACAGAGAACAGAACGGGGCGCTTGCCAATTGGCAAATTTATAACAATACCAACCGGGAAGCAAAGAAAGCGATCGCTGTTACCCAAGCTGTCCATAACAAAGATCTTTACGATAAACTGGACACTTGGGATGGCGAGAGAGACCTGTATCGATCTGCCAAAAACTGATACGAATGCATACAGGGTGTCGAATCTTCTGTTATGTGAATGAGAAGAACGGTACTTTGCTTACCGACCATCGAGCCGCGACAGATGGATGACAAGAATATTTCGAGCAGATTTCAACTGAAGAATTTATTCGTCCGCCACTTCCACAATCCTTGCCGACATTTGGAGCAGTTCCACCTGTAAGCGCAACTAATGCCGTCCCCATGTACTCGAGGAGGGCAATCGGGCCGGAGTCTGAAAGGGACTCATCTGAAGTGACTCTGGTCACGAAGCCTCACTGGAGGCTATCTGGTATCGTGGGAACCGGGGCGGCCCTGTGAAAGCATATGCTCCAGGAGAATTCCCGAAGGATGTGCCCTCGGCCCGATTATTTGCCTTTGGCCCCCTTGTGGAAGTCTCATGGTGGTTGTGGTTATGCCTACATCGCGGGCAGAAATTTTCGAAGCTCAAATGTGGAGTTGCGCTGTACAATTCGGGTGTCGTATCACTGAATTACGGCAGAGTTGTTAGATAGGCCTTGCATCCACTGGTATGAATGCTGAGCGTGCACCCAGTATAAATCAGTACCGCTGTGCCAGTAATGGCGGGGCTCTAATTGCGGTCTCCAAATCAATCTGTGTCCGAAGAGGACCGTGGGATTATACCTACACGGCAGGTACTGACGTTAAACTCCCAGGAATTTCATGTCAGCGTAACTCAAGTCGAAGAAGCAATAAAACGAATAAAATCGGGGAAAGCCACAGGACCTGACATACATCCACAACTAGACCAAAACAGCAATGATCGCCTCTTGTAACACGGTCTCAAATTGAATCTGGATAAAACTGAATTTTTGGCGGCCGACTCCCTTGAAACAAGCACAATCACTATCAGCGGCAGATTCAAATATCTTGTGTCAATGCTATCAACCAATGGGGAACCGCGTTATGAAATTGCTTCACGCATTAACGCAGCCTGGATGAAGTGGCGTTTCAAAATAGGTGTTCGTTGTGCTTCACGTATCAACGAAAGTCTCAAATCTAAAGGTTATCACAATATCGGTCCTCCTGTTGCTTTCTATGATTCTGAGTATTGGCTGACTATAAAAGGCAATGAATGGCGTCTTGCGGTGATGAAGAGTCGAAGATGTAGCGTTGGACTATTGGGGTGATACGTTTTAATCACATTCGAAATGATATTCGTGATCGATATGTAATTGCACCGACCATGAAAAAACTGCGGGAGAGGCGTCTTCGATTGTATGCTCACGTAATTCGCACCAACGAGAATTCACTTTTCAGGATTGGTCTGAAAAGTGAAATCGATGATAAGCGACTAAAAGGGCTACCGAAAAAATGGTAACGATTGCATCCAGATCAGGCATTTGAGGGAACCAAATGACGAGCCGACAACGCTTGTGAGCGGGACAAAGGCCGAAGAAAAAAAAAGAAGACTTGCTCCTTATATACAATTCATAAACATGACGTAAATAAAAATTGTATTCATAACAGAAACACACATGAAGATAAAAACAGCAAGTGAGAGTGATTACTATAGGATCCGGTGAGTTGCCTCTGCCCCGGACGAAATAGCCTGCTGTCTATTTTAGCCCATAAAACAAAAAAAAGCTACCTAATGGAGTGATTGAACGACAAAAAGTAAAGAAATTAAAAAAATATCGAGGACTTTAGAACTTACCAATATATAACCAACATTTTCCACTATTGATGAAAGAGGCAGAAAACTTTTGAAAATGAATAATATAATTTAAGTCCAACATAGTTCATGGGTTGGTTTTCTGGAAATTCTCAATATTAACGGAGATATAAGCGTTTAAAGTTTTTCCCAAGATTCCTCCAAATTTCATTAATTTTCCTGGCACCCAGACCCACCAACCTATATACCATTTTGAAGTTCAGACCCTCCCCCAATAGTAGTGATCACGAATTAAGCTCGTTTTCTCTAAATTGTCACTATTAACGGAGATGTAATAGCAGAGATACTGTGTTTAAAGACGTCTGAAAATCTTAAAAATTTATATGTTCCTTCTATCTTACTTCTCCAAAAAAGGTCCCTCGAAAAACTTACCGTTTATATCTTTCCTTCTTACTTTCAATTTTTCAATTTAAAAGTAAACCAATCTGGCTTTTAAAAGTGCTGCTCATCATCCTACAATTAGGTTTCGAAATCCTGATTGATCACTTTACACCATTTGTAGTCCAAAAAGCGTTTAATTTATTGACGTACCCGGCAGATTTTTCTGTAACAGCTTAAAATCTTAAATAACAAGTTCTACCTTAATTAAACCACAAATTATACATTTATCCGATAAAAGCAGTACGTGACGTACTATTGATGTCTCGAAATATTTATTAATGCACCAGCAAATCTAATTAAAACGCCTCAACCCAAAAACTGCAGATCGATCTAGAACAAATTCAAGGTTATTTTTTGTTGCACTACATTCTCTGCTAAAATTTAGTACAACAAATATTCGTTTCAGGGGAAAAAGTTGACGATTCTCTGTTGATTTTTTTATTCTTCCGAAAATCGATGACTAAAAATCAATGATAATAAAATTGGGAGTTCAAGGTTTATTAACGAAAATTCAAATTATTTAGCATAAATCAAGTAGGCGGATGTAAACGAAGTCCATTATGATCCACTTTGAGAATTCTTATATCAGAAGTCTGGAAGTCTAGATACAAGATACTTTAATAATGTGCAGAAATGGGCTAGCTCGCTTTGTTTTGGTTTTTTGGCACCCCATTCACACGCTATCTCTACATGTTACCATTGTTAGATTGGAAATGAATTCGAAAGCTCATGATAAATTGAAGAAATGGATAAAAAACTTTACGAGTCCAGAAAAGAACAAGAAGAACCAGATAAAATCATATATTTCGAAAAAGTCTGGTTGGAGATCTTCATCAAGTTCATTGGCGTCTAATTTTCATGTACATTCGAATCGTTCACGTAATACAGAACAACAGGTTCTCCTAATTTTAGCACTGACACTTTTGAAAAAGTCGTAAAAATATGATAATTCCTTTCATTTTCATGATAATCAGTCGGTGGAATCAAAAAGTGCAAAAAATATATCTGTGTGTTCTTTTCATAAAATTCGTGCAGGATGGTTTTTTTGGGGGAATATTTATTTATTTATTTAATAAGGACAATACACAGAAAACAAATTCCTTATTACATATTGTCCTCAGAGGGAGGAGCAAGTGAATGGCTTAAAACTAGAGAAGGAAATAGACTCAAAGGACCCAAGCTGTAGGCCGTTGTAGGACCGGCATAGACTCGGAATCGGAGAGGGGAAGTAAATCTCTTGCGTGCGTTATGAGACGAGGCGATGCGGAATGTAATATTTGAATTGGCGGAGCAGCTCATTAGGCAATTGCAGAGTTTTAAGAGAGTACACATATCAAGGAAGATACGGCGTTGCTGTAGGGAGGTGAGTTTGGGGGTGCGGAGGCGTGACGAATAATCAACCCGTGGAAGGTTCTTTTTGTAACAGATGGTCCGGGTGAATTTGCGTTGTACAGCTTCAAGAGCGTGGCAGTCACGAATGTGGAAGGGGTGTTTCTGACAAGGGAATTGAAGAGTGTTAAGAGGGCTGGATTGAAGTAAAGTCGAAGGAGGAACGTAGGATAAAACCAGACATTTTGGAGGCTCTATTGATGATGTCAACGAAGGGGGAATTGAAACGAAGTTTGTCGTCGAATATTACACCCAGGTCTTTGAAGAAGGTCAGCAGTGAAAGGGATTGTCCACTGAGAAAATAGGAAAAGGATGTTAGGAGGTTTTAAGCGAATAGCACCTCCAGTAACATTTATTAATATTCAGTGTTAGCTTGTTGGCCGAACACCAACGGACTAAATTATCAAGGTTGGATTGTAAGAGAGCACAATCCAATGGAGACGAAACAGAGGCAAACAATTTAAGGTTGTTTGCGTAAAGCAAATACGGGCAGGTGCGGATGGAAGCGAGGTCATTGATAAAAAATAGAAAGAGTAGCGGGGCAAGTATAGAGCCTTGGGGAACACCAGAAGAAGGAGACAAGGAGCGAGATGAGTAACCATGAAAAGAAAGTTTGCAGGAACGGTATGAGAGATAGGAGGAAAGCCAGGAGATGACTGAGGGAGGGGAGTCTAGTAATGAAAGTTTAGAGAGGAGTATGTTATGGTCAACGGTATCAAAAACTTTGGTAAAGACCAGAAGGTTTGAAGCCGCAGGTCTATATTTCACGAAACCATGCTGCTCTTTGATAATTAGGTGACCGAAGTGCGCGGTCAACCAGCCGTTCACGTATCTTTCGAGGATTTTGGAGGAAGAGAGAATGGTGAATCTGAGATATTTACATGGTTCTAGCTGATGATCCGATCAATTTTGCATTTGAGAGAGTAAATAGAGTAAATATAAAATAGATAAATCCCACATATTCAGCGAAATGTTTTCAATATTACAAAATTACTAAGTTGATCGAATTTTCCACACATTTAGTAGATATTCAATTTGGCGCCCAATGTGGGTTTCAAAAGATAAGTTCATATGTGCACTTTTGCTTGATACGCTGGATAGAGATTTGAAGGTCTCACGACTACATCCAGATCAGATCTTTGATAAAATAAAATGGTTCAACCGATCACAACGAGTCCACTCGGCTTGTGAACAGGACAAAAGCTAAAGAAAAAACAAGTCGGGAAACCGGAAGCTAGACGCTTCAGGTATGAAAGGTTTTGTGTATTTCTTTTATAAAGAGATTTGGGTGTGCATTTGTCCCATTAGCATGTAGCACGTAAAATATGCATATATTATGAGAAAATAGCCACTTTCAAGTGATATTGACATTCATAGTCTTGAATTTGCAGAGGAGCGACAGATTTGACCTAGTATAACTTTGTTAGTAATAGTGCGATTTTCACCAAATTTGGCACGATCATGATCTATACTGTAGCCTACATTGCTGCTCGTGATTCTAGGGTGAACTTAAGGGGGGTTTTCCTGTAAATTACTAAAAATTATAGTAATATACTATTATTAACTTTATTTGAACAGGTATCGATATGGAAGGTATTTCGGAGCCTAGGCACCATATAGTGGCAGCCCTCTGATTTTTTCCAGATTTTTCGGTTGAGTAGTTCCTGAGAATGGGTTCGTTAAAAAAATGACCACTTTCAACCCTCCGCACTCCCCACCTTTTCAACAAAAGTCAAAACTAACACCGGCTTCGAAAAGTACTAACCGAGGCCTTTAATTTGATACCCCACATGAGTATATTTGATGAAAAAAAAATGCACACCCCCCTTTTGCATGTATGGGGATCCCCCCTTAAATTCATCGTAAAAGGATGTAGCTCACTATATGCGTGAGCGTTCACAGTTCCCATCTTTCTACCAAATTTGGTGTCAATCGCTGTAACCGTCTCCGAGAAAAATGCGTGTGACGGACAGACAGACAGAGAGACAGACATACAGACAGTAAACCGATTTTAATAAGGTTTTGTTTTACAAACAAAACCTTAAAAAGAGGATTATGTATAGACTTCCACGCTTCAACTAAACAAATAAATGGATGGATGGTTCTGCTTACGTTTCCAATCGCAGCTTTGTATATTGATTTCCTTTACGAACGTAGATATAAGATAAGAGTTCAATGTTAACCGTCTTAAATCAACACAAATTACACTCGTTAATTGTTAAATTTCATGCAGGATATAAGTTTACTCAATGATGCTGTCCACATTGTCCTACATACAATGGCCTAACGCGATCGCCAAATAAGGTGATCTAGAGATTTAGGTTCTAATTCCTTGCTCTTAACTGGTATGCGTCTTCTGTGATTTTCTCTTTGTTTATTTCTTTGTGTGCATTCGAAATAGTTTTCCCGGAGTTCTTTGGACAGTTGCAAGCTGTGTTGCTAAAAGTCCAGTCCTTTTGTTGGTCTGTTGGTTTATGTTTTCTCAGCGTAACCACTGATCGCTCTAATGGAAACATACCGGCAATTGTTATCCTCAATTTTAACTCCAAGCAATCCCAGAGTTTCGGATAGCTGCTATTGTATTTCTATTTGCTCTACATCGATGCTATTTCTCTCTCCGCTCTTCTCGTTAGGATGGGGTGTTTTGACCCTGGGTGCCGGAATATCATAAAAAGTGTTCACCATTCCAGCCCATGTGAATTGGTCGTAAGCCTCTTGATGGTCCTGCAGAAGTGACTGTTTATCGCCCATGGCGAGCAGCAATAGATTCCCATTTCGAGAAGGTTTTCGACAACGTCAACGAAGAGAGAGAGAGGATTCCGAAAAAGCTAACAACTACTAAAACGATAACATATGATGGCGTTAAATATCGTGTATATTATCGAAGCTAATTTACCTAGGTGCACCCCAAAAATGGTGCATACTGTGGCCTTAGTGTATTTTCTTGTTGTCGGTGGCGTCCTTCATGCTGCCTTGTTCGAAGGAACTGAAGGGTTTGGAAAGAGAAGCAAGTGGAGTTAGATCAAAAATAATCACAAACAAGACCAAAGTTCACAATGTGAAGAACCATCGCACTCTTCTTATCTGTATTAAATTTGTCTACACTGAACTTAACGCCATCCAACGCATAAATAGTGTTAGATCTGCCTTCGCTTTTTATCTAACATCTAGAAGGACGGATACTTCAACACTGACATTAAGCAGATGTTGTTCCGCACCAATTTTCTCTCAGTGCTGTTATATGGGATTAGCACATGGAAATTGGTTACCACCCTACTGCGTTGTATGTACACTTTGGCCTGAGAAAAGTGTTAATTGGAGAAAGGAATCCACATTTGACAGGCCACATTTAAAAAAAAGGCGATAAATACATTTCTGCCTACTTAACTCAAACAGCCGAGTGAATCGCCCTAGAGACATTTGGTACAGAACTTTTCGGGAAGACCTAGAGAAAGATGGCACACATTTCGTCGAACGATAACGAATGGACGTGGGAAGGCGCTGTACACCATTTAGGGGACATTGGCCACCATGTATTTCTTCTCCCTTCAACTTTTTCCAATTTTTATGTCTTCATGCCTTGTGTAATGTCCCCAAATCGAATTCCAAAACTTCCGTAATTTTTGTGAATTCCAGCGAATGCGCGATTGCGATTGCGTGTAGGCAACACGCAATCGCGCAATTTTAGATCCTCCTACTTTAAACAACTCCCAAATGCAAGAATAATCAAAAGTTGAGGAATAAGGTAAATTTCCCAACACAGGTTAGTTACGCCCGGACGCAGACTCGGGTCTGATCGCCCAAAGCCTTGGAGCGTTCTCCTACTGCATCATAACCAGCAAGTCAAAGTAAATATTGTGTCAGTACATGGAGGTCTTGATTCCGACGAGAGACTCTTCGGCCATTTGATTTTGATTCGCACGATAGGGTGCCTTTCCCTTCTGCCTAGTATCTACCTTAAATAACATCAAAACCGGTTTCAGAAAGCTACAGGTGTCTTAGGTAATCTTGTAAAATTGACTGTTGGATGTACGAAGCAAACACACGGCCATCGTCGTCAATTCCTGATAAGGTCCCCCAACGTTGCTTGGGCAAATAGTTTCGACGATTCTGTAGCCTACATAACGACAAAATCTATGGGCGATACCATGACCATCCGGTTGTGGATCAACAGGTTACCGTGGGCAGGTCACTTAAACCGTATGGATGAGGATGGTCTAGCTCGTAAAGTCTATAAGGGAAATATCTATGGTAGAAAAAGAAAACGAGGCAGACCCTGCCTGAGATGGAGTGGTGGCGTAGGCCAGAACGCCAAACAGCTTTTAGGGCCAAACAAACTAGGCACTTCCACGGATCAAACACTTCACGCCAAATAATGCTTAGTTAACGCATGTCTCACATCTATGCTCATTCTCGACTAAAGACCCAATTGGTGGTGAAATACGACTTAATCAGCGACCCAGCCGAACGGCTTATGAGGGAGCTCCGGATCTGGACCGCGTACCGAATAAGAGCATCAGGCTTGCCATGAATGCTGGTCAGATATGTTCCCGGAGTTCGAATAGTGCATGTCCGAGGGGATATTCCTTGCATCAAAGGTGCTGTAGAAATTGTTGCCTTACTCAGATAAACCTCCATGGATGGAAAATATCTTGGAGCAAATAATTTAAAATAAATTAATCCCGATGGTCGAGAGCCAAGGAAGTTTTTCAGATCGGCAGTATGGGTTCCGTAAACTGGCTTAGCCGAACATGTAATTTACTGACAGGGTTGTACCAACAAATATTGCGCGGTGGTGACCTGGGACGTGAGAAACCCATTCAAATTGGCCTATTGTGACCATATACAGAAGTCTCTGACTACAATTGATAGTTCCACCTATGTCCCTGCTATTGTCGATAGCTACTTGCAATAAAGGACGTGCTACTATGACACCGATGGTAGACCCAAGGGGTTCATTGTTCCGCGGGTATTCCCCAGGGTTCGGTACTAGGCCCACCACTACACACAATCATGTACAATGGTATGCTTAATCTATTGATTCAGGAGGAGGTTACAGTTGTTTGTTACGCCGACGGCATAGAACTGGTTGTGATTGCAGAACATCTTGAAGATGCTGAGTTGTACTCAAGCGAGTTTTAGTGGGTAAAAATCCCACATTTCCCCTGTCCAGGCCACGATTTCCACCTCCTTAAAAACAAGACAGACAAACAGACAGTAACCAATTATGATAACGTTTTGCTTCACACAAGACGTTAAAAAATAGCCTACCCCGGCTTCCTTCAGAGAACCCGTGGAAGTCAACTAACGATTAGGGTGCTTTCACGATAAAAGAAAAGGTTTTTAGATGTAATTGAGTTGGAAATAAACAATTCCATCGATTATATGTATGTATGTTTGAGGTAGGAAGCAACCTATGATCAAATGTGTGTTAGGTTTATGTCGTGCCCCGGCCTCGGTTTTACTTATTATAAATATTGGTCCTTGTAAACTTTTCTGGCAGGGTCTTCCTTCTCCACTCAGATCAAAAGACTCGTATTTCTGAGTTTGCAATATTTTCTCAAAAGATCGAGATGGTAAAATTCGCCATCACTTCCATAACCATATTATCTAATGCCCATTGCCGGAACTTCAAGATCAAGAGGCTTATATGTGGCGCCATATCTAATGAATTTTGCCAGTAATATATGCATATGTAATACATAAATTATCGCGGATGTAACCACTTCATCTGGAGATGAAAATTTGACGTCATGAAAATTAAAAGCCAAAGGGCTACCGGTTTTTTTCCAGACTGAATAAAAGTTAATGTACCATAATAGGAACTAGATTGATCTATGTAGACCACATTCTTTAGTTTGTTGATATGCTAAACAGTTAACAGCTATGTGATAACATAAGCATATGTTGCGAAATAAAAATTGAAGCATAAACAGGTTCATATGGATGAAGCATAACGTTCGAAAATTAATCTTATTCTATTTTCTGTTTAGCTCTAATTGTTTAGGTCAAAGACATCTAAACTATGTATCCTAAGGCAAAAAAAAGCCGTTTCGCATCCCAAAAAAAAGATAAAATATACAATAATTTACTATAACTTTAAAAAAATACTCTGATATACATACTAGAACTCCATCAGTAATTTATTTAAGCCGTGGTTTGAACTGATACGGCACATAATTTTGGACTAAAGTTTTATGTTTATATCTGACAAACTTGTTCAGAGTACGATGAACTGATCAGTAATTATTTAAATTTAATTCAATTTATTGATAAAGTTTTTAATGGTTTCGCAAATATAATAGATTTTGACTTGGAATAGGATTATTTGCTGCATAAAAGCCTCAATCGCTCCATAGACGAATTAAGTCCGCTTATGTAGTCAAGCAACATTTCATATCTGGATTTTGAGCGAAACTTCTAGAAAAATTTTTCTATAGATAGAAAGAATTCAGGCAATTTTTTCATCCAGATTTAGTATTTGACTGATATTTGGAAATAATCCTGAAAGTTTGTATTATTCCATAACAAGTTCTAAACCATAACAGTGGACTTTTACTATCATCAAATTAGATTAAAATTAAGTTAATATGTTTTTAAAAATTACCCTTGGTATGAACGCACTTGATTTAAATTCCTATCGTTCTATCTTTAGAAATTTCGAATCTTTGTCGGCTTAACTAAAGTCTGGAATATAAGGCTAAATTTTTGAGTTTAGGCCAAGATCAAAGTCACGATTAATTAACTTATATCTGCTTCAATGGTAATAAACAAACATTTAATTGCGTTCATTTAGAATTTTAATACTTAGATAATTTTACATTTTGATATCATCATCGAGGTACCCTCTATCCATCTGTTGAAACTTGCCGGTGATAACATACACAATTTTCTTCTGGCTACCGGATCTAAATCTAATGGGGCACCTTTTCATCTGCACAATAATAGATAAATTTATGTTTATTGTATAATTTCAATTCGAACTATAGATACTATATGAACAAATGAATAAACCACGTATGTTATTAATTGGATATGATGCTCTTTCAATCTCTAGATATAAAGGGTAGGTCACGTTACCAGCTTTTTCCTATGCAGATAAACGAAAGAAGGATCAAATATGACCCCTAGTTTCTGTTTCCTTTTTCTATTCCGCCGCTTCTCTGAATCTTCGCCAAATTATCAGAAATTATCAATTAATCCAAAAATATTGAACACGGAAAATCCAAAAAAAATCGAAACAAACCCAAATACTTTTTCAAATGCAAATTAGTGTTTGACCACATTCCTTCCATCGGGTTTAAAAATAGATTGTAAAAAGGCCTATTATTATTCAACGATATGCATAATTGGTGCGTCTGAAAATATGTAAAGAAGAAAGATAAAGTTTCCAAGGTGATTATTCGTGATTTTTGACACGTTAGCTACAGTTGTCCATATGGCTGAATGCGAGGTGACAATTTATGCATCAATCGACTAATAAGAAACAATCTACCATCTAAATATTCCTTTAAATTATGTATAGTATAGCGGAAACCAGTTGGAGAATAATTGATCCATACAGTTTGAGCTGGATACACATACCCAGATGTGAAACAAATCACCCCAAGTGGATCTATGTACGAAACACCATTACTACTTCTCGAAATTACCCTCTAAAATGTCCTTTTCAGCCCTGTAGCCAACACTATTACGGTAACTACAACCTGGTCACCTTCTTCTTTGCGTATTTTCATGTTTACATGCAGGGTTCTGATGGATTGTCTTACGCACAACAGTCCCTGTATTGCACAGGTGCCAGAGCTGAAATGGTGTCACATCTCTAACGTCAAACCAATTAGATAAGCTCCAAAGGCTGGCTTGCGTGTGTATCAGTGGGCTAATGAGGACATGCCCAACGGCATCTCGAGAGGTCCTTCTGGGATTAACCCTTCTCCATCTGCACATATATATGCAGGAAAGGAGGGCAAAATTCAGGAAGGCCGGTAGTATCAGTGAGGCGGGGAGCTGCCTAAATTGTAGGAAGATTGATATTCTTTCTAGGCGGTATCCCGAATTACTGATACCAAGGGGACAACATGACAACGAGGTTTCACTTCGATAAGAAGTTTGAAACACGTTGGAGTAACAAGGCAAACTTGGGGAGCGTGGCTGCGACATACGGTTTAAACCAGCGACTGATTACTTGGTACAGTGACGGATCCTTCAGAGCAGAGGGAGCGGGTGCCGGTGTCATTGGTCCAAGGAAAATGTACTTTGAGCCAATGAGCAGATACACTAGCATATTCCAGGCGGAAATATACGCCATAGACAAATCTGCCTAATTTAATCTGCAAAGGAACTATAGGACGCAGAACATTGCAATTCTCACCGATAGCCAAGCAGCGATCAAAGCACTTAGGTCCAATCAGGTGAACTCTAAACTGGTGTGCGAATGCCTTGAAAGGCTATTGGCTTCTCCAACAAGGTCTGGATATTCTGGATTCCAGGACATGCTGGGTTAGAAGGCAGTGAGGCAGCGGGTGAACTAGCCAAGAAGGGAGCAGGAACGTATTTACACGGGACAGAACCCTTCTGTGGAATCGGAAACGGCTTCATGGCTATGACCCTAAAAAATGAAGAGGAACCTACCAGGGATAGAGCAGTCCAGTGTGCTTATTGGGGGATACCCATGCGCACAAAGAATTACTCAAACGTCACCAAAACGAACCTCCAAATCATAATGGGAATTATCACTGGTCATTGTCGGCTAAACTATCACCTAGGGAAGCTAGGGATATCTACTGACACTGCCTGCAGGTTTTGTGAGGAGTATGACGAAACGTCTATACACGTCCTGGGATAGTGTCCGGGACTTGTGCAAAGTAGGTCGAGGCATCTGGGCGAACACTTGCCAAGCTGAAACATCTGGAAATATGGAACATACTAAAATTCCTGACGGTTATAGGCCTGCTTGAGATACTATGGTCAATAGGTATACTATAACCAGTAAAAGGGGCACAATAGTTCTTTAAGGACGCGGTGCGACTTTCCCTTAACAGAATAATAACAATAATAGCGTCTTCACACAGCTGCCCTTTCATTATTAGTTTTCTATAAGGTGGCCACCACGCCATTCTCAATACGCATATAAATTCTGCAAATAGCTCCCCAGAACACAGCCGACAAACAGCTGCCAGAGACAATTTTCAAATTTATCGTGCAGCGGCTCCACATTCCATTCCAATAGTTTCCATAAAGGCCTATCAATACCATCAATGTTCAAAAATATACATAGCAATGGATCGGAAGAATCGAAATAATGAAGCTTGTAATTTATTACTACGAACAACGGACAATATACGAAGTAGACAAGGTGATCGTGGGTTATTTTGCTAAGCTACGCTACCATTCCCCGTTTGGCTAACTATTGGGGAACGATGTTAAATCAAATGACGCTTCTGTCTATTAGTAGGCAATAAGGTGTCATGTAAATCTTTTTTGATAATATAACGGAACAAAAGCAGAGATGTGTTGATTTTTATCGAAACTGGTCATCCGAGTCACACCTTTTTATCTGAAACAGATACTTTATTGTAATATGATTGCAAAAAAACCAGGTGAGAAGAAGCGAAATCAACTAGGCTGCCAGTAGACAACGACGTTTTTCTTTACTAACTTCATTGCCAATGTCGAATATGTGTTGAATTAACTTCCACATGCTATGCCATATCGCCGATAAACAATGTATGGTAGAAGCAAGTAAACGACATTTAGCGGAACTATATAACTATAAAATTATAATAGAACAATAAGTTCTATTATAATTTTATGATCAAAGATTCACTTCACTAACAAAATGAACTCCACAATCAAGCGCAAATACAAATGTTAGCCTTACTGAATGTCGGCACGCCATGGTAAACATAAACTGACAAAGGCAAGGCTGATAGTAGAATTCACTTCTCCTTTCTCGTAACGGTGTAGTCCATTTCCAGCCTCGGTTTTCTTAATACATTGCTTCCAATCACCACAGCTTAACCACCCTCCACCATACCGGAGCCGTTGTTGCCCCAGCTGCTGCCATCACCTATGCCGCCCCAGCTGTCTATGCTGCCCCATCTTACGGTTATGCTCATGGATACGGAATCCCAATCTGGAGGAAGAAGCGCGCAGAACAATAAACGATTTTGATTAATAAATTATAAAAAAAAATATCTAAAATCTTTAATTTTGCATGGTCTGGTGTGGTTGTGTCTGAGCGAAAGTGTAGCAACTGTTTGTGGTAATGGCGATCTCTTGAACCGCTTGTGCTTCTCAGTCCAAGGTCCTCGATGGGAATCGGGCTTTTGTACAGTGTTGAGTGTCAGTCTAGCTTAACCAACGCTACTCAAGTTGCTTCTACATATTTTATATCACACGCTATAAGCATGATCCACTCTACCTCTTCGTCATTTGCTCGGTTAAGTGGTAACTTGACGACAACGTAATTTGTTCCCAAGTGCCATTACTTTCTCCCTTCCTTATCATGACGAAGACTATAATCCGTATTCAACACTTCTTATTGCCCCAATTTTGAATACAATTTAGAAGTCTCTTGTAGATCAGAGTTTCGCATCAAGGTGCTCGAGAAAGCTTCTTATAATCCTTCTTTTTCTTCCGCCTTTGTCCCGTTTACAAGCGTATCGAGTGCGTGGGCTCGTCGTAATCAACCTCCCAATTTGGCCCTATCAAATGCCTGATCTTGATGCAAGCTCGAGGCTTTTAAATCCCCGTCCAGCATATCAAGCCACCGTTGTTTCGGTTTGCCTTTTGGTCGTTTATCAACAAATTCAATGCCCAGATTAATTTTGGCAAGTGGATTCTCGTTAGCGCGAATTGCGTGAAAATTCCACCGAAGACGCCTCTCTCGCAGTTTTTCCACGATCGGTGGAACTCCATATCGACCGCGGATATCCTCTTTTTGGATGTGATCAAAACGCGTCACGCCACTAGTACAACGCAACATCTTCATCTCCATTAGCGCAAAGCGCATTCATTGTGTCTAATTGTCTTTTATAGTCGGCCGACACTCAGAATCATAGAGAGCGACAGGACGGATGACATTGGGATTAAATTTAGATTTGAGACATTCGTTGATACGTCGATAACAAAGAATACCAGTTGTGGAACACCACTTCATCCAGGTTGCGCTAATGCATGAAGCAATTTCATAATGCAGTTCTCCATTCGCTGATAGCGTTGACCGGAGGTATTTAAATCGCTCAGTTCTGTGCTGAACTGAATTTTTGACAACCGATCCTCATGAAACAGGATCAATTGTCAAAAATTCAGTTTTATTCAGATTCAATCTGAGATCGTGTTGCATGACGCGATCATTCCATTTTTGGACAAGTTGCCTGAGATCATTTTTGTTATCAGATGCTCGGCAAATATGATCTCCATAAAGCAGGCGGGTGGACGTTAAATGTCGCGTCTGACAGTGTCCATAACAAGAACCAAGAGGAGTGGTAAGAGGGCGCTTCCTTAATGAACACCGATAGAGGCACACCCGCCACTCTTCGAACTTCACTTTTCGGATCGTGGTAGCGCAATTAAACACAGCGCACGGGCTCTTCTGGCACTAAGTATTGTCGTAGAGCATACTAGATGAGTTCGTGTCGCACACGGTCAAACGTTTTCTCTAGATCCAGAAATTCATTTTAAAGAGGGCGATGCTTTCCACGAAGTTTCTCCATGAGCAACTACTCAGCGTGTATTGCATCAGTTTTTTTCGCAGTTCTTGACAAATCCGGCTTGATTCACGGTTATTTCAACGATTGTCAAGAATGCGTTCAAAAATCCTCACGGCAATGATTGTGGGGGTGGAGGATGAACAAATTCTTACGTTGAAATCTGCTCGAAGCATTCTCGCCATTTATCCGTCGCGGCTCGACGGTTTGTAAGCAAAGTATCGTTCTTGTCATTGACACATCAGAAGCGTTCGATATCCTGTGTGCGTTCGTTTTGGCTTTTGGCGATTTTTGTAATGGGATATTCGGGTGACAGTGATCGCTTTCTTTGCTTCCCGATTGACGTTCTTAGAAATTTTCCAATTGGCGAATGTTTTATCGTTGAGGAACTTGTGGTAGAGGCGTTTCTTTTCACAGACCTTCATTTCAACATCGTCATTCCAAAGCCAAGTATCTCGGTCGATGTACCGCTTACCTGGCTTGGTAACCCCGAGGGTGACAGAGGCCGCTTTGTGGATCGTATCTTTTACTTCGTTCAACGATTCTTGCACATTCGTATTGGTTGGAAATCGCGTAAGTGAGATCATTTCTTCCTTTTTCTTACAAAATCGCCACCATTTAATGTGGGCTACCAAAGTAGAGAAGCTTGTAGGACTAACTTACTTACATTCTGATGCCGTCCATGCATCAAGGACCCCTGCCCATTTCTCGACATGCCGCGGCCCATCCTGCCGCTTCAATTGAGGTGGACGCCCTAGCATCTCTTCGAGACGTGTTTCTCGGTTTGGTCATCTTGTTTCTAATGACATTGGATACATTTTTCTTAGTCGGCCTGTCACGGGACCTGTTATCAAGAGAGACCAGGTAGGATTTAACATAGCGGAATTATTCTAACTATACTGTGTTTATCTCTTTCCCTCATCTCAAGATTTCATTTATGTTTTACTGAGGAGAGTAAGAAGTACGTTGCCTCAAACCCTCCTCTTTTACCAGGGTTTTGGACCCCTACTATTAACATAGTATTAGCATCGCGGAATTATCACTTTGCAGTATACGTTAAAAACAATTCGAAATACCGGGTATAAAGGTTTTGTGCTCATCTCTTAAGAAACTTGCCCCTTAAACTTAATACAAAATGGCCCCACTTACTACATGTAAAGGAAACAACACGCTCTCGCCAATGTTCGTGACACTCGGTCCATCTGTTTCCGAATAATTCGGGTGTGAGAGACAGACAGATAGAAGACAAACGGACAGACCCATATTTGATACCGACCCATATGTCTTTTGGACACTGTAGGGAAAATGGTAGAGTGGGTAATCTATAGTAGATTACTCCCCGTTATTGAGAGCCAAGGCGGCCTTTCAGATCGGCAGTTTGAGTTCTGTAAAACGAGATTAACCAGTGATGCCGTCAATTTAGTTACTTGCTTGGTCGGAGATGCAATCCATGGAATGGGTAGTACCCGCAAATAGTGCATGGTAGTAACCCTGGACGTGAAAAATGCATTCAATTCGGCCAATTGGAATTTAATACGCAAATACACAATCCCCCCCCCCCTCCCTAAAATCTGGTATGACACTGATGACGGAGCCCAGGAGTACGTTGTTCCCGCGAGTGTCTCGCAGGGCTCCGTATTGGGTCCACTACTGTGCAACATCATGTACAGCGATGTACTTAATCGTCCCCTTCCGAGGAGGCCACAGTGATGGGTTACGCTGACGACATAGCGCTGGTTGTTGTCGCAAAGCATCTCCAAGATGCAGAATTATACTCAAGCGAGGCAATCAGTGCTGTTAAAAGTTGGCTAGAGAGCTCTGGGCTGTCATTTGCGGAAGCAAAAATAGAAACGGTCCTCATCACTAACCACCGGAAGAGAAATTACGCCTTCATTAGAATCGGGAATCATATCATCACTTCCAAGCCGACCATCAAATACTTGGTGGTGGTGAGAGACAGAAGGCTCAGCTATAGGCAACATGTGCAGTATGTTTACGACAAACCATCAATTGCAAGTATGGCCCTGGCGAGGATAATGTCGAACGTGGGAGGGCCACGGTATACTTCTAGGTTGCTTATAGCCAGGGTCGTGACCTCAATCATGCTCTATGGGACCCCAGTTTGGATTGGGGATGTCAGTTAACACTAACAAACTGAGTGCAGTCTACAGGAGGACAGCCCTGAGGGTATGCTCTGCCTTCAGGATTGTCTCAGATGATGCAGCATTCGTCATCTCTGGAATGATGTCGATGGACATCCTGGCAGATGAGATGGCGAATATATATAACGCGAAGCCAATCTCACCCTTATCGCAGACGAAGAACGCTGAGGGGGAGAGAGCCATAAAATAAATGGCAAGAGCGGCGGGAACGCTCGGGAAAGGGTCGGTGGACTCACAGGCTCATGCCTGCCATAAAGTAGTGTTTGGGGAGACGACAAGGTGAGATTAATTATAATCTCACCCAGTTTCTCACGGAGCACGGAGGCCAATAACTGCACAGGTTTAAATTGGAGACTTCACCCGATTATCCAAATTGCGATCGAGTCCCGGAACATGTATTCTTCCACTGTCCGAGATTTGTGGAAGAAAGTAGGAATCTAGAGGAGACTCTAGCAGAGGTGCTGGTACCAGAAAATCTGGTGGCGAAAATGGTAGCACAACAAGAGAATTGGGATACCGTCAACCACATGATCGCATCTATCCAAAATAAACTGCGAAAGACAAAGGATAGGGGAAAAACACCGTCACGTGCACCGCGTATAGAAGAAAGGTGATTAAGCTAGTATGGGTATCACTCCGCCCCGTGATATAATACCTTAGGGTGGTTCCGCGAGGCAGGAAGGGAGGCGGGGGTGGTTTTTGTGGGTAAAAATCCCACATGCTGGTGTGTCCAGACCAGTGTCTTTTGAACATTTCCACCTCCTCAAACAGAAAGACAGACAGACGGACAGATACACATCGAATCGATTCTAATAAGGTTGTTTCACGAAAAACCTCAATCCTCAACCTCAATCTGAATAATGTCAGTGGATTTATATGGTACGCTACTGTACGAATCTCCCTAGCTAGTGGGATATAGAAATACCTTGGCACCTTCAAAAAGGAACAGAAATTAGGTTCTGAAGAAAGGCAAAGAAATTCATTATTGTTGGTGATGCGGTTTAATTATTTAGTTCAACTAGATCCACCGATTGATATAACTATCTCATTAGATATTTTTCAAAAGCCTTAGAAACAGGATATCGTCCTTTTTGGGATGAAATAGTAAAGTAGATTGAATTCAATAGTGTTAGGGATTTATTGGAGAGTAGTTGCAGGCATCACCAAAATATGTTTCAAATGTTATCCTGGAACTTTGTGGGATCGAATCTTGAAGATTAATTAACACAAATTTGAAATGACATTTTCAGAAATATTTGCACTTTTAAATCTAAACTGAAGGTGGTTGAATTGGCATGAACGTCAAGTCAGTATTTGCAACCCGTATTTTCCTAAAAATATCAAAAGTTCTAATACATTGCAGAGTAACGTCAACTGAACTGAAATCTGGGCTACATTAATCAAACGAATACGTCCCGTATACCGAAATAATCTATCTCTAAATATTTGACGAATCTATCAATCTTTTTGTAACACCTTGATTTATTTTTAACAAAACAACAGCTTCTTTCGCACAAAGCGTAGACGATTGTTCAAAAATGTTCGACTCTTTCAGACCAAAATTGCCAAAATTTTCACTTTCGTTGTGATACTCTCCGACATTCGGCTATGATGTCTCTTACCAAAAATTATTAAATTTATGAATTCCATATTTCTATTTCTGAAAAATGCCACTGTACAGCTTCATTAAATAGTCTCAGAAAGACATTGAGATTCTCTTTGGAAGCCCCACTTACTACGATTGATAGAAACGTTTCCTGCATATTTGTTTAATAAAACAATAACGCAAGTGAATTTTCATATTTTTCCAATAATTCAAAACTACTCAATAAAAGCCACACAATTTCGCCATGAAAAAAATAAATATTGAACTTGAAATATTTTGAAAAATATGGACGTCACCGAAAGTGATGATATAACTTGAAAAGAATAAAAACTTGAATTGATCCCATCAAAATTCCGAATCTCTACCTCAACATTTTCTTGATTCTATTGACCCTAGACGGTCAACATAAAAAAAAACTCGTAATTTATTTTAATCTGACCTACGTAATTACTTTTTCTCGTTCTTAGTTTGTTAACGGCGAGACTAGTTCCTTGTTGGTTACGCAACTGTAGCGGGTCAACAAAACTTCAGCTGGAAAATAATTGGAACCGATACCATTCTGGATATTTATTAGGCGGAATTTCAGATATATTGGTTGATAGCAAGACGTTACGTCACAGCACTATAACAAAGCCACGGATTTTGGTGCTTCGCAAAAAAGGCGAAATATCAACAAAGCAATATGGAAGTTGGGAGAGAGAAGAGACCACGTCGCTCGATTTGCATAAATGTCAGGTCGTCAAAATCATCAAATGGCCAATTTGAATACCAAAATATTAGAAAAATCGAAACCAACAAAAAATAGTAATTCGAGAACAGATTGAAAGCGTCTCTGCCGCGATGAGTAATCGGAGACGCTCTCCTTGGGGTATTTAGCACCAATTTATGTTTTCCAAATGGAACGACAACCTACTGAGTTGCAGTTAGAAAATCTGTATAAATAGTTTGCCTCGATCCGGATTCTTCATCAGTCGCAATTCGATTGTCTAGAAGCAAATCTCAAAAAATCAAAATGGTAAGCTCAAGAATCACTTGATATCCTTGGCAGGATGGGATTTAACATGACATTTTTGGTTTCAGAAATTCTTCGTTGTATTGTTCGCCTTCATCGCCGCTGCTTCAGCTGGTTTGCTCGCCCCATATCCTGATGCTGCCGTCCTTTCCGTCCATGAATCCGCCTCCCCATTGATCACCACCCTCCACCATACCGGAGCCGTTGTTGCCCCAGCTGCTGCCATCACCTATGCCGCCCCAGCTGTCTATGCTGCCCCATCTTACGGTTATGCTCATGGATACGGAATCCCAATCTGGAGGAAGAAGCGCGCAGAACAATAAACGATTTTGATTAATAAATTATAAAAAAAATATCTAAAATCTTTAATTTTGCATGGTCTGGTGTGGTTGTGTCTGAGCAAAAGTGTAGCAACTGTTTGTGGTAATGGCGATCTCTTGAACTGCTTGTGCTTCTCAGTCCAAGGTCCTCGATGGGAATCGGGCTTTTGTACAGTGTTGAGTGTCAGTCTACTATTTTTTGATAGTTTTGAGTCATTAATCCGTCCTGTTTGACAGAATAAGGACCAAAAGTAGGGCACATAATTAACACTTTCTTGCAATATATGAGTCTGAGCCAACAATCTAAGGTCAGCAACGTTCAGAAAACTATGCAGTGTCAGTCGTGGGCTCACCAATATTTGGATATCAGTTCCTCCTCTCACCCACAAACATATCCTTGAGCTGGCCGAAGAAACTCGCAAACCCATCTAAATTCAATAGTGCATATTTAAGGGATACTTCATTGATTTCGTTGAAAATAAAGTGCAGAAAAATAACAATAACAAGGAAAGGATTGCGAAAATTCTCCGCACTGAAGAAGGATCCAACGGAATACACATGTTATTGGTTGCTGTCAGTGCCACCCGCGAAATAGCAGAGTATCTGTTTCAACATCTTGAGCCTGTGGATTGAATCCTAGTTCCAGCTCTGGATGTTTGTGTTTTAATTGCTTGCTCCGTGTTACAAGCTGATCACCAGGATAACTTGTTAATTGTGATGACAGTGAAACATAAACTCAGATGTGTGGATGCATTATGGTTCATAAAGGAATGAAGGAGTTGTATATGCTGCTAGCATGATGTTGGATGCGCAAAAATTATATAAAAATATTCCAATAAATATCTGCATTCATTATTTTTCAACTTGTGCTATGAAAAGCTTTTAAACCTCTCCTGGTAATTAAGCTTGCTTAGTGTCCCAATTCGTGATACTTCTTTGTTCGCGCAATTCTGCATCAACCTTTAATCGACATTATATATAGCACAATTAAACATGAAAATTTTGGTCGCTAGATTTCGCCAATTTTTCCATAGTGCCTCATATTCAGGCTAAAGAATATGCCATTCGACACCGGTATCTTCCTTACTACTAGCTCAGATATACTGTAGAAATAAGTTTCTTAACAGAATGAGCCAGTGAGTAGTTCCTGACTTAAATAGCGAAAATCGGCAGGTGTATTTCTCAGCAATTTCTGATGCAAGTTAATGGCATAGGTAAGAACTGACAGTGAAACTGGAGTAGGGAAGGTATAAGATACTTGGCCTCCTTAGATTGACAGTTGAAAGGCCATGTAATTAACTTCCATTTGAAACAGAACTTTTTTTAAATAGATATCACGAAGAGTAGAATTGAGATTCTATAGTTTATTATCCTGCTTTTCTTCCTTTTTTCAACCGGAGATCTCCCGACCTTCACTGATCGATTCAAAGAAAAAATCTTAACAGGAGATCAATTCCTAGGGAGTGATTATAACTATTATACCTAGCGATTGGTCAAATTTCAAAAATTGACTGGCCTGCAGTACTCGAAACTATATCATCCGGATGATAGGTTGAACGGATGTCACTTCACTGATATCACATGTCTCAAACCACGTTCCCAATCTAATCATTCAATTTATTTCTGAAATGTCCGTGATAATTACTGTATTAACCGCTGCTACCATTTCTTTAGCTTTCATCTTTGCCTGAAAATTCAACATTGTTATCGTTTTTAAAGTCCAGCAATTCCAATCAACCTCGATAGCAGTATCTACCAACAACAGAGTGACGAATGATGGTACAATGGTTCATACCAGTAGACACTTCTGATACCGGAGATATCTTTCTGTGAGTAACCCAAGGTAACTCAGCTGACAATATCTGAGGCTGACGACTCTTTAGTATAAATTCCTAGAAACTGAAGACTGCGCTCAATGATAGTTTCAACCGAGATAGATTTGAATGGGCTGTGAATTTCGTCCCCGTATTCATCAAAAACTTTAACTGAAATCAAACGAGTTCCAAACAAGGCCAACCACACAGCGACCAGTCACCGATTCAGTAGTTCCACTTTGCAAAGAGAGTTTTGCCTCTGAAGTAAGGCAAACTCACATCTTTCATGTTCAACATAAAAATATTTTCAGCTCTAACTCTTGTAAAGTAGCTTGGTGAGACTACTTGGCGGAACTACTAGTCATTTGCCAAATGTGGTTGTTTCTGACGACCTTCAAGGAGGTCCACATTCGCTCGCGGATTATGCTGAATAAGGTAGTGATTCAGTCGTAGTGAATCTGGTATGAAATTGTAGTAGGGGAAGTTACGATAGTCATAGATGTTTATCTAGAGAAGTATTTATTGAAAATCCCACATGTATGTTATCTATGTTCACTGTATTCTCCCCTCTTGAATCTTGACTACCGATTTGTGATTTCGTGTTCAAATTTATCTTCCCAAAGTCTGCTGTTTGATGTGAGCGTATAACAACATTGTCATGCCTTAAGGACGTTTCAAATATGGTGCACCTGACAAGAACTTTAGATACATATGTGTACACACTGGGGGGATTGCTTGAGCTAGCATTTTTCTCGGAAAGATAGTTGGAGCAACAGCTAAGAAGTTTTTGCACGTGGATTTTACCATCATATTTAGGGGTGTTTCGCTATCTACGATAATCGTCTTTTCTCACTGTGCCCACGATCTTTCTTTTAGATTATTACTGCACACTTGTTCTTTGAATATCCTACTATATATTTTGCTTGACAATTGAGGGAGTCCTGATTCCGCATCGACTTGATGACGGACCCGACCAATTGCACTTATTTCCGCCCTTGTTGTCCGCAGACCGAGCTTTTTGGGTTAAATACACAAGTTATTCAAAAGTTGACACAAAGTTTTGTCCAGGACAAGGCAAATCATCAGACGCTACCTCACCCTCTGCTCTGGAAGCAACATGACCAAAAGTGGCGACAGGTGGTAATTGCTCCTATATATACTCAGAAATGGTATTCATTCACCCTGCCCGGCAGCTGCAATTTTGCATCCTCAATAAATTAAAGGAAAAGCTTACTCGTACGTTTCATTTATTCTGATCATTCGTCCCTGAATGTCTTTTCTTAAATTAACGTCTTTAAACAGTTGAATCTCTGACTAGACGTCCATGGTACCGCTTTGTCGTTTTGTTTTCTCCAGGTATGTGTCGTGAATCTCCTATGGTTTTCATTGACCGTTGAAGGTATTTCAATCGTCAACTCAATTGAATTTGGAAATACCTCTGCTGGACATCTACAATCTACATCTTAAGTCACTACGCCCAAGTATTCCGGTCACATTACGGTATACTTACCTCTTACTTCACCGTCATCCATTGGGGCCTTACCATAATTCGTTGTGGACTTAATTAGCCGAATCAGCAACGTTAGCACTCTTAATTCTTGCAATAGTTTTGTTGACTGAGAATATTTCAACAACAGTTGATCGTCTTGTCCTAAGGATTGATTTCTATTTTTTGATTAAATCCTCTGCATAAAATTTCAGTCGGTTTGGAATACTTTGCGTCAGAATCTGGTCGGACGTGTAAATCAGGAATATTAATATTATTTTGGCAGCAGAAAAAATCTCTTTTTGAGGGAGGGTCTGCCAAGTTCCTCCTTTCTGCACAAAAGCGCTGATGTGGTCTGGTTCCTCAGATTATCAACCGCATTCCGAAAAAAAACAGAATCATCCAACCTAAACCAGAACAGAATCTTACTGTTTCTCCAGAGTTTTCTTGTTAGAAAGGATTCATCCCACTACTTCACGACGTCTTCACAACAGTTTACAAACGACTCATTTAAAGTGGTTGGCTCCTCCCATAAAGCCTCACCGGATATTAACTGATACCTCGGAAATCAGATTGGACGCCTGAGAGCATATACATTAGGAAAAGTCCTGCAGAATGCGTTCTCAGCTTGATTATTTGCGTTGGCTATTTACTGGTATGAATGTTGAAGCTACAATGAGTATAAACTAGAACCCCAGGGCCTACACGGCACGATCTTCTTTAGTTTTCCCCGTGGAGTCTTTCGTGGAACATTGCTGCGCCGGAAGTAAGTACTGTGTGATGATCGTTGCTCCTTGCAACTCACGTTTCCTCAGTATGTCCTCAATATCTTGACTCATCTCTAAGGGCTTGATTACGATCCATTTTCTCAGTTCCCTGTTTCTTTCTACAAATTGACGGAAGAGTTCTTTGTGTCTTCTTTCTTCTTCTCTGCTATATGAGATTAAGATATGTCCAGATGGCTCAAGTGGTTAGAGTCATGGATTGAGTGACCCGTCCACCGCAACCTATTGAACTGGATTTTATCCACAACCTGACGGTCATGGTATCGCTCATAGATTTCACCGTTATATAGGCTAGGAAATCGTCCATCCTCATGTAGAGGGTCAAAAATTCTTCGGAGGATTTTTCCCTCGAACTCGGCCAAGGTTTTGCAATTTTTCTCGCTAAGAACCCTAGTCTCCGAGGAATATATAAGGACTGGCAAAATCACAAGGACACAGTAAGAGCTTTGACCCGATGATGAGACGTTTTTGTAAGCTGAAATAGGCTCTGTTGGCTACCAACAACCGTGTGCTGATTTCGTCGTCGTAACTGCCATCGGTTGTGGTTTTCGACCCTAGATATGAGAAATTATCAACGGTCTCAAAGTTATAGTGTCCTATTTACATTTTTCCCGTTTGGCCAGTGCGGTTTGATGTTGTTGGTTGGTTGGTTTTTGGTACTGGAGTTGCCACCATATATTTGGTCTTGCCTTCCTTGGAGTGCAGCCCAAAATCTCGCGCCAATTTCCGCCTCCTCCATCTGGATGAAGGCAGTTTGTCCGTCTTGGGTCGTTCTTCCCATTATCTCGATATCGTTAGCATAGGCCAGTAGTTGGGTGGACGAAGAGGATCATACCGCCAGGTTAAAGAGAATGCATGATAGAGCATCCCTTGTCTTAGACCGTTGTTTATATTGAATGGTCTACAGAGTGATCCTGCTGCTTTTATCTGGCCTCGCACATTGATCAGGGTCAGCCTAATCAGTCTTATCAATTTCGTCGGGATATCAAATTCTCTCACGGCCGTGTACAGTTTTACTCTGGCTTTACTATCATAGGTGGCTTTAAAGATGAAAGGATGTTAGAACTGATGTCCATATGCCAACAGTGTTCCATCGCTTGCTGCATAGACAAAATCTGATCTGGTGCTGATTTGCCTGGAGTGAAGCCTCTTTGGTATGGGCCAATGATTTTCTGGGCGTATGGGGCTATCCGGCCTAGCAAGATAGTGGAGAATATCTTATAAATGGTACTCAGCAATGTGATAACTCTATAATTGCTGTACAACATGGAAGCCCGCTTTTTATGTGTGGGGCAGATAATGCCTCTTTACCAGTCGTCAAGCATTGATTCGCTGTCCCACCCCTTAAGCATCAGTTCATGAGCTGCTTGGTGTAATTTGTCGCCTCCATAATTAACCAATTTGGCTGTAATTCCATCGGCTCCTGGCGACTTTTGGTTCTATACGTGGTGGTGGCAATATTTGTTCGTCGTCTTCAATTGACGGGACTTCCAGCTCACCGATATCCTAGCTGTCGAGCAATTCATCAAAATATTCAAATCATCGCTCCAATATTCCAATTCTGTCGGAAATCAGATTTTCCTCTTTATCTCTGTAGGACTATCGAGGTGTATAAGGCTTCATCGTGTTGACTTGTTGGTAAAACTTGCGCACCTGGTGCGGTTACTATATGTACTTTTCGATTTCACTGTTATTCTAGCCCGGAGCACCATGTTAACGAAACATTGATCCGATTCCCCTCCTGTATGTTCAGGCATTCTTCAACACGTGTTCAATTTGGTTGAAAGTGGTACCGTTTAGAGAGGCCCACGTTTATTTGCGGACCGCTTTCCGCACAAACCAGGTACTTCCGGTAACCATTTCATGCGATACTGTTAACTGAATAATCCGCCGTCCGTTATTATTAGTATCCCTATGTAAGCTATGGGAGCCAACGTATCGCCTGAATACGTTATCCGTCCCTACTTGACCGTTGAAATCTCCAAGTATGATTTTGATTTCATACCTGGGACCGGCTTCGAAGGTCCGCTCAACTGCCTCGAAGAAGGTATCCTTCCCCGACTTGCAGTCTCCTCTTGAGGGGCTTTAATGAAACCTAGAGTGCATAGCCGTGTGCTTATGTTCTCAAAGCTAATAACAACAGGCTTCATTTTTTGGCTGAATAAGAAACCTACTCCGAGCGCATGATTTACTGGATGACCACCATAACATATGGGGTAGTGGCTCTTCTCTAGGAACCCGGTCCCTATCCAAAGCATCTCAGGCAACGCTGTTACATCATCAGCCCTATATTGGGTCAGGGCATTGGGTAGCTGCTTGGTAGCTTCTTCTGTGTACATGGAGCCCATGTTCCATGAGAAGGTGCGCAGATCGTTATTTCGGTTTCGTTGCCAGGTTCGTCTTTGTGTTGTCAGTCTAGTCCGAGGATTCTTCTGTGGCTTCGTAACATCGGGGTGTCAGCCCCACCCTACCCCCAATCTGAAGGACCAGTTGGTACAATTTGTGCCATCTCTGAGCGCGGAAGTCTTGCCTTCATACTTCTCCTTCTGCAGCTTTTCGTTTAGGAAAAGCTCGCAGTGGTCACCTACGTGGAGGTTGAGATAGAGTTTGGTAGCAGAGTTGTTGGCCATTGTTCAACAAGCGTTTCCCAGGTCTTATACTCGATCGTGAATACCAATCCACAATTCGCCCTGAAACCTACACTACCCTTTGACCAACGTTGAATGATTAAGAAAGCTTATGCGAAGTAATAGATTATAATTAGGAAGACTTATGTGAAATTTATAATGATTGTCGAATTTTGGGTGCCCAATTATCACACAATCTCGTTTTGATCATTCAATATATCTTTTCCCAGTCGTGCTGAGAACATGATCCTCACACAGAATTAAGCGTTTACTTGGCTTTTCTTTCCTTGCTCTTGGTATACACCAGAGCTTTGGTTGTATCGGGAAAATAGAGGAACATTCTATAAACAAATTAACCCTCGGCAAGAAACGAAACTATCAATCGAATATTAAGCATGAGTTAACATTGGAATGAGCTGGGTACTGTGTGCACGGCCGTTGTATGACACTTTGAATCAGTTTAAGCGCTGATACTAATCAAAATAGCGAAAAATTCAGGCGGCACCAGAAAACAGAAACCGAAACTCCCTTTATCCGCTAGCATTTTCTCTCTTTTTTAGACGATTTTCTCCGCCTTCTCGTTGCCCAACGCCCGCATCTAACCGCAACGAAGAAGTGCACCCAACTGCATAGCAACGCACAGAGGTACATAGCCTTGATATGAGGAAAAAACTTCAACTGTTATTTCTGTTCCCAAAAATGTATAATTGTATAATTAGTAAATAAGGGTTCCGGCGATTTTAAACTGGATAGAAATTAAAGGTTAAAATAAAATTAAGATGATCAATTAAAAAGAGATGCTATGCCGTTCTAAAAAAATGTTGCATACAATCAAATGGATTTCCCCACCCGGTTGATACAAGGAAATGAAGAGACAAAAGAAATGTGCATGCTATAAAACCTCGGATACCGCATATTACTTACCAATTTTGGAGGACAGTGACACCCACACTAAAAGCCCAAAGAAATTTTTGCAAATTAAGACACCTAATAAAAATAGAAAAGTTTTATCTCAAAAAATTATCTCTCCGACAAAATTATGTAGGACAGTTGAGTTTAATCAGTAAGTACAATTGGAAAATGGAGGAATCGTGTGTTAGTATTTGGGTTTTTGAAACGGCATCTTTCAACCTACATATGACACTATAACAATATTAATATTCTAAATTTTTGTGCTATACTAGCAAAGATATACACGGTTGGTTTCATTAAAGATCCATTCTCGATCCAGAAAGGTGAACTTCTACAGCACAATTCAACAAAACATTGGAAAAAGCCGACAATCCTGGAATCATGAAGGAGAAGGAACTTCAACGGCAAAAGGGCACGAAATCTCATTGTGCCCCTTTTGTAGGTGTATCGATGTCGCCTAGATGGATTTCTTGTGTGTATTTCCTGATCTAATCCCAGCAAGAAACGGACGTAAATATTGATCTTGGATGAATCTACTTATTTCCTCCTCACTTCTTCGGAGAGGAAACATCGATCTTTTGCCGAGAATGTTGCACGTGTTTGCTTCCACCAAGCTTGCCATTGAGAGATTTTGGAGCATCATTCGCTGATTTATTACCATTAATCCGAAATTAATCTTAAAGAAACCTCTGTCTTTGGTTCCTACTGGGATGTGGGAACCCATAAAGAGCTGTGCAATATCTATTTCTATGACAGATTCTGCCACGCGCTCGTAGTAATTCACAGCCATGTTCGCTTGACTACGTGTGCGCACATCAATGCAATGCATCATATACACAGCACTAACGGCAGCATTTATGCGCTGAATTTGCCTCACACAACTCCCGGCGCAGTCGAATGAGTGCAAGACTTTTCCGCCATCATAAAATTTCTTAGAATGTGCTTGGAGTTGAATCTCCTGTGTATAGTTTTCTTGCCTGGAAGTTGTAATAAGAAACTATTAAATACAATACACGAATAAGTGTAAATAAATAATTACTAGTCAGCACAGAAATGTTATATTACATACATAATACAGCGAAATATGTACCTAGAAGTAGAAAATATCACTGGTTGTTTAATATGTTAATAAATTCAGAAATCGATGTGTTGTAGACTAGCGAATGTTAAACGTCAAAAGGTATAGTTTATTTTCAAATTTATGTATATCCGTCAAATGCGTTGAGTTCCCAAATAATCTCAAAACTTATATTTAGTTTCCGCGTACTAATCTCAAAAATTCATTCAATAATATAATATACTGCCAATTAAAACAAAAATTTCCCAAAACTCTCAATTCAAGTTTCTGTTGAAGTACTCCATTCAAAGATAAGACTAAAGTTCGCGTCTTCATTGCAACATCCGTTTCAACCATTATTCCCCGGTGCCTAATGGTCTATGCATTGAATTTTAACTACTTTTATCTCATTCCCCTATTTATTGCCAGAACTTTCTGAAATTCAAAGAATACTTCGGCAAAAAATCATGCAACCGGAAAAGGTGAAATTAAAGAATTCCGGTTTGTCTCATTGTTACCGAAAAATATCTGGTGAAACCGTCACACCGGACTGACGTAAATATATTCGAGGTTACTCATCCACCCTCTGTGGCATTAAAATGTTGCTAGGCATTCACAATCGGGTTGTTTTGCTGCTTGTATTCTAGTTTTGGGAGTTATTTTATATGATCGAGAATTGATAAATTAATGGGGGACATGTGAAGTGTTGTATTTTAAAAATTACACTTAACACTTTATATTGTATTTTCCGCTTTTTTTTAAAATAAATCCTGCAGTGAAATTTATTAATTTAAACTGCATTTGTTTTATTACTGACTTTTTTCAAGGTGAGCTCCATGACTTTTTCGACTACACCCGCTGCTTTTCAGAGAGTATAAATCACAAAATAAAATCAAATATGAAATATTTTAGGAAAATACCACACTTGAACCAGTTTTGAAGATAAATTTTTATACTTCGTGGCGCCAAAAGGAAGAGTCGAAACATTTAATAAATTAGAGCATTATCATTGAGCTCATACTTTTTATTTCTTATTTTATCCTTTTTTCCAGCTGAACAAAATGATATGCCAATTTGCTTAATATATTTAATGACAATTAGTTAAATAAAAGAAAACTAACAAACATTTTAATTTTGATCAAGAAAATAACAGCTTCAGCTGTTATTCAGAGCTCATTAGTGTAGTTTCACGTTCTCTGGCTATGGCGGTCATCCAGTCAAATCAAGTCATGATCAAGACGAGCCAATGACTGAGCTAAGAAATTTTAAAACTTCCTGGTTGCAGCATCGTGTTAGCTTCCTTCGATCTGAGTAGACATATTTTTTTATTATTGTAAGATTTGCACTTACAAAACATTGGATCCCGAAGAAGAAAGCTATTTCAAACATACAAGCAAACTAATCAGCATTTCATTTTGGAAGTGACCAAACACCCTAATGATGCTTTCTTTGACTTAGCTTAAAAGTGACTGGGCGAGCAAATGTTAATACCAAAGTTCTCTGCAGAACGAGAGCCAGTTGTAAAACGATGATGGAGACTTTGGGTTAGTCACCCAATATTGTAGTTATGCAAATTAGATGTCGACACAAATCCTTTATTTCTGATATGTACTTTCTTATATGAAATTATATTTAATTCATAAGTAACTATTTTCTTGAGCTTAGTGGGAGATCCATGCGTTGGTTTCAGCTCATTCTGATTAAATGGTGCAAGGGTTCAGGGTGGCAAGGGTATATTGTACATGGTGGAGCGAAAATCCTGAAAAGTGCCCCCTGTATTTAACATCAACAACTTCGCTAGTAATCATTAGGATCTTTTCACCAGCTGTTCCGTTACAATATCAATATTCTTGCAATTTAAAGGAGCAAGAGATCCACTGGTCCTCTAGGTAGGGGGTTGGGTAGGGCTGACAACCCTACACGGAAAACAACTTGTTACGAAGCCACAACAGGTGCTTCGGACTGGACTGATAACATAACAACGAACTCGGCAACGACAGCGGAATAACCATTTGCGCATTTTCTCATGGGAGGCAAAAAATAAAGATAAGAGGCTACAACTTTGAGACCGTTGATAATGTCTCCTATCTAGGGTCGGAATTCATAACCGATAAGAGCTATGACGATGAAATCCGCGTACGGTTGTTGATACCCAACAGAGCCTATTTCAGATTACAAAATCTGTTCCGTGCGAAACGTCTCACCATAGGGTCAAAGCTCTTACTGTACAAGATTGTGATCTTGCCAGTCCTCATGTATTCCTCGGAGACTTGGGTTCGTAGCAAGGAAAATTGCGAACTCATTCATTGCGAACGCATTCGACAGAAGAATCCTCCGAAAAATGTTTGACCCCCTACATTAGGATGGACGATTCCGAAATCTATGAGCGATACCATGACCGTCAAGTTCTGGATAAAATCTGGTTCAATAGGTTACGGTGGGCGGGTCACTTGACCCATATGGATGAGGATGATCCAGCCCGGAAACTCTATAAGGGCAATATCTATGGTAGAAAAAGAAGAAGAGGCAGACCCTTCCTGAGATGGAGGGATGGCGTAGGGCAAGAGGCCAGACAGCTTTTAGTGATACCGAATTGGTGGATATCGGCGCAAAACCGGTATGTCTGGAGTTCCTCATTAACGCAGGCCAAGACGGGATACCGGTTGTTGTGCCGTTAATGATGATGATGATCCAATTCATTGAAGAATAAGAGAACGAAATCAAAAATCGTATCAACCCTTAAAAATGATAGAGATTTAATTACAAAAATTAAGGAGTAAAATAAAAACTGATGAAAGTCGGAAAAATGGGAGAAATGAAAGTGAGCTTAGACCATTAAATAAAAATTAAAAAATAAAAGAGGAAAAACATAATTGAAATTCAGTAAAAATAAGATTGAAAGTAAAAAAGTTAGAATCATGTTGATCTATAGTTTTTGTTGTTAAATTTAGAAATGATGCTGATGATAATGCGAGTTCAGTACTGTAAAGGTTTCATAAGCCTGGATACAATTCTTTTTTTTTGTGGAAAAAACAAATCCAGATGATTTCATAAAGAGATAATTGGAAAAGAAAAAATATTTTTTTCCTGGATTTCTTGTATCTAAGAACTATTCAGTCACTTTGGGTAGAAGTTATTTGGGTACATCAGAAACCCTTTATAACTGGCTATCACAACAGGTAATAAATATGCTGCTCCATCTGCAATGGCAGACGAAAAATTGGTGCAAACTTTCTCTGCAATCTATCCGTCCGAAGTTCTCACAACAGGTTGGTGGATAATATTTTTGCGAGTACAATATACAATACGTTTTCTGAAATGAATGATGGCGTTGGGGACACCTCAACAAGCTGCACTCTCCATAAAATCTGTATACAAATATAACAGCAGCACCACAGCAAACCATATCATAAACCTGTTCTTTGATCAACGTTTGAAAGGAAATCCCGTAAAGTTAACTGTTATATAATTTACTAAGACCACATAGCGTGAACAAGGCAATCAGTCAGTTATACGTCTCGGCGACTACTTTTTCCAAAAAGAAACGTTCTTCTTCTTCTCCGTACCAAGAACCCTCCTTCTGCCCTATTTGCTAAAGAACCACTGAAGAGGGGTTCTCCATTTGTGTTGTATTGCGATTGTCTCCAGCTCGCATCGTCTGTTTTCGGAGCAATCCTCCCACGCATCATTGTTTCGCCCGAGACGTAGCGCAAAATCTGTTTTGACTAATACACAGTATAAACACGCATATAGCGAAGCATGGAAAGCATAGAGAAAGCAATAACAAAATGGGTTAACGATCATTTTGGCAATTTGAAAACTTCTGTATTATATTTGGCTAATATTAAAGTAGGTTTTAGGGACTAACAAAATTTAAAAGTGACTGGTTTTTGGTTTGGAAATTTCGAAGCAAAATTAAAGTAATTGTTTACAAATTAAGGTAGGAATTGGGTTATTTTTTTTTGTAGGATGATTTAGTTAAACACAGAAATGAGCTTGAAATGTTCCTTTACACCGTCCATTAAAAAAGCGCGGCACAAGGGCCTTAACAAGCCTATACACACCAAAAACCTTCACTGCAGCCAGTTCAGGCAAATGACAGAGAAAAATGGCGGAACCGATCAACGGGACAAGGGCTAAAGAAAAAGAAGACACTTCACTGTATAATGACCGGTATTCCTACCTAATGAATAAATAAAATCAATTGGAACTGGCATCTAACTATTTTCATTATAATATTGACATATTTTAGGTTATGGTATGAAATAGGCAATCTGGACAATGACTTCTCTAATTCTAGTTGGATTTCGCCAAACTTTCCAGTCTTGGGTTTCATATTGTTCTATGTTATTCCAACATTTTATGATTCTAGGATAAACCCCTACTGAGAAGTGGTGCGTGATTCAAAGTGCTTGTGACAAGGAAACGAAAAGACATGCGAAATATAATTTGACTCACTTCTTAGGTGGACAACAGTAGGTACAGGAAACACCTCAACAGATCTAATGTGAACGGATCACCTCATTGCCCTATATGTGAAGCTGCAACCAAAGATGCGGAATATGTAAATTTAAAAGCTCAAATAGGGTACCACAAAGCTAACCTAGGGGTTTAATGGTAGAAAATGTTCTATGCTACATGGTGAGATCAGATATAGTGGAGACTGTGGTAGTTACAACGATGAAAAGAAGCATAAACTGAATGGAGAACTAGTGGGGAAATTAGTGCAGTTAACGCCGAACAGTAGCAACTAATGTCAGAAAAACGATGGAATAGCCCCCCGACGCTCCATATTTATCATCGTCAATTAAAAGAGACAAAATCTACTCTGTAACGACAGAAGAAAAGGGACAATTCACCTCAAAAACGCTGGACCTGTAGAATTATCCGAAATGAATTGAACGACGGCATCGAAAGTAAAGGTCACTTTCCAAACGCTACACCCATGTAACAGCGCAGAAAAAACGTTCTACAAGGAACTATCTCAACTCTTCTCCAAATCCAGAGCCATCTGGCTGAAGTCCATGACTCAGTGACCCAGCAAACAGATGCGTTCGACGAAATCGAGGTGTTTGAAAGATATCGTGTCCCATTGGCGTCCTCCAGACTAGGTAGCATGAAGACCGAGATCGGTGACGATAAGGAATAATATCGGTAATAGAATACAGTTTGGCCGGACCCCGCTTTGAACCTTTAATCTGTGCATTGGTTCAAAATTATTCGGGGGGAAGGGATTACATGTGGTCAGTAGAGGAGGATTTCAAACAAAGACCAGCCTCCTCTCAGTCGATTAAATCTTCTTGATGCTCGTTAATACATTCAAAGATTATTTTAGCTATTATATTTACGACGGCAATGAGCATGTAACCATCTGTCAAATTGCCGCGATGAACATTGGTGCTCTCTTCGGAATCACAAAAGTCATGCCCTTCTTTTGCTATCTGGCAAAGATCTGTGTTTGCCCAGATTTACCTATAAGTGGAAATTGCAGCTTCATAGAAACCGCAAGGGCAGCGAACAAGCGTTCCTCACAGGACCGTCAATAAACTTGCCGCCACCTGCCAGATATTTCATAATCCCGTATATGGTTTTTCAAACACTGCTATTTGCAGCGGTTTCTGTTTCCCAGACCAGCGCAATAATAAATTCCATTTGTTCACGGCGCCGCATTTTCCGGGGTCGGCACTTGGATGAGTCGCGCCGATGAATATGGCCATCTTAATCTTTCGTTCGTCGGTCCGCTTCCATGATTCCGTTGTTAGCCAGACATCCCTTCGGAAAGTGGTCGGTAACTAGGTGGGGCGAGAGAAAACCATTTTTAATGGAAACGCAACGGTCACAAATATTCAAAATGTCTCACTACCGAACGGCAGCTCTCAAACCTGCAAGAAACGTCGTATACGACACGGACGCGCAGATAATCGACCATTAGGTTGTGATCCGTTTCAAAGTTGATATTAGCATTTCTCTTGTTACGTATATCCAGATCATCCGCTTCTAAATTTACGGCTGATTGTGTTATAGTCAATCTAGTTGCTCTAATGTTACTTACCAGTTCACACCCAACTGATCTCTGGGTAAGTTCTGTGCTCGAGTAATGTGCCAGCAATGATGACGCAGTGGAATTTACCGAAATCCAAAGACGGTATTTCAATATCACATGTCCTAGCAAATTGTAATGACGATGATCAAACGATCCTGAGTGGTCGAAGACGACTTAAAGGGAAAAGCGATCCAAAATGCCTCAATGGGCTAAATTGACCGTGAAGTTCTGCCAAATTCTGAAGCTTCATCGAAGTGTTTCGTCCACAAGTACTTGCACGCCTCTGTGCTAGCCAGGCTCGGGAATAGAGGTTTCCTTTGCACACTTCGATCCCTAATGTGTTTTTGCTGGTGTGTGGGTCAGGCGAAACGGCTCGACCGCGCACGTGGTGCCGAGTACCGCGATCAAAAGGGAGGATCCACGACGGATAGCATTCTCGATAACTGTTCCTTCTATCTCAGATGTTCAATAAGACGCGGCCTCTGAGGTTCCCACCTATTCTTGATATCCGCAGGCCATTATTTTGAAGGATGTCAAGCACTGCAACTGTTACGAAAATACCAACGTCTAGTTTTTCTGAAGATTCCAGTCTAGGCGAGGAATGACATACATAAATAGCTCCGCCGGCCGATGTTCCACTCAACTGTGCCGCTCTAACCCCGGGTCCGTACAAAAGAGAGCCAACAATTAATTCCGGCAAACAAAACAGATAAAATTTAAACGGCAAAACGAAGTCAAATAGAAATTTAGCGAAAATTTCAAGGAAGATACGTTGACAATGAAGCAGACCTTAGTTTGCCACAGCTTACACCGAAAAACGTAGCTTGGCTAGGCAACTACTGTCGAGAGCTTTCCCCGAGATCTCGCAGAGCATGCTGCCGGTGAACCCAGCAACTAAAACGTCAGGTTGGAGAACAACCACTGTTTGCTTGCTGCAACGAATAGTTCTAGCAATGTCGCTCGTTAAGCTTTCCAATGATTCTTTCCACTCTCTCACCAGGACTTGTACGTGCGGACTTCCAGGAGAACTATGGCTCTAACCCAACGAAACGAGAAATCGCGTAAAAAGAATTTGTGCGTAGGACCAAAAACCCTTTTCCACAAGTGTCGTCACCGGTCCCGCCATCAATCGGTTAATCGGTCTCGATCCGGCTAAACCAGGCCCTGAACTCTGAAGCTCATGCTGCCAATGCCTCGACCAGAAACATGAAAGAGCGTGCACCCAACACTATGGTGATCCCTTCGCTATGTCTGAACGCTGCAAACGTAAGCAAATTCTTGGAGTTAGGGAAAAGGGCCTGTAGTTAATCTTTTTATAAAATAAATAAAGGTACGCCGCGCCACTATAGAACTGTCGTCAGGTTAAACTCTAGCATTCAGATCTCTCATTGAAATCACGATGTCAGCTCTAGACTCTTTTGGGCCACATTTAATTCCTCATAAAAAGAAATCTCCTCCTTTGCATCGAAAGTCCCCCATTCTTGTGTAATACTGCGCTGGAATCTTGCAGGCAGTATACAAAACAAGAATCCAGTTATTGAGGGCGTGCCTTGCAGTTGGCATAGCCATTAATCCAACACCGGCTTCCAGCTTTTTGTCGTGAGAATTTTTGAGGAGAATAGCACTGTGCCACAAAGAAGAAGTAAGTTCTTCCCAATGTCACACAATGTAACCTTATTTAACTCCAGAATGTTCAGTTTATAACACTGGAACTTTCATTCAGGTTAAAGAAAGCGAAAATACTAAGGCCACTTTCTGGCTGTCGAGGCGCCCATGTATATTTCAAAATTATTTCATCGTCTAGTACCATAGCCAGAGATCAATTAAGTCTGTCCTTATTCCAGATATGAATGACATTTCTGCAGCATAGAAATCTCCAAAACTGCAGGTTGCTAGCTCACAATTTTCTGACTTTTTAGTCACCTTTTACAACAAACAGTGTAAAGTCTGAGTAAATTTTTAATCTCTCCTCATTGGGGAGTTACTATCGTATTCGATTAATTGCGAATACTGTTAAGTAGGCCGCACCTATTCCCTGAAGTCATTCCAACTTAAGTGACTCGTTTTTTTCCGTTTTTTCAAATGGGCCTGGAATTTTTTTTTATCAAAACCAATAGCGTTTCGGCAATCTATCTCCATCTGAGTTAGCTTAAAAATATTTCATATTAACTTGGAATTATTGTCACACTGCAGCTGCTATCGCTATCAAGTTAACACATTAGTATCTTTTCAATAGCTTTAAAAACATTAAATTTCGTCCATCTGGAATCAGGCTTTGAATTTGATTTTATTTCCAAGAAATTCCCAAGACTTATGCTCATTCAACTGAAAATGAATTCCTGTTCATCGTGACTTTATGTCCAATAATAAACACTGCAGTTGCTGCAAAAACCAAGTTGTAAATTACTAGAGCTAACTTTTATCGGCAACATTCGGCAACATTTAAATTTCAGCCAGAGACAAACTGGATTTATGTTAATATCCTGTATAAATATTCTTTGTTCTCAAAACCATCTCATTTACAAAACAAAGAAGAAAAACACACAAAAACTCATTCCTCTGCTCCTTTACGTAAACAATGGTAATATGACATATCATTTTGCGTCACTAAAATGAAACTAATTCAAAAATGAAACCAAATGAACACCTCTTTGGACCGTGTTGTCGCCAAACAGCCAGATTACTGCTAACAACAGAATTTTCAAAATGCACACCATTTTACAAACGTTTATAGACTGAATTAATTTTACATACTGAACGACCTTGACTTTTACAAGGCCCCAACTTCTGCCAGTCCATTATTTTGACGAAAGACACAACCATCTTTTCAATGTTGAGGTCAATCTCTTTGATCATCGACTTTCCAGTTATCTTCAACAATTTTTTCTTTCTTTGGAAGTGGCATTGTGTCAGTGAGGATACTCGTATATATGTATCTTGCTTCATCTCCTACCGGAAAGCTACTTTAGATCCGATTATTCAACCTTTCGACCAATGATTTATTATTTCGCGTTTCCCGCCTAAGTCTTTTGTTTTAGGTAATTAGTGGCGTTCACTTTTTTTCGAATTAACACAAACAAAACAAATATTATATCGTCGAAGTAATTAGAAAAAAATTACAGTGTGATAATTAAATGCTTTGTAGGCTTTTCATTAATCCGAATTCCAGTTTCGGATAGATCTAGTATTCAACTTTATGAATAATGAGATAATCACGGAAAATATATCATGGGCTAAACATCCTGATGGGTCTTTTTGAGTGCCGGATGATGATGGAATATACTTTTTGGATTTTTTTACGACTACCAGTATTAAATTAAGTTAATCCTGTATGGTTGTTTTTTTTTCTTGCTTTTGTAGTGTGAATTTTTTTGTTTGTTTGAGATAAAATGTCCAACCGCAGTTGAGACACATTAGTTTTTATTTGGATAATAAGTGGCAGTTTCAGGTAGGTCAGGTTGTAGTTAAATTGATTTTCCTGTCCACATTTGAAACGCTCTCAGCATATGGACAGTTTTTATAATTTTTTTAATGACGGAGCTTATCTAAGATCGTACAATTAGCTTTAGCAGCACAGTCTTACAGATAAGTATATCTTTGAATTAGTGTAAAGCTGTTCGAAATTTTCTGTAATTGTAGCGATATTGCAGCGAATCCCTAAAGGTTTACAGCGTGAATTTTTTCGAACATGAAGATTCTACTAGGCCAAGTTTGCTGTTAAAATGAGTACTCTTCCGTCACAATTAATCATGAATATAATAGAATATTGCTCATCATATATGTTGGAGATACAGTAATGTTCAAATGTACACACACATGAGATGATTACGGCGCATCTATATCGCGCATACAAGCTACTGACAGGCGTTACATTTTACACCGTCATATCTAAATTCTTCAGTGCTCTCAGCTTCAGTAACCTGCCCAGAACTGAGTGCATTTAATATATCAGGTCAATGCTATCAGCCAATGGAGAACTGTGTAATGAATTTGCTTCACGCATTAATGTGACGAGGATTAAATGGCATTCCACAACTGATGTTCTTTATAATCGACGTATCAGCAAACGTCTCAAATCTAAATTTTCCCGCAATGTCGTCCATCTGCCCCTCTCTATAGTTCTGAGTGTTGGCCGACTACAAAAAACAATGAACGGCGTCTTGCGGATTACCTCCATTAGGAGACGAAGATGTTGCATTGGACTGGTGACGTGACACGTTTTGATTACATCCAAAGTGAGGATATCCGCGGTTGATATGGGGTTGCGCCGATCGTGGAAAAATTACGAGAGAGGTGTTTTCAATGTTATGGTCATATAATTTACACTAACAAGAATTCACTTGCTAATATTGGTCTAAACATCGAAGTCAATGGTAAGCGACCTAAAGGCCGGGCGAATCAACGGTGATTTGATACATTGAATAGAGACTTAAAAGCCTCGTGATTACATCGATATCAGGCAGTTGATAAAATAAAATGGCGAAACCGGCCACGACGAGCCGACACTGCTTGTAAACGGGACAAAGGCTAAAGAAAAAGAAGAAGATCTGAGGAGCGACAAGTGCATGACAGCTGCGTGTCACATAGCGAAAAATTCCATTGCCCTCTCTTTTTTAGAAAGCGATTTAAAAAAATCATTTGATGAAAACCCCTGTATTGATAATAGTCAACCTCATACGCTTCACACTCTGTATTTAATATCATTAGCAAATGCCAAGAATTGAACCTACAACAGATACAAAAAAAGACTAGGGAGAAGTAGATTCTTCATGAATGGAATTTCAATATTCCACTCAAATGTCAATTATTCTCCCTAATTATGACGTCAGCATCTTATTTATATGGCTTAGGATACTGTTAATTCGCCCGAAATCGATAAGTTTCAAGTGCTATAACTTTGACACCAATAGTTGGATTTTCATGAAACTTGACATGCGTATGCACGATACTGACCTCCATGCCGATGCAATTTAGACTCCTAGAATGAACTTGAGGGGACTTTTCCAGTCAATTTCTAAAAGTTGGTAATATACTATTAGTAAGTTTATTTGAGGAGATATTGCAATAGGACATATTTTGAGGCCTTGATTTCATCTAAGCGCACTTTCCTGATATTTTTCGGTTGGTTAGTTTCCGAAAGTGAGTCCTGTTTCACTTTAAGTACATACATTTTGACTCCTTTCTCACGCACTTTGCAATTCACACCAAAACTAATATCACTAACTAATCGAGAGCTTTCATTTGATATCCCACACGACCATATCCGGATAAATTTTTTTTAAATTCCCCCTTTCCATGTATGGAGAGCCCCCCTTTAAACCCCACCTAAATTTACGTCACTCGTTGTATTCATGGGATTTCATCGTTCCCATTTATCTACCAAATTTCGTTCGGATCGGTTTAGCCGTTTTGGAGAGAAGTGCGTGTAACAGACAGATAAAAAGACAGACAGACTGACAGTGAATCGATTTTAATAAGGTTTTATTTTACACATCTTAAAAATGAATTCAAACGGCGCGTCGAAAGTTGCATTGTTAGACAAAAGAAATCACGATGTTTGGCAAGTGCGAATGAAGTCCATTCTGGTAAAACATGACCAATTCCGACCAGAATGCAACAGCACGCGAATTGACGCGTTTGAAGACCAACGAGAGAGATGGCCAAGGACGATATTATCCTGTCGATTGGCGACCCGGAATTGAAGATCGTGTCCAAATGTACCACATTGAAAGAAATTTGAGACAAGTTGCAGTCTGTCCACGCATCCAAGGGGCTGATTCGTAAGATAGAATTGCTGACCGACATTATGTCATTCAAGATTGGCGAGGATGCCGATTTCCGTGAGAAGCTGGACACATTCACCAGCGCAGTAGAACAACTGAAAGGTATGAAAATTGACATACCTAATGATATGTTAGTGGTATTAATACTAAGTGGTCTGCCGCGGAACTTTGAGAAATTTAGATACGCAATTAGGTCGAAGGACAAGACTCTGACAGGAAAAATTCTGGACGAGCGAAAAAGGAGACAGTCTACGGAACCAGCAGAAGATAACAACGCACTCTATGCGGGCAATCGGTACGACAGAGTAAGACAGACAAACAAAAATAAAGCAAAACCCGGAAAAACGCACCCATGCCACATTTGCGGTGGTACAAATTACTGGGCAGCGCAATGTCGAAATTGTAATTGCAATACAGCGAATAAGGTCAATTCAGCGGTAGAGACGAACGATAACCACTACATTGAGGTAGCACGACCAGACGAAACCAAGAACGTGGCATCCACGACAAGACGGTGTTTGGATAGTGGATGTACTACACACATGTGTTCCAACGATGACATGCTGTCCGACAGCCAGGAATGTGCGGCGAACACGTCATCGACAACAGCGAGAGCCAAGGGCATCCCACACATTAGCGCGGTGAAAAATAACGGTAATATACAGCTGAATTTGCATAACACTTTACTTGTCAAGGACCCTAGGATAAATCTCATTTCTGTGCCGAAAATCACTTGAAACAATCATGAGATTTTGTTTAGAAAAGATGACGCGATGATCAAAGACCTGAATGGAGAAGTCAAGATGATTGCAGATCGGATTGAAGATCTGTACTACCTACGGGAAACTGGAGAGCAAGTGAAGGCAGCGACGACTGAAGGAACTCGCATAAAAGATGCGGATTTAAGGCATGCAAAGCTAGGCCACTTGCACATGGACGCCGTGGTTAATTTATCGAAGGGACAAGCCATTAGGATAAAAACGTTGGAGAAAAATACGTGCTCCTGCGACGTATGTCATCGAGGAAAATTAATGGCCGTTTATCGTTGATAATTCAGGCTGGATTTAAGATGAAATATTGGGGAGAAACTACCATAAGTGCAAACTACCTGAAAAATAGATGTCCCAGTAGAAGCCATGGAGAATCAACCCCATTCGAATTATGAGTTGAAAGAAAACCAGGCTTGAAAAACTTTCGAGTGTTTGGTACGAAGGCGTTTGTCCTGAAAATGGTACCAGGTCGTCGAAAACTGGACGAGAAATCAAAAGAAGACTTGTGGGATACAGCGAAACAGCGAAGGCCTACACAGTCAAATTAAATTACACAGGAAAAATTGTCATTACAAGAGATGTTTCAATAAATGAAGAGTACACCATGGACAGCCATAGATCTACACAGCTGGATATTGAATATACCCACTCAGCAGAGAACGAAATGAGACAAGAAATTGTTCAAGAAGAGCGTCAAAAGGATCAACAGCCAAAACGAACAAGAGGAAGACCCGGAAAACTAAAGACTAGGAAACCCGGACAACCAAAAACATTATGCAGATACGTCAATGCGTCGAGTGTTGCTTCGAGCCGTGCTTCAAGTCACGAAGGTTTGTTGCAGTATGAAGATGATCATTCAGAACACGATGGCCAAGTCGACAATGATGTTTTTGACCAAGAAAGTGGAGATGAAGCAATAGCAGAACGGCTGCTCCAGACGTCGCTTGTGTCAATTATAGAAAAACGTCCAAGGGCAGATACACGCGTGAGCCAACCAGATACGTCACCTGGTAATGCCCAGACGAATGAATACGATGACGAACAGATGAAAGTGAATTTCATCGAAAAAATGGCTCTTATGGCAAATATTGATGTCGAAGAAGTCATTCACGGACCTGGATCGAAACGTGGGAGCTCGTAAAGCGTCCAGAGCAAGGAAGAGTAATAGGCTCCAAATTGATACTCAAAAATAAGACAGATGCCGAGGGAAGGATCGAGGGCAGAAAGGCGCGAACAGTGGCCAGGGGCTTTACGCAAAGATCTGGATTAGACTAGGATGAGACATCAGTGGCAAGACTGGAAACCATTAGATTGGTGGCGTCATTGTCAATTGGAATGGGAGCGAAACTGCACCAGATGGATGTGGAAACATCATATCTCCATGGAGAAGTCGATAAGGAGCTATCTTTGGAAGTTCCAGCGGCACTGAAAGAAGCTCTGGAGAATATAATACGAAGCGAGCGAAGGGACTCGTCAATTCCACCCAACGCAGCAAAACTGCAGAAGAGCTTTACCGCAGGAAATCAAGCGTGCAGTCTAGGCAAGGCGATTTACGGATAAATGCAAACCGGGAAAAAGTGGTACCAGCGACTATGCGCAGTACTCAGAAAATTGGGATTAAAACCCACAATATCAGACCCATGTTTATTCCAACGTCGACATGGACAAGGAATTTTATTGTTAGCAGCCTATGTGGATGATTTATTAGTAACTTCGAACAACGAAGAGTTAATGGAGGATCTGAAGAAGGGGCTACAACAAGAGTTCCAGATAAAGAACTTGGGTAAGGCGAAATATTGCCTTGAGATTGAAATCGAGCGAGAAAACGGACGTGTGAGCCTGAATCAAAGGAAATATGTCGAAGAACTTCTGAAAAGATTCGGCATAACCACATGCACACCACAGAATACACCAGCAAACCCAACATCAAGGTTGAAAGCAGCCACAGACCCGACGAAATCGTCGAAGAATCCACACTACCGAGAGCTAGTGGGATCACTAATGTATTTAGCGGTAGCGACGAGACCAGATATCGCGCACAGTGTAAACGTGCTGAGTCACTTCAACGAGGATCCAAAAGTGGAATATTAGGGCGCGGCAAAGAGAGTGCTTAGATATCTAAAAGGAATACCGGATCTAGCACTTATTTACGAAGGAGCAGTGGATAAGTTAATCGGATATGCCGACGCAGATTGGGGAAATGATCCCACAGATTCGAAGACTTATACAGAATACGCATTCACACTGGGAGGTACCGCGATCAGCTGGAAGTCCAAGAAACAAAGAACTATGGCGTTATCAATGACAGAAGCAGAATACTAGGCACTAAATCAGGCGACGAAGGAGTGGATGTACTTGAGAGGTCTCCTCAACGAATTGGCATTCCCAGGATTATCAGATGGGATGATTTATTGCGATAATCAAGGCGCAATAAAATGATCGGCGGCAACTGGATTTTACAATCGAACAAAACCATGCCATAATCCACTTCAATTTCGTCAAGGAAGCTGTTAAAAATAAAGCTTGAAAGGTTCTCATAGCGTGAGCAGCAAGTCGTGCGTAATATATTGATATACTAGACACACTTTAGTATATCAATATATTACGCACGACTTGCTGCTCACGCTATGAGAACCTTTCAAGCTTTATTTTTAACAAAGTACTCTCAATAGATATTCCCGTGGTTTAGAAATGGGCTCTTGTATTAATTATTTCAGTGAATTCTGCTTATTAACCAGAATCTAGAATGACAATTTAGTTATGGTAAAGTATTCATCCAGACATAGGAAATTTTTCCTCGAGTGCTGGAGAGAAGATGGCTATATTTGAATACTATCCTAGTATAGCCATTCATAAGGCCACACTGAATACAAAATGAGAAGTTATTTTGAAAAATCTCAAAAAACACTTTCGATCTCCTTTTCTAGAAACAACGAAATGAAAATTTCAAACTAAACCGGAATTGGAAACATAACAATTGAAAAGTAGAAATCGGAAAGTGGGTGGCCTTACATATAACGGCAAAAATGTCAGGTTTTCCAGATTTTAAAAACCAATTAAGATAGACGAATATGCACTAATTTGCATATTAATTATGTATCACGGATTTTCGTTTTTACTCCAAGAAAATTCTACTGAGATGATGACAACATCTGTCGAGTTTCTGTATTCTAGTTTTTTACTGATCAAAACAACAATAACATGTTTTACAATGAACTTGAAATCTCGGGGGTGTGATTTTGCTAATTTGAACAAAACATCTTGACATTAACCTCGAATAAACCAGGCGACTATATCCGCTAATTTTTAGAAATTTCGAGAACCATAAATAAGAATTTTAATAAATCGAATTTGTTTAAAGGATTTTTTGTTTTGTTAATAGCAAGGGTTGCTGAATGAATGAAGAATTTTCACGTAAGAAGTCAACGATTGATTAAATATTCTCAATAAAGTTGAAACTGCAGAATATAACGTTGATGCTCACCAAATTCTTGTTGACTTCAAACGGGCATACAATAGACCAATACTGTACAAAATATTGTTTAAATTTGAAGTTGGTTTGAGAATAATGAGACTTCACTGTCAGTTTGGCTTTCAAGTAAAGATACGCAACCAGTCAAAAAGATGTTGCGGCACAGGATCGGGATTGAAGGGTTGAAGTACATAATTTGAAAGACGCCAGTGCTTCTAAATGGTAAGCGCCTGTATAAATAACTCCAGATAGTGGGTTACATTGATGATATAAACATCCTGGCGCGATCGCAAGAGAAAGAGCGAAGGAGGGCCTAATAAAACTAAAGGCAGAAGTGGGAGAATTTGGCCTAAAATTAAACGAAAAGAAGATCAAATTTAGTACACAAACCAGAAGAACGATACTAATCAAACAGAAGACGGCACTAAATAATAACAACATTGTAAGTTTGCGGAAAACCTATGGCAGTACTCAAACGGCCACATTGCGATTACCAGTATACGCAGCGCAGAAGTTATTGGCAGCCGGGAAGGTTCAAATCGGATCGGTTGTTAGTCGTCTGAGAGAGCAGATTTCTCTAAAGAGGTGCGAAGGAAGTGAGGGACAGGATTACCGGCATACTGCCGGAAGAGGTGCTAACTTCAATGAAAAAATGAAGTTTATACAAATAAGAGTCGATTAAGATTTACTCGAGCAGACCATTTACGAATCCAAGGTGGAAATTGCCATTATTAGCGAACTCTACAGAAACCGTCACGGTGGCGTATGGGTTACAGACTGGACTGGTGGAGCGGCGATATGGGCATGCGGTTGACAAGTCATACAATGTACTGGGGGTCAGGCATCCAGCGGCTTTGTGTGGGCGCAAATAAACAGGGTATATGTGTACAGCTGTTACGTCCCACAAGCCTGACATTGCGCGAATTCGAGGAAATGCTTGACAGTCTTGTTCTCGACGCAAGGGGTCATAGTCCAAGAGTGATTGCTGTTGACTTCAACACTTGGGCCCGTGAGTGGGGTAGCAGAGAGGTAAATGCAAGAGGCCGCAGTCTATTAGCCGCTTTCGCACAGTTGGATATCATTCTGACCAACGAAGGATATGTAAACACCTTTCAGAAAGGGGGTCTGCCTCAATCGTAGACCTAACTTTTGTCAGCCCTGCACTGGCACATGGTATGCCCTGGTGTGTCAGGAAGGACTACACCCACAGCGATCACCAGGTAATCTTCTTTGGGCTATGGGTGGAGTTACCGGGCAAAAGACCATCATGCCCAAAACCGAGAAAAATGTCAGGCTGGTCCGCTAAAGCTCTGGATTAGCAAACTTTCATAGAGGTGTGCTTAGACCAACCTAATAAAGCACGCGCCTCTACGGAAAGAGCTGTCTACGTGGCCCAATGAATCGTCAGAGCGTGTGACGCGTCCATGCCTAGGAGGTGCTTATTCCACACTAAACTAGATACCTCACCCGATTGTCCAAACTGCGATGGAGTCCCAGAGGACCCAGAGCATGTATTCTTCCACTGTCCAAGGTTTCTGGAGGAAAGGAAGAACCTAGAGGAGACTCTAGGAGAGGTGCTCGTACCAGAGAATCTGGTGCGAAGAATGTTAGCATGTCAGGAAGACTGGGATGCGATCAACTCCAGGGTCGTATCTATCTGAAGCAAACTGCGAAAGGCAGAGGAGAATAGAAAAGCGCGGTTACGTACGCCGCGCAGAGACGAGAACAAGCTAAAATGAGCTGACTCCGCCCCGTGATGTAATACCGTACGGTGGTTTCACGGGGCTTTGGGGAAGTCGGGGGTGGTTTTAGTGGGTAAGAATCCCACACGCTGGCGTGCCCAGGCCAGTGTCTTTTGAAGATTTCCACCTCCACAAAAAAAAATACTTTTCGGAGATGGGATATGAGATCGGTGATAGACCTTACGTTTGTTAGCGATACATAGTCTAAGGATCTCCAATGGCAGGTGAACGAGGAATATACGCACAATGATCATCAGGTCATCATTTTCCAGATGGAGTGTACGACAGGAGCAGAGCGAATCAAGAACACTGCAGTCGGCTTCCATGCCCCGCCGCACGGTACTCACGAAATGAATGCCCAACTTCTAGTGGAATGCCGAAATCGAAGAGCTTCGTAAAGTTTACCTTAAAGCCAGAAGACACCGCCAACGTAGCAAAAACCAGCCTGAGTCTGAAAAGCTGCACAACCAATATAAGAAGGCGGGGAAACAATTGCAAGCAGCCATCTCCAGAAGTGAAAATGAACATTTCAAGAGGTTATGCAAGGAAGCGGACTTCGACCCATGGGGAGATGCATACAAGGCAGTTAAGGCATCAATTAAGGGTGAGCGCTCACCGCCGATCACTAACCCTGATTTGCTGTGCGATATCATTAGCACTCTCTTCCTACAAGCTCCAAGTGAACCGAACCTACCCACTGTCCAGATAGATCCCGGTGAAATTCCCGAGGTAACTACTGAAGAAGTCCTGGAAGTCGCGAAGAAGATTCCCGAAAATAAAACCCCAAGTTTAGACAGCATTTCGAATAAATCACTGACAGTGGCCGTCGAAACAGTTCCAAGGTGGTTTGCTGAAACATTTACGACGTGCTCATGCGAACGCTCTGCTCAAAATGAGTGAACCCACAATCGACCAAAAACAACAACGAGTTGACGATTCTGAGTAATGTTTGAAGCTATTCCCCCATAAAAAAACCCGAATTCATACATCCATATGAAAACATGAACTCCATTATTTCATACCCGAATTATCAGTTAGGGTAAAACAAATTCCACTATAAAAATGCTATCGAAAAATTGTATAACCGCTATAATCATTGTACCGCCCTCGAAGGCAAATATATTGAATAATAAAAAAAAAATTTCAATGTTAGCCTGCAAACTTTTCAGGTCACCATAAAACTTTCATTCGCCTTTTTATCTGTATTACAGCCGGGAGATGTAGACAATAAAACAAGCTGGAGAAATCTATGCTTTTGAACGTCTAATCTTCATGAGAATGTAAGGCACAGTTGAGGTAGACAGAAATACAACATTGGGTTGTACCTATTATATGATAAACCCAAAGCTACGTCCATATTAAGATTCAAAACCTCCAATAGCCAGGCCAGGTAGAGTATATCATCAACGGCGCTTCAACCGTTGTTCGGCCTAGGCCTGTCTTAGTAAGGAACTTCAGCTGTCCCGGTTCCCGAAGCCCGCCAATTCGATATCACTTAAAGCTGTCTGGCACCCTCACCTACACCATCGCTCCATTTGAAGCAGCGTCTGCCCCTCTTTTTTTTTCTACTATAGATATTGCTCTTATAGATTTTCCGGGATGGATTATCCTCGTCCATAAGGATTAGGTGATCCGCCCACCGCAATCTATTGAGCGAGATTTATCCGCAACCAGACGGTCATGGTACCGCTCATAAATGCCTTTGTATTATAGACTACGGAGTCGTCCATCCTCATATAAGAGACCAAAATTTCTTCGGATTCTTTTCTCGAATGTCGCCAAGATTTCGCATTTTTTTTTTTTTTTTTTTGAAAGGAAAATAGGTTTTCGAGGAATACACGAGAACTGGCAAGATCATTGTCCTGTACAGTAAGACCTTCCATCCTATGGTGAGACGTTCCGAGCGGCAAAGTTTTTGTAAACTGAAATAGGTTCTGTTGGGTGCCAACTATCATACGCAGATTTCATAGTGGCAGCTGTTATCGGTGGTATTTTTTACCCTAAATATCGGTCTCTTTGATCGAAAAATCAAACTAATCATCATGAGCACTATGGTGGGAACACCACTGGCCCAGGTTTTCAGCTCGCTAACCAATCAGGTCATTTGGTTGAACACGCCCTTCTAATTTTCAAAACTGATATCTTACTCGGGATTAACCGCAAGACACTTCCAAATCAGTCCCCTTAATATAGGGAAAGCCTCTGACTCCGTATGTCAACGCGAACTCGTCTAAATTTTAGTTAGTTAAAGTTTAGCAACAGCTCTCCTCATCGTAGTCCTGCTGGGATCCCAACTAAGATCCATTCTTTCCACAATCCTATTCTCTCTCTGACTTCGAAAATGTTTTCTGCTACCAAAATCCCTGTCCCTCAACTTCAATTCAATTTCCATTCATACCGTTAAACCAGTCGTCTATGTAGACATCACCACCTCCAACTTATCCAACGTCCCTCACATAAACAAGCGCGCTCAAATAACTATATCTTATCCTTCGGTTCAATAAATCGATGACAATAAAAAAGTCAAAACTGTCTGGTGTCTCCCTTAAACATTTGCAGTCTTTGCAAAGAGACCATGGGGGGGGGGGGGGGGTTTGTTTTCTTCAAATCATAATTTATACTGATATCCTTAATTTACCGACTGATATGAAAGTTGATAATACATACTTGACTTACACAAATACTTCAACAACTCGACTATTATTATTTCTAATTTTCTGATTTTTGATTCTCTTTTCTTGGATTAATTCCTAGCGCCGCTATTTCGTTTGATATATTATAGCGGTCCTCTAAACTCAGCACAATTGTGGATCTAAAATTTATCTGTGATCGTTCTGTATTCTTGTTGAAACTATCTAAAATTCAGGAATAAAACTACGAATTTCCAATCAGTTTTAAGAATGCACGAGTAATTTCTCAAAATTTTCAAATTATTTTGAAAAGAAAAAGCCAAAAAGTAAAAATATAATTCGATCCAAAATTTTCAATTTTATCATAGTAAGCCTGTAACTATGCAAAACCAGTTTTGACGAAAGTTACTTTTTGGCCTAAGTAGCTCTACAAGATTCTTTTACCGTCAAAAATATTCTGAATAAGATAAAATTTGTTAAGCTACTTTTTGGAGTACTTAATTTGGGACAAAACAGCTTCCTCGACGCTGATGATTATATTGACTTCCGTATGTCCTATATAACGAAAGCATATATACTACATATATTTATTTAAGTATGTCGAGATATACGTCATATAATAATCCAAACCATTTTGAATGCCGAATATTAACTAACGTTAAATCTGAAGCGTGTCTTTAAGTGTACTCGTAAATTGATAGAAGCTCCTCGTTTTCTCTGAAAATTGAAGAAAGGAAGTTTCTAAAATAGTCATTCTACAGCTCAATAAAAGATATTTAGCCATGAAAGGATAGTGAGTTCTATCGAATATTCTAGTAAACCTTTGAATGAATATTATTTCTCGTCATTTCAAAAAAACAGGGTAAGCGAACTGTGGTAAAAAGACCAAGTACGTCAGCGGTGAATCTAAATTGTAGACTTGAATGGTGGCTATTTGTCGCGAAAACAGTAAATCAAACGAAATTTTGAAAATCTAAATGTTATTCGTATGCAAATCAAGTATTCCAATGTTTTAGTTAATACATAAACGCTTTTTTGGAAAGTACTTAATCAGGAAATTTAAACAGAATATTGAAGATGCAAAAATTGTTATCATAATAAGATATTAGCTCAAAAATTAATTTTGGCAAACCCGAGACCTGTGCTAGCCTTGACGATACCGGTCTCAATTAAACTGCATTCATGGAAGATGGACACTCATCAGTGCTCGTTTTACTATGTAGAAGCAGCCATATAAATACTGTTATTGCAACTAGCGATCATCAGTCAGGATCTATTCGTCCAGAAGACAACAATCTCCATACAAGATGGTACGGAGAATTCCAAAGAATCTATAATAAGATAAAAATATAAATACAATCTGCTAATGAACGCCTTTATTTCTATCTTACAGAAATTCGTAGTTTTGGCCGTCGCTTTGATTGGAACCGCCTCAGCCAGTCTTGTTGCTCCATTGGGCCATGGATACTCCGGATTGGGATGGGGACATTCAGCTGTCGGCGGACCAGTTGTTGCTTCAGTAGCTCCTGCCATCAGCACCTATTCAGCTCATGCTGTATCTGCTCCAGTTGTTGCTTCAGTAGCTCCAGTCATCTCCTCATACCATGCTGCTCCAGCTCTTGTTTCTGCCCCAGCTCTCACTGCCCATGCTGTAGCTACTCCAATCATCTCTGCCCACAGTGGTCTTGCTAGTCCAGTCATTGGCCATGGTTGGGGACATGATGTCATCGCTCTTGACCTCTGGAAGAAGAAGAAGGCTGCCGCTCACTAAGGACTTGTAACGAACATCTGGGTTTGGAAGGACAAATAAATTAGATTTATGACATAATGAACTTGTCTTTTCATGAAAATTGTCACTTGCTCCTTCTTACACTTTTCAGTCTCAAAAAAGTTCTCTATAAAATGCCTTTGAAGCTACCGGAATTCCACACTATGAAGTCTAACAAGTAATGATTTAATCTAATGACAGATTGCTAGTCCTATCTCCGGTAGAAAATGCGTTCCCAGATAACACCTCTTAGAAAGAAATGTAATTTTGATAGGCTCCAAACTAAGTCCCTACTTCTTCCGTCCAAAGAGGGTGAAAGTAAGGAAGGGGAGATTTTATTCTCTGCTTAATCAGGTGGAAATCAAGTGTGAGTAAAACGAAAGGGCAAATCATGTCGACCTCTCCTCCGTAATATGAACTGTAAGCGCAAACAGACTAAGTAGGATAGAATGAAGAAAAGAAAATTTACAGAGAACCCATAGATGAACGTTAAGAGTACTGCAGGACAGACCTCAGACTTCAGTATTGAGGTATCCTTTATGGAATATAATGCATTGTACCTTGTTCGAGTTAAGCGTTTTGAAAGAGGCAGCGGCTATCGGTTTTACTGACGATCTGATGGTAAGAAATGTCATCAAACATGCCATCGATATGATTATACTGGATCCGGCAGGGAAAAAGTTGGAGACGGTCTCCATCATGTCCATCAGGAAAGGGGTGGGGTGGGATAACCTGTAGCAAGGAACCGAAGTGCATTCACGAGCTACCCATGGCCCGATTTACATACCGCACACAAATTAGTCCATATCTCCGCAATGCTAATAACCAAATGACTGCACCCAAAGGGGGAGGACTTGCGAAATCAACCAATTGACTTAACCTGGCCTAATGAAAAGACTGCAGCTAAAGTTATTAAGCCAGACAAGCGTAACAACTCGCGAGAAAATTTGAGGGCACCCCACCTGCCTCGCCGAATAATGAAACTAGTTCTGTGTTTACCGCCTGTTTTTTATCAAAATGTAAGGATTTTAACAACCATTGAATGCCTTCATTCTATCCACGCTGGCTCAACAGCATCACGGATATCTCTGAAACCTGGCTTGATGAAAATGTACCGACGGGTATTTCATTTTCAACAAGGACCGCACTGCGTGGAGTAAGTTCACTGTTGATGGAGTTCTAATTGCAGTTAAAGATAAACTTCGCACCGAACTCATCCTTTCCTCCTCTGGCGCACCACATGATTGTGTTGTTCTAGTATCTCCCCGCTTAACCCGCACCCGTTTATTGTAGCAGGTATCTGCGCCCCCTATGCTAGCCATTCTAATCTGTACGAACAAAAATGTTTGATACCTTGCGAAACCTCTTACTGCCAAATCTCATTCCCTCTCTTGCTCAAATGACCAAGTCGTTCAAGTCTTTCTATCGCTTCCAACAACCTCTTCCACTTTTCCCCCATGAGCACATGTTCCGCTTTGAATTTCAACATCTCTAAAGCTCCATGGGCCGCACTCTTTCTTTCCAATCACCCCGAACGCCACCTCTCTCTATTTCCTCGCCCATTCCCCTAAATCAAAATTGACGCTCACCGCTTGAATTTGATGCTCCCTTGCTCAGATGCCGAAATTGCGCGCAATTCTATTAAATTCAATTTCCAGAAAACTAACTTTGACGGTCTAAACGCAGCCCTTGTCCCAATCAACTGGTATCACTTCACGTGTGACTAAGCTCTTGGGAACTTTTGTAATATCCCGTCCAACCTACTTTCCTGTTATGTCCCTTCTTCCCCTACTTGTCTTCGTTCCTACCCAACTTGTTTCACCACGGAGATGCTAACTAAGATCCGCCTGTAACGTGCTTTACGAAAGAAGTTTCGGGCTTCAAAGAATGACACCGACCTTGCTTATTTCAAGGCTATATGTTCCACTGCAAATTCGATGATTAAAATAACGCATAAGAGATACCTGTTGAGCGTCGAGGCCGCCCTTGCCCGCAGTAATTTGAATCCGTTTTGATCCCACACTTGCCATTTCCGTAATCCCACCCAATCCTGCGACCTTCTTTGTTCTTACTTCTCTTTCCTCTCCTCACGCCTTCCTTAGTTCAGTTTTTCATTCCTTCCTATTCTTTGTTAACTGTAAAGAATACATTTCCCTCCCTGCGTGTATTACCTTCAACAAAAATTTAGAAGTGTTCTACTTTGCTGTTCTACTTTAGAAAGAGGCCCTTAACATCACTATTCTCAAGCGCGGTCATCCTTCATTAGCTGCGAACTACCATTCCATCTCTTCTTCTCTTCTTTCGTCTTCGTCCAAAATCCTCGAGAGGTACGTCTTCGACTAGCCGACCGCGCATTTCAGTCTTCTTTTTCTGAAGGAAGATCATGATTCCGTGAAATACCGATCTACTGCTACAAACTTTTTGGTCTTCACCAACTTCGTTGCTAAATGTCTTAATTCGCGACAAGAGGTACATGTTATTTATACCGATTTTGCCAAAGCCTTTGATACCGTTGATCACAATGTTCTCCTCTCCAAACATTTTCTACACAATTCCCCCCCCCCCCCCCCCCCCCCCTCTTAACCATCTCCTTGCTTTCCTCCTACCTATCATACCGTTCCCGCAGAATTTTTCCTCATGCATATTCAACTCGTTCCTCTCTCCCTCCTCTGGTATTCCCCAAGGTTCCATTCTTGGTCCCCGACTGTTCCTGTTTTTTATCAATGACTTTCCCTCTATCTTTACCCGTCCATGTTTAATGTACGCTGACTGCCTTAAATTATTTGCCTCTGTTTTTTATCCGCTGGACTGTACTCTCTTGCAGTTCAACCTTGCCTGTTTGGTCCGTTGGTGTTCGGTTAATAAGCTGGTTCAGAATGTCAGCAAATGCCACTGGATGTGCTATTTACTTAAACCTTCCCCAACACCTTTTCCCTACTCTCTTGGCGGAGAACCCCTTTCACTAGTGACATCCGTCCAAGCTCCAATCACGCTTCCAAAACGTCAAAACGTTATCCTACATTAGCACTATGACTTTACGTCAATCCAGCCTTCGTTAACACTTTTGAAGTCCCTTGTCAGAAAAATCCTTGAATATTGCTATGTAGTCTGGCTCCCTTCCGTTGTCGTGATTGTCGCGCTCTTGAAACTGTACAACGTAAATTCATCCGGTCCCCTTCCCTCCCTCTCTCAAAAAGAACCTTCCCTGAGTGGACTATCCGTCACGGCTCCACACCATCAGTCTCCCCTCTATGCAGCAAAACCGCATCTTCCTTGATATGTGCACCCTTTTCAAACTCTGTAATTGCCTGATGAACTGCTCTGCCAACTCAGATTTTATTACCCATTTTTTGTCCCATCGCCTCTAGGTCAAAAGCTCAGGATCGAATAAGTCATTAGACCTACTGTTTACTGAGGCGAAGAAGCTAAATGACCTTGATGTGGATCTTCTAGGGCGGGACACAGAGAAGTGCCATGCCAGAAGCGGAGGATGATAATTCGAAATTGAAAAGGAGTTTCAAGTATTAAAGAAGCCTGTCCTCAAAAGCCCCAATAAACCTCTGCACTAATTGAATAGGCAATTTCCAAGCATTGGAGTAGTAATGACTTATTATAACAGATTCGTGGTCTGCAAGGAGGAAGTATGAATTTAAATTAGAATTCCTCTTGCGAAAAATTAAGGCTTTACATAATTTTTAAACACAACTTAAAATTGATATGTGTTCCAGAGTTCCTTCGTCAAATCTCATTGGAAGCTGGGTGGACAACTCGGGAAGTAGCTCTAGCATCGTCTCTTTGGCTCCTAGCCTAACGCGCATCTGGGAAAGCAGTAGTGAGTACCTTCTAGAATGTATCCTTAGGAAGAGGCTAGAAATACATAATAGAAGGAACACACCAGCTTTTAGGATCAGCAACAAGACAGTGGTACAAACTGTAGCAAATAGTCTGCTGAACAGTTGGTGTTAAATTGTATGGGGCTATACGAACCCTCAATTTCTGATCACAGGCTAAATCCTACCTGATCCCTCTTGGTGACAAGTCCCACGATGGATCGACCAAGAAAATGCATCCAACGCCGTTAGAAACAAGATGATCGGATCGAGTAAAAAGACTCGGAAAAATGCTAGCGCGTCCATCTCAGTCGGCGCGAGAGGATGGGCCTCGGTCCTGTCGAGAAATTGGCAAGGGTTCCTGACACATGGATAGTGTCAGGACCGAAGTAAACAAAACAAGCTAAATGTTCGCACCCTTACTGAAAAGATCGAGGAACTAGCAACAGTTCTTCGGAAAAGGCGCATTCGCTTTACAACGAACCGAGTGGTCCGATGCCAAAAGCTGCGCTAGAAACGGCTATCAATTTCTCTATCTTGGTAGATTGCATACTAAATACGGTGTTGACATTGCCATCTCAGAGGTTTCCTTGACGATATTAAAGAAGCCGAAGATCGACCACATCAAGTTGGCCTGTCTGTAGTGCGTACATATCGATCGACGAGCCTCCATGAATAGAGGACGAGAATAGTTCTAGCAGATTTCAACGGAAGAATTTGTTTATCCCCCACTTCTACAGGCATTGTCGAGATTTGAAGAAATTCCACCTGTCGGGGAAACTATGAAACGAATGAAATCGGGAAAGGCAGAAAGACCTGACGTTCGTGTGGAAAGCGATGAGCCCAGTGAATTCTTCAATTGGGTTATTTAAGAAGGTAGAACACCATCTGACTTGTAAGAAAGTGCCTCAGTTAGAATATGGAAAAAGAAAAGTAGTCCTTAAAAAGGGTTCAATTTTCTTCCAACCCGGTTGCTGTCGCATATTTTGCAGACTTTTGACCGCATTCTTGCCAACTGTATTAAGGAAATCGTTCAAATAACCGTCAATCAAGCGGGGTTTGTCGGCAACTGCCGAACTACTGACGCAATATACGCTGCACGGTGACTCGTGAGAAGCACCATTTTCTATACATTGCACTTCTGGGTCTGGAGAAAGCGTTTGCCACACAAACTCGCCTGGTATGCTCTACGACAACATTTACTGCCAGAAGAACTCGAACGCTTGGTTGAATTATCATACCACAATCTGAAAAATAAAGTTTGAAGTTGACATCCAACATTCAGCGCCCTATACACTGCTCTGCGCATATCATATTTTCCTGGAGTTCCATAGCAATAATTACCTCGAACAACTTATTCAAAAATGGAATGATCACCTCATGCAACACGGCCTCACATTGAATCTAAATAAAACTGAATTTTTGGCGACCGATCCCTATGAAACATACTATTACTGTAATTGGGAGTGACCTGCCTAGAACTAAGCGATTTAAATATCATTGGTCTAGCCAATGGTGAACTGCATTATGAATTACCGCAACCTGAATGAAGTGGCACTCCACAGCTGGCGTTCTTTGTGATCGACGTATCAATGTCAATGTGATGTATCAATCAATGTATCAATGTTTCAAATTTAAAACTTATCGCAACTTTGTCCGCCCTGTCGCTCTCTATGGTTCTAAGTATTGGCCGACTATAAAAGACAATGAACGGTGTCTTACGGTCATGGAGTCGAAGACTTTGGTTTGGAATAGTGGTGTAACACGCCTTAATCGCATCCGAAATGAGGATATCCGCGATCGAAGTGGGGTTATACCGATCGTGGCAAAATTGTGAGAGAGGCGTCTTCGATCGTATGGTTACGCAATTCGCGCAAACGAAAATTCACTCGCCAAGATTGGTGTGAACATCGAAGTCGATGGTAAGCGATCAAAAGACCGAGCGAAACAACGGTGGCCTAGATGAGTATTTGAAAGCCTCTTGATTCCACCACCAATCACGACGAACTAATCCCGCTTGTGAACGGAACAAAGGCTGGACAAAAAGAAGGCTCAATATTGAAGACAACTTTGAAGTATAAGGAATAGTAAGCAATCTTAGGAGAAATGATTGGGCTTATCTACAGGTGAGCGGTGATATCACGAGCGGACTGCAATTGGAAACAGTGGTGGACCACCTCAACAGGATCGTCATTGACTCATATGATTGTCCAGTTATCACAGTCATACTAATAGTCTCTTAGCGGAACCGGAAAGTATCCAGAATAAGAACAGAAGTCCGAAAGCACGTTAAGCGAGTGAAACAAACTGGAGACTAGCCGTGGTACAATGACCTACTGACGGCATATAGCAAGGCGATCACGAACGAAACAGCTTTAGAGAATTCTGCAAAGGAATTGGAATCCACAGTTGCATTCAGGCTATTGCAAAACTACAAGGAAAAGCATAGTAATGCCTTCTGTCTACCTGAGGAAAGAAAGTGGTGTATTTACAAAAATAAAGGGGACAGGGTACATTTTCTTCTCACAACTCTTTTCCTGTGGTCTTATCCCACTTTGGAAGACAACTGCCTGACATCTCATTAATAGGCAAAAGAAAAATTGGAAACTAGCAAAAGAAGTATGCTCGGAAGTTGAAATAACTACCGAAATCATCCGGCATTTTCCTGGCATTACTTTAAAGGAGTCTAGATATCACCTAAGGATTGATAAGGGGTAGTATATTACCAAGGGCATGGGTGGCGGCAAAAAAGATGTTTTCTTCACAAGCGAGCAAAGACTATCCTTTTCACCTTCCTTTCCTTTAATTTTTTCAGACCGAGAGCTAACGAATAGCGGAATATAGAACTAGGAATACGCTGACGACATGAATATGAGGATATCCTGTGTGATAGAAGGATACCATGTGTAACAGAATCAAAATGGCGCTAACAATTACTAGGGTCCAGTGCAGGAGGGTATTTAGCAGTAAGTAAAGCTCGATCATTTGCCAGCCGTTAGACTATATAGCAGAATTCATATAATTGGGAATTTAAATAGACCAACATGGGGGCATGGGAGCATAACATCGTCGAAGTAACAGGACAAACTTGGGAGATCCTGGCAGTGTTCTGAAGCTTAAATCAGCAACTGCTTAGCTGGTAGGTCGTCGGATCTTTTAAAGCAGAGGCAGCGGGCGCCAAGGTCATTGATCTGAAGAAAATGTACTTTCATCTATTGAGTAAGCACAATAGTATATTCCAGGTGGAAATTTATGCGTTAGATAGATGTGACTCCCTCAATCGACAAAGGAACTAGAGTGGGCAATGCATTGATATTCCAAGCCAAATGTATATCATGGCACTCAGGTCAAGTTAGGTGAGCTCTAAATTGGTATGGAGAGCCTTAATAGACTCAATGCGCTCAGCTCGCACAAAATGGTCTGGATATCCTAGATTCGAGGCGCCAGAACCAAGATAGAGAGGAACCGCTAAAGGAACTATAGTGGGCAAACCTATCAAGAATGGAGCAGAACACGGTGCTCATGGGGGAATACAAGCGCAAGTGACTGCAGAACTTTTTAAACCTCACCAAAAAGAGGCTCAAGATCATAGAAAAAATATTAATTAGTCATTACAGGCTAAATTGTGACCTGTAGAAACTGGTGATATCTGTTTGGCACTGACAATTCATTCTGCGAAAGAAGTAACAAAAGCTCCATACATGTTCTGGAGCAGTGTCCCTAATGAAAAATGGGTCTTATTCTTAAAATGTTCACAGTCGTTGTGGCCTGCATTAAGGAGTACAATAGGACTAACCTTAGCAAAATTAAAAAAATTCGAGATACGGTCACTATTGGTGTTATACAACCTCGATCTTCATTGCAGTATTATTAAACTCCGCCAAACAGAATACTGGTCAACGGAGTTCTACGGTAAATATCTTACATTCTTTAAGATTTTGAAGATTACTTTGTCTGTTTTTACACTGCACTTATACGCCAGAGCTCAGAGAAACCACATTACAGGATTCCCAATCAGATCGGAGTGGAAGAGTGGCGATAAGCTGGAAGGGTGTGACACAGTACATTTCACCGACAGAGAAAAAATTGAGTGTGGAGTTAGAGAAAGAGTTTTCAGTGATATGTGCAACATATTTGAATCGTACAGTCTCCGAGGCGAATATTATGACGGTATGGTGGTGCGGCTTCTAAGCAAATATAGCTATTTTAACTGACAATCAAAATGCAACAAACCCTTGAATCATAATGGCATCCTCCAAGCAAGCGGTCCGATCAACTACCCATATTGTCTTCCGAGGGGAGGAGGTTACGTTTGCTTGGGGTTTAGAAAAACAGAATCTGCTCGTATTATTTGCAAAATGCTGACTTAAATGGTACACGCTCCCTACTTGTACTGAATCGAGTAAGATTTCGCCCTGAGATGAAAAAACCAGGAAACGGAAGTTTATGAACTAGACATAGAATCATGGCCATCCGTATGGGTCATTGGAACTCAGCATACCGTACACGCCGCCGACAAAATTACTGCGAGGAAGGTGAGATCCACCTGCACTTTCTTTACACTTGCACACTCGTAGCTATTGTAGATTCAAAGAAATCCTTCCCTGTAAGCTGAGAGTCTTATTACTCTTCGACAACTCCACAGCTGGTACTAATACTCAGAATCGGTAGATTTTAGTCCTTCCCAATAAAACGGTCCTAGCCCTTGGAGTAGTAGCTTTAAAACGAGGTTGGAATAGGCCCTCGAGACAAGGAATATGAAGACTATCAATCCGAAACTAACTGATGAAGGACTGATGTGACTGCCGTTCCGGATGGGAGGCTATACTGACTCTTACTGATACCAAACAGGTCTCACTTCTTACTTGATAAAAGAACGGAAATATGCAAGGTTAGACACAATGTTCTAGGAAGGGGCCGGCAAATATGCAAAACCAAACCAGGAAATCTTTCAATTCCAATACAAAAGGACTGGGGAGGAGTCAAAGCTGACAACTATAATATGCGTGGGCAGGAGGATCGTCAAAATGCTGAAGTGACCTAGAAAAATTTTGTCACAACTTAATATGCACACACCCCTTAACGCATTAAGGTGACCTCATCCTAAAAACAAAGCCATTTACGAAAGTTTTCGGAGGAAAAATTTACTCTCAAAATAACTGACGTAAAAGACAAGTAGCCACGAGCAAATATTGATCACGTTTCGGTCAAGGTTATCTTCTCAGTCATCCCATTATTTTGGCATTTATAACAGTGAAAAATATAAGGAGTAAAAAAGATGAAAGATTCTTTCAACGTCAACGACGAAAATTACTTAAATTTTCCAAGCAGAAGTAATGGCCCAAAAATATGGTTTGGTGAACTCTCGAATACTAGTCATTGATGCTCCGCAAAGTCACGCAAAATTTAGAAAACTTAAAATGTTATTCAAATGCAAATCAAGTATTTCATGTTTTATTCAATAAGATCTAAAACTTTTTTTTAATGGAGTACTGATTAGGAAATCCACATAGAATATCGAATGTGCTCGAAACAGTACCATAATGAGATATGAACTAAAAAGTTGGGACTTGTAGCAGCCTTGACGATACCGGTCTCAATTAGATTGCATTCAGGGAAGAAATGCACTCATTCATCACCATTTTGTCTGCGGAAGCAGTAATATAAATACAGTTATTTCGATCAGTGATCATCAGTCAGGATCTATTCGTCCAGCAGACAACAATCTCTAGCAAAATGGTATAGAGAGAGTCTATCATATCTTGCTTCATATTTTCCTTAAACGGATTTATTTTCATCTTACAGAAGTTCGTAGTTTTGGCCCTCGCTTTGATCGGAACCGCCTCAGCCGGTCTTGTCGCCCCATTGGGTCATGGATACTCCGGATTGGGATGGGGACATTCAGGTCTCGCCACTCCAGTTGTTGCTTCAGTTGCTCCAGCGATTAGTTCCTACTCAGCTCATGCTGTATCTGCTCCAATTGTTGCTTCAGTAGCTCCAGCCATCAGTACCTACTCAGCTCATGCTGTATCCGCCCCAGTTGTTGCTTCAGTAGCTCCAGTCATCTCTTCATACCATGCTGCCCCAGCTCTCACTGCCCATGCTGTAGCCACTCCAGTCATCTCTGCCCACAGTGCTCTTACTGGTCCAGTCATCTCTGCTCACAGTGCTCTTGCTGGTCCAGTAATTGGCCATGGTTGGGGACATGATCTCGTCGGTCTTGACCTCTGGAAAAAGAAGAAGGCTGCTCACTAAAACTTGTAACGGACGTCTGGGTTTGGAAGAACAAATAAATTAGATTTATGACATAACGAAACCGTTTTTCTGAAATATTAACTAGTAGTTGAAAATAAGTCTCCGAAATCTCACGGTAGAAGGCCTGACAAGGAATGTATTTACCCATGATCAGATTCCAACATAAGTGGTACAAAATCCCCACCAGGATAACATCCGTTAAAGAGAGAATGCAGCTTTGATAAGTTTCTACCTGAGGTCCTGTCTCTATCAACTAAGCTGATTGAAGTAGTAAAGGACATATATTCTTCTCCATCGTATCTGACCCCACCTTGAACCAGATGTACATGTCACCTCCAGGGGTTATCGCGCATTTGCCCCAAACCTGCAGTCAAGCAAGCATTAGCTGATGTATTCCCCCCGTTAGTAATTGCGAATGATAAAGGTCCTGATATTGCGCAAAACGAGTGCCCGGTGACTTCTTCCTGAATAGTAAGATAATTGTTTTCTGCCTAATGAACGGCACGAGTAGGCTTCACTGCCAAACCCCAAATACCAGCTACCGCACCCTTTCTATCCTTCTTCTGGATATCATTGGAAGACGTCGAAGGAACTGATAGTACGTTCTACGGTAGTTGCGATAGCAACGATTGTTAATCTTCCTTGTATTGAGATGGCTTTGCGACACGGTGCATTAAAGCCCAACCAGCGTTGGACTAGGAGCGCTTTACTGAAGCTGATAATTATCCACTAGTTAGCCCTACCCTGTGGGCGAGACTTCTATAGTACGGGTTGGATAAAAGGTCGAAGGAGTATGTTGTTACGGCAGGAAACTCAATAAATGAAAAATAAATGAGTTTCAAAAAGTATTGTTGTCCAGGAGAAAATAGCAAGCATCACCTCCAATAAACATGGCTCACTTCGAGCAATCGAGGTGCAGTCTCATTAACCGGAAAACTGAATTCGCTTGCTTCCTTCTCAGAGAGTTTGCAAGCATAGGCGATGAGTAAAGCAGTGTAGATTGCCGCAGCTAAAAGCAATTTTGCATAGTATCCCGACACGGCCACATTTGGCAACTTTTGGTAAGTGTCGTAGTGGCACTAGCTGCCTTTTGATGCGCATACTCTACTCCATACTCCATGAGTGTGTGTCAATTTTCAGCCCAATTCTGGCTAGATAGCTGGCTTGGAGACGATCGTATATTCACCAACTTCCAGTTTCACAGTGTTCTTCTTTCTGTGCTCGTTATTAAGACCACTTCTGTTTCTAATCTGTCGGGGCCAATCCAACCTTCTCCAGACAAGACTATACAGCTTTGATTCTCTCCATTTTATAGACCCCTACATTCTCTTGATACTATGCTGCAACAGCTATAGCTGAGTTATCTACAAATCCGGCAATTGAAGACCCCTCTGCAACATTAAGTAAAAGGACTCCTTCATAGATAACATTCGATAGCAGGTTACTGAGGACCGAACCTTGTTTTATTCAATTGTGGTGATGTACCCTTTTCCATATAAGCTCACCAAATGTAGAGGAACACGTATGCAAGCTGGAACATCTTTAATTCGACTCTATTTGGCGGATTTGAATGCATTTTGGACATCTGCCCCCAGAATATAGTGCGTCTTTCGCCAGGCTCAATATCAAGCTCATTGCATCCACCATATGTTAAAGTGGGCGTGTCGAAGCCCATATTGGCGCTCCTAGTTGAATACCTCCTAACTGTAATAGGCCATATGAACCTGGACCTCCAGGTGGCTGTATGAGTTGGGGAAACACCACGAACTTTTGCTTTTACTGGGCAAAAATTATTCAATACCCTTCAATGTCAGTTTCGAAGCTCTATGAGAGATGCTACTAACATTTAGGATTTATGTTAATCATAAATTTCCTGCAGCTTCTCCTCGGTAACAAGAGGGACAATAAACTCCTTGTGATGGCTGCCGCCTTATTACAGCCCTGTGAGTTCCGATTAAAAGGTTTATATCGGCGTCTTCGCGCAACTGTTTGAAGCAAGTCCTCCCGCTTTTGCGAATTGTTCCTTTTAAGTGGGGCCAGAGTTATCTGTGTTCTCCCTGTAAACCAATGCTTGGAGGTAGCGGTAAGGAAGAAGGGGCCGTTACCCTATTGACCAAACCAAACCAAATGGTCGAGGAGAACCTTCACAAAATGGCACCGGGGGTAGTCACCATAACTTCCTAGCCGTGATGAAGTAGGCGAATGCTCACAAGCCTGCACGGTAGCTCATCTGAAGTGGATTCAGCCACGAAACCTTACCAGGGGTATACTGGTACCATGGGAACTGGAATAGGCCTCTGAATTTACATGTCTCAGGAGAATTTCTGGTTCATATGATTTCAACCCGGTAATTTGTGGTTAGCCTACTAATGGGAGTTTCGTGAAGGTTGCGGTTACGTCCGACCGCAGCAGAGAACTTCGGGTCTCAGGCGTGGAACTGCGTTTCATCTCGGCATCATCATTTCGGTAAGGATTTAGTCTTGCACCCACCAGTATGAATGCTGAGGCACGTACCACAGTACAGACTAGTATCATTGTCGTTGTTACAGCGTGAATGCTGCGGGCCGGCCCTCAAGATCTGAGCTGCCCTTGCTTTGCTACCAGTCGTGGTTTTGAGAGTTCATGGGATCAAAACGGTGCACCATAGTGCTAATAGAGTTCCTCGGATCGCACACTGATACTAGCCTACCCTACCTTGTTAGGGCAGGGCTCTCATTGCGGTCAAAATCAGTTCGTGTCTTAAGAAGCCACGTTAAACCTCCAGGATATAACTGTCGACCGTCGTTATATCGATATGGCTCAGCCATTAATGCCACGTCGATATTTTTCTCGCGGATGGTTTGCGAAGACCTTTCCATATTCTAGTCACCTACTGGTGCTTGCAATATACCGATAGTATATATCCTCTTGGACCCTAAGGTCAACTTCACAATTTTTGAGAACGCATTGCCACGACACGTCATGCGGACTGGCATATGCCTTTGCGATGTAAGCAAAGTAAAGGCATAACTCAACCAGCTCGCTTAGGCGACACATAACACACCCTATTGTTACTCTCAATACTGCCAACAGTTTCAACACTGCCTCCACTGGTAAGTTGATGGTGGCGGATTGTGTCCAACCGTGAGTGTTTTGCAGAGTTTTCATCGTTGACTCCTAAAGTGCGATAAAATCGACCTCCTTTCCTTCATTTGGAGATCACTCGTATTCTCCTTCGATCCTTCCACTTGAGAGGTACCTGCTTTCTCCAAGCTTCCACATTCTTCTTGTTAGGTCCAATCACTTTTTCCGGAACGCTGCTCAAATATTCAGGCTTCGCTGTTTTATTGATTTGCTCAACCTGTCACACACAGCCTCCGGTTTTGCTTCTCCCGTGTTTGGAATGGGTGCACTTGTGTTGCCAGCCTTACTCTTTCGTCCAACACCTTCACTTTCATCCTGGGCCTTGCTGTACCTCAACTTGATGCTTCTTATCATAGCGCTTATATTCCTATGAATATTGTAACCAGGGCTACAAAGGAAAGTTTCCATTGGTATCTGTAGTTTATATTGCTCGAATGGTTAAGTGCCAGAGTTTCCTCCTTGCCGTATCTTCCCCACTCCAAAAACCATTGACACTGAATTTCAAAAGCCGTGCACCGCAACTTTCTCTCTCCTCTTCTTCTCCATGGTAGATTTTTTTAGGTATCCTTCCCTTAGCTAAATTTTATCCCCAGTTGAGCGTTTTGTGTCGATTTACCGCCGAACGTCCCCCCCCCCCACTCTCTGTGCCAAGACGCGTGCCTAATGGAAGATTTGGCAACTCCGTGCTTAATGGAACATTAGGCAGAAAAAACTGTTGAAAAGTTCTATATTTATGATAAAAATAAGTAGTATGTAGTAAAAAAGAGGCTCGCACCGCATTTTTAAACTTAAAATGGCAGACATAGCCGGAGCCCGTTACCGATTCTAGTCTAACCTATGTTCCATATCGAAACCATGAAAGGGCTTCAAGGCATCCATGTAAAGACACTTTGGGAGACAACCAGTTAACTAGATCTCCTAGCTGTGGTCTCAGGATGACGTTAACTCTCGCCACCATAGATGTTTTTCTAAGGTTGTCAGTGAGATTTTTGAGGAAATACCGACAAAAGTGAGCCTATCGCGATGTATCAATGAATCCAATCCTATTCTCCTCTAAAACAAATATACAGTAAATAAAATGCTGGCAAGCAGGGTCCTTTAACCAATATGTTTGACCTCTGGCCACATCCAGGCAACGGATACTAGTAAACAGTTCCTTGCAGACCACAAAGAAATTTCGCACAGTAAGGATGAAAAGCTGTTGCGCTTTGTAGTCCCCCCCGGTAGGTTATAATGTTCGGAATCCTGCAGATTTTGTTCCTTCCTCTTCTGATGGCTATAGCACTGGAAGCAGCCGCATCAAAACGTGATCCGAATAGCCCTTCCGAAGGTAAGGATACATTGACTGTCAACCTGATAACCACCGATGCAAGACATTTACAACTCTCGCTAGGGATGGAAGAATACAGGGACTGAGTTGACGCGCCAGTGCCAGTTATTGGAAGATCGAAAACATGGAAAGGGAGGTGCGATGTACAAGGCTGCGGTTTGAACTACTAAAAGGCCAACTGAGGAATTTAGTGAGCCAAATAGCGGCATTATGCCCCTGACAGCCTAAATGAATTAAATGCAAGACCTGGAAAAGAGGACAACTGAAAAGCGGGGAAAATACGGTCAAGAGTGAAAAGTGGGTGCGCAATCAAAAGCATGATAGCTTCGTAGTTCGTAACCGATTCCAAAAAGAAGGACTTCAAACTCAGGAAAGTACTTTAACATGGCACGCGCTTCCACAGAGTAAGGTTGACAAAAAGACATAACCAAGAGGAGGGTCGGAAAAATGACCTAGGGATCCAGAGATATTTTGTCCAAGCATAATATGCGCACATCCCGGAACACAACTAGGTATGCTATCCCAAGAAAAGGCGATCCATAAAAGTTCTTTGAGAAAATATTTATTCTTAGAACAACTGACGCAAAAAAGACTGGTAGGCACGAGGAAATATTGATAACGTTTCGGTCAAGGTTATCTTCTCAAATGGATCACGTTTTATTTATAGCATAATCAAACTATAAGATGGAAGAAAGGTGAAAGATTCTTTCAGCGCCAGCAGATGTAAGACATTGGGTAGTCAATTAATTCATCAAATTTTTCGGCCCAGGACCAGTGGTTAATTTATAAAAATATGGTTTGCTGAACTGTCGAACACCCGTCATTGATGTGAAGTTATAAATCAAACGAAATTTAGAAAATCCAAATGTTATTCGTATGCAAATCAAGTATTTCATGTTTTATTCAATAAATGTGGAGTACCTGATCAGGAAATCTAAATAGAATATCGAAAGTGCAAAAATCGGTATCATAATGAGATATTAACGAAAAAATTGAGACTTGTAGCAGCCTTGACGATACCGGTCTCAATTAGATTGCATTCATGGAAGAAGTGCACCCGTCGGTGATGATTTCCTCCGCGGAAGCAGTCGTATAAATACAGTTATTTCGATCAGTGATCATCAGTCAGGATCTATTCGTCCAGCAGACAACAATCTCTAGCAAAATGGTATAGAGAGAGTCTATCATATCTTGCTTTTACTATTTTCCTTAAATGGATTTATTTTTATCTTACAGAAATTCGTAGTTTTGGCCCTCGCTTTGATTGGAACCGCCTCAGCCGGTCTTGTCGCCCCATTGGGTCATGGATACTCCGGATTGGGATGGGGACATTCAGGTCTCGCCACTCCAGTTGTTGCTTCAGTTGCTCCAGCGATTAGTTCCTACTCAGCTCATGCTGTATCTGCTCCAATTGTTGCTTCAGTAGCTCCAGCCATCAGCACCTACTCAGCTCATGCTGTATCCGCTCCAGTTGTTGCTTCAGTAGCTCCAGTCATCTCTTCATACCATGCTGCTCCAGCTCTTGTTGCTGCTCCAGCTCTCACTGCCCACGCTGTAGCTACTCCAATCATCTCTGCTCACAGCGCTCTTACTAGTCCAGTCATTGGCCATGGTTGGGGACATGATCTCGTCGGTCTTGACCTCTGGAAAAAGAAGAAGGCTGCTGCTCATTAAGGATTTTTAATGAACACATGGGTTTGAAAAGGCAAATATACTAGGTTTATGACATAAATGAAACTGGTTTTTACTGATGATAGTGATGAAGGTAGTTCCTATTCATTTTAATAGGAAGCAAGTTTTCGGAGAGAGAAAGGACAAGTATATCGGATTATAAAGCTTTAGAGTCTGTTTTTTACAAACGGAAGAGTCATAATTTTGAAGAAAAGAAAACCTCCGGTTTAAATTTGAGCACTTACGTCACTTGAAATACAGCAGATACGCACTGAATACTCAACCACTAAAAGACGGCCCAGCTCTACCATAGTGGTGACAAGACTTCCTTTTAAGCATCACTGCATGTGGTGGATTCGCAGTTAACCCAAATAAGACTTCTTACTTACGTCTGCATAAAGTGGAAGTTTGTTCTTCCATGACTCGGTTCAATCAATTGATTCCCTTGTATCATGGGATTGGTAGGTGCATCCAACCATTCCTACCCGCTGTTAGTCGTAAACAGGATTGACACTTCATGCCCGTAAACCTCTCTGTCAACACAGGTAGCGCACACAAGGCGAGGGTGACTGAATGTGTATCTGTGTCTTCGTTGTGTTCCCTGGTTAATGCAGACACAACTCTAGACTAGTTTTGTCTATCGTCTGGGAAAGCTGATTTTGGCCAAAAAGTGTTTGATGTATTTGAAATTTAAGAAGTTGAATGTTCGACCGCAATACGGTGCCGCAAATGCCAGAAATGATTGCGTCCTCCGCGGCACCATGAAGAGCATACCAACTTTAAATATGTACCCAACTTCGCCCTTATGAATTCAAACTTAATATGTTCCTTGCTTTCCATGATTGAATGATTTGTCTTTCTGTACTGTCATAAAGTGCCGCAAGTTGCTTGGTGTCCCACCATATACCACCTTCTCAATTGTGATATGATTTGCAAATTAGCACCATTTGAATGTTTTCACGAATGAAAGTAAATTTCATACCGCCTCGATTTGCATTAAACCCGTCCTGGATTTTGAATCGACGACTTTTCTGTCCATAATGCCGACTCCGACATATGGGGAAAGTGTTAGCCTCTTACGCTACACCTTTTCTAGGGCAGCAATCATCGATGTCTCCATTTCTCGGATTTCTCGAGCTTCACTAGTGCCCTTATACTCGACCCGCCTCTTTTTTCGCACCCTTATGTCTACCTCCTTTCTAGCGAATTACCTCTTTTTCTCTTTATCTCTTTCCGACACTTTAAGGTGGAGCAGGAAGTCCTGGTTCGGGTAAAGCTTTCATAATCTATAAACCTGCTAAAAAATAGCATTTACTTATACGAACCGCTTTAAAACTAGGTACTTGGGTTTTCAAGGACATAATTTCAGGTCCCTTCATTAGTAACCAGCTCACTTCGAGCGTCTATAGTGGAGTAAAGATATCCAGTACCATCGGTCAAAACAATATAGGCACTCGGTATATCAAATCGGATTGTGGTGCGGGGATAATCAAGTTCCCGGTAGTAGTGAATTTTCTGGATCGACGCTCAGCCTATTGTAATATTAAAGCTAAAATAAGACAGGTTATCAGATTAGCTCAAAAACCGAGAACATCGGCAATGTCGGAGACTGACCACCTTTTCGAATCACTAGTTGCAAAGGGTCGGATTGTTCAAGCGCTTAGAACACTGAGCACGTAGCGGAAGGTCGCGGTTTAAATCTCACTGGTAGCGTGACTGTGATACCAGTTGCTACCAGTCGACTCAACTGTGAATGAGTGTCCCTGCCAAATCAGCCTAATAATCACCACATTGTCATATCTCACATACCTTTGCGGTCTTGAATGAGATGCTCTAACACACTTCAAGTCCTTAATCCAATATGGTTTATTGCGCCAACAATTATTATTATTAGTTGCAAAGGTTACCGTAATTGCTGTCACAATATATTCTTTCTGCCCGTCGTCTAACTCGTTCCAGGAAAACCTCTTGAAGAGGCATTCCTCAATTAACCGAGCTCAATATCGAGAACACTCATTTGAGCCAGTTGGTCAAAATAAAGGTATTTTTAACATCTAGCATCACCACCGTGACCAAAATGAGGGAGGGCTCACCGTCTCTAATATCTTCAAGCATCTCACCAATAGTATCTAAAGGGAAAATAGCGTGATATGAAGAGGATACGCCGGTTGGTTTTTGGGGACTTTTATGACAGAACCAACTTGTACCTGTTCCATTTTCCGAAAAATACTCCCTCCACCATGTATGATTCAAATATGCTTATGAAACCTGGACCTGAATTTAGAAGGCAATTCGATAGCGTTGCATAGAATTTAGGCAAATCCTGCTGGTTTGTAGCTGGTAATACGTCCCCATATCATAGTAGGAATTGAGAAGACTTCTCTTTGAACTGGCAGTGAAAGTCCAGTTTTGCTCCCATTGTGGAAACAGAGTTTTGATTATTTTTATGAAGCGCAACGGGTACGACGGTAAGGATGATTTTTGCCCGCGTAATTACAATTACAATTTTGTTGGCAGTGCCCGACGAATTCTTATTACCTCCTCTTTTGGAAAAGTATGTTTGCTCGCAGAGAAAATGACCTCAGCTAACAGTTTTGCGAATTATATCCTGGCCTTCAAAATGATACACCTTACATTTTGTACTGCTGTTCCCACCAGGTACCTCCTTCTAAAGCAGTCAGACCAACCTTTATAGTTCTAGTAATCCTTCAGATGTCGTTTTTCCCATTTCTGAAGTCGAGAAGTTTGGTCTGGTGGTCACTGTAGGCATATTATTCCCTCATTTGCCAGACTAAACCTTTCGTCAACTAGATACTGGGTATGTCAGATCTAGCTATCTAGCTATCTAGCTTAAACCTCTACCTTTCAAGGCGGCAAGAACCACACGTAGATCAGCACGATATCAAGCTCCTCTTTGTGACCTCTATTATGAAACATCATATATGATAAAAGGCTTGGAGACAGATAGATTTTGCAGGCATTGATGTGGAATATAATGACACTGAAACCATTCATACCATGAATGATTAAATTGGACTTGGTGGCATCCAGAAAGGGTGTTACCTAATATCAACAGACTCAAATATAGTCATATTCTTCTTATCGCAGAGGTGGGAAAACCCATCCTACTACATACGGCTATGCCTTTAGCTCAGATTAGGGTAAAGAAATGAATAAGCTTGGAGCCTTGGGCAAAATATCCAAACTCTGGCGAGGAGGAGGTAAAAGAGAGAACGATCTCAACGGACCCGTTTCTTTCATCCTCGTATGATTACCAACGAGGGATAATTCTCAGTTCCTTTTGGGGTCGATTTTTTCCTGTCTACAAAATGGAGTGATGTAAGATGCGTTAGATGAGCGCGGTGCCGATGTTGAGTCTCTGCCGGGTTGAGTCTCTGCAGACATCCCAGCCATTCCACTACCAGTACTGGTCGCTAGTTGCGAATTGAACCATACTCATCTGCTTGTTCATTTTGTAATGGGTTGCAAAACTTATAATGATGACAGTCGTGACTATCATGTCACGGTGATGGATTCGTTACTGAACTCAGAGGGAACTGCAAGTGTAGACATTGACGACGAGCAATTTCAGTGGAGTAAGCACAATTGATGTCAATGTCAATGAGGAGGGTTGCAGCAGCTCGAGCAAAAAGTTGCCGCGATTGCACGAGGATGGAGCCGCTAAACCGGTTTGCGCAAAGGAGTTTGGCCAATTGAGCAAAAATTACTGATTTGAACAGCACCCGTTGGTCCAACGTGAGCGTGAGTGCCAAACCGGAGATACAGATACATTCTGAGTTGAGGTTGAGGCAGCTAGTTTACATGCAATATTGTATCCCCTGGAGCTGAAGCAGCTTAATTACATCGATGCGAATATGATCAACCTAGCCTGGAAGGATCAAAAGGTGCTCCAGTTGATGCGCTTGTCTGGGCGAGGTATTATCCGAGCATTGTTGTGCGGCGTAGATTAATCAAGATTACAATACTCTGTGGGAGGCAATGTGATGAGCATTACGCTCGCCGGTGATTATTACCCTGAGTTGACTTAAATCACGATAAAAATCCCACTTCCAGCAGTGAAATTTTCACCATCCGCCCAAATGACTGAGCTATCCGTGCGTGGTATTAATTCAATATCCCTAAAAGTCGACGGAGTTTGGTGGCTATCCCTGTCCCTAAAAATCCCTCAATGTCTTGCAGCTTGCGCGAAAAGACCTCAACCGTGGTATTCCGCTTTGTTCCTGTCTAGGAGGGGTTTGTCTTGATTGAAGCATAGTTTCACGTAAGTTATTGTGGCAAGATATTGTAGGTGTTGCCACAAAAGACTGTTCCTGGTGCGTTGGAGCAGCTGAACCAACGACCATAGATTGACTGGGTGAATTCGAAGATCGGCTGGGGATTTGATAGGGGGCTTTGCGAAGTTTATCATAGGAAAGGCCATGCCACTCGCCTTCTGTAGTAAGTCTTCGATGATGGGCAACAGGTATAATCCGTAGTCACTGATGATTTTCCATATGTCATCTGCATTTGGGACAAAGTAGAGCGGGCTGGCCCACTGGTTAGTCGATGGCCGCATGATTCCCTGTTACTGCAAATAACAATGTTGCTTCTTGGCGAGTTCAAGGTAGGACTAAGCGCGTCTGCGTGGACGCTCAATTTAATGGGCCCATTGTTTGAATCTATCTCTCTCTCTCTGGTTGGCCCGGAAGCAAGAGGGCTGCATGAAGAGCAAGTGTCCTATAATACTTTTAGTAGAGCAGGTAGTATTTACTCTACCCGAGCCGATATGGTGTACATTGAACGCAGCATTACCCTTTGATAATTATAGCTTGAGATTCTTTTTCTGTACGGAAGGAAAATAGTAGCTCAGCGCTGCTTCCATGCTCATTCCTAATTGTGAACTATTCGCCCCTGCATCGGCAGGCACTTGGATACTAACTTTCATACTATGTTCGTAGCGGCCGATGCTCGTTGATTTCGTTCGTTGAAATTTCTGCCGGCGAAAGCTGGCGGCCACGAATACGTTCAAGTCTCACACACAGTTTCAAAACTCAATGCCAAGGGGTTATTACTGACGAGGGATAGTTTGCAGTTCATCCTAACCGTTGTAACAGGGAAAGTTAGACCCGATTCCTTGCTGGTTCAAAATGGCGTGATGTAAAGTACGTCACATGAGCGTGCTACTGACGGCCAAGACAGGTCTCTATTTCCTTCTTCTTCGGTGTGACACATACCCACAGAGTCTGTTTCCTTGTAAAAAGGAGGATTGATCAATCACAGTGTGATTTAATTGCGCTCGTACTAGCATTAACTTCTGTGTATCTAGTGAGCACAAACATTTTCATGCAGGTTAGAGAAGACTAAAAAGAAAGCTTACTTTTCACCATGTCAGATATATTTGGGGAAGGACAGTTTAGATAAGATATCCTCTGTCTGTTTGAAGAAGGAAGATGAGATATTTACCGAGAAAGAGGAGGACAGAGTATAATTGCTTCTCAGAACTCATTACTTGGGATCCTACCCCACGGCGGTGGGCGACAACATTCTGCCTGATACCCCAACAACGAATTAGAGGGGACGAAAGAACTGAAAAATAGCAGAAAAGGTATGCTCAGAAGGTAGGGTAAGATGGGCAGTGGGAATTTTTAAACTACTGAAATCACTTGGAGTAGATGGTATTTTCCCAGCACTAATAAAAAAGGCCTAGGAATCATCTTAGAGTCTCTTCTGAAGATAGTAAGGGCAGTCCTGGGATATATATACCACCCTAAATCCTTCACAACTATATTAGAACTAACGTTCTAAAGTGTAATCCCTTACATCAGTGTCAACACGCTTACCGGGCAGGACGGTCAACCGAAACTGCTCTGTATCAGCTGAAGGATGTACTACGCGATGCCATCGAAACAACAAAAACACAATAACACTGTGTGCGTTTTTGGATATCGAAGGAGCATTCTAGAACACATCGCACACAAAGATTCCCTGAGCTGCAAGGCAATGGAAACATCCTGGCATTCTGTAAAAAAATGTGCAAATTCTATTGTCATGAATGCTACTCTATGTTGTCCACATGACGGGGTATTTTCGCCGCTTATGTGGATTATGGTAGTGGACGAACTCCTGGACGTGCTAACAAATACTGGAATACAGGTCCAGGGCTACGCGGACGACATTGTTTTAATCTGTAAGGGTAAATATGAGGATACCCTATGTGATAGAATTCAAACTGGACTAAGGGTTACTAGTTCCTAGTGCAGAAAGAGACTGCGTATCAATCCAGCCAAAACCACCATAGTACCATTCACTAGGAGACGTGAGCTTGACTACCTGTGAGCTATAAGATTACATGGCATGGAGGTGAAACGAGAAACAGAGATCAAATATTTGGGAATTACGCTAGACCAAAAATTACTCTGGAAGACGCATGTCGAAAATACTTATCGGAAAGCTACGGGGGCTCTGATAACTTGCAGGTTCATAGCAGGAAAAAATGGGGTTGCAGCCTGAAGATACTACTTTGGATATACACTGCAATAGCAGAAAGAACTGAACTCAGCATAGAAACCAGGGAGTTGCTTGCATGTGCATGAGCGGGGTAATGAAGGCATGCCTAACGGCATACCCGGAGATCCTTCTGGGATTAACCCTTCTCCATCTGCACATAGAGATGCAGGAAAGGAGAGCAATATTCAAGATGTCCAGGAGTGTCAGTGAGGCGAGGCGGTATCCTGAATTATTGATACCAAGAGATACGATGACTTTTTCACTTTAATAAGAAGTTTGAAACATGTTGGAGTAGCAAGGAAAACTGGGAGAGCGTGGCTGCGACATACGGCTTAAACCAGCAACTGGTCACTTGGTACACTGACGGATCCTTCACAGTAGAGGGTCATTGATCCAAGGAAAATGTACACACTGATATATTTCAGCCAGAAATATACGCCATAGACATATGTGCCTCCTTTAATCTCCAAAGGATTTACAGAGGGCAGAACATTGGTACTCTCGCCGACAACCAAGCTACGATCAAAGCACTTAGGTCCAACCAGGTGAACTCCGAACTAGTATGGGAATGCCTTGAGAGGCTGAGTACGTTCGGCTCGTTCAACAAGGTCTGGACATTCTGGTTTCCAGAAGACAGTAAGAAGACAGTGGGTTGGAAGACAGTGAGGCAACGGACGAATTAGCCAAGAAAGGAGCAGGGACGCCTTTACATGGGCCAGAACCCTTCTGTGGAATCGGAAACGGGTTCAAGACTATGACATTACAAAATGAAGAGGACCGGTTGAGGGAACTATACTGGGCGAACCTACCAGGAATGGAGCAGTCCAGAGGATATGAAACCAAGCGTACAAAAGATTGCTTAAACCTCACCAAAAGAAACCTCCGAATCATTGAGGGAATTGTCACTGGTCACTGCTGGCTGAACTATCGCTAAGTGAAGCTAGGGAAATCTACTGACACTACCTGCAAGTTCTGTGCGGAGTATGATGAAACCTCTATACACGTTCTGGGCCAATGTCCGAAGCATTTGGGAGAACACTTAATACCAGATGCGGAGTTGAAAGATGTGGAAGTAGGGAATATTCCTAAAGGTTATAGATTTGTTTGAGATAATATAATTACTAGAAAAAGGGGCACAATAATTGTTTAAGGACGAGGTACCACTTCCTCTAAACAGAATAATAATTAGATAAGGTTCAGAAATGGAGGAAGACGTAGTTCCAAGAAATCAAGCTTTATATTAACTGTACCATCCTCCTCATCGGCGGTCTCTTTCACAGAATTTTCATTTAGGAAAACTTTTGGGAGATATCTTCGTCTAAAGCCTGATGGCATTGGCTGTATACAAGATAGAGGTCATCCTCACCCCCTTCTACTCACATTGGTTACATAAGTAGCTTGGACCATCACTCTTATTTTTTCCATGGGATAGTTTAAGAACCAATGTTTTCATATCCCTGTTTTTAAGGGACAATAGAAATGCGGCCTTAGAGGCAAACCCAAGTTCTTTGCAAGGTTCCCCATTTAGTTGCGTGAACTTGATCCTCCAAAGTAGACTTGACAGTGGATGGCTTAGAGTCAAGTATCTGTTCTGATTCTACCCGGCTGTCATTGCTAGTCATGTTCAAGTGCCAGAATGATGTCATCTGGGGTCCTAGATCTGCATCTATAGTTGAACTTAAATGTCCTACCCCCTAGGCGACACTATTTTGGTTGCCAAAAAGATTAAGGGCTGGCAGTATAGGATTGCGGCCCTGAGTTGCAGTTTTAGATGCTGACTGGTGCATCTTATTTTGTTTTGCTTACCAATCGCCATTGTTTTATCAATCGAATGATTCTTGTTCTAGTATTTTAACCGGTACCTAGAATTCTATTGACACAATTCTGTGTCCCATTAACCAATTGCAGCATAATCAGACAAATGAAAACCAAGAAAAATAAGAAAATCAGTTTAGAATTCATACAATCATTGTTTGCTCGGCTCTGGACTATTTTTGGAGAACATGGTATGACATCTGCACTTCTAACGAGATATCACCTGCTGAGTTACTACCTCAGCACAATTTTTGAAAGAATGACTAAACATCTACTGGATATCCGTACTAATTGAGTCGTCGAATCCTTCCAAAGCAGGGCGAGAATACAAATTGAGGACGTATCTTGAATTAGACGATCTGCACGATTGAATGGCTCATCCCAATCATTATCTAAATTGTTCCACCTGAAGATAGGCAAAGATATCTCCAATCGAAAGTAAAAGTTTAAATGTCTAGACCAGATGGCGGCGAATTGTTTACCACCTAAGGTGGTCTGATAGTCTGGTGGTCTTTAGCATTAACTTAACCATTTTTTTCAACAATATCGAACCATTGGAATCAACAAAATGCAGCTATTTTTGATTATTGAAAACTTGAATGGAAATGCAGTTGTCTTCAACGTGCAGTGATATTATTTACACAGGTTAAACGATGTTTATCTAGATACAATCCCTCCAAGATGGTTGTAAAGTTCGTATTATTACCATTTCGACATATGTAGGCGAGAATAAATCAATCCAGTATATTGGGTAGAAATGGAACTACCCAAATATGCAACAAAGCCGTTTATTTTTTTTATTCACCTAGTCAGGAAATTAAGTTTTAAAAAGATAAAAAAAATTAGCTCGCAATAAAATATTGCTCGATTGAGGTAAACAAAAATCTGCAGCAACCTTGAGAGTGCCAGTCGTAATGAAACTGCATTCTTGTATTGCCACTTTGTAACGCCTTTGCATTCAAAGAACCGTTATAAAAGAACAGTATCCATATCTTTTAACCATCAGTCAGGATCCACTTATCCAGAAGACAACACGCCCACCAACATGGTATATGTTCATGTCAATAATTTATTGATATTGCAAGTTATTAAATATTATACCTTTGAATTCCAGAAGTTCATAGTATTGGCTCTCGCTTTGATTGGGACTGCCGCAGCCAGTGGTATTGCTCCTTTGGCCCATGGATACTCCGGATTGGGATGGGGACATTCTCCAGTTGTTGCCACTGTGGCTCCAGCCATTAGTTCCTACGCGGCCCATTCAGTAGCCCCGGCCATTACTTCCTACTCAGCTGCTCCAATAGTCGCTTCTGTAGCGCCAGCCTACGCCAGCCATTCCGTCGCTGCTCCAGCTATTTCATCCTACTCATCGCATTTAGCTACTCCTATAGTTGCCTCTGTAGCTCCAGCTTATGCCGGTCATGCCATAGCCGCTTCAGCTCTCAGTCATTCCGTCGCCGCTCCACTTCTAACCAGAACGATTGCTGCTCCAGCTATTGGCCATGGTCTTGCTAGTCCAATTCTCAGTCGCACTATTGCTGCACCAGCTCTGACTCATGCTGTCGCTGCACCATCTTGGACCCACGGCGTAGTTGCTCCAGCTATCTCGTCCTACTCAGCTCATGCTGTAGCTTCTCCAGTTGTTTCGACCTATAGCGCTGCACCAGCCGTCGTTGCCGCTCCTGCCCTCACTTCTCATGCTGTAAGTGCTCCATTAGTATCTGCTTACCATTCTGCTCCAGTGGTTTCTGCCTACCATGCCGGACCAACTGTCATTGGAAGCGGTTGGGGTCATGATACCTGGAGTGTTGATCTCTGGAAAAAGAAGAAGGCCGCTGCTCACTAAAAGTTTACAAATGAATGAAAATCGGAACGGAAAATAAATTAGCTCAACGAATAAAAGGATTCATTTTTATTTTCACTTCATGATAGATTCATTCAGTAATGGAATTTTCCCAGTCCGAGGTATTGATGAATACAAGGAATAGTCTAGTGACCATACCCCAACTGAGGATGTGCAGTTCAGCAACTGGTTACTATGACTGTTAATCCTTCACTTAAATCAACTTAAAGAATATTGGCTTAAGTAATTAAGTAGATTATATTTGTCATACCGGAGAGTTGATCTTACGCTCTTCCCTATCTAATTTTTTCTTATCTATAAATGGATGGGTGTCTACTGTCAATGATTGCCTGTTGAGGTAACCCAAAAGGAGTGTTTCTAGGCGTGTCAGGTGGTAGATGAATGCCTTTTGTGCCTCTCTTCCACTTTGGGAAAGATTTTGAAAGGCAGTTCGTTGCAGTACTGCTGACCAATTAATCAGTTAACATGGCTTATTTGGAAGTCACTTTTATGTATTTTTGATCATTTTTCAGATTTTTGAATAACTTCCGGGAGTATAATGTTCCCAAAGCCACTCAGGCAAAGTAGAAGTAACCTACTGTCATAAAAGAGCGTGTTTGCTAGATGACAGGTCACGAAGGGTGTTTGGTGTTCAACAGGCAGTAAAATTTCAAGATTGTCAAGTCCATCAATGAATCTAAGTGCATGTTATCCACTTTGTAGTTGATTGTCTCCACAAACACATATACCATATATTTTTAGAGCTGATATGAGCAACGGAATGTACCTCAGAAGAGCCTTTTTAAAAGTGACTTTGTGATGCTGTGTTCTAACTACATCTTGCTTAGTCATGCTATGGAAAGCATTTTCTTCGTGCCTGTAACAACAACGGTGAAAAGTTTGTACACCTCTTTGTCATTGTGAACAGTTGGGTTCCGACTGGGCGGTATGAACATCTAATAAGATCAGTAGATTTAGGGATTGTCTTCTGAATGTGGCCCTGGCCTCGAAAGAGACTGTTATGTGATCACCACTTATATTCGCTTAAGTGCTGTTACTGGGTCCACTGCCCTAGAGACTTGCTACCATGAGACAATTCAACAAAGAGTATAGTGGACACTATAGCAGAATAATTTCAACCCTCTCCTTGAAGAGGCAAATAGCGAAGATTCACCTATCGCATACCACATCACAAATTAGCATACAGAGGAGGACGTAGAGAGGTAGCCAGAATCGAACTGAAAATAATGATTAGCGAAAGCAAGACAGCAGTCTGACACACATTGGATTTTTCCTATTTGCAATAATGGGGCCATCTGAACGTTTGCATAATTAAGAAACACCACTTCTGCTAATGGCGTCGTCGACCTTAACGTTGTGTGAACAGCGCTAAATCCACCTTCGCTGCTTCATCCGAAATTTGGGTATGCAACTATCTCAGTACCCACATCAACCTAATATTCCTCTGGGCTAATCTTCTCTCTGTGTTGCTTCATAGGAGCCATGTCATGCACTGGGGAACGTGATAACCGACAGATGTGTCGTGCTAGAGCTGCGTAATATAGAACTACGAAGGAAGAGTACAAACTTCTCCGGAAATCATGGTTAAGTGATGGTTGTCAACATATGCCCATATCGGCCTGTATGATATTTGAAGGTTCCATATTTTAAGAAGGTAACTTTAATCTAGCATTTGTATCAAGGAGACTATATGCAGGAAAATCAACTCCCAGCAAATTCTTTGCAAGTTTATTAGCATCAACGGCTCAACAACCGGTATCCGGTCTAGACCTGCCTTAATAGGGGACAGCAGACACCCCGGTTTTGCGCCAAGGTCCATCAATTCGATATCCCTATAAGCTTTCTGGCGTCTTCTTTTTCTACCATAGATATTTCCCGTATAGACCTTCCAGGCTGGATCATCCTCATCCATACGGATTAAGTGACTCGCCCACCGTAACCTATTGAGCCGGATTTTATCCACAACCGGACGGTCTTGGTATCGTTCATAGATTTCGTCGTTATGTAGGCTACGGAATCGTCCATCTTCATGTAGGGGGCCAAAAATTCTTCGGAGGATTCTTCTCACGAACGCGGCCAAGAGTTCGTAGTTTTCTTTTTGCTAAGAACCCAAGTCTCCGAGGAATACATAAGGACTGGCAAGATCATAGTCTTGTACAGTAAGAGCTTTGACCCTATGGTGAGACGTATCGAGCGGAACAGTTTTTGTAAGCTGAATAGGCTCTGTTAACCAACAACCGTGCCTGAATTTCATCGTCTTAGCTGTTATCGGTTGTGATTTTCGACCCTAGATAGGAAAAAGTTTCAACGGTCTCAAAGTTGTAGTCTCCTATCTTCATTGTTTTCGTTTGGGCAGTGCGACTCGATGTTGTTCATTCTTTTGGCTGTAGCGCTGACTTTGTACCATAATGTGCTCGGAGTAGGTTTTTTAGTCAGCCGAAAAATGAAACAGGCTGTTATCGCCTTTGAAGATATAAGCGAAAGGTTATGCACTCTGCGTTTGCGAGACAAGTTTAGAAATATAAGCCTTATAAACGTTCACGCCCCTACAGAGAAGACTGCAGATTCGGAGAAGGATACCTTCTACGAGGCAGTTGAGGGGACCTTCGAAGCCTGTCCCAAGTATGATATCAATATCATACTTGGAGATTTCAACAGTCAAGTAGAGACGGAGCTCATATTCAGGCGATATCTCGGCTGCCATAGCTTACATAGGGATTCCAATGATAACGGATTGCGTATTATCCAGTTAGCAGTATCACACGAAATGGTTGTTGGAAGTACCTGATTTGCGCGGAAAGCGGTCCACAAACATACGTGGGCCTCTCCAGACGGGACCACTTTCAACCAAATTGACCGCGTGTGGATCGAACGCCGCCACTTCTCAGCCTTGACGAATGTCAAAACATATAGGAGGGCCAATATAGATTCGGACTACTATCTCGTTGGCATGGTGTTCCGAGCTCGAATTACGACACCGCCTACAATACCCTTTGACAATCAGGTGAGAGGGAATACTGTAGCCATCCACAACAAAGTCCTCCGCGACACCTATAAGAGGGAAATGGATGCCGCAATAACCGTAGTCAACAGAGAACCTGGAGATGAAGCATCAAGAAATGATCTCCACAACCACCAGAAGAAGGTTATCATTGATACGGTCACAAAGATACTTGGCTCTAGCCGCAAAAAAAGTCGGAACGGCTGGTTTGACGATGAATGTAAGCTAGCAATGGAACGGAAGAATGTTGCATAACGGGTAATGTTGCATTCTCAAAGAACGCGGGCACGCGCAGAGATTTATCACGAACCCCGTTGAACAGAGAAGCGACTTCACAGACGGAAAAAGGAAGCCTGGGAGAACCAACAAGTCTGTGAACTAGAAAAGTACAAGGAGCAACCGCGCCAGGTGCGAAAGTTTTACCAACAAGTCAGCAGGATAAAGCCTTATACACCACGATGCTCATCCTCCCGATACAAAGGGGGAAATCTGATTTCCGACAGAATGGGCATATTGGAGCGATGGGTTGAGTACTTTGATGAACTACTGAACAACCAGCACATCGGCGAGTTGGAGGTCTGGCCAACTGAAGACCACGGACAAATACTGCCACCACCAAGTTTAGGAGAAACAGTCCGTGCAATTCATCGGCATAAAAATCATAAGTCGCCAGGAGCCGATGAAGTTACAGCCGAATTAGTTGAATATGAAGGCGATCAGTTACACCAAGTGGTTCATCAACTTGTGCTCAATGTATGGGACAGCGAATCAATACCTGACGATTGGCAACGAGGCATTATCTGTCTCATATCATACATAAAGAGGGAGATATCACACAGTGCAGCAATTATAGAGGTATCACGTTGCTGAGTACCATCTATAAGATTTTCTCCACTATCTTGCTAGGCCGGATAGCCCCATACGCCCAGAACATCATTGGCCCATACCAAAGAGGCTTCACTCCAGGCAAATCAGCAACAGATCAGATTTTCTCTGTGAGGCGAAGGAAAAACTGTTGGAATATGGACGACAGTTGCACCATCTATTTATCGACTTTAAAGCCGCCTATGATAGCATAGCCAGGGTAAAACTGTACACGGCCATGGGAGAATTCGGTATCTCCACCTTCGCTACTTCATCCGAAATTTGGTAATGAAACTATCTCAGTACCCATATCAACTTAAGATTCTTCTGGGATAATGTTCTCTCTGTGTTGCTTCATAGGAGCTATGTCATTCGCTGGGACCCGTGATAACCGACTAAAGCTACGTAACATGTAACTATGAAAGAAGAGTACAAAGTTCTCGGGAAATCATGATTTAGTCAGTGAAATCTAATGATATGGTTGTCACCATATGCATCATATGGGCGTTTATGATATTTGAAGGTTCCATATTTTGGGAAGGTTACTTTAATCTATGATTACTCCAACGGAGTAATGCCGCTGTGTTTGATGGTCTCCCCGTTTCACCTGCAGTTATTGCAGATCTGCAGCAGAGAGTGGAACAAGGGGATGGTCGAAATAATAAAAACTTGTTGTTTCTTTTCCGTTGGTGTGGATATTTATTCTTGCAAATACCGATATTTCGGGAACCACTTGTCCCCTTCATCAGTGCTAACAAGCACTGATGCTTGTTAGCACTGATAATATCAGAAATAATCCTCTAACACATTAAGGAGAATCACGAATACTTGATCGACTGGAAGCCGACTCATTTCCGCTCGGGATCCTCTTGCATTGACCACATCAACACCCTGTGGATCATTTTGGAAATTAGATTTTCGCTGTACCTGCTCTTCATCGACTTCGGAAAAGCTTTCGATAGCGTAAACAGGGAATACATCTGGAGTGATCTACGTAGAAGGGACATTTTGGAGAAGCTAATAGCTATTATTAGAGCGACTTATGATAGCGCAAAATGCCACGTGCTCCCCAGAGGTAAAATCTCAGAGAATTTTGAGGTCCAAAGCGGATTTCGCCAGGGTTGCATCTGTCACTGATATTATTTCTTCTCGTTATAATCCTTTGTCCGGAGGACGTGGAGGAATTCAACAGAATACTACAACTTTCTTCAAAAAACTCGACTACGCTTATAACATATGTTTGTTCTCCCACAGGGTCTTGGACCTTGATCAAATGGTTCCGGATTTGGGAAAAGAGGCAAGTAGAGTTGTACTGAAAATAAACACCAAACACCACCAGGCCCAGATCTTTAGAACCAGCCCGTAGAAATCACCTTACAGTCAGAGTTCTCTCAGGGAGTCTCAAAGTTTGTGGCCGTAGCCTGACTCCAGCTAGAGCAGGACAATCGCCAGGGAAGTGCCTGAGGGTTCCCATTCTTCCCCGGCAATGCGATTTGTAGGGTATTCCGAGACTGGGCGTAATCTTGTATGGATTGGCATGTGCCGGCCACAAGAACTCTAGCGATTGTATTTTGTTATAGGTGGGCCAAACCCTCCTTGACTTGGCACAACTGTTGAGCTTTCGCCACCTGAGGTCTACGGTTGCCAAGTAGCGTGAGTTGATTCCACGCCTGACAACCGTAAGGGAGATACTGACTGTACCTGCCGAAGGACTGGCTCTAACCAGTTCATTGTTAATTCGAATGACAGTTGCCACCACGGGTGTACTCCGTGGCGGAGTAGGCCGTGTTTTTTTAAAATGATAGTTGAATTTCAAAAACGAATTGTGGCATTTTTTGAACTAAGAAAAGAGATGTGAAAAAGTTTTGAATTACGAATATCATTTTTAAATGAAATAATTTTTAATTTAGTGTAACGAAATAAAAATAAATACTACATAGTAAATTATTTAATATTTAATTTAATGTGTAAAATAAAAGTAAATACAACAAGTGCCGAAGTGGAATAGGAGTCAGCTGAACGCATCAAAACAAACCTTGATTTCACGTTTCGTGCACACCAAGCGAAAATGTTGCATATTTGCAGAAAGACTCACAAATGGTGGCCCCGAAGAATTCGTCCGATTAGTACAAGGAAAAGCTGCGACCACGACCCGAGCTTTCAAAGTGCCAGCGGCGGACATTTTCGTTGCCCCTTCCACGAATTCGAGCCCCTACCTAACGGCCTTGCACGCTGGTGGTATTTGAATATTTTCACCCAATTTGTGCTTCAAATTTTCTGTGTCGTGAGCGGCGATGAGAACAAGAACTAGGTGCGACTGTCCGGTTGTCGGCATCATACAATTTCACAGTAAATTGCCTGCAGCCAGTTCGGCGAGACAAACTCAATAACCAGCTGACTTTTACGACGTCGCCGCAGGGAGGGGGCGGAGTGATGTAGCGCAGCCACCACCGGTGTTCTCCGTGGCAGAGTAGGCGTGATTTTGTAAAAGCAGATTGTTTGTGGCAAAGCCTCATGGTCCATTTAGCCCCCCCCCATGTCCTCCAGGTAAGACAGTGTGAAGAGTGCCACCGACAATGACTTCAAATTTCTTGATGGAGCACCTCACCTTTTGCATTGTTATATATCCACCACTGATAATTACATACTATTAGTTTTTCGGGAACGCCCATCCTTCTTAGATCATTCTAGACAATCCGACTCCTATCATTAGACAAACGTAGCCGATTTGCAGGGACTGCAGAAAAAGTTTGGTAAGGAGAGTGACGGGTTCACCCCGTTTGAATGGATTGGTGGCAAAAAATAACTTCGCTTATGTTTGGAGGAGCATACTGCGATGGTTTACTGTATTATTCTCCAGAAATTGAACTTCCTCCACCACTAGGTAATGGTTCAATTTTCTTTTTCGCGACTGCAGCCAATTGAGATGTCTCAATATTTTCAGGTGGATTGTTTACAGTTTGTGCCGTTCATGCAGCGAAAATGTTTTTTCACTGTTTGATGATAGCTGGAACGGGTATTGAATTTGGGACCTTCTACTTCCCCTCGAACAGATGCAGTACTGACATGCAAATGAAACCAAATTACCATCAGATAATGGCCCAAATGGCTAATGTGGGCACATCCTAAACCTACTGCTAATCGCGATACGGCCGATCTGGTTAGATGGTCGTTGACGGTCGTTGGGGACGAAGAGGTGAAAGTTTCAAAAGTCAACAAACGTTTCACCGCTGTTGTTACGTTCAACAAGACCATATCCGCCTGTCTAAGCAAGGTGTTTCCAGAGTTTACCTTCGTATACAGATTACATATCACTATCACAATTTCGGCCTTAGGATCTCTTCCCGAAAACTCCATTGGTATATAGTACTATACACTTATGATGCCCCTTATCCTGTGCCAAACCCTTGGAGCCGAAGTTCTATCAGAAACTGACTACCAGGTCAATGGCACCATTGCTTTGCTCTGTATACTTTGTGTCAAGAGTATTAAGGCCTGTAAGAATGTTGTTTTTAATTGCCTTAACAATGCAGATTACGTTGCACAACAGTACATATTCTTTTGGTCTCCCCGTAAGCCATCGCTTGTTTTTTTCCTCCAGTCCAGTACAGCTTTATTTATTTATTTTTTGTAATGGAGGTGGACAGTCTTTAAAAGGCTCAAAAGGCTTCCGCGAATTTTTAATTATTAAAACTACATCTTATACCGCCTCGTTTCCAGGGAAATGTCAGAAGGTACCAAATCATGTTACGAATTGAGCTCAATTTAGCTTTCTCTCGTTTCTTCCATTAGAGCACTAGTAATCGTATCTTCTGTTAATAAGTCTCGACAGTTCGAAAATATATCTTTTTTGAACACTGAATAGTAGACTGAAAATTTCAACTTCTAGATGTTCTTGCGTTAACCTCCATAGCCTGTGAAAAACTAGGCAAGGCTATAATTGGTCCGCCTCTACTCCTACCTTTCGGTCGTTTCTTTGAGTCGGAGATTGATCTGAAGCTCAGTTAACTATTTTTTTGGTGTTGTCTCCGCTTTTACCATCTATACTACATATCTAGAATTGTCGTAAAGAAAAAACGCTCCTTAAAAATCACTGTTGTATAGGCCGCTATGTAGTATCCTTCGACAAGCCTGCGCTGCGAAAGGCAAGGTGGAGATCACTTTTACTTACTTGCAGGGAAACATTATCCTTACTAGGACAACGTTCGTTCTGACTACTTTGTAGCAAGTATGGTGTAAGTACTCCTTTCAATTTGTTTCTTTTTGTAATTCTCACCACTCCCAAGTATCTGATAGCCCAAGGTAAAGATGAAGATTCCTCAGGGTAAGACCAGCATGATTACTCTTACAGGTCCTTGTAATGAGAATTACTTGCAATGACAAAAATTTAATGGAAATATGGATCTCATTCAAATGAAATTTTATAAATTTGGAGTATCTCCATTCATCCGTACTCATGGAAGCTGAAAGATACTCAGAGGTCGCAACTAGAACACATAAATATGAAAAAAGAACTTAGATATAATCAGAATGCAATTTATTCACCTCAAATCAATAAAATGACTTATTGAGCTGCCTTCTTTTTCCAAAGGCCAACACCTCCCAAAGCTGAATGTCCCCATCCCCCAAGGCCATGTCCAGCAACGAGAGTTGGAGCACTATAAGTAGAAATAATTGGAGCAGCGACACCATGACCACCAAGAACCGGACCAGCTAATCCATGAGTGGCGAGAATTGGGGTTGCAGTAACAACTGGAGCGGCGATACCACCATGTCCTAATCCTAGGCCGGAATATCCATGGGCCAACGGAGCGACTAAGACCGCAGAAGCAGCACCGATCAAAGCAAAAGCCAATACAAGAAGTTTCTGCAAGAAAAGTATCTAAATAATCTAAGAAAGATATTATTCTACTTTCGTTACCATTTTGGTTGTTTGTGTTCTCCTCTGGATAAACAGATTCTAACTGATGCCTTCCTGAGTTTCCTTTCCATTATTTATACCACCTTTGAGCAAATGCATGATGAATTTTGAAAGTAAATTGCATAGGAAATTGATTACCTTGATAATTGCGAGCCGCTCACAACTTTATTACCAAAAAACTACACAAAACGACAATTGCAACAGAAGCCGAATCTGCATGATTTAAAATTAACCTGGTTCCCTGCATTTTTGATGACTTTCTGCTGCGCTTTGACGCTTTAAAAGCGAGAAAAGAATTCACACCTGTTTAGAAGCAGCGAAAGTATATCGAGAATAACTAGTTGCATTGATGGAAAGTATCTTCAATTGAATTATTATTTTGGAAACCGTCTGGATACAATTGCTGGAATTGATATGGACAAGATACCCAACGGCCCAAAAAATGGAGGAGATAAGGAAGATGATTATAATGCAGGGCTCCAAAAACTAAATGCCGGTACTTTATCAAAGTGACCAAGCGACCATGGAGAAGTTCAACATATGTTTATGACAAATCTAAATAGAGAGGATTTCCATGCCCATAGGGATTTGTCATGTGAATCGTAAAGGGGTATTGTTGACTGCAAATCGACGCAATATACTCAGTAGAAGACTCGAAGGAAATAGGGACAAGCCGAGCCACTTTTTATTTTACAGAGTGAACAATTGTATCAATATAAGTTGATAAACAAGAGAACCTTGATAAGATGCTTAAAGTTGTTCTACATTATGGCACTGGATGATCAAAATAACTAAGTGGCAAGTAGGAAAATTACTCAAATAGTGCATAATAACTAGAGACTGAAAAATCGGTTGCGCCATTTTGCTCTATTAAAGGCCTCAGTCGCGAAGTTTTCAAATCCCCACCCAGGGTATCAAGCTACCTTGTTCCGGACGCCCTTTCGGTCACTCACCAACGGTTTCGATGTTCAGACCAACCTTGGGAAGTGAATTCGGATGTAATCAAAGCGTGTCACGCTACTGGTCCAACGCAACATCTTCGCGTCCATTACCGCAGAAAGCCGTTCATGGTCTTTGGTAGTCGGTCAACACTTAGAACCATAGAGGGCGACAAAGCATTGTGATAAATTTTAGATTTGAGATGATCGTTGATACGTCGATCACAAAGAAGACCAGTTGTGGAACGCCACTTCATCCCCAATTTCATAACTCAGTTCTCCATTGTCTGACAGCATTGGCCCGATATATTTAAATCACTCAGTTCTGGGCAGAGAACTACCATTGACAGTGATGTGTAACCGTATTGCATGAGGTGATCACTTCATTTGCCCTTAGGAAACCATTTCCACAAACAAATACCTAAGGTTCATCTATAAGAAGAGTAAAAGTCCATTGAAAAAACCTCAAACTAAAATAGCAATTACTTCTAATTATAATGGAAATGCTCCTTGATAATTTTGGCAACCACAGCCACATCAAGCTAGCGCAGGAAGGGGACCTCACAATAGAGCTTTATTTAATCACTTTCTGAGGATGATCGAGTTTCAGTCACGGTTAGTCACGCATGTTTGCGTCCGTCATTGTGCTGTCCCACTGCTGTACCGCATTAAGGGTGATGATGCAGTAACAGAAGCACAATCTTACTAAATTTAAGTAGAAGGAGAGACACAGTGCCTCCCCTATTCTCTACAGAGTATAAGTCTGCCTGTTCCAATTGCGGAGAAAATGGAAAGGCGGGTAATTGGGCACTACATTGACCACCACCAACAACAATTTCTTGCAGCACACGCTAAAGGGAGTACTCATGAAGAAACGAATCATAAGATAGATACATGGAGACGACTATGATGTTTCTCCTCTTGTGACGATGATAAGTGTGCTGAATAACGATTTTTCCTAACATCATACATACGACTATGTAGCAGTGTATCTGGATAGATGAGCGGTTAGAATACAAGGCTATCATACGGAAGGTCGCGCTTCAAATCTCATTGGTGGCAGTGGGATTTGTATCGTGATTTGACGTCGAATCCCAGTCGACTCAACTGTGAATGAGAACCTGAGTCAAATCAGGGTAATAATCCCGGGCGAGCGCAATGCCGACCATATTGACTCCTACATTGTACTGCAGTGTACCGTTACGGTCTTGAATGAAGTGCTCTAACACACTTCAAGGCCCTGATCCAATATGAATTGTTGCACCAACGATTATTATTATTATTATTTAGCAGTACCCATTAACAAGGAGCTCCTTGCTTTAACGCATGTCATTCTTTTTATTTCTGTTAGCAACTTACTCTGGGATGCCCGCGGGTCAAAAGGCGTCCGATTTTACAAACTGCCATAAAGGCTGTTCCGCTCATTTCTTCCTTGGCACTGTAGCGTTCGAGATTTATGTCCGGGTTCGGTTCACCGAGCAAAGAAATATTCCCTGTCTGCCTAGCTTGGTAGCCACGATGGTGAACTTAGTCCTTACGCACACCATTCGGATTATCTATTGGAGCCACTTTACAGAAGCCTCTAAATGGGGGAGACCAACGTGTTAATCCTGTTTACTAAAATTTTACTATTCCTTTTCGCTTTTGTGTAATCTTCCTGCTCCAATGGAGGCCTTCTCTACCTGATGTAATTGCTTCCTAAAAAATTCTTTCTCACTCCTGCAGACACTGTGGAAGTAGGCTCTAATACAGACCACTTGTAAGTGTAAACCACTACCGGTATACTGGCCGATTGTACGCTGAGGGCCAGGTCCAGGATGCCATAGGCAAGAAGTGTTACTATTCGGTTGCATTCCCTTTTCCCTTTTCCCTTTTTCACTTTCATTGATAAAAGGTTCTGGTTACTGGAAAATTTTGACAATTAAGCCCCGGACGAACCGGCAATAGTCAGGCTTCAAATCCTTTCCTTTAGGGGCATTGCTCGACTTTCCTTTCATCGTAGAATTTAAGTACAGGTTTTTCATAAAAGTGAAGGCTCCTCTTTCCGCATATTTCTCTGCGGTGAAAAATGCATTTGGTGAGGTCTTCAAAATTCTGGTCTGGGCTATAACTAGATTAGGCGATATATATACTTAACTTAACTTTCTATCTCTCTGCTTCTCTCTCTTTCTCTCTCTCTCTGCTTTGGACATTTAGTTCTTCCCTTAGACCATCCTTATGAGCGACTTAGCGAGGGTGAAGAACGGGATGCTTCCATTTATTGGTGAATAAGAAGTGATATGTAGTGTTGATCAAAACGCCATTGTTATTCGCCATCGGGAATAATATCAAAAATGTTCACGCCACGTCAAGCTTTAAAATAAACCATGAGCATCATCAATGGCACAACAACCGGTATTCGGTTTGAACCTGCTTTGGTTAGGAACTCCGGACATCCCGTTTTGAGACGGGGTCCACCAATTACATATCCTTAAAAGTTGTTCCACATCCGGGCTACGCCGTCGCTCCATCAGATTCAGTTTCTGATCCGTCTCCTTTTTTTACCATAGATATTGCCCTTCTACATAGACTTTCTGGGCTGAATCATTTATACCTATTCGGATTAAGTGGCACTGCAACCTATTGAGCCGTTCAAATGTTCCTCTTTTCCGATGTCTGGTGGAGGGGTGTTAGATATGCCTCGCATTCACTGGTATGAAGACTTAGCCTGCATTCAGCATAAACCAGTATTGCAGGACTCGTCACTTTGAGGAGCTAATTGTGCCTCCAATTCAATTCGCGTCCGAAGAGGACTGTGGAATTACTACACGGTAAGTATTCACATTAAACCCTCAGCTCCTTCTGCGGTATCTGGAAGGTGAAACGAAGACAGCCATGTCTCATCTACAGTTGTCGAGTAACAATTATGAATCTCTTTTTCTGATATTAGAAGAAGGATCGGCGCAAAGCTACTAGTGTGTACATGGGCCCAATTCTCGGCATAAAGAAACTAAGCTTCAACTCGGCTAGTGCCATAATAGTTACACATTTTGAGGAGATACTTACGCCGCTCATAAATAAAGGAAACCTGGTAAAGTCCCCGTCAGGTTACCAGACACCGCGAACATGTCTGGCATGATCAACATGCAACCGTGCCTTTGGAAATTACTACATTCCTCTCAGTCAGGATAATATACCAACGGTGGAGAAATTGAAAGAGAATCACTCCATCGACAATTTCTTCTGAGTGAAGTGACGTTATTAACTGAAGAGATGGCAGATTTTCTGAATTCAGGCGTATTCAACCTCGAAAGTAAATTGCAAATTATTTAGGATTGTTGGAAAGAATCGCGACCACCACATCACTCTGTTACCAGCTAAAACCGCGCGGATTCAACGGAGCAAGCCTACCATGTGATATTGACAACGGGCTCGCCGAGCGAATCTGGCACCGCACCGCGAAGCAACCGCCAGCTCGTCGAATGCTTTCAGCTTCGACAAGAAGACCCACTTGCGCCCGTTTCGAACGTTGAACTTAAAGGAGCGTTCGCCTCGCTCCAGAACTCTGGTTGCAGCGGCCTCTAGGGTCCCAAAAGAGCATGCATTTGAGCACGTCTCGAGGTCCCTGGGGGTATTTGCCTTCGTTGCCGCGTGTCGGGAAGGCGGAATCGGCCGTAGCTTCAAAGCGCGTCTCTGATTAGACGCAACACGTCAGAGTCATTTAACCATGTTTTGATGGCCAGCCCCGCCGAACCTGAGAAGCAAATTCACCCTGTACACAATCTCTGCTGGGCTGGCTGCGAACTCATCTCGGTGGGCTGTGCGGAAGCCGAGTAGGACGAAAGGCAAGGACCACGACCACGATGGACGGTCGTGAGCCATTGAGGCGGCTTTTAGCGTCCGGTGCCAACGGACCATATCAGTGGACGGTGGATTGTATGCCGTTGTCCTATGCGGTTTGAAGCCAAGGAACTTGCCTAGCTCCTCGAAAAGAGTAGACGAGAATTGGATTGCCTGGTCCATGATGATTACGGCAGATACGCCAAAGTGCAGGATCCACCCTCGACAGAGGGCCTTGGCACATGATTGTGCCGTAATGTCACTCAGAGGTATTGCCTCAAGCCACCGCGTAAACCTGTCGATAATTGCGAGGCAATACTTGTATCCTTGCGAGTCTAGGAAACTCCTTGAATTTGTATTTGGAGTTTGTCTTCAGGTTCTGAAGCTCCGCGTCGTCTTATTGTTCCTTGGTGATTACCGTATATTGGACCGTGGCAGGGACTGTGATCTCCGAGATTCAAGACAAAGCGTCTGCAACAACATTGTTCTTTCCACACACGTAATCTGGCTGATATAACTTAAGTGCTGTAACTGGCGAAGGGACACTTTTTCGGGCTTTTTCTAAACGCGAAAGTAAGGGGCTTGTGGTCCGTGAACACAGTGGACGGCCTGCCATCTTAAGAGAATTGGAATTATTTTATGGCGAGGTATTTGGCGAGTAGCTCACGATTGTGGGCGCTGTACTTACGTTCAGCTGGGTTAAGTTACTTTGAAAAGAAGCTTAATGGTTGCCAGGACGTCGCAGGTGCGAACCCTGAACGCCATCGAGTATTCGCCTCTGCTGCCGCATTGAACAGGCGTGGAATCAGCTGACGGCCTGACAAAACAATTTGGTAATCGGAAACTGGCCAAGACGATATATCTTCGGAAGATTCCGTTCAACTGTAGGGGAAGTATGAATTTGAGCTACCAGAACTGGAATCTATTCGTATACCACGGTGGATCCATTATTCGAAGAACACCCGAAACCAGCTTCAAAGCTTTTGTAAAGGTTCGGAATCAACGTATGCTGCCGTCATTTATACGTCCATGGTATCTAACGTAGGTACCTGTCGTGAGACTTAATCTTACGGTCCTCTTAAGACACGGATTGATTTTATGACCACAATCAGAGCCCCGCTGAGACAAGCAACAACGGTACCAGTCTATACCAAGTGCATGGCTTAGCATTCATACTGGTGGATGCAAGAATTACCTAAATCTCTACCGAACTATGGAGTACGGCACCGGTGTTGATACGCAACACCACGTCGAGGCCCGAAGGTCTCTTCTTGCTTGAGCATAACCACAACCACCATGAAACTCCGACTAGGGGGCCCAACCGCAAATAACCGAGCTGTCCTCACATACAACAAGAGTTCACCCGAAGTATGTGAGTCCAGGGGCTAAGTTCTTTTAGGACGCGAATATCTAAGGGCCGTTCTAAAACACTTTTGAAAACCTACGTTGGTGTTTTACTTTCTATGGTAACTAATGATTGGTCGACTGGTTTAAGTTTTAATCTTAAATAGTCTCTCAAGATTTTAAAGCATTGCTGCCAGCATCAGTGGAATCAAGTCAAAATGGATTGAAGAAGCTGCTAACATAAGGGCTAGACAATAAATCCATTATATGAATTCGTATTTTCCAAGAAGCTTCCGTTTCGTCCCCCGCCCACCTACGGTTCTATGCTGTGTATTCCTAGGGCCCTGATCATCGATGGCCATCCTGGTATAGAGGATTTCCGACTAATAACAAACACGTCTATGGCTACCTAGTCTGTGCTTCAACCAGGTTTTTCGTTCGAAATTGTATCGCCCCAAAGTGCATTGACGAAAATCTGGGCAAACGTTTATAGCAACTTGGAGCTTCTGAGTGACAGCAACAACCGCTTTTAGTGCATCACTCTATAGCAACGAAGAGGGAACGCTGGCGCGGAATAACTTCAACTTGATATTAGCATCGAAATGCCTACATTTCCAAGCCAAAGGGTGAAGTCGAATCTAGCGTCCAATTACATCGAATTCAGTGTCGACAGCAGCAGAAACAACGCTTCTAAGATAGATATGATTCTCCTGGTATTTGTCTTGAGTTTGGCTCAGTTTGTCATTCGATGAAGGCCCACGTCTCGGTTAGAGAGGAAACGGATACGAGATAGTATCGGCCATTATCCCTCCACGTTCCTCAGTCAAGGCAGGCTGATGAACGTCCTCCATTAAAAGCAGCCTGGTCAAGTTCTGCTTTCGATTGCAAATTCCCCTGAGATATGACATATGACATTTAGCGCATTCATATATTGTCCTAGTAACAGCTATTAATTTCTTCAGAATGCTCATTTTGTGTAGAGAATTCCAGTTACTCTCTAGTTCAAAGTGTCGAAAACCTTCTGGAGATAATTTAAGAGCAAGCGGAGGTGGGACTTAGGGCGCAGCTCCACAATGAACAGCAGTGGTTGATGTGGTCGGTACAGGACCATTCAAATTGAAAACCAGCCTGCTATCAGTCCAATAAGCTTTCGAAGTATTTGTTGTTGCACTTGAGATGGGTGCCCTTCTTCACAATCTTGACAATCATTTTTCGTTGATTTGGCAGAATCTGTGTAGGATGTGTAGAAGCAACAACTTTGCGAAGACTGAAGGGGCTGGAATGATTAATTTCACAGAGAGAGTGTTAAACGTGGCGGGTTTATTCTCCTTGAGCATATCCTTAGAAAAAATTACTTCACTTCTATTAGGATTGTCAGTCGGTATCGGCTTGTTACTGTTGTTTGCCATTTCATCTAGAAGAGATGCAATTTCGCCAAACGTTATACGTACGAAAATTGTTACAAAAGCCTCTTCCATGACCCATGTTGTTCACCGTGCTAGATGAGGAGCCAATCGTTGACGTGCTTCATCAAACCATCCACCAAACCAGTTCTTACAGTCAACTACAAGTTTTTTCATAATACCGAAAACAGTACTTGACTCCTGATTATTTGTCGGAATCTCTGCTACCTTGACCTTCACCCTCGAGAAAGTGATCCGTGATGCTGAGGTAAATGCAAGAGATACGATCCTCTTTAAGTCCACCTGACTACTGGCCTATGCTGACGACATCGACATCATGGGAAGAATCACCCGAGACATACCAACTGCCTTCATCCAGATCGAGCAGGCGGCCATTGGGGCGAGATCTTTGGCTGCACATGAAGGAAAGACAAAGTATATAGTGGCAACGTCAGCACCGAAAACCAACAAGCCAACAACATCAAACCGCACTGGTAAAACGGGAAGAATAACGATAGGAGAATACAACTTTGAGACCGTTGATAACTTCTCCTATCTAGGGTCGATAATCACAACCGATAACAGCTACGATGATGAAATCCCCGCACGGCTGTTGTCAGCCAACAGGGCCCTACTTCAGCTTACAAAAACTGTTCCGCTCGAAACGTCTCACCACAGAGTCAAACCTCTTACTGTAGAAGACAATGATCTTACCAGTCCTCATGTATACTTCGGAGACCAAGATTTTCAACAAAGTTCTTACTGGACAAAACAATGAACTTGCCAGTCCTCTTCCTCGGAGATATGGGTTCTTAGGAAGAAAAATTGGCCGCGTTCGAGAGGAGAATCCTCCGAAGAATTTTTGGCCCCCTATATGAGGATGGACGATTCCATAGCCTACATAACGACGAAATCAATGAGCGATACCTGACTGTCAGGTTGTGGATAAAATCCGGTTTAATTGGTTGCGATGGGCGGGTCATTTAATCCGTATGGATGAGGTTGATTCCACCCGGAAAGTCTATAAGGGCAATATCTGTGGTAGAAGAAGAAAACGAGGCAGACCCCTCGATGGAGCGATGGCGTAGGCCAGGACGCCAGACAGCTTTTAGGGATATCGAATTAGTGGACCACGGCGCAAAACCGGGATGTCTGGAGTTCCTTATTAAGGCAGGCCTAGACCGGATACCGGTTGTTGCGCTGTTGATGATGATGATGACCTTCGCAACAATAAATTCTCCCTCGGCGAAAAGCAGGTTACTTTGCGTTTAATGACAACCTCTTCGGAACGTGGGAGACAACTTGACGCGTAAGAAACAATTCCTTCTAATCATGAAGCAACGCACATTGATATTCTTCGGCGAGTTGTTTAGAATGTCTATCCTCTGGTTAGAAAAGTAGCACTTCCACTGCCAGTCGAATCACAGAGGCATGTTAACCGTGGGGGTTGTTACTTTCCATCTCTGCAAGTAGTTGCGGATGCAATATATAAGTCAAGGTAAGCAAATATTAAGTATGATCATGCTCGAAGTGAATGTTACCAATCCTCTGGTTACGCATATCCGGAAGACAGCTCCTAAATTTACTACTGACCGCAATGTAGTTGATCTAAATTAGTGTATGTTGCCTTTCAGTTGAAACTCAACTGACTTTATTAGGGGATTTAGTAATGCTTCTTCTTGACATGGTTCAGTTGGTCGTAGAAGGCTTGCTTCTATTCTGTAACGAAGATGGACTAGAATCTCGCCGTTGAGACTCTTAGTTTTCTTATACTAGTTCCAGGAACTCGAAGGCATTACCAGGATTTATAGATAAAGCATTAATTTAACACGCCGGCTATTCTGTTACAACAAAGCATATCACCCATAAAATGGCCGCTGGCATGGATGCAAAAGATCCTTCCAGAAGGTGATTTGAGAGTCTAGACCATCACCACCTATTACCATCATTGTGAAGAGAAGCAGGTTGAGATGGTGAATCTTTGTCCTTCGCCAACCAGAGTTCCGAAAGATTCGAACAGTCAACCAGAAGCAGAAGACACAGTTAGCGGAGCCATCGAGCACACTACGGGTAAAAAGCAGAACTGAGTTAGGTGCTGCGAGCGTAAGTGTTTCGAGGCAGCAATGTAGGACTGATATGAATGGTGTTGTGGCGACGCTTCAAAAGAAAACAAGAGTGTTACTAAAGAACCTACAAGCGTCCATTCTAGGGGGGCCAAGAACCCATAAGTGAACTTCTGACTCAATCTTCCGCTGAACTGAATAGAGCCGTTCTTTCTAAGATTTTATCGAAAGGAAAGATATTAAGTAGGAACCTGACATAAAGATGGAATAGCTTCTCCTGCGGCAAGGTAAATGAAATAGACTTATTTTTACTGACTATATTCTAGCCGAAAAGTTGTCTCCATTCCTGATTGACAAAATTTTTAGTAGACAAAACTGCCAAAAGATTTATTAGTCTCTATTGTAAGTATTCAATAAGATATATTTATCTTCTTGCAGAAAATAAATCCAAGCGCAGTCCAATTTGTTTTTATGTTAACTCAGACAAAGGACATGAATTAGCTTTTCATCGAAATGTATTTATCATCATCAGGCATTTCTCGTTCTCATTGGTGTCCATAAAAATGCAAATAAGGGTGTCCGTCAGCAAAGTTTTTTGTGTTCGGTTCGTGAGATAATCAAGTTTCAAGGCCACTATCTACAACATCTTTTATTGATTTTTAATATCATAGAAGTTTCTAGCCATAAATACCTTAAGTTGCCGATAGTTAGTCACTACTGTATTTGGAGAGTAATACTAAGAAGCGCATGTCATAAAATACGTCATGACTTGTTTCATCAATTCGACATGCATGTACAAATTTGTGCGTTATCTGCTGTATATCACATTATCGCTTATTGGAATTAAATACTTGAAAGAAACCAGAATGAGGCATTTCCGGATAAAATGAAAGTAGTTTTGAAACTGCAACGTTTTAGGAGTAATGACACATTTCCTGAATGCTTCGTCGGTTTTCTTAGAAAATAAAGGTTTCAATTTATTCCTTGTGAACTTTTCGCGGGGAAGAATATCAGCATGAGTATTTATGAATAGTGGATTGTCAATCTCTAAAATATCCTAGGGATTTTCCACTCACAACTTCCTCCGTTTACCCTCGCGACATTCCACAGGCAGGAGGAGCGTTGCGTTGGTGCTCGCCGGCAAGTAGCGTCAACCACTTCGAACGCGATGTACTGGTGGTTTCTTGCCGCCACCCGTTGATCGATGATGTCAGAGATTTCGACCCAAAAGTGTTGTCAGGAATGCTGCCTTCATAGCCTGGGCGCCGAAACGTGGGCGCGGAAACCACGAGCCCGGTTCTCGTCGCCATTTCCAAAATCCGTTTCCCTCTCCGGTTGAGACATGCCCCTTTCGAGGGCCCTAGCATTAAAATCGCAGCCTACCAGGATTCGTCCTTCCATGCCCGAAACGGCGTCCTCCAGAGCATTATGCTTCCGCCGAAAGTCCAACGTCAGACAACGTTAGCCTTAAACACCGAATCCAGACAAACCCATCCCCTCGGCCTTCGGCAAGAACACCAAATCGAACGTCGTCCCGAACCGAGATAGCGGCGGTGCCCGATAAGTCGAGATGCCATGAAGTCGGGTCCCTATTTCGGTATTGCTTGCTGATTGGCACTAGATCAATATTTTCCTCCGCAGGAACTGCGCTAGCAACTGGTGAGCAGTTGCGCTCCGGTACATGTTAATTTGTAAGACGCGGATCATGCCATTCACGCTCTAGCCCTTTCTAGTTCCGCCCTAAAGATTGGACACCGTTCCGAGCCCGCAGTGTGTGCGACGCTCTCACCAGACGGCCCACGATCTTTGCAGAGAACGCAACTTTCACTTTCATTCCAGGTCTTCGCTTGGTGACCTCCCTGGCCGCATCTCCGGCATGATGTTCTCCTGTCCGGTCCCTTGCAAGTTGCTGATGTGTCTCCGTAGTCCAGACACCTTGGTGGGGACTATCTACATTCCTGGATACTACCCATCCAATTTTGATTTTACCGCTGCTAAGTAGTTTCCTCGCATATTGCTCGGAGACTTTTACCCCGGCGAGTTTTTGGCCTCGAGCATTTACATAGGTGATATCTATCAGAGCGTTGGTTACCCCTGAACATTCACGCTTTATCGCCTCCTCCACTTCGACCTTTTCGGTGAGGCAGTCAAGATACCGTATTTCTACAGAGAACATGGGCTCTAGGGTTGAAACAAGAGCCTTAACCCGTTGACCGCTTCGCAGAACGTACTCTTCCTAGTCGTCTTCGGGCCCAGTTCGACGAGAACTCCACCATTCATAGTTTTCCGTATGGAAGACACCCCTGCTCTGTTATCTCCGGGTTTCATCCTGTAGCAGATTTCACTTAGGGTTTCCGCAAATGTCTTGCCTTACATCGGCTTAATGGGTAGAGCCGACGGTCTCGTCCTTCGCCTCCTCGTCTTTTCTGCTCCTGGTTGGCAGCCACCTTGTCATTGGACAGACGGGTTTCTGGCGGCGAAGTTGATTGTTTCCGTTCATCTTTATTTGGCTTCTTTTTAGGGTCCTGGAAGTCTCCTCCAGGCACGCCGTCCTCTTTCCACTTTCTCCACAATTCGCTCTTAATTGCGATCCGTTTGACGCAAGCAGCGTTCTCAGCGAGGAGTGCGGTTGTTTCTGATTTCGAATAGTCTTCTGCCGCTCTCCACGTTCACCTGTAGAAGGAGATGCAATCCAGTGGTTCCCGCAGTTCCATCAGCCCGTTTTGGATCCCTTTCCTCTGGAGGAACGTTGCCGACCGCTTATGCTTCACCACTACCGCGCATTTCCTGATGAGTCTTTCCTCTTCGGCTCTAGCTAGACCGGTCGACTGCACTTCCACTCGGTACGTGTCCGAATCTACCTGCACAGGACTAGCGATCCTGACTGGGCTTTTTTTTATTCAGAACAGGGGTTCCTTGATATTTCGTCGATTTTTTTGGTGGGTTTGGTTTATTTTCCATGGTAAACTCCCCAGTGCATAGTGTGCAAGAGAGCGGGCCGCAATAATCGGGAACGAGTGTACCTTTGGTAACACAGCCCCTACCCCAGTTTCCTGGGGCTTGACCTACGATTAGCTGATCCCGGAATTCACGAACAAATCAGCGCTCGCTCGGGGCAACGAGGTCTACTAACACGGGTTCAATTCAAACTACTCGATCAGGGTCTCGAAGGGGTTGGCTCCAGATACACATCGCAACTACCACCTTGGCAGAGCTAGGCTCACATCACTCCATCGACGTCGGCAGAGAGCTTTCTAGGTTCCGGGAACTACCAGTGTGTCCTGACGTATACCAGTCATTCGCGGTTCGCTCTTCATCGAGAGGCTTTCTCTGCTAGCTAGAGGGTCAGAACTACTTATTCGGAGTTGTCACACCCTGTACCGTAAGCGAGCTCTTAAAGGTCGCTGATAACCCCTGAGGGGGAAGTTGGGGAGTGAAAGATCAAAATATTCACACTTAAAACGATCTGACATTATATTCAAAAACGGTTTGAACGTAAAATAAAAGAAAATGCAAATCAGAATAAAGGCACCCTGCTATAATTAAAAACGTCTTAGTAAACATAAAGTCGTTTGAGGAGCAGTGTCCCGTTAAAATCTTTTCCAAGGTTTTCATTTTCCGCTTCGTAAGGCGCATTAAAAATGCCTTTGAAGAAGCCATAAAAATTTTCGTATGTCCGCAGAAATTCAAATTTCTTTGGGTGAATACTTGCAACTACACTCTTCGGAGCAGACTTAATAGTGGATGGCCGGATATTAGATGCTGGCTCTAGTCCCACCATTGTGGATCCAGATCATTTGTAAGCTATTACCAGCGATGTTTGAATTTCCTGGAACCGACGTCGTGAATATTTCGTCCTAATGGCTAAGTTTTCGCAGCAAGTGGTGGTAACTTGGTCTTCAGTTTCGATGATGCTGAACCACTGTCGGGACAGATTCGAATGTTGCGACTCTGAAATTTTCATCGCAAAAAATTCTTTTCCTACCAAGGAAATGGCATATCTCCTAATGGAACATAGCGTGTTTAACACGGCTGTTGGCAGTAACTGCCGGTTTTCCGAAATTGGCTTCCATCCCCTCCAGGCCGTCCCGAGACGCTTGCATACCTTCTCCACTATTTTACCCCATGTACTCCTGGGACGCCCACCCATCGGCCATTTTGGATAGGGAATTTCACTGCATGACCTTTTCACCGTAGAAACTGCAGAAATTCACAAACCACTCACCGATACCGTAACGGTCGCCAAGACTGTGTTTTTCCATCATATATCCAAGTGAACTGTTGTCAGAGCCTATTTTTCACATTGATATCACCCATCAAAATCACAATGTCGTCTTTAGGAAGACTCTCCTGAACTGTGTCTCATTGCTCTGAGAAAGCATTCATCTCGACTATATCGGAAGTTTCCGTTGGTGCGTAGCACTGTACAAATCAGATGTTCCTTAATCGGGACCAAAATCTTGTAGTCAAGATCCTTTCAAAAATTGGTTTCCATATCAAGAGAGCGCATTGCGGTAGTCATCAGCAAAAATCGGACACTAGATTCGTTCTGCGACTAGCTAACTTTGGAGAGTGCAAAAGCACATTGCCACTTGAGGCTTTTATCGTTTAAGCCAAGAGTTGTAACCGTGATGTCAGTTAACATACAAAGCGTTATTGACTTTTCGGTAGGAGTAAAGTTTCGAAATTTTCCAGTTGCTAACCGCGGTTTACGTAGTGTTCATTACCCCAGCAATACTTAGGCAACCAAGCCTTTAGATCTGCGTCAACAGCTTGGTGCTCGATCAACGAGCACAATTCAGTTTCGACCACCGCAGGACGCATGCATACATTGTGGATGTGCACATCCGAAGGATCCATTGTGCTAAAACTCCTTAGGTGTTACCTATTGCGGCTTCAGAGCGATCAGTAGGAATCTGATATTGTTAGTGAACATCCCAATTTTGCTTAAGATCGAGATATACCCCTTAGTACTTTGTTATTTATACCGGCTGGATTTTCAACCCTGATAAGATGGATATCGTGTGGCTACCCCACTTAACTTTCGTAATGATCGTAATTGGTGCAGTCTTCCTGGCGTTTCGTTACGGAGGCATAAACTGTGGATCATCTGTCGAATTGGATTCAACTGATCACATATTGTCCCCGGAAATCTGATGATAACTATTGCAGCCAGATCGTAAGGAAATGCTTGTTGATTGGCTTCACTTGGTGTTCATTAACAGAGGCAGGAGAGTGTAAGACATCCTACCTCAATAGAATCCCCTCCGACTAATATTTAGATCTTTTGTCATTCCAGCATGCGAAGAATAAAACTGACTAACATCGGGTCGGGGGTCAAGCAGTATACTGCAGGATAGACTGATGCGGAACATAGCTCCCTGAGGCCAACCTATCCTTCTCTAAGGATGAGTTGTCTCTCCTCTGGGACGGTGTGTGCCTTTTCAGGGGCCAAGCCTCTCGTCTTTTTTTTTTTTTTTTTTTTTTTTTTTGAGGAGGTGGAAATCTTCAAAAGACACTGGTCTGGACACACCAGCGCGTGGGATTTTTACCCACTAAAACCACCCCCGACTCCCTCCCTGCCCCGCGGCACCACCATAAGGTATTACATCACGGGGCGGAGTCAGCTCACTCTAGCTTAATCCCATTTCTTCTATACGCGGCGCACGTGACCGCGCTTTTCTGCTTTCCTCTGCCTTTCGCAACTTATCTTGAATCGATGCGATCATGGAGTTGACCGCATCCCAATTCTCTTGATGTGCTAGCATTTTCGGCACCAGATTTTCTGGTACCAGCACCTCTCCTAGAGTCTCCTCTAGGTTCCTCCTTTCTTCCACAAATCTCGGACAGTGGAAGAATACATGCTCTGGGTCCTCTGGGACTCCATCGCAATTTGGACAGTCGGGTGAGGTCTCCAATTTAAACCTGTGAAGGTATTGGAGATATCCTCCATGTCCCGTGAGAAACTGGGTGAGATTATAATTAACCTCACCGTGTCGTCTCTCCAACCACTCCCTGATGGCAGGAATGAGCCTGTGAGTCCACCGACCCTTTCCCGAGCATTCCCACCGCTCTTGCCATCTATTTATGGATCTCTCCTTCTCAGCCTTCTTCGTCTGCAATAAGGGAGAGATTGGCTTCGCATGGTATATATTCGCCATCTCATCTGCCAAGATGTCAATGGGCATCATTCCAGAGATGACGAATGCTGCATCATCTGAGACAGTCCTGAAGGCAGAGCATACCCTCAGGGCTGTCCTCCTGTAGACTGCATTCAGTTTGCTAGTGTTAACTGACATCCGCAACGCCTCGCTCCAAACTGGGGTCGCATAGAGCATAATTGAGGTCACCACCCTGGCTATAAGCAACCTAGAGGTATGCCGTGGCCCTCCCACGTTCGGCATCATCCTGGCCAGGGCCATACTGGCAGTGGATGATTTATCACAAACATACTGTACGGGTTGCTTATAGCTGAGCTTCCTGTCTATCACCACCCCCAAGTATTTGATGGCCGGCTTGGAAGTGATGATATGATTCCCAATTCTAACACAGGCGTAATTTCTCTTCCGGCGCTTCGTGATGAGGACTGCTTCCGTTTTTTCCTCCGCAAGCGTCAGACCAGAGCTCTCTAACCAGCATTTGACAGCACTGATTGCCTCGCTTGAGTATAACTCAGCATCTTCGAGATGCTTTGCGACAACAACCAGTGCAATGTCGTCAGCGTAACCCACCACTGTGGCTTCCTCCGGAAGGGGAAGATTAAGTACATCGTTGTAGATGATGTTCCACAGTAGTGGGCCCAATACGGAGCCCTGCGGGACGCCCGCGGAAACGACGTACTCCTGCGGTCCGTCATCAGTGTCGTACCAGAGTCTCCTTACAGTTAAATAACTATCGACAATTGCGGCGAGGTAGGCGGGAATACCAACCTTCGCTAGGGATTTCCGGATTAGATTCCAATTGGCCGAATTGAATGCATTTTTCACGTCCAGGGTTACTACCACGCAATATTTGCTGGTACTACCCTTTCCGTGGATTGCATCTTCGGCCAAGCCAGTAACCAATTTGATGGCATCAATGGTTGATCTGGCTTTCCATACTGCCGATGTGAAAGGCCGCCTTGGCTCTCAACTACTGGGAGTAATCTATTATAGATTACCCGCTCTAGCATTTTCCCCACCGTGTCCAAAAGACATATGGGTCGGTATGAGGATGGTTCACCTGGTGGTTTACCAGGCTTAGGCAGAAGCACCAACTTCTGCCGCTTCCATACCGCTGGAAATATTCCCTCGGACATGCACGCTTCGAACAACTCAGCAAACATGTCCGGCCTGGATTTCACGGCAAGCTTAAGGGCTTTATTCGGTACTCCGTCCAGACCCGGTGCTTTATTGTCTCCTATTCTGCCGCAGATCTCGAGGAGCTCGTCTCTGGTGACTGGCGGGATTGCCGTCACATTCAGAGGTGGTTGGAATGTGTCGGTGTTCTCCTCTTGCTGGGGGAATAACCCCTGGATGATTTTCAACAAGAGGGCGGGGCACGTGATCTGCGGAGACGAACGGCCTCTAAATCGTCCCATCACGATTCCATAAGCTGTTCCCCACGGATTTACGTCCGCTTCTGAGCAGAGCTCCCTAAAGCATTTCCTCTTGCTTCGCTGGATGGCGAGCTTGAGGGTTTTGCGGGCTGCCTTGTAGGCGCACTCTTTCTGCCCTTGATCTACTCTACCTACCGCCCTCTGAGCCGCTCTTCTCGCTCGGTGGCAGGCTGATCGAAGGCCGGTCAGTTCATCATTCCACCAGTAGTTTGGTCTTCTACGGGGGAATGCGCACCTCCTAGGCATGGACGCATCACATGCTTTGGCGATGCATTGAGCCAGATGGACAGCTCTTTCCGTAGAGGCGCCTGCTATATCAGGTTGATCCAACCACACCTCTAAGAAGCTCTGCTCATCCAAAGATTTTGCAGACCAGCCTGAAATCTTTTTCGGTTTCGGGCATGATAGCTCTTTGCCCTGAGGTTCGACGCATGTCTCAAAGAAAACTGCCTGGTGATCGCTGTGGGTGTAGCGTTCACTGACGCACCAGGACATACCACGCGCCAGCGAAGGGCTGACAAAGGTCAGGTCTACAACCGAGCCTGATCCCCCTTTCTGGAAGGTGTTTACAGCACCTTCGTTAGCCAAAACTATGTCCATCTGCGCAAAAGCTTCTAATAAACTGCGCCCCCTAGCATTTGATTCCCTACTACCCCACTCTAGGGCCCAAGCATTGAAATCACCAGCAATCACCTTTGGACTTCGTCCCTTCGCGTCGAGAACAAGATTATCAAGCATTTGCTCGAATTCAGACAGTGTCAAACTTGGCGGGGCGTAGCTGCTGTAAACATATACACCACTTATTTTCGCCCACACGAAGCCACTGCCTGCCTGACTTGCAGTACATTGTATGGCCTGTCGACCGCAAGCCCATATCGCCGCTCCACCAGTCGAATCTTTGACCCATATGCCACCGTGACGGTGTCTATACGGTTCGCTAATGATGGCGATTTCCATCTCAGATTCGAACGTGGCCTGCTCAAGTAAATCCTGAGCGACCCTGCAATGATTCAGGTTTATTTGAATAAACCTCATTTTCTCATTGCAGTGAGCGCCTTCCTAAATTCTGGACATTTACCACTCCCGGCAATATGCCGGTTATCCTGTCCCTCTTTTACTTCGCACAATAGGCACTTGGGGTCCCTATTGCACTCTCTGGCAATATGGCCTTTCTCCCCACACCTTCTGCATCGATCGGATCGATCAATGCTGCTGGTGCATGCCTTCGCGAAGTGTCCAAACATGAGGCATTTAAAGCACCTCTTCAGTGAAATTTGTTCCCTTAAACGGCAGACAACCCATCCAATCCGAACCCTTCCGGCAGCCAATAACATCTGTGCTGCCTCCGCTGGTACTCGTATTGTGGCTGTTTGAGTACCACCATAGGCTTTTCGTAAGCCCACAATAGACTCTTCGGTGAGTTCTTTCAACTTGAATTGCTCTTTCAGAGCAATACAAATTTCTTCTTTCGATGTTACTTCATCGAGATCCTTACATTGAAGGTAGATCTCATGTTTTTGGGCACGCACTGCGGCATTCTCCCCAAGTGAGTTTTTCACTTGAGTGCGAAAGTCATCAGTTTTGCCCACGCTGGATCTTTTCAGCTCGAACATGAGATCCCCTTTCTGGGTTCTTCGGATTCGGTTTACATTTCCGCTCAGATCTTTTAGGCCGGGATCCGCTTTGACCTTTTTGAGTATCTCCGCGTAGGACAGATTGCCCTTACTGGAGATAACAATTACATCTGGACGAGTTCGCACTTTTGCCTTTCGTTCCGCTTTTTTGTTGGTAACTTTAGTCCATCCATCGTTTTCGCTGGTCTTAGGCTTCGCAACGCTGGTCGAGTTTCCTAGATTCGCTGTACGGTTTCCTCCTTCTGACCTGTTGGTGTTGGTTTTCCGGATGTCCTGTCCTTCTTTTTTTCTCTTAGGCGCCTGCTGATTACTTAAAGGATCCCCCTCTTTTTCACGTACTCGCTTATTTCGCTGGGATTCGATGGTAGTACGGTTAGGCGTCACTTGGGTCGCTTGTGATACTGTTGGCACAGCGTGGTTCGGCGTGTTCTTATCGTTCTTTTCCTCCATCTGTGATCTATTATAAAGAACTCTAATAGCCCTCACCATATTCTTTATGGCTTGGTGCACGTTGTGCTTGTCCTTGATAAACTCGGACAGCTCAACTATTTTTGCCCCAAGCTGGGTGAAGGGTAATTCCTCCAGATCAGGACTCTGTTCCCTATAAGTCCCGGCAGGGTTACCCCTTTTACACGGTCCTTCACTTTTGGCGTTTGTTGACCTTGCCTGTACTTTGTCCTTCATCGTCTTTGGCATTGGTGGAGATCTCAAAGTTGATGAGCTTCTTTTGAATGGATCTCTTCCTTGTTCCTGGAGCACCTCCTGCTGTCGAACATCTTGAACATGTGCGGTGGGTGTTGTCACGGTTTTTGTTGTCCAAAAAGCTGCTTTTAGTTCATCTTTGTTTGGTCTTGTTATTGGTTTTCTCGGTAAAGTCGTACTTCGCTTGAATACTTCCTTCTCCAGATCCAAATCACTTGTAGCATTATATGCCAAGGTGGCCAAGTTGTCCACCACCGAGGCACTGCGGTCGAGGGATATCGACGACCGGGAGCCCGCTTGCTCACTCCCAAAAGCCGCCGGTACTGGGGTTCCGAGTCCCTGCACCGTAAGTTTCCTCCTTCTCTCGTCTTCCATGGTGGTTTTATGTTCTGGGTATCCTTCCCATAGCCATTTTGGTCCGCGCACCAGAGATGAGCAAACACTAGCCCATGCACAATCAAAAAAGAAAAGTGCATGAACACATATTTACACATCAATAGGTATGCCCCTATCCGCCAGCTGGGGTCGCGCCTGATGGGAGATCTGGCTACTCCTCACAGGCCAAGCCTCTCGTCTACCAAGACCATTAGTGAGTGGTGATAGCCACACCCTGTACGAGGTGACCCTACTATTAACAAAACGCTACGGATCTAGACTGGGGAGTCGAAAAACACCTCCCCCAATCCAGGGTGTCATGCGAACCGTGCCCATTGGATAGTTTGCAGTCGGGGGTAATTGACTGTATTCGAACGGAGCCTCACTGATACCTGGTCGCCTCAGTGAGTAAGTTAGATCTTACCGTGCTACGGGGGGCTATGGCACGGCGGACCTCCTAACCCCCATACTCGTGGGAATCAAATGAGTACAACACTAGGAAAAAAAACAAAAACCAAAAAAGCGGGGCCCCGTACCGCACCAAAACTGGTTAATCAGGCGGAGGCACGTCTCCGAATTACTGAAAGCCAGGTGACTACACCCAAAAAGGGAGAAGTTGGGACGTCAAGCAGTGGATCCAAGGTGAGCATTGGTATACTGCGTGGACTACAGCCAACGAACACCACTGCTCAAAGAGCAGGGACTAGCAAAAGCACGTCTGAGATAAATATAACAGACGTCAGGAAGGAGACAGGTCTCAGTGGCGCCGGGGTTAAATGGTATCTGCGCTATCTGAAGGAAGGCCTGAAACCAGAAGACGCCCTTAAGAAGGCTCAGGACAGACCTAAGCCATCTCTACCGGAGCCGAGAAAGCAGGGAGCAGCAGAGATCAGCCCGCATGAAGGGAATGCTCCCAAAAAACCCAGACCTGAACCCACGGGAGGAGAAAACCCGGGCAGGTCAGGAGTGAAGGCAGGACCCAGGAAGCCCGGCATTAGCTATGCTAGTGCGGTCAAGGGCATTCGACTGGCCATACTGCCAAAAAGGTTTCCTGAGCAAATACTCACTCGGGAGGAACAGGAAATCATCGAAGAACTTGTCGTCAAGCAGATGATTAAGGGTTGGACGTCGAAACTGGTGTTCACCGGGATACGCTTTCGACCAGGCCTTATACTGGTGGACTGCGCCACGGAAGGTACAGTAGAATGGGTTAGAACCATAATTCCTAGATTGCCAGGCTGGGAAGGGGTGGAACTGTCAACATGTGCTGGAGGTGATATACCAGGAGCCCACATGGTGACAGTTTTTCTCCCAAAGGCCGCGGCAATAGTAACAGAAGACCTCATGAGACTCCTAATTGCTCAGAACGAAGATCTCCTCCATACTCGACTATGGAGAGTCTCCAGAAGCAAGGTGGAGGGAAAGGGTAAACTCCTCACGATCGGGGTAGATGACCGATCCTTAGAGGCAATTAAACGTCGGAGTTGTCATATCAACTACCGATTTGGCAACATACCCGTGCATGTGCACAAGGAAAAGCCAAGGAAAGAGACCTCGGAGGAGGCATCGGATGGAAAACTTACCGAGGTCCCTGAAGAAGTCGCGGAAGCCATAGAGGCGGAAAGAATGGGATCAACCAGGGAAATAGACCTGCTGCCCAGTGAAGAGCAGAAGCTGGACGACCTAGACCTAGGACTGCTAGGGCTGGGGGGGGGGACCGCGACGCGCAGGAAAGCGCCATGTAGGAGGAGGAGGGTGACACTCCGACAGTGGAGAAGAGCTCCAAACAATAACGGAGCCAATGGCCAGCACTAGGATAGCCCAGATAAACCTCCACCATGCGAGAGCTGCATCTGCAGTGATTGCAAGGGCAAATTCCAAGGAGAACATTGGAATAGTGCTGGCTCAGGAGCCCTGGGTGTACCGGGGGCAGATTCGCGGTCTGCAAGGAGACATGCAGGTAATTTGGGACTCCTCTTGTGAAAAACCAAGAGCTTGCATAATTCTCAACCGTAATTTAAAATACATATGTCTTTCAGAGTTCTTAACCGGGGACCTTGTGGCTATCCAAGTCTCATTGGAAGCCGGAGGAGCACTCGAGAGGTAGTTGTAGCATCGGGATACTTCCCAGGAGACGAGAGCCGGGCTCCACCGGAACAAGTCGCAAAGCTGACGGAGTATTGCGAGGAGAGGGCGTTACCACTTCTTCTCGGCTGCGATGCCAACGCCCACCACAAAGTGTGGGGAAGCAGTGACACTAATCGTAGAGGTGAGTACCTTCTCGAATTTATTCTTAGTAATAAGTTAGAAATATACAACGCAGGGAACACTCCAACATTTGTGACCAGCACCAGACAAGAGGTACTAGATATAACTCAAGGAAATACCCTAATGAACGGGATGGTCAGGAATTGGAGGGTGTCGGATAAACCCTCAATGTCTGATCACAGGATAATCAGATTCGACATTGAGGGTAACTCCGAAACAAAAAGAATAATAAGGAATCCCAAGAGAACGGATTTGGAATCCTACACAATGCACCTGAGCAACAACATTGCCCACCTTCAAGGGAGCGGTGACATCAGGAGCGAATTAGAATTAGAAACGGTGGTGGAAGACCTCAACACAATCGTCATTGACGCATATGAGGCCAGCTGTCCGGCCAGGACAGTCAAGTCATCAAGGGATGTACCATGGTGGAACAGAAACTTAGCCAGAATGAGAACGGAGGTACGAAAACTCTTTAACCGGGCAAAACGAACCGGGGACTGGCGGAGGTATAAAAATGCACTGACTGCGTATAGCAACGCCATCAGGGAACCGAAACGGAACAGCTTTAGGGAATTCTGTGAAGGGATTGAACAGATCACAGAAGCAACCAGGCTGTACAAGGCTGTAGCCAAAGACGAGAGAATATCCTCTGTCTGCTTGAAAAAGGAAGATGGGACATTCACCGAGAATGAGGAGGACAGGGTACACCTGCTTCTCAGAACTCATTTCCCGGGGTCCTACCCCTCGGCGGCAGGCGACAATAATCTGCCTGACACCCCAACAACGAATAAAAGGGGAAGGAAAGAGAGCTGGAAACTAGCAAAAGAGGTATGCTCAGAAGCTAGGCTAAGATGGGCTGGGCAGTGGGAGCCTTTCAACCAATGAAATCTCCCAGAGCAGATGGCATTTTCCCAGCACTTATCCAGAGAGGCCTAGGAATTATCTTAGAGTCTCTTCTGAGGGTGGTAAGGGGGAGCATAGCACTGGGTTACATACCAAGGGCATGGAGGCGGGCAAAAGTGGTCTTTATTCCGAAGGCGGGTAAAAAGGATCCTTTTCACCCTAAATCTTTCAGACCAATCTGCCTAACATCGTTCGTACTCAAAACGGTGGAGAAGGTCATATACAACTATTATATATTATGATAGAACTAACGTTCTAAAGCGTAATCCCCTACATCACTGTCAACACGCCTACCGGGCAGGAAGGTCAACTGAAACTGCTCTGTATCAGCTGACAGAGGTACTACGGGACGCCATAGAAACTAAAGAAATTGCACTGTGCGCGTTTTTGGATATCGAAGGAGCATTCGACAACACATCGCACACAGAGATACAGGATGCCCTGAGCCGCAAAGGAGTGGGAAACACCCTGGCACTCTGGATGGGCAAAATGCTAGAAAGCAGACAAATAGAGGTACAAACAGGTACGAATTCTATTATCATGAACACCACTCAAGGCTGTCCACAGGGTGCAGTACTATCGCCGCTGATGTGGAGTATGGTAGTGGATGAACTCCTGGACGTGTTAACTAATACTGGAATACAAGTCCAGGGCTACACGGACGACATTGTTCTAATCTGTAGGGGCAAATATGAAGATACCCTATGTGATAGAATCCAAACTGGATTAAGGGTTACTAGTGCCTGGTGCAGGAAGGTAGGACTGCGGATCAACCCAACCAAAACCACCATAGTACCATTCACTAGGAGGCGTAAGCTGGATCACCTGAAAGCCATAACATTACATGATATGGAGGTGAAACGAGAAACAGAGGTCAAATATTTGGGAATCACGCTAGACCAAAAATTACTCTGGAAGACACATGTCGGAAACACTTGTCGGAAAGCCACGAGGGCTCTGATGACTTGCAGATCCATAGCAGGAAAAAAATGGGGTTGCAGCCCGAAGATACTACTTTGGATATATACTGCAATAGTAAGACCAATGATTACCTATGGAGCGGTAATCTGGGCAGAAAGAACCCAACTCAGCACACAAGCCAGGGAATTACATAAGCTCCAAAGGCTGGCTTGCGTGTGTATCAGTGGGGCAATGAGGACATGCCCAACGGCATCCCTGGAGGTCCTTCTGGGATTAACCCCTCTCCATCTGCACATACAGATGCAGTCAAGGAGATCAATATTCAGGATGGCCGGTAGCATGAGTGAGGCGGGGAGCTGCCTAAATCGAAGGAAGATTGATATCCTTTCTAGGCGGTATCCCGAATTACTGATACCAAGGGACAACATGACAACGATGTTTCACTTCGATAAGAAGTTTGAAACACATTGGAGTAACAAGGCAAACTGGGAGAGCGTGGCTGCGACATACGGCTTAAACCAGCAACTGATTACTTGGTACACTGACGGATCCCTCACAGCAGAGGGAGCGGGTGCCGGTGTCATTGGTCCAAGGAAAATGTACTTTGAGCCAATGGGCAGGCACACTAGCATATTCCAGACGGAAATTTACGCCATAGACAAATGTGCCTCCTTTAATCTGCAAAGGAACTACAGGGGGCAGAACATAGCTATTCTCACCGATAGCCAAGCAGCGATCAAGGCACTTAGGTCCAACCAGGTGAACTCTAAACTGGTATGGGAATGCCTTGAGAGACTGAATACACTCGGCTCGTCCAACAAGGTCTGGATACTTTGGGTTCCAGGCCATGCTGGGCTGAAAGGCAATGAGGCAACGGATGAACTAGCCAAGAAGGGTGCAGGAATGCCTTTACACGGGCCAGAACCCTTCTGTGGAATCGGAAACGGTTTCATGGCTATGAATCTAAGAAACGAAGAGAAACGGTTGAGGGAACTATATTGGGCGGGCCTACCAGGGATGGAGCAGTCCAGGGTGCTTATTGGGGGATACGAACCCATGCTCACAAAGGATTGCTTAAACCTCACCAAAAAGAACCTCCGAATCATAGTGGGAATTCTCACTGGTCATTGTCGGCTGAACTACCACCTAGGGAAGCTGGGGATATCTACGGACACTGCCTGCAGGTTCTGTGAGGAGGAGGACAAAACCTCTATGCACGTCCTGGGACAGTGTCCGGCACTTGTGCAAAGTAGGTCGATACATCTGGGAGAACACTTAATACCAGATGCAAAGCTGAAACTTCTGGAAGTGGGGAACATACTAAAGTTCCTAACGGTTACTGGCCTGCTTGAGATACTATGATCAACAGGTACACTATAACCAGTAAAAGGGGCACAATAGTTCTTCAAGGACGCGGTGCGACTTTCCCTTAACAGAATAATAATAAACATCGGGTCGGTTATAGTGTACCTATTAATCATAGTATCTCAAGCAAGCCTATAACCGTCAGTAAGTTTAGTATGTTCCCCACTTCCAGATCTTTCAACTTTACATCTGGTGTTTTCCCAGATGCTTTAACCAAATTTGCACAAGTGCCGGACACTGTCCCAGGACGTTTGTAGAGGTTTCATCACAATCCACACAAAACCCGCAGGCAGTGTCGTTAGATATACCTAGCTTCCCTACGTGATAGTTTAGCCGATAGGGACCAGTGAGAATTAACACTATGATTCGGACGTTCTTTTTGATGAGGTTTAAGCAGTCCTTTGTGTACATGGGTTCGTATCCCCAAATAAGCACCCTGGACTGTGCCATCCCTTATAAGCCTGCCCAGTATAGTTCCCTCTACCAAATCTTTGAAAGGTCTAAATACTAGATTCCTATTGGATTAGATGTTTGTAATTAAAATGAATGTAATTATAAGCTGGAGGACAGTACTCTGATTTTGAAGAAGAAACTCTACCATCTGCTGCCCTGGTATCATCTGGAGGTGGTGTTACAGCCCCCTTGGGGTACTTTAAATAATTTAATTATTCTAAGAGTTTCAATGTCAGTTCTCCATGAAGAAAGCATTAAATGGCTATATTTCTTATTTTGTAAAATTTAGCAGTAAAAAGGACATGAGATTCAGGTCACGGAACTTTATTTAAAACTAATCCAAAAATCTAATTTAGGCAGCAGCCTTCTTCTTCCAGATACCACCATATCCCCAAGCTGGAGCATGATATCCATGAGCAACAACAGCTGGAGCATGGTAGCTTGAAACAACAGGAGCATGGTAGGCAGCAACAGCTGGAGCAGCGATGGCAGCGTGAGCAACAACTGGTGCGGCAACAACAGACTTAACTACTGGAGCAACATTGTAGGTAGAAACGACTGGGGCAGCAACGGCATGAGCTACAGCTGGGGCAACAACTGGAGCATGGTAAGCAGCAACAGCTGGAGCAGCGACGGCGTGTCCCCAACCGAGTCCACTGTATGGAGCGATGTAGCCAGCAGAAGCGGCACCAATTAAAGCAAGAGCCAAAACGACGAATTTCTATAATATTAAGGGCATACCATGTTAGTACACACTTTTCTGCAAAATTGGTGGTCTTTTAATCAAATCTTACCATGTTGATGGTTCAGATTATCTCCTGGATGTGTGGATCCCGAATGATGTCTCTCTGAAATTCGCGCGCGGTTTATATATCTGAGTACCAACGGCGAGATGGGCTATCTTTTTGCCTATCTTGATTATTAACGTGGCGGAAAATGAAATCCATTAGATGACACTGAAGGCCATTTTCTATTTTCAATTCAAATGACTCTAAACTCTTAAATAAAAACTACGGTTTTTAGATAAATAAAACTCGTTCGTTTTACAACTAAATTTCTGGGTAACGCGAGTGCGTGCAATTTTTTTCCTATTTTCAATTCAAATCGATCTAGATTGAACACAAATTTTGATATTTTGGAAGATGGAACCGGTCTTTTTTACGCCTAGGTTTGTAGGTAACACGGAATTCGTATATTTCTCTGTAACGAAACAAAAAAACTTGAAGAGGATGCGAGAACTCCATCAACGTTAATCCGAAGTAGAGCGAATTAGTAAAAGATACGTCAGCAACGTAGGTGACGCTGGTACTATGGAAATCGCGGAAGAATCTAGACTAATTTCTAACCAATTTCCCAAGATTACCTGCTTCTGAGGTGTACATAGGACGAAATTTAGATTTCTTCTCTTTCGAAAATGCAATTTGTATATGGTCCTTTCCAGTCCTTTGTTCTCACGCTATTGAACGGTATACCACTTGCAAAATTTTAAGAAGGCAGTTGACTCGGTTGCGTTCCTTAATTTGACGGGTCAATAAGACAGAAGCTCAACGAATTCTGTAGAACGTGGGGAAAGAATAATGAGAGGATATTCAAAGGAAGAGAAACTTAAGGAACGAAGAGTAGAGTATTGCATTAAAAACTTGAAACGCTATATCTGGTTTATTGTATTTGAGATAGAAAATCATAATCAATTTAAAGAGGAGAATGCGCTAAATTTAAAGGTTTAGGAATTTGAGGAAAAGGGCCAAAAACAACATCATCTCTATCCTTTGGTACAATGTTCAGGCTGCTAGGGTAGCCTCAGTTGGTAAGTTTGATCTTACTGTGTACCTGATGCTATGGCCCGGCTGACTTCCTAACCCCCCATGCTCGCCAATGAGTAGTAAAAATTAAAAACAAACAAACAAGACCCCGTACCGCACACAATCTGACCCAATATGTGGAGGCACATCTCTGAAACACTAAGAGCCAGGCGATTAATCTTAAAAAGCGAGAAATTGAGAAGTCAAGCAGTCAAGCCAAGGTTAAAATTGGCCTTCTACGTTGGCCGCAAGTAATAAAAGCCACTACTCAAAAGCGGGGACAAGCAAAAGCACGTCAGGGACCAGTATATCAGACGTCAGGACGCAGACAAGCCTCAGTGGCACAGATGCTAAATGGTACCTGTGTTATCTGAAGACCAGAAAAGACCCTAAAATTGGTTCAGAGGGGACCTAAATCATCATTATAGGAGCCAACGAAGCGGGGAGCAGCGGAGATCAGTGCAGTGGCATGCTCACAGAAAACTCAAACCTGAACCCGAGGGAGAAACGTATTAGATCAGCGGGGACCGTAGGAATCAGGAAGCCCTCCATCAGCTATGCTAGTGCGGTAAAGGGAGTTCAACTGGCCATAATGCCAAAAGCATTTTTGAAACAGATACTCACCCGTGAGATATATAAGAAATTATCGGAGACCTTATCGTTAGGCAAATGTGCAAGGAATGAAGTGCGAAACTCATGTTTACCGGCATCCGCTTTCGACCAGGTCATATACAGGTGCACTATGCGACGCAGGAGATAGCGAAATGACTTAGAATTATAGTCCCTAAATCGCCAGGTTGGAAAGGAGCAGAATTGTTGACATGTGTTGTGAATGATATACCAGGAGCATACACGGTGACAACGGTTCTTCCCAAGGTCGCAGCACTAGAGACGGAGGATCTTATGCGATTCAAAAATGCTCAGAATGATGATCGCCATACGCGATTATGAGGAATCCTCAGAAGAATAAACTTCAGCCAGGCAAGATACTTCGGGGAACATATAGGATGGAAAACCTAGAGAGGTCCCCAAAGGAGTCGCGAACGCCATAGAGGTTGAAGGGGCAGATCAAGCAGGAAAGTAGACCTACTGTCCAATTAGGAGGAGTAGCTGGACGGCCTGGACTTCATGTGGCCACTTACTTGCATGAGAGCGCTATATCGGAGGAGGAGAGTGATATCCCCGCAGAGGAGAAAAACTTTAAAACACTAATACTAATGAAGCAAATAGCTTGCACCAAGATAGCCCAGGTAAACCTAAACCAAGCAAGACCTGCATCTGCAGTGATTGCGGGGGCAATCTCTTAGGGCAACATTATAATAGTGCTGGCTCAAGAACCCCAGTTGCACCGAGGGCAGATTCGCTGTCTGCAAGGAGGAAGTATGCAAGTAAGCTTCCATCAACACTAGACAAAACGCACGAGATATATATTTATCGAATACTATGATGAACAGGTGGTGGAAGGTATCGGATTATCACTCCATGTACGATATAGAATATTCGGATTCGACATTGAAGGCAATTCTGAAATAAAAAGTACAATATGGAACGCATCTGAGGAACGACTGGCTCACCCACAAAGGGGCACTGCTATCAGCAGCGAACTGTGACTAGACATACAGAGATACGAGATGCCCTGATCCGCAAGGAAGTAGGAAACACCTTGGCTTTCTGTGTGGACAGAGTGTTAGAGACAACAAATACTAGAATACAAGTCCCATGTTACGCTGGCGACATTGCTTTAATCTATTGGGACAATTATGGAGCTTGAGTATAGAAACTAGGAGTTACTAGAGCCTGGTGCAGGAGGGTGGGGCTGAGTATCAATTCAGCCAAAAACACTGTAAACAGCTTAAGGTTGTTCACCTGAGACCCATTAGGTCACTTGACATGGCCCCTTCATCTGAATGAGTAACAGATGTCAAATATTTTGAATTACATAACGCCAAAAATTATTCTGGAAGACGCATGTTGGAAACACTTGTTAGTAAGTACGAGAGCTCTAATGATCTGCAGGTGCATAACAGGGAACAAATGGGGTTGCACCTCGGAGATACTAGTTTAGATATATATTCCGACAGCAAGGCCTATGATTGTTTATGCGGCGGTAATCTGGGCAGAAAGGACTTAACTCAGCAGAACAGCCAGGGAGTTACACAAACTTCAAAGATGTGCTTGGGTGTGCACCAGTCGGGGCAATGAAGACATATGCAACGGCAACCCTGGGGGTTCTCCTGTAATCAACTCCTCTCCATCTACACTTATAGATGCAGGCATGAAGTTTATTGCAGAAATCTGGTAGACTCTACCATTTGCCTGAAGGCTAGTTAAAGTTTATAAGGTTGGGCCTCACTGGGCTATATACTGACGACTTTTAGGCAGATTATGGTGAGATGCTTCCAGAAAATTCAAGGCAAAACTAAACCCAAAATTGGTAGGGCTCTAAGAAGAGAGTGAGAAGGGTATCGCACAGGCGTTGACTGAAAAGCATCTAGGCCCCAGTGTCAAACGGGCATAGCAGCATCAGATATAGTTGGTGATTTTATGTTACTGAAATATCGCCTGGATTCACGCCAATTAAAGACTATCGAGAAGTCAGCGCTGAATATATGGACATCCTTTCTATCGTTCAGTGACTTCGTCACAAAGTTGATAAACTCAAGCAAACTAGTTAGAGTTGAGCGTTTCGACTGAAATCCACGCTGGCCTTTGACAATAAAATGTCTAAAATGACACAAGGAGGAAAAGATAGATATTAGGCGGTAAATTTCGGCTCTGCAGTGTAAGAAACCATTTGATAGGGATCGATAAAAAATGATGCTCCTGCGAAATAATAGCCCTGGGAATAATAAATCTATTAGCGTATTGACTACTTAGCGTGGTGACTTGGATTGAACGTCCAATGAAAACCAACTCTGGTAGAACATCCAACGCTATGAAAAGCATCCGCATCCATCCATCCTTCGATTAGCTCAACCTCATTAGAAAACTGCTAGTTAGGACTCTCCGAAGCTAACTTTTTGTGCAATTGAATAAGCGATGCGCGAGTATCAGGCTTAAAAATCGTTTGACTTCCGCTATTCTAAAATCCTGTTGGCAATTCTTCTGTCGTCACATGTCAATAGTTCATCTGATTTAAACACCCTTCTTCAATTATCCTGCATAAAGCCACCAGCGACCCATTCTTGAGTTCTATCAGATAAAAGAGTAACAAGGACACGAAATTGAAGCCACAAAACTTTATTAAAATCTAATCCATAAATCTAATTTAGGCAGCAGCCTTCTTCTTCCAAATACCATTATATCCCCAAGCTGGAGCATGGTATCCATGAGCAACAACAGCTGGAGCATGGTAGGTTGAAACAACAGGAGTATGGTAGGCAGCAACAGCTGGAGCAGCGACGGCAGCGTGAGCAACAACTGGGGCAGCAACGACAGATTTAACTACTGGAGCAACATTGTAGGTAGAAACGACTGGGGCAGCAACGGCGTGAGCTACAGCTGGGGCGACAACTGAAGCATGGTAAGCAGCAACAGCTGGAGCAGCGACAGCGTGTCCCCAACCGAGTCCACTGTATGGGGCGATGTAACCGGCTGAAGCGGCACCAATCAAAGCAAGAGCCAAAACGATGAATTTCTGTAACATTAAGGGCATACCGAATAAGTACACACTATTTCGCAAAGCTATCTTTTTTTCTAAATCTTACCATGTTGATTGTTTAGATTATCGCTTGGATGTGTAAATCCCAAATGATATCTCTCTGAAATTCGCACGCGGTTTATATATCTGAGTTCCAACGGCGACTTTAGTTAATTTTAACTGTCTTTGATAGTAGTGTTCCGGAAAATGAAATCAATTAGATGATACTCAAGGCCGTTTTCTATTTTTAATTCAAATTGCTCTATACCCGGGTTTCTTTACAAATACATATATAAATCAATGAGCAACGCAATTGCGTGCAGTTTTTTCGTTCAGATCGCACCAGATCGAATTTACATAGGTTATGGTACCTTTATGCTTGACCTTGTAAATAAAATTGTAGAATGAAGGATTTCTATGAAACTTCCAGTGTTGTGGGCTATATTATGACTTGTATGTCTTTCAATTTTGTTCTCCTACATTTCTAAAATACATAGAGACTAAAAATTACGTCTCGCTCTTTAAGCTTCACCCAAAACTATGCCTTTCTGCCCTCAAATAGGCAGTATTCGCTTCGTAATTGAATTTACAGGGGTCCTATTGACTCTCGTATTTATTTATTCACCTGTACAAGTTTTTCATTGACGACCTGCAGTAGATCAACGCTCTCATTAGATCCAAGACAAGCCATGATGTAAAAGACTGGAACATATTTGACTGCAGTGCATATCGCGATAGCCGTCCTCAAATATCACTTGGTCTTTCTGAGACCCAATCCCAAAAATCGATATCAGACAATCGATCATATTCTGAGGGCGGCCGGAACCGAGTCAACTCAATTCCAAGAGATTGGAGTTGGAATTAAAAATTTATTGATTAGGCCTAGGAGCACAGAATTCTTTCGCCCTCAAAAAGGGAGCAAGCATAGAGGAGTCGAGAGACAAGTTGTGAAAGGACTCCTCTACTAGTTTTGGTCTAGATAGTGTCCGTTGCAGTGCTGAGGTGGTGAACACTTCAGCCCTTCCAGCCATAACTTTTGCTGTGCCAATTCCATTCTCTTCCTCACGCCGTCAAAAAAATTTCGGATATCTTCTTTAAGCTGGCGCAGTCTTTGAAATTCCTTCCTTTCCTAGGCATCATCAGGTCATAAAAATAGAGGGTTTTCCTTTGTTTCATGCGACTTCTGCGGGGATTAGGGAAGAGCATTTAATGAATAGAAAAAAGTAAATGATATAGAAAATTAGCTAATGAAAGACATACTTTAATCTGTCCGAATGACCACTAAGGTCAGAGCGCTGGACCGTAACACAGAAAGTTGCGCTTCAAATCTCAATAGTGGGGCAAGGATTTGTATGATAACTGAAGGTTGGACACCCAGCTATCAATGAGTACCTGGGTCAAATCAGGATAATCTCCTCGAGCGAGGGTAGTGCTGAGCACATTGTCTCCTATAGGCCTCGCTGCACCGTTCAGATCTCACTAGACAATGCAAATAATAATGATCAACTAAAAACAAAGAAATAAGAAGAAATTGCGATTGCCTAAATTGAAATAAGACAATTAAAAATAATAATTAAACTCCATCGTAGCTGGTCCCAAGTCCGGTTGTAAAAGGAGGAGGGATGGATAGCTTCAGTCTGAAAGGCTGTACGTCACCACAGCGTCTCACGGCGTAGGTAAGGAAAGTGCAGGAACTTTGCAGCCTTGCGGATTTCTCACTAAGAAAGCCATCATCACACCTGGCTGTTAGGTATAAAATGCAAATCCATCTATTGAGAAGAAGGAGACATATGCGGTCCGGTACGGATAATCGGCGGGAATCGTTTGACTTGGTAACAGGGTCGGGCTCCCGTAATGGACAGCATGGCGTCGAAACAGCTAGCCCTGGGGCGTTGCTCCGCCTGCTACAGCTGTTTCACCATATTCTGTGGCGACCACTTCAGCAGGTTCACGTAGGCAGCGGTTGAGGAAATGAACCTCTCCACCATCCGCTCCTACTATTATATAAAATAAGGGGCGTGGGTACAACATCTTACCGCCCTTTGTTGCATCAGCGATTTTTAGGGCACGTGACTGTGAAGACAGCCGCCATGCCAACATATCTGGTATAAATTTTGCGGATGTTACTGAAGAGGAAGTTCAACGAGCCATAAATAGCTCGAAGAACTGTAGAGGCCCGGGTCTGGATTGGGAGCAGAAGTTCTGGTACAAAAGTTCATCAGTATACATGGTCGGTTTGCACATAGTGTAGGAGGAATTTCCACCCATTCTCACTGCGGGAATTACCTACCTTCTCAATAAGAGGTTGTTTCAAAAGCAACTCATTATCGGCTCGGTAGTTGTAGGACAAGCAACTAGAGGCCAAAGAAACCTCTTTAGTTGCTATATCGATTATGACAAAGCTTTCGATAACGTCCCGCATACCTGGCTAATCGATGTCCTACACTTGTTTTATCCCCGTTGATTTTGCATGGTACTGAACTTCCTTTCATGGGTACTGAATGATGCTAGACATGGTTTTGCAATAGACTATGGTCTGCGTACTAAGTGCAAACTGATGTACTTAGGTGACATCAAGCTGTATGCTGATACCGACGACCATGTTAGAAGTCTGTTGCGAATAGTAGACATGTTCAGTCGTGATAATCGGATAGAATTTAGATTAGACAAGTGTCGAATCTAAGCCATTTGCAAAGATCGTATCGAGCCGCATATCGGACATAGCATTGGTGACCTCCACATCGAAGCTATGACCGAGTCAGACTCCTACAAATACCTAGGAATTCTGCAACCAATCCATGCTCGAGTTGGTGATCTGAAGGATACTCTGCTGTCCGAATTCTTGTGATGGTACTGAATCTCTCTCGGCCAAGAATAAAATAAATGCATTGAATATATTCGCTATCACTTCACTGGCTTATGCATTCGGTATATTGCCCTGGACGAAGACCGATCTGGAAAACAACCAGCGGCGGATACGGACTACTATACCCAAATTCCAAATGCATCGTCGAAACTCTGCAGTGGAGCGGATGAACGTGCCTCGTGACATCGGAGGTAGGCGCGTGGTTAACGTGGAGGCACAACATCATCGTCAAGTCTACTCGCTGCACGCTTATTTTTACAACAAAGAGCAGGCGAGCTCCTTGCTCTGGCTATCTGTAAAGCAGACTGTGGACTGACTCCATTTAACTTGATAGGTCGATCTTTCAATTCTCTGAGTGGGGTCAAATTGGACCAAGAGCGGATCGATGAATGGAAGCCTTTGGTAACCATTTGTCGAACAGATGGGCATGTGCTGGGGAACTCCTTCCTGAAACGGAGGGGTTCATGTGTGCCATTCAGGATAGCGTGGTTGCCACTCGAGCTTATAAAAAGCTTATCATGAAAGAGCGGATGGAGAACGGCCAATGTAGAATATTTGGTTCGGCGTTAGAGACGTTGCACCATTTCATTTCTGGCTGTACTGTTTGGCGCCGGTGCAATACTTCACCGGCATAATGCTCTATATAAGGTGATCTATCAAAACCTTGCAAACAAGCATAGGCTGATCACAGGAATATGTCCGGTTTACCAATATGACCCGCAAGCAGTAATTGATAGTTCTGATTACAGCATGTATTTGCACCGGCAAGTTCTGACTGATAGCCATATTCCACATATGGCGCGTATATTATTCATGTTGCTAGCAACATTGCACGGAAATACGTGGAGAAGAAGGTGAATTATGAGCCATTGGCTCGTGGAATTAAAGAAATTTGGCGCCTCGGGTGGGTGGTTGTAGTTCCTATAATATTGTCAACTACAGGTATTGTACCTAGATCCATCACGGCTTCCGTTGATGTCTTGCGATTCTCACACAGTCTGGTTCAAACCATGCAGAAATATACCATTTTGCATACGTGGTCGATTTTGCGCGGAGTTCTCGACGGATTCTCCCATTGACCTACCACCGGCCGCTACCAGCAGCGCCTCTTTCTAATTTAACTAGGTAGGATCGTCGGCGCCTAAATGCTTGGAACTTAGTGCTAGTATCAGGTAAAATCCGGCATCTGACGAGATTGTGATAACTCGGATAATAATCGTTGGGGCAACAATCCATTTTGGATCAAGGCCTTGAATTGTGATAGAGCATTTCATTGCAGCAGGATTGCAGTACCCAATAGGAGAGAATATGGTCAGCATTGCGCTCGCCCGAGATTATTACCCTAATTTGAGTTAGGTACTCATTCATAGCTGAGTCAACTGGTATCCGACGTCAAATCACGATATAAATTCCACTGTCACCAGTGAGATTTGAACTGCAACCTTCCGTACGACAGCTTTGGGTTCTAACCACTCAGCGGTCCCGACACAATTCTTAAAAATAGTTTCCTTTCATTACCAATTTCGAAGGTGACACTTCATTTCACGCATAGCTCCTAGAATCAGCTCACTTCAAAATTTTGGGTTTGATCGAAATTAACTTGATAGAGCAAAAGATTTTAGTTTTTATCGCGATAGCAAAAAGATATCTAAAAGTATGGATGTGGCTTTGATTTAAGCAATATTAAAATATGAGTTTCTTTTGTGATTTTTTTAGGGTTTTCAATCGAAACGATGCAGGTTAATGGACTGCGCTTTGTCCCAATCATTTAGTAATGTTAGCTTGAAAAATGTTGGTATTTTCAATTCTGAATTTTACATCGGCCTTTTCAAGCCATCCCGTGCGAAAGATAACTGTACTTCCTCTTTTGTAGGTTGTCTCTTTGAAAAATCGCTTTTTAGCGGAACCTCGAAAAAATATTTATAATAATCCCGTCACGTCGTCGCGAGTCACCCTTCTCCACTTCCCGAAAAATTATTCCTTCCCAGTCATTCAAAAAATAAGTAAAGCCAATTTTCCAATTTTTTTGTTTGCTCCCCAAAGAACAAAAGCCGTAAAAAATATCAACAGCGGTACTTTCATACTATCGGGTAGCACGTACACCCACAATCGTGCTCCACACAGCGTTCGATTAGTTGCTCCGCAGCAATTTTAAATACATCAAGCCTTCGTATTCCCGGGACAGGTATGTGACAGGGCCGTGCAATTTATAGAAGAACAATAACAATAAGGATTAATGATCATTTTTGATATGTTGAAGATTTACGTATTGTACCTGAATAATGTGTAATCCATGTGTGGTCAGCTGAAATAGTGACGGAAATGGATTGCATAAGGAGTTCCATTCATCTTTATTACTTCCGCTAGTTGATTTGTACATACATGTATTGACAATAGGCACAGTACTTCACGATTTGTCATTATTGTTGAGGTACAATGCTTAGGAGGAATGGACTTTCAAAAACCGACAGGCCTGACTACCTCTGGCAGTAATTGCACAAAAACCAAAACTTAACGAATTAAAACTTTTCACCAACATCCAAAAACCACCTTATTTCCGCAATACTTTGCTACTTACCTAAACGCACTGAATTCTCATGAAAACATATCATTTGCACGTTTTATATTTCCGACGTAATTTTCTTGATCCTTTCTACTTCCGGCACGCTGCTCTAGTAAATTCCTCAACTTGTTTGTCTTCTAAAAAACGCACGAGCTGAACTAAGTTGTATATAAAATGAACACAAAGGTAACCAGTTCCACCGCCAAAAATACTATATTTACTCAATCTAGAGCGATTAACTAACGATTAAGATTTTGGTCAATATCTGCAAATCGTGAATTAGATTTGAGCTAAAAAGAGACAACAACCTTCAATGATATCTAAATGATTTCATTTTTCACAACACTACTATCAAAGATAGATAAGAAATTGTCCCAAGTCGATGCTGGTCATCAGATATATAAACCGCGCGCAAATTTCAGATAGGCATCATTTGGGATTTGCACATCCAGGAGATAATCTAAACCACAAAGATGGTAAGATTTGGTTGAAAAATAACCGATTTTGGGGAAAAGTCGGTACTTACACGGTATACTTTTCATGTTACAGAAATTTGTCATTTTGACTCTTGCTTTGATTGGTGCCGCTTCAGCCGGTTACATCGCTCCATACAGTGGACTCGGTTGGGGACACGCCGTCGCTGCTCCAGCTATTGCTGCTTACCATGCTCCAGTTGTCGCTCCAGCTGTAGCTCATGCCGTTGCTGCCCCAGTCGTTTCTACCTACAATGTTGCTCCAGTAGTTAAATCTGTCGTTGCTGCCCCAGTTGTTGCTCACGCTGCCGTCGCTGCTCCAGCTGTTGCTGCCTACCATGCCCCTGTTGTTTCAACTTATCATGCTCCAGCTGTTGTTGCTCATGGATACCATGCTCCAGCTTGGGGATATAATGGTATCTGGAAGAAGAAGGCTGCTGCCTAAATTAGATTTATGGATTAGTTTTTAATAAAGTTTTGCTGCTTCAAATGTAGCGTCCTTTTTATTTTTGTACTTTACGTAATTTAGGAATAATCCCCTGACGGTCGCCTTTCTGAAGTATCTTTGTAGAAACTTTAAGGAAGCAAATTTGAGCTTCTGTAAAAATATCTGAAGCTGACCGAAATGGACTCTGAATTAATAGCATTCCCTGATATACCAAACATTCTCTGGTAACCACACTTTTTCATGTTTGCAGTCTGCTTCATTTTTGATTAAGTTTAAGGGACAGAACTCAGCTAGGAACGGATATTTAAAAAATTGCTTATTATTGGGGCATGAGCTATGAAGTATCTCAGTAGTTAGAGGGCTAGGCTGTTGTAGCAAAAGCTCGAAGTTCAAATCAAGTAAAGGGATTTGTGTCGTGACTGGATGTTGGATACCAGTCAACGCAGCTATGAATGTGTACCTGAGTCAAATCAGGATACTAATCACGGCCTATAGTGTACTGTAGCCCTGTAGTTCCTAAATGTGGCCTGAGGACGTGGAGAATAAACTTTAATCACTTTTCATCATTTCTCTTCCTCAACCATGACATTATATTTCGAATTTCGCGGTTTAAATTTAACAGTTTCCATTAATTCTGGTGTTTGTTTCAAATTTACAGATTTCCGTGATTGTTGCAAAGAGAGCAGAATATCATTTTTTTAGGGCAGAACATATGAGATTAATCGTCTGTATGTTTTCCGTTGAGCTGCCCTACAGTATCCATGCCAATCAGTCATTTTCTCTTGTCTACTATCTATGGCATCTTTTGGCACCTCCTTTATCCTGCTTTCGACCGCCTAATTAACATTACGCATACAAATCTTAAATCTTAATTTACTTCTAGTCATTTGGTTTTTCTTTTCAGATATTTATCACATCTAGAAATTTCCTGCAATTCTCAAAATATCAAAAGTGATCATTAACCCCTTTGTTGTTGTTTTTCTTACGAATTACCTGCGTTATATGTACATACTCGGGCTGTGTGCAGGCAAACGCATTTTGTATTTTGGTATACAAGAGATTGTTGTGTTGTAAATACACTGCTGTGGACCAGCAAATTGTATGCTTTGTTGAAGATCCCACAAAGGGAGTACTTGTGAGAAAGCACTGCTGATGCTTTACTTTTGAGTTCTTTTGTGACCTAGGAGAAAATTTGGTAAGTTGATTATCTTTTTTCTTTAGCAATTTAAAAGAAAAGTTAATCTGAAGGTGAATGGCTTTGGTTCGTTGAATAGAGATCGGGGTGGAACTTTTTTTGGCAAGTGTAGAAGAAGTGCGTATTGAAGTGGCGCGAGGTACATTATGAATATTTTTTCACATTTTTTTTGGTCTTCCATCTTAGAATGCATTGTTTTCGTATATATTCCAAATGACAATTTCCTTCAAGGAGCGGCTTGTGGAAAAGATAAAGGAAAGAATAAGAATAAGAAGAATGGGATTTTATTTTTGCGCAGGATGATTTGGGCTGTACGGTGATGTGCATTCTGCACCGGATGTCCAATTTGCTAAATCATGAAGTAGTGGCGAAGTATATTTGAACGCATCAGTGTCGTATGTGTTATTTAGATCTAGATTAAGAATAGAAGGATTTTTTTCCAGATAAGGAATTAAAAAATTTTATTTCATCGCGGATTTTGACAGAAAGGTTTCGTTTAAGTAGCTTCTACTGATGCATTTAGGAGAATCCCAAAAGAAACTTACATTTTAATGTCACCAGAGTCAAACAGTCTGTCAAACATACCACTTTCCAAAATCAAACAACAATTGACGACGAGACTAGGATGTGTAGTTGCAATTTACTGCTTGATGGGGTAAAGCGCGTCAAACATACCTACGCGCCTTCGTTCGAGGTTCATTTTAAGGCACTTCAGCTCTCCCGAGGACTTCCTGAGACGTCCAACCCCGTAATTGGTAATTCAAGTCTGATTCACAATTTTCCAAACCAATATTCCAAACTAATTTCAGAACATTCCAAACTAACTTAAGATTTTTCCAAATCAATTTCAGAATTTTTCGTTTCAAATTGAGAGATAAAGATGTGAGCAGTTCAACAATTTTCTATCATTCATCATCAATTTTCTATCATTATTTGTTTTATGAACAGTCAGTCTCTTATTTTTCCCATGACCGTTATGTATAAAATCGTGTACTTGTATTTCATGGACAACCTCATTAATATGACACACTAGACGACCCCCTTCAAGCAATTAAAGGGGAAACCACATTAGGGGGCCTATTTTCACGTATGTTTTTGGATTTTTTTTAAGAGAGGAAAATAATTGGAAGTCAATCAAATTTCCGAACAACTTTGAAGTCTGAAATAATAAAAAACTTGTTGTTTCCTTTTCGTTGGTGTAGATACTTATTCTTGCAAATACCGATATTTCGGGAACCACTTGTCCCCTTCATCAGGGCTAAGAAGACTTGTTGGAAACACCTTATAATTACACTCAGATAACTTTGAAGTACTTTTCTGAAAAATTTGAGCCAGGACTAAAAAAGTTACGCGATATTATTTTGTTCAAGTTCATAACTACAGTTCTGCAACTGCAGGACATACAGCAACTCCTTTTTCTTTGAAATCACAAAACATTTAATTTTACGTTATTAAGTTATTTCCAATGAATACGAACCTCAACGCGGATGAAAATAGCTGTTGAGAAAAACATTTTCAAATTTCATCACGTTTTCATACAAATAACTAAGAAAAGGCGCATTAAAATCCACGCTCATAATATCTAAAGGAACATAAATTGCGCTTTGAAATTTTGGCAGGATATTCTGGAATAGCTCAGTTAACGATCTTTATAATAAAATAAGTTGATTCTGAAAACCTCCTAATTTGGTTTCTCAGTTCAATCTTTAACTGTATTACTAAATATTCAAAAAATATTTCTTCTTCTTCTTCTTTTCTGGAAATGGAAAAGTCTGAATTTGAAATGCAAAATTCTAAAATTGACTTGGAAAAATTTTGTTAGTTTGAAAAGTTCTGAAAAACCGATATACTAACCCGTTTTGAAGGATCTCCACTTCGTTTATTCATATAACCGCCCCCCCCCCCCCCCCTTGTACCAAGTTGAGTGCAACTCAGGTTTTCCGGTCATACCGGATCAGTGTTAGTTACTTTCCGTGCACTACCCCCATATTGCACCACAGAAAGAACACTAACACAGAATAGTCGTGACTCGATCTTGGTGTTCAGACAACTGCATTTTCAGATTTAAAAAAAAAGCAGCGAAAGCGGATCAAGCGCTGTTAACGCGTCGGGGAACAGCTAGTTTGGTGCCATCATTGGCAGAAACCACGCTTCCTAGAACTATAAATTGTTCGCCGCCTTTGATGTTTTGCCCAATAGTCAATATTGCAAATCGAGGGAAAGAACGACATCCCGTCAGACTGAGAAGCTTGGTTTCGTTAGTGATTATCTTCAATCCAACTCTATTTGCCTATCTTTCTAAATCCAAAGACATTTGCCTAAGAGAGGTGACCCGGTGCGAAAGCAAACATATGTCTTCTGCGTAGCCGAAATATTTGAGGAAAGATATCAAAGTCCATTCAAATCCTCCATGTTCTCTTGACAAGGCAGCGTGAAGAACGTCACCAATAACAAGAAGAAATAACATCGGTAATAGAATGCTACCATGGCGGACTCTGCTTTGGATCTTAAAATTTTCCGAAATTTTTGCCACGATGCAGCATGTAACATTTTGCGACATGATGTCGCTCTAATAATAACAGTTAGTTTCTCTGAAATGCCGCTCCTCCGTAAAGAATTCCAGATACACTCCCCGTTCTCGAAATCGATGAAAAGCAGATGCGCGCATCGTTTCCAAATGATCCATGGGGTGTTTTCTGGTCAATTCAAGGGGATCCAGAGCGCAAACCAGCCTGCTCTCTGTCCATGAAGCTTTAGAGATTTTTTTAGTGAAGCTTACTTTAACTATTATCTTTACGATGGCAGGGAGCACGCAGATATCCTTCCACTTTTCACACTCAGAATGGGTGCCCTATATTGGAATGTTAACTATCATCCTCTTCTTTCTCTGCCTGGGAAAGGTCTCGAATTCCCAAGATTTTCGTTCAAGTGTAAGTAACAGATTCGCAGTAACTGCAGGTGCGGCAATAAATAACTCTGCGGGGAAACCGTTGAGTCCAGCGGCTTTATTCCTATGGGTGGGATGATTTCTCATATGGACATTCTTATTAATCGTGACAGTAAAGCATTACATACTATGCCCATGGGTAGATAATAGAATACCTCGCTGACTGCGAATTTAGGCAGACAACTATACGACTCTGTGTAAGAATAATAATGGTAGTAGAACCACTGTCAAATGGACATCAAAATTGGTGGTATTGGGAATGCTCCAATGTAAAAACTTCGTATAAGATTGAAAGCCATAATCTAAGAATACTGACCGACACTAGTAGCCAATTTTGCAGGAGGTGCTTACAAGTCACAAATACAAAATGAAGTGATATAAAACAAAAACTTAATTGATGTTAGAGCCTACTAGCCTATGGTACAAGAAATGTCATTTCATTGGGCTGAAGCAGTATTTACGGCATCATATATAAGTCCACTTCTCGTTTTTGTTAGAGAGGTAGACGCCTGCTTTTAAGACATCGGTGTAGAAGATGTCAGTATATCCTGACACGCATTCTTTTGGTTCGTCCCAGTTTTCTCTTCGTTTCAAGATAACTTTATACCTTTTACCAATCCCGATCCCAGAATCAGAAGGCATTTAGGTGAATTTATTGCTGCCAGTAAGTCTTCCGTTGTTTGCCCAGATATTTAATCGAATTAGTCCATGGCCTGCTGTCATTGCTGAGCTGAATGTCGTGGTCATAGCACTGGTAATACACAGACACACAGTTTTATGCAATGTGACTTATTTTGCAGCTTAAATTCTTCTGTTTAACCTACCTCACAACAGATACGTAAGCGAACATCAGCCCATTGATAGGAGTATATATCCACATTGCTGCCTGCTGCCTGCCTAACTTCCCATGTTGAGCAAAGGTCCATCTACACAGTCTATAAGTTGTGAGAGCTTGTCTTATCTTCCTTTCTTAACTTTTATCCTCTGCATGTTTTTTCCAAAGAAGCTTTTTGCGCTCCCAGACATTTCATTTCTTCGGAGATTTGGAGGGTTGCACTCCCCATCTTGGGAAAGCGAAGACCATTCAGTTTCCTCTGCTCTGTAGATGATTTCATTATGGTTTTATTAGGATTTACTGAAAGTCCATGCCTGAGGCATCAATTGTCAATCAAATCTAAGGCAGGCTGTGTGTTTCTATACACCGTTCCGAAACGTCAACTAACAACTAGCCACGTCATCCGCAGAAGCCCGAATGTGTATTGGCAGATTTTGCAGTTCGTACAGTAGTAAGTCGATCAACATACTCAACAGATGTAGCGATAGCACACGTCTGGTTGTTTTCTTGAGCCTTTGCAGTTCTCGGTTCCACCATGGAACTGTTTTACCGCGTTGGGCTCGAGAAATAGAACAGGTTTCTTCAAAGAACTCTAAAAGTGTGCGATTCAGAGTTTTCAACTGATCTTCTATTGTCAAAGAAGTCCTTAGTCGCCCACTTTGTTGCCAAGAAGTTCACTAAACTTTGCCCAATTAGTTTCCCAGGATTCCGTCTTTGTATTATAGACTATTCGCCTGCAATAGTCAGACTAAATTCGAAGTAACGATGATCTGAGAGTCAGACTTCATCTAGCACTCTTGCAGGTTGTTAGGTCAATTATTTCACTTCTTCTGATAAAATAAATAAAATCAAACTGCTTGTCTCATCCAGGATTGCACTTGTTACTGCCCCAACAAATATGCTGGGCGTTTGCATCATACCATATTAAGAGTTCAAGGCCACTTGATTCTGCATACACTACCACATCCTCAAGTTCTTGCGTCGGCGGAGGACACAAAAATGATAGAGTAAGTAAGCAGAGGCAACTTAAAATACCAGATTAATGCAAGAGGAGAAAAGTCCTCCTCTTGCATTAATCTGGTATTTTAAGTTCGCCCCAACAAGGTCCTAGCAATACAATTGTCTCAGCATGGTTGCCTCTAACAATTTTGACATTTGACGGTCTCGAGGATCTCTTATCGAAAAAAATCTAATCACCTTCACTGTTCCAATGCCATATGCTGTTGTGCAAGAAATATTTAAGGACGGTTCGCAACTTTGAGAGCCAGTATATAGGAAGGGAATTTGACCTGTAGTATGGTTGATTTGACTAACTCTTATGTTAGTAGACATAAGTGTAGTCTAATATGTTCAGTGTGAATCTGACCGAGGTTACCAGCTTATCCTCACCATTTTCCGAAAGTCCCACTTTCTTGTGTTCAATTTCTCGGGATGTCGCCACACTTCGTGGTATAACAACACCCATGTCCTCATTCCCAAAAAACTTTTCCGCAGTGCCTTCCATTTTCGTCGGTTGGAAACCCAGGTCCACGGTGTCTGGGCTAGAAAAAATGTGTTTCCACATACCTTTCTTCCGTTTTGCTTGGTTGAAGGGGAGAAAGACGTTCTAACAGGTAAACCTGTAGTCCCTTCAACTTTACCGCTGAAGCTTCCTTCTACTGATTCTCCCTCTCCCGTTTCTAGGAAGAGTTAGGAAACAGTGTCACCGACAGGCCGACCGTAGTCTGGTTAACCCTCTAATTAAAAAGGTTTCTGTACTATCCTTTCTGGCTGACCGCGCTGTAAACACCGGGTGCAGTATTCCACTGAAGTGGACATCCTGTCTTCCACAAATTTCACCGTGAGGCGACATGGATCTGGTGAAGTCTGTCAAAAAATTCGTGCCCTAGTCACGACCAGATTTCTCCAAGTCGCGGGTGAATTCAAAGTCTGTGACTTCTTTCCACTTGGAGAGTTGCAATTCTTTGTTTTCATCTTCATGTGTTTTTGGACACCCTTAGTTTAATAGTAAACACAGACTCCCCATTACGGCAAGGTGCTATCCGAGGGGGAGCCTGGACGGGCTAAGATTTGCTGAGCCTTAGATATAGACTTAGAGGCTACCTTTAAAGGAAACATTCTGCATCAAGTCATAGTCATAGTGTTTTCTGCCCTGAAAAATAGAAACTGAAGCTTTTTTGTTCCAGCTAATGCCTTAATTGAGGGTATTGAGATTTAGAATATTCCTAAGAAACTGGTCAGTCAATGATAAATCTTCAACTTCGGCTTCATACTGGGACAACGTATGTGCCACCGAGCGGTATTCAAAAATACTGGTATCAGCTTTGCAGGTAACTACCATGTGTTCGTCCCACCTTCTTTCTCTAAGTTCTTAATATAAAGTTCCCCTTTCCTATCGGCGCGGTGGACGCAGAAATCAAATCAATGGTTTAACTCGTATAACTGACCTGATGCATCCTTCTTTTTCTGAATTAGAAAAACCTTTTATTAAAAAAACATTGATTACTACGTACATAACGAAGCAGGTTAAAAATAACCACGGCCTTCGCCTATTTCTCCAAATAAGAAAATGATTTTAATCAACGTTTGCTGGAGAAGTTTCATTTTCAGGAATTAATAATTTAGAGAGATTAAAATACCCTACCCGAAAACTCTGGAACATAGTTATCAAATTTTCTTGATGGAATTCAAAATTCTTCTTCTAATTTATAAGCAATTTGATGACGTTGACGTTGACGTTGATCTTGACGTTGACTACAGCTACCCTACTTAAATGGTGTTCTGGAAAATTCATCCTTCACATGCAACCCTCGTATCGTCAGTCAATGGCAAACTCAGGATTATCTAGAAAACCGGTCCACTTGTTTTGGAATCACAGGAGCTACGATAATGGGACCAAATTTGCTTCCGATGTACCTAAGAAGGTCATTACTATAGTGAATATTTTTCACCGAATTGGGCCATTGATCTAAGAGTTACAATTCAATGTTCGATTTTTTTTGCATATCTTATTATTCCGTACCTAATCAAAATTCTTATAAAAGCATAAGATATCGCTAGTTTCTCGGTTAGCCTGAATTAGTAATAATATTCATGTTCACAGTTAAGTGCTGGTTACCTTCAAACAATACCAAAGTGTGAAGTAGAAGTAAGTCAGGAAACCGGAAGTTGCACGCTTCAGGTATGAAAGGTTTTGTATATTCCTTTTATAAAAACATTTGAGTGTGAATTTGTCCCATTAGTATGTAACACGTAATATAATTTGTCAATATCATTGATATTCAAAATCTTGAACTTCCAAAGTAGTGGCAAATTTGACCTACTATAACTTTGTTAGTAATAGTGCGATTTGCACCAAGGTCTATATTATAGCCAACATTGCTGCAAAATTTCGTGGTGCTAGGATGAACCTAAAGTGGGTTCTGCAGCCAATTACTGAAAATTATATTAATTACTTTATTTGAAGGGATATCGGTACGGAAGGTATTTCGGAGCCTAGCCTCCATATAGTGGCAGCCTTTTGGGTTTTTTTTTCAGATATTTCGGTTGGGCAGTTTCTGAGAATGTCCCTGCTAAATAAATAATCACTTTTCACTTCTCGAACTGCCCGCCTTTCTAACAAATGTTGGCTTCGGAAAGTACTAACTGAGACCTTTCGTTAGATACCCCGCATGACTATATATGATATATAGGGACCTCCCCTTAAATTCGCCGTAAAAGGTCGTAACTCATAACGTGATGGACAGAGAGAGACGGACAGATAAACAGACAGACAGATAGTTAACCGATTTTAATAAGGTTTCGTTTTACACAAAACTTTATAAACGGCTATAATTAATGTAAGGATCAAACCATGGAACCATATAAACAATTTCTGAATAATTTGCTTTTCCATTCGACGAATCCTTTGTCAGTTTCCGTCCTAATAATGTTTTAATTAATAAATATATAATATTATTCATCCATTTATCTAGTAACACTAACCTCATCAAATTTGCATAAATATTAAAACCAATTCAGTCCAGACCTATTAGATAACTCTGCAGACCGAATCAGTTCATATTCAGATATCGTAAATTGTTAAATTGTTAACAATCGTGAGAAAACCAGTTTTAAATTACATCTCAACTATAGACGAGCCTTCTTTGGAACACATAAAATCTTTATGCAAATATCTGAATAAATATAAAAACTATTAGAAGCGGTTTGCTTGTTTATAGAATTACAGGTTTCTGAAAATTAATTAAGCAAGTTAAGGACCACGCCTTGCTCTAGTTCTAGAATATTTAAATTTCTACTAGAAAATGGGTAAGAAATGGTGTTCATTTATAAGGAATTCTCATCCGGATACGGAACTTGTAAAATTATGCATAGTATGTATGTCATTAATTAATTAGATCATTTTGATCGTGATGCGTAGTTGAATATGAACAAGGACTAAATCGTTAAATTACGTGAGCCAGAAATTCAGTTTTTATTGCTAGAATAAGATTGGCAGTTTGAATTCAAATCTGAATATTAAATAAAAAAATCTGTTTTAAGGGAACGTCGTAAATTAAATAGATTAGAATCAGGTTGTCCTTCTTTAACGTTTCTTAGACGTAGTAGTCGGGACGACTTGTCTAGACCAAGCTACCCCTTTTAGTTGGAGTTTGTAATATAGAAATGAAACAAAGCAAAATAAAGAATAATAAGATACTTTCGGTGATGAAAATAGATTGAATTTTTCAATTATTTACTATCGAATATATCAATTGTGTCTCCAAAAAATACTCCTCCTGTATACAGTAAAAGGTACATGATTTCGCGCTCTAGCTTACAAAAGTTTAAATTAAGCCCCAAAGTAGTATCTATTGTAAAAGCCAATGGATTTGATTAATTTTTTATCCATTCCAATTTGGTCATTTACGTAAAAAATTAATGCCTCTACGCCCTTCAATACGTTTATAATTACCATTCAATATCGCTTCTGTGTTCAGCACCGTTCAGCACTCCATTTGAATTTGAATTTATTATGTGTATCTTGCGGCCCCACTTCTTCGAATTTATTATACTCGTAGATCCAATATCAGAAATGGAAGACGCTTCAACTTATGTATAAACACTTTTTTTTTATTAAGTAAATACTGTTTTTAGGGAACCAGTTTTTTAATTTATAATTGCGAGTCCTTCTCTTCTTTGACGTGATCAAAGATTGATATTTTTTGTGTTTACATACACATATATTCATATATAACAAAAGCTATATTTCTAAACAAGTTGATAGTCTGATACAAACCAATTTTTTTCAAGGTACATAACATATATATTAGTTTTCGAAGCTTTTCAAGAGATGGCGTCATTTGTATTATATCGCAAGTGTAATATCTTTATATTTATGAACCGTGAGTATATTTAGTCCTATCGATTTGAAAATGACATTGTTTCTTTGAGTGTTGATTATTTTGAATCTTTTATCAGCAGAAAGGGAATTGAGAGAAATTTCACTTGTTACATTTTAATTGAAGGAAAATGTCGCGGAAAACCAAAGAATATTGTCTGAAGTCCACAAAAATTCAACAAGTTTCAATCCTTACAAAAAGAAATTTTGTTACGGATTGCGGTTAACGCTGCCATCCATTGATCTGTCTTTTATTAGTGTATATATAGTGCATTATATATATCCAGGCATCCCAATTATCATTTGAATGACTGACGCCAAAAACGCTCGAACTAGTGGCTATACTGTATGCGGAAATGCAAAAAGTGAACAACTTGTATTCGTCAGAAATGCCAAAACGGGTACAAGTTCATAATTAGAATATATTATATATTCTCGGAGAACTAGATTTATTTACAAACTGGATAACAAAAATGTTAAATAAAACGTTCCCAAGTGGTCCCCTATCTAAGTACTAACCGCTACCAGCAACACTTAACTTCGATACTGGTGAATATTATTAGTACAGTCGATTATCACCACCGCAAAAATAAGTTGCTTACCTGTAATCAATTTTGCAAAAGATTACAGCTTATAAGAATTTTCTGTGGGATTGATTGCCAATTTTCATTGATTGTTCTTCTTCAACCTTCCTCACATTGAGAACCGGTGTCGGCACGTCTTGACAAGTTGCACCTTCTGCCCGGTCAAAAACTTGATCCAGACGGAGTGGCCAGACTCACAAATCACCATTCGCCGTATCAGAATATTGTTGTTTCAACGACCATCTAGTGATTTCTTATAGGCTTTGATATTCAGACCATCTTTGGCAAGTGAGTTCCTGTCAGTGCGAATTACATCTCCATAATTTCGAAGACGCTTCCGGCCCATTGTTTCCACGATCGGTGCAACACCGTATCGACCGTTGGATTTCCGAATTTCAGATGCAATCAAGGTGTGTTACGCCATTGAACAGCATTTTCATTTCCATTACCGCCAGGCGCCGTTCATTGCCATTTGTAGTCGGCCAGCACCCATAACCGTAAAAAGCAATATGGCGAGCGACACTGCAGCAAATTTTGGATTTGAGACGTTCGTTGATATTTCGTTCACAGAGAACACCAGTTGAAGGACACCACTTCATCCAGGTTGTAATAATGCATCAAGCAATTTCATTATGCCGCTCGCCATTGGCTGACAGCATTGACCCGAGATATCTAAATCTGTTCTAAGCAAGCCACTGTTACTGAGAGTGATAATGCCTGTTTCATGGGGGTCGATCAACAAGAAACCTGTTTTATAAAGATTCAATTTGAGATGGTGTTTTTGAGACAATGGTTCCATTTTTGATCAATTTGCTCTCATAACTTTGTTATAGACGCTACGAAAACATCATCTGCATAGAGCAATGTATAGGGCGCCGAATGTGGAATATCCCGTGTAACAGAGTCCATAGCAGAAACAAAAAGGAGTGAGGGGAGTCTTCCTCGGCACGAAGCCAAACTTCAAACTTTACTTTTCAGATCGTTGGAAACCAGCGATCAAGTTCTTCTAGTACTGGGTGTTCCCCCAGAGCATACCAGATGAGTTCTTGTGGCATATGGTAAAACGCCTTCTCTAAATCCAGTAAAGTAATGAAAAGAGGGCGATTTTTCTCGCGGTGTTTCTCCATGGGTAACCGCGCAGCGTATATTGCGTCCGTAGTTCCGCAGTTCTAGACAAACCTGACTTGATTCATGGTTGTCAAGAATGCAATCAAAAATCTTCATAGTGTAGAACAGAGACCGGATCCGACGGTTATTTGAAGATTTTGCTGAACTAACTTTCTTTTTCCATATTATATGGTGGTGCCTGTCCTGCTCTCTTCAAGAACCTAATTGGGTCGAAGCTATTCACACCATTTCAGAGCATAAATACGATATCATCAAGTTGCTGATATGCTGATGCTTTCCCCTATCCATTCGTTTGATTGATTCCTCGACTTCAGTAGCGCTGAGAGGTGAAATAGTTCCAAATGTCCGCAGTGCTTGAGGAAGTGAAAGATGAATGAAGATTTCCTTTGAAATCTACTCTCCATCTATCCGTCGCGGCTCGTCGATCGGTAGGCAAAATGAAAGTTATGTTAGTGACATTATCTAGCTGGTACAAACAGTCAAACATTTAGAAGTACATTTCGAATCCAAGTTATCGTGAAAGCATCATATCCAGAAACAATACCGGAAACCCTGCAGATTGCTCTGGTGTTACAGGACTGTGATAGGTAAGACCTGGAGACTCTCTCCAAAATGGATTCATTGGATAATAAAACCCATTTTGATGCATATATTCATTATCTGAACTTTGACCGGCAGGAAGCGTCTCACGCAGATTCAGAGGCTTGGTTTCCTAAGTACTACTGGAGCAAGGAATACAACGCCCACTGTGACATCCAAAGATGTCTTGAATCTACCCCTACCATTTAGAGATTAAACAGAAAGTAGCTAACAACGTATATTGGGTTGATACCATTGGCGCATGAAAAGGTGGCCAATCATATGATCATGGTTCCATCAGAAAATTCCTTGACAAACATCAAATGACTCTGATGCCTGCCGGTCATAAGGTTTACAGATTCTTCTTTGAAAAGACATACTCCCATACTCGTAATCACTTAAGAGAAGAATGGTCAATCAATCAGGCGCAAAGGTGTTTTCAGTAAATCCGATTATGGAACTAGGCCGACTTCTTGAAAAAATGGCGACCATACTCCGAGTGGGAATATATGCCACTTCATTGGCAGCAGAAGAATGTTTGCGGCATAAATAGTGGGCTCGCACCAATCGAATCTGTTCCGACAGTGGGGGCAGCATTATGAACACTAAACAACAACGAGATATCAAGCCAGCTCTTGTGGAGTTGTCGTTAGGTACTGCTGAAGTTTGGCCGACCGAACGAAACATTCCTGATGTGGGTGACAGGGCATTCAAGCATCGCTGGTAATGGCAAGGCTGACAGACTGGATCGCCAAATTGCTAGATCTACAGTGGTGGGGCCAGAACACATTCGACCATTCATTGTCAAGTCCACTCTGAAGGGGGAAATTGCAAAGATTCAGGCGGCCACATGGAGAAATTTGAATTTTCGCCGGCAGGGGAAAATCTTTGTGAAGGGACCTGGGGTCACTAGACAGGCATTTTAGTTGTGGAAAATGAAGACCTTAGTACGACTTTTAACGGGACACTGCTCCTTAAACTACCACGTTGCAAAAAAGGACTATATGCAGCCAATATGAGGAGGAGAAAGATATCACCCTGTACTTCTTATGCAGCTATTCGGCCTCCTCAAACCTCAGACCAAGATATTTTGGTAAGGTTTTCTTGAACGAAGATACTGCAAATTCTCTGTCTTCGCAGAATGTTTTCAGATTTGCGAAGACCTGTGAACGCCGGCCGTAAGCAAGAGGCCGCTGAATAAAAAAAAGGCCTTGGTACTTGGAACTGGTTCCCCCCTAAAATCAACTACTGTATGGGTTTGTCTCATGCTTCGATAAAACGATGCAGATCTCTCCTAGCGTTTCACGTATCCAGTGTATCGTAGAGATATTAGCGATGGATCGTTCGAATAGTAGCAGCAGCGTCCTTTGCTTCCCGGTTTATAAGAATTTTGCCAATTGGCCAGCATTTTTTCGTCGAGAAAATTGCGAGAGAAGCGTGTCTTCTCAAGAGCTTTCATTGGGAGATGATTCTAAAGCCAAGTATCTCGGTTGACGAATCGCTTACTAGCCGATGGCTTCCTTTCATGGGCCGTATGATGATCGTGTTGTTAATTCAGTTTCACGACTCTTAGACATTCGAAAGGGTTAGTAATCGCGTTAGTGAGAAAATTTACTCTCCTTTCATATGAAATCGCCACCATCTAATGTACGGTGGGCCAGTGCCTTTCTCATGCTGTTTTATTAGTGAATTCACAAGTATAAGGTCGCGAATATTCGCAAAAGCTACCACACGCTCGCCACCCTTAGCATGCTCCAAAATTTCTTCCCCCATAGTATCTCTTGCTGTATGCCGTAAGACCCACAATCAACATATACACCAGCGGCTTTGATCGGTCCGATCGATGCAGAAGGTGTGGAACTTAGGAAGGCACTGACTTCAATTAAAAAATGAGGTTTCTTCAAATAAACCTCAATCATTGCAGGGTCGCTCGCGATTTACTCGAGCAGACTACCTAAGAATCTGAGGTGGAAATTGCTATCATTAGCGAACCATATAGAAACCGTCACGGTGTCGTATGGGTTACAGATTCGACTGGCAAGCGGCAATATCGGCAAGTCTTACAATGTACTTGGAGTGAGGCAGCCAGTGGCTTTGTGTAGGCAAAAATAAACAGCTCTTACGCCTCACCAAGCCTGAAACTTTCTGAATTCGAGGAAGTGCTTGACAGTCCTGTTCTCGACGCAAAGGGTCGCATTCCAATGCTGGTGACTGGACCCATGAGTGGCATAGCAGAGAGACAAATACAGGAGGCCGCAGTCTGTTAGATGTTTTGCACAGTTGGATGATCACCAGGCAATATTCGCTGGGCTATGGGTGGAGTCACCGGGCAGAAGGCCATCATGCACGAAACCGAGAAAGATGTCAGGTTGATCCGTGCCGGAGGACCATCTCAGAGGGCGGTAGGCAAAATCGACCAAGGGCAAGCGCCCATAAGGAAGCCCGCAAAACCCTCAAGCTCGCCATCCAACGAGGCAACCGGGAATGGTTTAAAGAGTTCTGTTCGGAAGCGGACTTAAACCCGTGGGAGAGCGCCAATATAATCATGATGGGGCGATTCAAAAGCCATTCATTTTCTCAGATCACGTGCCTTTTACCTGTGTTAAAAATTATCCAGGGCTTAGCCCCCTGCAAGATCTATCTACAATAGATTACTCCCGGTTGTTGTGAGCCAGGGAGGTCTCTCAGATCGGCACTATGGGTTTCATAAAGGCAGATCAACTGCCCTTAATACGATTACTGGCTGGGCAGAAGATGCAATCCACGGAAAGAATAGTACTAGAAAATATTGCGTAGTGGCGACTCTGACGTGAGTAATGCATTTAATTCGTCGATTTGGAACCTAATACGGGAATCTCTCGCGAAGATTGGTATTCCCACCTATCTTGCAGCTATTGTCAAAAACCATGTACAACAACGGAGGCTTTGGTTTGACATCGGTGACGGACCCCAGGAGTGCATTGTCTCTGCGGGTGTCCCACAGAGCTTTGTACTGGGCTCGCTACTATGTAGTATCATGTGCAATGATGTACTTAACCTTTCGGTTTCGGAGGGAGCCACAGTGGTGGGTTATGCCGACGATGTAGTGCTGGTTGTATTTAGAAAGGATCTTGCAAAGTTATGCTCATGACGTTAAGGGCTGGCTGGATAGGATCCGGAGGAAAAAACGGAAGCGGTCCTCATCACCAAGCACGGTAAAAGAAATAATACTTGGGAGTGACGATAGGCGGGAAGCTCAGCTATAAGCAAAACGTACAGTATGCTTATGACAAAGCATCCACTACAAATGTGGCCCTGGCAAGGATGATGTCGAACGTGGCAGGGCAACGACATTCTTGCAGGTTGCTTATAGTTAGGGTGGTGAGTTTGGCCCTGCTCTATGCAGCTCCAGTTTAGGGGTCATATTTAACGCTAACAAACTGAGTGCAGTCTACAGGAGAGCAGCCCTAAGAGTGTGCTCGGCGTTCAGAATTGCCTCAGATGACGCAGCACTCGGGAATGATGCCCATTGACATCTTGGTAGATGAGATGACGAACTATCTCTCCTTTATCGCAGAAGAAGAACTTCGAAAGCCAGAGATCTTTAATGCAGAGGAGACTAGAGAAGCGCAGTGACATACGCCTAGAGACGAAAGGTGACCAAGCTAAAGTGAGCTGACTCCGCCCCGGCCCGTGATGTAATACCTTATGGTGGTTCCACGGGGCTTGAGGGGAGTCGGGGGTGGTTTAAGTGGGTAAGAATCCCACACACTGTGTATTCAAACCAGTGTCTTTTGAAGATTTCTACCTCCCAAAAGAAAAAAGATTCATAACATCTACACAGTCTACTATTCTACCTCCCTCGTTCATTTGGAAGTAATGTGTATATAACGATATGACGTTGTTAGTGCATAAGCGATCAATCGTAGGTTTATGCGTTCACCTCGAAGTTCCTGCCTAAGGATCAGGCAGCTCTGATGCCTGTTTAACATTAGATATGTCTAGATATGTCTTTGAGGTCGACAGATCAGTTGTGGAAGACGCATCGGTGCTTGTGGGTATGTGGAGTGGGGTCGGATGCTAAGGTAGTATAGCGGGCTTAATATAAGGCTTGAGCGATTGGAGCTACCACTATAAACATGCGAAATTGGCAATGATTATAATAATAAAAATCACTGACGCGACAATCGAGTTGGTTCAGGACCTTGAAGTTTGTTAAGGCACCTCATTTGAGATGGTAAGGGTACACTAAAATTAAAGTTTGTCAGCTATAGATTGTGATTATTACCCTAATTTAACTTAGGTACTCATTTATGGCTGAGTCAATTGTTATGTCAATAGTGGGATTTGAATCTTTGCCTTCGACTGGGGCAGCCAAGGGCCGTAGCCACTAAGTCATCCGGAAAGCTATGATCGGCTAGCGAAAATTTACATACAGAGGAATTCGAAACGAATTCCGCCTCTTCTATTGTAGAATGTTGCACTATAAGCAACATTGACATTATACTCCATGTGTCTGCCATAGTCTGAAATGAAATGGATCTACTAGTTCCACGAAACTTATAGTTGTGGGCATGCATACTGCGCCAATCGATTGTATCATAAAAAAGTTGAACATTTGTTGATTCCACTCAAAACCTGTTTTCTTCTTCGAAAACAATTGTTAGTATCCTTTCAGATAGACCTTTTCTTCGTAAAATCTAAAGTCGTAAAAAGTTCAGTATGAAAAGCCACGATTTTTCAATGATATATAAATATAATAAGCAACAACAATTCATAAAACGGGATACTACTCATATGACCTAGTTTCATTGTTATGTTAATTTCAGTTAGTTAATACAATCCAAGTAATGAATAAACTTATTGAGCAGCCTTCTTCTTCTTCCAGAGGTCATCACCCCAACCATGTCCCAAACCATGTCCATGAGAAAGAATTGGAGCAGCAACAGCGTGTCCGATGATACCGTGGCTAGCAATAGCTGGGGCAGCAACGATTCCATGACTGGCGATAGGAGTGGCAATGGTGCTACCAATGATTCCGTGGCTGGCAATAGCTGGGGCAGCATAAGCATGACCTATGAGTCCATGACTGGCAATGGCTGGAGCAGCAATAGCATGGCCTACAAGACCATGGGTGGCAATAGCGGGGGCAGCAACAGCATGACCGATAATTCCATGGCTAGCAATAGCTGGGGCAGCAACAGCGTGGGTGGAAATAGCTGGAGCAACAACGGTAGCGGCTACAGCTCCATGTCCCCATCCCAAACCGGCGCCATGTCCTAATCCCAAGCCAGCACTATGTCCTAATGCCAAGCCGCCACCATGTCCCCATCCCAAGCCAGCATCATGTCCCAATCCCAAACCGGCACCATGTCCCCATCCAGAGTATCCATGAGCGATTGGGGCTACGTATCCAGCGGAAGCGGCGCCGATTAAAGCAAGAGCCAAAACTACGAGTTTCTGAAATTTGTTGAATTGAAAATTACTGCAAGATCTTTAGGAGTTGCATTTCCTTAAGTTACCATGATGCTAGTTGTAGTCTTCTTCTGGTTGAATGAATCCTGACTGATGCTCTTATGCATTAAATTTGCAGTATTTATATAAAACTAAGATGCAATCAGCTGCAGAAGACTAAAATTTCAGAAAGGGAAAATCACAAAATTCAGACCAAATTCGAGGTCGTCTCCAACTTCAACTTGACTTTTCAATCGCCAAACAGTTGCTTCTTTCACTAGTTTTCTATTATCAACATGTTGACTCCTTTGTAACGTTCACATTTGTCAATGAAACTCAGACAGTAAACTTGGGTTATGTATGTAAATGTTATCACTGCCTGGTTCGAACATGGTAAGTCATTCACACAGATCAACAGTGCCATCAATCATTGAATCAGCTGGATATACCTTAATTTGCATAATTTTTAAAAGCATCTGTTTTTTTAGATTGTTGGAATAATGAATCATTGACTGAGGTTTGTGATTCATTAAATGACTCTGTCTAGCGTCGAGAAGGCATTTAAGTCTAATTTTCCTATGGCTTTCGATTAATTTGATGAATTCGAATCATAAATTTTCCAGAGTAGCTCCAGATAATAAGTTATTATATTGAAACATGGAATTTAGACGTATTAATATTGTTGACAGTATGTTTGTACATGTATATCATGTGTATATAAATATGGGGAAAAACATTGTATATTTGGAATCTATTGTGATTTGGAAAGATATTTTTAACGAAACTGGTTAGTTATAATTACAACTTCAGTTAGAGTACTCGAATTAATAAGATCTGATAAAAGATAAAAATATGGATGGAAGATATTATTAATTAAAACTAAAAGAGTTGAGAAGGTTACTTCCTTCATGGGTTCAAATTTGATGAAAAAATGCTTCATTAATGCACTGCGTAACATATACCCGGTACTAACACAAGAGCGAATGGGCGAAATTTTTCTCGCGCATCTACCGAAGAAGGTCGAACATGCGCAATGATTTTTTTCCACACTACAATTTCAAGTAATGTGATGAGGGACAAGTCTCCTGGGTAAAGTCTTCTTGACTCATAGTAACCTAACCCCATGAAGTAGGCAGCACAATGGCTGAAGCGTTGCGCTGCCAGCCTGTCACCCTCGTTGGTCCAGGTTCAAAGCCAATTATCATAGCGATAGTCAAGACCAGCGGTAGGATGATCTGCGCTCATAGCATGCTGTTCAAAATAATTCATTTGAAGCTGCAGTTGGGACCAGCTTGCATCTTTCGAGTACTGAAGCGGAAGAGTCCTGAATATAATTAAATATTTTTTACATGCTAAAACCTCTTTCTCCTCGTTTGCCTCTGCAGGAGTTACTTGACTTCTCTACCTTGTACCGTGATTTTCTATCATTTCTGGTATGTATATATTTACTATGAACTTATACTGAATCAGTTTCAATAGCACAAACTAAAACTGAAGCAGACAAGGGACATTATCCAAAATTAAAAAGAGCCCGCTTGGATACCACGGTCAAGGAAGGGAGCTCTCACTCTTCATTATTATCTAATGGCCTACTGGAATCGAGATGCCTCCTATAGATATACTTATGGAAAAGGAAAGTTAACTCAAATCTATATGATTCTGCATGGTTGCGCTTATCCACAAAACGTAGAGCAGTGGAGGAAGAGGGCGAAAACCGATTAGGGAGGGGGGCTGTGTTGAACCACATTGCCGGAAATTGACAAAAATGGCATCTAAATATGATTGATCTGCTACGTCCCATGAAAATCTTTATGGCAACCACAAAGGTGTGGCAAAGACGATACCGAAAAGTTTGTTTTCACGAACCAAAAATATTTCACAGTGACATTATAGTATCATAAAAAATGAGCTCTTCTCAATTTTGGATTGATTATTGTACTTTAATTGTAGACTAGAAACAACAGGGAGACACAGTCTCCATGCCCCATTTTATGGCAATAACTAGTTGACTTCGGCGGCAGGAAAATTCAGTTGTAACCACCAAGTATTTCCTACACCGACGAACTGCCGAATCCATCCATGACATACCCATGATCATTAATTATTCGACAAAAAGTCAACCCCTAACATATGGCAGTAAGAACTTTTTGCGGATCAAACTATTATAATCAAAGACCTGAACTCCTAAATTCAATAGGAATAACTTAAATGATTCCTCCATTCACGTTAAATAAGTATTGACCTTGCTCGACAGACTGATCTCCATTTCGCCTTCTCCCACACTACATCAAGGGCTTGCGGGTCCTCTGCTGAGTACGCATTTCAGAGATATTATCAGAGCAAAATATCATGTACTGCAACAAAGTAAAATCTGTGAGGAACTCATCCAAAGCAGAGTCTGCCAGAGTTGCATTTTATTCTTTCCATTCTCTGTAACGTTTTCAAGCTGTCTTAGGCCTAGAATGGAAGGAATTTCAATGGATCATGGTCTCTACTTCCATATATTGCCTGATAACATCTACCATGTTGTGACTTTTAATCGGACAACTCTGGATCTTGAGAAGGAGAAAAGCAATAGTCCACAACAGAACCGAAGCTGTCAAACTGACTGATAATCGCAGGCTTTGATTAACTTTCACATCTAGAAAGTATTGTTTCTGCTATAGGTGGGATAAAAAAAATGATGTTACTTAACGCATTATTCTTCTTTTTCTTTAGCCTTTGTTCCGTCTAGAAGCGATGTCGGTTCGTTGTAATCGGTTTGGCCATGCAGTTTTAAAATCGCCGACAATTCTGCTCCCACAAGCTGCTGCTTCATCGAGCAACAGCATAGCCTCAGCTCTTGAGATGTCGCTGACTGGCACTGCTTATACCTTGCCGGCGACTGCGGCCAACAATACTGGCGCTATACCTAAGTCACCCCGGTCGATTAATCCTCTGCCTCTATCTGCCACGCACTATTCCAGCGCATCTATAAAAAATTGTATCAACCCGACGACGTCCGCTAGGAGGGGGGGACATGTTCCCTACTCAGCATCGGATGCACTACGCACTTCTGGCGATTGTCCTACAGTCGCTGCATTAACACCGCCACACGCTTCCTCCGGTGTATCATGGGCACCCGCCATCGCTGAACCGCATGCCTTTCCGACCTCATGTCGCCCGAGTGGCCCCCAACTGAACGCCGCCTCGCCACCAAAGCAGCTGTTCGCGTCAAGGCTAGCGTATTCCACCACGTCCGACGAAATTCCGGCCTACATAAGAAGCAAAACCAACTCAACTTTGTCACCTCTTTCATGTGTGAAGCTGACGAAGGATGGCCCTCCTGACTGAGTGATAGCTTCATTCAAAGTGAAATATCCCCGCGACTTCGATGATATCGTCCATTCTTCCTTTTGGCCACAGGGGGTCTTCGTCAAGCCTTATCACAGGACTTAGCTTCCTGAAAATTTCCGGCCCGCCCGCCTGCCTCGCCGAACTTGAATTATTCCGACAACTATACATTCTTTTATAAAAATGTAAAGGGTCGAAAGACCAAGCTGTCGAATTTCAAACTGTCTGCCTTAGCATTCCAACATCATATAATCTGCATTTCTGAAACCTGGCTGGATGGCAGGATTTTAGATTCTGGGCTCCTCGAAGGTTACTCTGTCTTTTGTTGTGACAGAGACTGCGCTGCGCTTGGCAAGGCAACTGACGGAGGAGCCCTAATAGCTGTTAAGTCCCCTCTCCATGCCGAAATCATTTTTTCCTCCTCCTCCTCCTACTACAATTCTGTCATCACACATGTCTTTCTGCCAAACGTATGTCATTTTATCATATCATGTGCATATTTTCCCAGCCTAATACCGCCTTTTCAGTACGAGAATTTCTTCGACAGATTATCAGAGGTCCTAATCGTTTTGTTTCTTTCACTTCTCTATCCTCTGTGACGACTTTAATCTTCCCCCTGGCCCATTACTCCTGACTTTCCCTCCCTCCCTAATAACTTGACCCACCCTTCCCTTCCTCTATCCACTTTCATGTATACCTCTGGCGCCCTCCAGTTTAACCTTTCTAGAAACCACTAAGATCGCATTCTTGATCTTGTCCTCTCTAACCTTCCTGTGCGTTGTCTTTCCCAATCCCTTTATGCTGTGTCTTACATTTCTCCTGACGCCCATCGTCCTGCTCTCGAGTTCAATGTTAATATATCCCGACTCCACTCTCCTGTGGCTCGCAAGCCTACCAAGCTCAACTTTCGTAAAACGAACTTCGAAGGTCTGACCTCAGCCCTGGTGTCAATCAACTGGGTCCCCCTCCTCTCTCCATTTACGTGTGACCAAGCACTCAACACTTTCTATACCATTTTATCTGATGCTTACGCTCTTACTCCGTCTGGTTCACCACTGAAGCTCACAAAAAACTACGTCAAAAAGAGACTGCGAGCAAGAAGTTCCTGTCTTCTGGAAATGATGCTGACTTATTTTTTTTCAAATTTCTACGTTCCTTGGTCAAATCCTTAACAAGTAAGTCCAGAAACGAATATTTGACCAGTGTTGAAGACTCACTAAAGCGCGGAGACCTGAAATCTTTCCGGTCCCACATTCGAAACTCCCGCTGCCCTGCCCAGTTATCCCCTCCGCCCACTAAATTCTCTGACTTCCCAGCTAACTCCCCCCAACTATTTTGTGATTTACTCCGCCGCTACTTTTCGTCAGTCTATGCTCCCCCTTCTTCCTCTGAATCCCTCCCGATAGTGGATGTAGCCTGCCCCACATCGCCTTCCATTGCCCTTTTTACCCCTATCCTTGTCGAGTTCCTTATTGGCAAACTTGATGCCAATGTCGGACTTGGCTGCGATGGTCTTCCAAACCTCTTTTTGCTGAAAACTGGTAAGTCCATCTGCCTTCCCCTATCCCTTATTTTCAACAAAAGCCTCGAAGGGAATCATTTTCCCGGCTTGTGGAAAAGAGGCTCTCATCATCCCCATACACAAAAGTGGCGATCGTACGCTTGCCACGAATTACCGTCCCATTTCCCTCCTCTCCTCCTGTTCCAAAATCCTGGAAAAATATGTCAGCGACTGGTTGTCCGCCCACTTTGACCACCATATAGTGAAAGAGCAACACGGCTTCATTAAACCTAGGTCCACTGCCTCAAACCTGCTTAACTTAACCAACTTTGTCGCCAAATGTCAACATTCATGGCGAAAAGTGCATACCACTTACACTGACTTGGCTAAAGCTTTCGACACTGTAAATCACAAAATTCTTCTATCCAAACTCTCGTCTCTAAAAGTTCCCATACCACTTGTTTTATGGCTTGCCTCTTACCTTTCCAACCGATACTGCCGCGTCTCCTTTGACGGCTTTACTTCCCGCTCCTTCTCCCCTCCTCTGGCGTCCCACAGGGATCTATTCTGGGTCCTTTGTTATTTTTATTTTTTATTAACGACCTTCCTCCCATCCTTACTTGTCCATGTTTGCTTTATACAGGCGACCTTAAGCTGTTTTCCGCTATATCGTCGCCTGTGTATCCCTTCAATCTAACCTGGACACTCTGGTTCGTTGGTACTCGACTAATAGTTTAGGGGTAAACGTCAGAAAGTGTCACTCTATGTGCTACTCCCTAAAATCCTCACCCACTTCTTTCTCCTACTCTCTTAACGGGAACTCCTTATCCTGCTTAAATTCCACTCAAGACCTCGGAGTCACTTTTGACAATAAGCTCCGCTTTGACACCCATTGCCTCGATGTTATCAATCGAGCAGCAAAATTGTCAAGCTTTACACTTCGCTCCTCCTCTGATTTTGACTCCATCCAGCCCTTCTTAGCTCTTTTCAATCTCCTCGTGAGGAATACCCTGGAGTGCTCCGTAATCTGGTCACCATCCCGTAACTGCGATTGTCTTGCCCTTGAAAATGTGTTACATAAATTCACCCGTTTCCTCTTCTTTAAGAAAAGCTTCCCTCGTGTGGACTACTCCTCTGGCCTCCGCTTTCTGAACCTTCCCTTCCTACAACAGCGTAGATCCTATCTGGATCTATGCACATTTTTTAAACTTGATGGACAGCTCCGCCGCTGACGACATCACTTGTCGTCCTGTGTCTTATAATATACGTAATGCAGATATTTTCAAGGTGTTCTTCGCAGAGCTCGAACTCTACTTTCATTCCCTGATTCCTAGGCTTTGCCCAAATTACGACGCAGAAAAGCTTGGTCCTTTTAACTTCTCTACTTTGAGTGGTTTTAAAAGCTGGATAAGATTTTTGCTTTCTCCTCCTCCTGAGGACAATAATTACTTGGAGTTTACTTTGTTTGTTGTCCGTTAAAATAAATAAATAAATTGTGATTCTGTACCAGCTGATGATGTAGCTAGCAACAGGTCGAAATTCATAGAATCAAGCCCCCAGAGCCATTATCAAGTATAATGAGGGTGTATTCGCTCACCACTACTATTTTCATACGCAAAAAATACGACGAAGGGAATATGGTATTCACTACAATATAAATATCTTTTATCTGAGTTATTGGGACAAATTTTTACCCAATCTTAGGTGACAAATATATTTAAATCAAGGAGACCCGATCATTAGTTGACTTCCACTTTCCCACTGACTATTATCTGTGCCTGCATGTGCATATATTATACTAAATCTCGATTAACGACCCAGTTTTATCAATGAAGGTATTTGGAAAATTTTCCATTGTAAAGTATTTAATTTGGATAAATCAACCGCATTTCAGGAACCACTTAATTTGATATAATCCTAACAAAATAGGTTATTCTATAATGAAAAAATATTTAAACCTAATTAAAATAGATTTCCTAAACTCATCACTACTTTCACTAGTTCCTATTCCTTGTGTCCTCAAGTCGGAAGAGTATATTTAACATCGATATTATTCTTACTCCTTTATTCATAATTTCGGGAAGAAATTCATTGAAAGGTTAGAAATCAAAGAATTGTTATCACTCCGAAGAATGATACCATTCCATTACTGCTTATGATATTACATTGCAAGATTTTTCACTAGCAAGCCTGGGATGCACTGAACTACATGGTATGAAACAAAGGGCTGGAAACTTCTTTGAATGTCCTAAATGCACTTGGAGAGAGAATATAGTGCGAAACTTGCTGGAATAGCATACCTTGCCTTGTTACACTTTTCGAAACTTACCCTGTTGACAAAGGATACCAAATGATATTTAACCAATCCTAGGCAAGTATTTATACGAAAATATATTCCACGCAAACCATATCAAACAGGCTATAATTCCACATTTAATGCTAAGGCTTGAAATTCATCCACGCATTTAACTTTATAAGCCAGAAACTTTTTTATTGGACTTATAAAACCAGGTACGATAATTTAGTCCAATTCGAAAAAACATGCAAGAGAAAGATCAAGGACGAGTAGAAAAACGATGCCATTCAGATTGAAACTTTCTTTGAAAAAAGCCATTACCATAAACACTTACTCATTTGTTATCGTGAGCTGTTTGGAGGCACGACTGTATAGGTTGTATCTGTGCTGAATGAATCTCAAAAAAACTTTTTAATTCAATCTCTTTGATCTTGCTTGGTGATTCTTTACATATCACGAGTTTGCGTGATGACTTCATTCTTAAAGGATAAATTAAGCCGAGATTTCACAACTAAGACAATAATAAATGAACCATTTTAAAATTTTAGACAAAATGCTAATGAAATGCAAAAGGCGTATGTCACATCTATTTTGTAACATATGACTTGGGTAGATTTTTTAGGTGGATATATGTCTGTTAACTATGTATTTTTTCAGAATTTCATTGTAATTTTTTGAAAATTATGATTTATATTATTCCTACAAAAATATGATCTTTCTGTAATCTATTCTCCACTATAGGAACTAGACGAATATCAGTAAATGATCCTGCGTATAATATCTAACTGACTGTATTTGATGAAGAATAATGTACACTCCCCTCTTGCATATATGGGGATCCCCCCTTCAATTCGATGTAGAATTATGTAACTCACTGTATAAGTGAGCGTTCATGTTCTCACCTTTCCACAAAATTTTGTGTCAACCGCTATAACTGTCACTGAGAAAAATGCAGACAGACGGACCTGTGAGGAGTGGCCAGATCTCCCATTAGGCGGGACCCCAGCTGGCGGATTATGGCATACCTATTGATGTATAAAGGTGTGTTCATGCACTTTTCTTTCCTGACTGTGCCTGTGCTAGTGTTTGCTCATCTCTGGTACGTGGACCAAAATGTCTATGGGAAGGACACCCAGAAAATAAAACCAACATGGACGACTTGAGAAGGACTAAAGTTACGGTGCAGGGGCTCGGAACCCCAGTACCGGCCGCTTTTGGGAGTGAGCAAGCGGGCTCCCAGTGTTCGATACCCCTCAACCGCAGTACCTCGGTGGTGGACAACTTGGTCACCAAGGCATCTAATGCTACAAGTGTTTTAGATTTGGAGAAGGAAGTGTTCAAACAAAACACAACTCTGCCAAGAACACCAACTGCAAAGGCAAAGAATTATGGGCTAAAAGGAGATAGCTGGCCAAAAAAGGCGATTTTGACACCCATCGGATCTGATCGAGAGATATTCCAGCAGCAGCAAATGGATCCATTTAGGAAAAGCTCATCAATTTTATGATCTCCTCCAATACCAAAGCCGGAAAAAGAGAAAGCTGATGGGAGCTCAGCTATTGAAAAAGGCGTCAGTAAAAGGAGTAATCGAACCAAAAGGTGAATGAGCCAGTAAAAGGAGTAATTTGACCAAAACTCACCGAGAACAGAGCCTTGGCTCAGAAAAACTACCTTTTATGCAGCTTGGAACTAAAATAGTTGAGCTGTCCAAATTCATCAAGGACAAACACAACATGCACCAAGCCATTAAGAACATGGTAAGAGCCATCAGAGTGCTTTACCATAGGTTGCAGGCGATCCAAGTCACACCAAAGCACAAGATCATCGACCACCGATTACGTAAAAGAGTGCGAAACAAAGAGGCGGAAGTTTTAGGGAATTGACAGGCACCAAAAAGGGAAAAAGGGGTCTTGAACAAATGGAACTAAAAGTTCAAAAGGGCCCGAAGTGCCCAAAGTAGGAATGCCAGCTAGTGAAGCGAAACTGAAGGAAAATTAGAACGTTGGTTGGACTAAGGTCGTGAACAAAAGAAGGAACAAAAAACCAAAGGTGTGAATTCGCCCGGATACAATTGTAATTTCCAGCAGAAGCCATCTAACGTATGCAAAGATACTGAAAAAGGTGAAATTTGACCCCGACCTAAAATCGTGAATGGACGATTCAGAAGCCGATCATCTCCGCGGATCACGTACCCTATACTCTTGTTGAAAATAATCCAGGGGTTATTTACCCAGCAAGAGGGGGTACTGACACCTTCCAGCGCCCCCTGAATGTGATGCCGCTTCTACCAGTCAGGAACTTTCAGATAGGCAGTATGGGTTCCGTAAAGCCAGATCAACCATTGATGTCATCAAAGTGGTTACTGGCTTGGCCGAAAATGCAATTCACCGAAGGGGTTGTGCCAGCAAATATTGGAGGCAATCCTCGAGGAAACTCTAGGTGAAATGCTATCTCCGGAAAATGTTGTTCGAAGAATGGTAGCTTGCCAGGAGGACTGGGATACGATCAATTTCATGATCGCAGTAATCCAGGGTAAACTGCGAAACGCATAAGAAGTGAGAAAGGCGCGGTTGCAACCCCCCAGGTGGACGAAAGGAGACCTAGCTAAAGTAAGCTAACTCCGCCCCGTGATGTAATACGTAAAGGTAGTTCCACAGGGTGGGGGGGCGAAGTCGGGGGTGGTTTTAGTGTGTAAAAAAGAGTCTTTTGAGATTTCTACCTCCTAAAAAAAAGACAGACAAGGTTTTGTTTTCAACCAAAGGGAAAACAATAAATTGCTCGATCATCTCATTAGTCAGATCCCATGACCGAAGGACCCTATCACAAATTACATCCTCACCTAATGTCTTTTTCTGGATCTGATGAAACTGAGATGCAATTGATGGGATTAAAAGATCTTTGCAGCATCTCAGTGCTTATTTAATGTACTTTTTGAACGGCTGTATTTCCCACTGATATTTTGAAGCAGGAAGAGTGCAGTATATTTTCAGATGAAGAATGAATTTATAAGAATAGTAGAATAATTTATTATTATTGCAATTGCCTGAAGGTAATTACTTCACTCAAGTCAATATCAAATATTCGATAAATCGAAACTTAGTACTCATACTTCATTCTGTACGGGTATGGTAGGGTTCAAAGTAAAGGTAAATACTGGGGACAAAAAGAAAATAAACATCATCGAAATTCCGATTAAAATCAATGGTAAGAAGATACAAATAACGTATGAAGAAAGAAATACAAGTCGGGAAACCGGAAGCTGGACGCTTCAGGTACGAAAGGTTTTGTGTATTTTTAAGTACGTAGCACGTAACATATGCATATATTATGTGGGAGTATCAACTTTCGGGTGATGTTGACATTCTTCAATTTTCAAAGAAGCAACAACTTTGACGTATTATAATTTTGTTACTAATAGTGTGATTTCCATCGAACTTGGTAAGATCATGCTCTATATTATAGCCTACATTACTGCAAAATGCTAGGATGAATTTAAGGGGGGTTTCTAGCCAATTGCAAAAAATTATAGTAATATACTATTATTAACTTTATTTGAACAGATATCGGTATGGAAGGTACTTCGGAGCCCAGGCATCAGGCAGTCTCCTGATTTTTTTCAGATTTTTCGGTTTGGTAGTTTCTGAGAACGGCCCCCTTAAAGAAATGATCACTTTCAACCCCCGCACTCCCCACCTTTCCAACAAATGTCAAAACTCATTTCGGCTAATGAGGAGAAGTCGATTTTACCGGGAAACTAAATATAACTATTGAGAGTTCCCTTCCGCCATGGGCCCTTATTTTTCCAGAGCACTCCAATGGTTAAAAAAGGCAAGGTTTAAGCAGATAGTTTATCAACTCGGAATATATTGAGAGAACTTTCGAACTTTTTCAAATCTCTGAAAATATCTTAAGACAACAACATTTCTTCAATTATTACTATGAAATGAGAGTCTTATTGCCCCCCCTCCCCCTTTTGATAACTTTACCTATATCAATTACTCTGATATCGCGTGATCAAAATCATCTGAATAGCAGTTAATGCTTTGTTTATACCCGAGATATCTCTTACGTTAGTGATTCCTTATAAATCCCTGTTTACGGTTTTGTGTGCATGTCCCCATACATGCAAAAGGGCGGTGTAAATTTTTTTTTCATTAAATATAGTCATTATCAGTATCAAATTAAAGGTCTCGGTTAGTACTTTTCGAAGCCGGTCTTAGTTTTGACTTTTGTTGAAAAGGTGGGGAGTGCGGGGGGTTGAAAGTGGTCATTTTTTTAACGAACCCATTCTCAGAAACTACTCAACCGAAAAATCTGAAAAAAATCAAGAGGCTGCCACTGTATTGTGCCTAGGCTCCGAAATACCCTCCTTACCGATACCTATGCAAATAAAGTTAATAATAGTATATTACTATAATTTTTAGTAATTGACAGGAAAACCCCCCATGAGTTCACGCTAGAATCACAAAATGCAAAATGCAACACTGTAGGCTACAGTATAGAGCATGATCCTGCCAAATTTGGTGAAAATCGCACTATTACTAACAAAGTTATAGTAGGTCAAAACTGTCGCTCCTCTGCAAATTCAAGACTATGAATGTCAACATCACTTGAAAGTGTCTATTTTCACATAATATATGCATATTTTACGTGCTACATGCTAATGGGACAAATGCACACTCAAATATCTTCATGAAAGAAATACACAAAACCTTTCATACCTGAAGCATCTAGCTTCCGGTTTTCCGACTTGTTTAATAGTGAGGCGAAGAACAAGCGTGGTAAACATTTCTTGCCTTTACTATTATCTTTTCAAGGTTTTCTTTTCCACAAATCCTTATCAATATTGTTTTAGTGGCTGTCGTTCTGTCCATCCGTTCCAGCATATTTTTTTAAGAAAGTGGAAATCTTCAAAAGAGATGCACACCAACTGTACGAAGGTCAAGCAAAATGAAAGTCAAGACCAGCGACCAGGATGAATCGTCGCATACCTTAATAGCGGCTTTCTGCATGCGATGCCAGTGTTCCAACATCCCATTGGACTTCCGGTGATATTCAGTTGTCCGAGAAGAGAGCAGCTTCGAACTGCATACCCTTCGCTAAAACTATCACGGCATGGAATCCACTCTCGACGGGGGACCTCAGCACTTGACTGTGGTTGGCACATTGTTGACCTAGGGGGAACACTTACATCCTTATTAACATTCCTAGTCACCATACATTTCAGGTATGCGATGCATTGTGTGGCCCAAAAATTAGCTTCCTTATTCATGGATAGAAATACTTGTTAGCGACTAGCAGGTTCGCTGTTCACATGCCGGGGAGTGCAAAATCGGGTGAAATATATAGCCTAGGTCCCTTTTCTCACAGTTGATAGAGTAAGGTGAGTCGATGAAAAGGAACTCCTTCAATGTATATTTAGAGTCGAACCTCAGCTTTCTGAAGAAATGCGTCATTCTTCTTAGCCACAGCAATTGCTGAAAAATTAACTGCGTCTGGGATGTTGATATCTGGGATGCGGACAAAGGATCAGATATTAAGTTGTTTTTATTGGACACATGTTGAATATCTAAAGTAAATTGGGTAACGAAAGACAAGCGCCGAAGTTGCGGAGAGGACGCTTTGCCGAGCGCTTATGATCCGTGAACAAGGTGAACCCTCTGTTCTCAAGATCGTAGGCACTGTAGTTCCATGGAACGGTGTTCAACTTCTTCGAAAACCACGCAACCTCTTGTGATTTCTTAGTTTTAAGCTCAGAAAGGAAGGCATTAAAGAGAAACTGGTGGTGAAAAGTTTCGGGCAGTAGTTAGTACGACGTTAGTAGTTTACCATGACGAAGATGAGGTCTTTTACCGCCTTAGGTAGAAGAAAACTTGTAATCGCTTGTACCTTGTCTTGGTAGGGTTGTATGCTGTATGGAGTGAAGAAATGGTCTACAAAATTCTCGTAGTTGAGATCTAGGCCATGATCAAGAAAACGCTGCAAAATGCTCGGTGAAGAAGATGACAGAACATCATCGAAGTGGACGAAACAGAAGTTGAAGTTTTGTAATACAAAGTGGATGAATCTCTGAAAGATTTGTGCGGAATTATACAGGCGAAGAATCATTCCTAACAACTCGAAGAATTAGAAAGGTGTAAAAACTGATGGCTTTTGAATATCTTCGGGAGCTACAGCGATTTGGTACGCTTCGGCGAAACCGAAGGTCAAGAAGGCACGACAGTTTACTAAATAATGCGTCAAATCTGGAATGAGACTAATAGGGTACCGGTCCATCGTCGTCTGAAGATTTAGGAGTATGAAATTTCCGTAAGTTCGTCATTGACCATTATGCTTGGGAATCAAATGAAGTTGATGTGACCACCTGATGTTGGGTGGTCTACATAAACCCTACTTAAGGAGCTATTCCAACAGCAAGATCCTGGGGCGGTAAAGGACACATCTTCAAGAAGATTGAGTACATTGAGAACATTTACTCATTCTTCGTCTGCTAAATTTACATGAAAATATCACAAAACCTTTCATATCTGAAAAACCAAATTCCAAATTTCTGGTATCTGAATTTTAGTAGGGATCTTATGTAATAATATATAAAACGTTTTAAATCAGGGTTCTGATTGTTTTTGAAAACGTAAATGGAATAAGCGATTAGCGGATATATGCCGATTTTCTAGCTCTATCTTGCTTCGCTATTGTATTAAGCAATAATTTATGCATAATCTTTTGGGCAAATGTTGCTACAAAAGAAAATATTTGAATCTCTCCAACTTATGACGTCAAACTGTATGTATCCCGCGAGTAAAATTGTGGATGTAAAGCCGTCATCCTTTCCGGGAAGCTAATGATCTATCAATAACGAGTAAATAGTTTCTTACCTTATTTGCATCTCATTAGAAGTGGATAGACTATTTGAAATTAAATTATCAATATTTTTGTAGATACATTTTTAATAATTTATAATGAAGATGAAACAGAAATGTCGTAAACTACAACGATTACGAAATGGGAGCTGGCATCAATTATTCTAAAATTCCGGTTCCAATAGAATATAATTTGAAAAGATATGGATTGAATATTTTTTAATTTTCTTCTTTCTAGACTCAATAGTGGGTTACTAACAGTGGATACCTGAAAACGTGTTTTGAATGCTTTTCTTTTCTTGCAGTTGCATGTGGAAAATTTTGCCAAATAATGAAAAAAATTGTTTTTTACTTTGATCTTTTCATATTTCGTGTTTGCAAATAAAAGATATTTTTCTTTTCGCTTCGCCAAGTTAGAACAAGTTATGAATTAGTGCTATAAAGAGTGTTATTCTCATATCATTCAAATATTTGCAATAAAAAAGTTAGTATCTGATTAAAATTGCAGATTTTTTTAGTCATGCTGTGTGAGAAAAATATCTGTAGCAGCTGTTTTTTTCTATCCAAGATAATTACGTTTTTGTATTGAAAGCTTCTTGCTAGACCTACAGCGTCAAAATCTACTAAAAATCAAAGGAAGTCATAGTTCAAAATTTGCTGATTATTCCATACTAAAATTTGCAATTCACGCTCCTTGGGTTGGTCGTACCTCAGTTGATTTCGTTGTCTCATGTTGCAGATCCAGATGGCTAGGTCTGAAAAATTGGTGTCTCCAGGTATACCAATTTAGACAGTTTTTCTTCTACGACTCTCTCGAAATTTTACTAATCTAAGATTCTCTCTCCGCAGAGAATATGATAATTGCTTTTTCGGTCTGAATAACTGAGACACCTGCTGCAAGACCTCCCCTAATCTTTCCCCACATTGGATACAAACAGTATCAGCCATATTCCCGGTCAATAGTTGACACAACGACAAAAGCTGGCTTTGATTCAACCATTGTAGAATTCTTGGCCATGTCTGTCAACCTCGTCATTGCTAAAGATGTTGAAATACGAGGGTACTAACCCCCCTAATGTACTCTATGCCTATGTACCACTTAATCGCAGTTATTTATCAACTAACTCTATATAAAAACGGAACTAAAAACTAAAACTAAATTAGCTCTTCGCAAGTAGGAAAGGAAGTTCCAGGTGTCTATAAGCTGATACTTTGTTATTATGGCTTGTTTTAGGTTAAAATGCAGATATTGAAGGTGACAAAGTAAAATGAATACAATATTTTTAATCCATCCGCAGATAACATTTGAATTTTTCTCGATAAATAGCAAAGCGTGTGCCCTTTGAAAATCCGTAACTTTTCGACTCATAGGGAAGGTGTCGCTTCGGCAATGGATTTGGCCATATTTCATGAGGTAGTCCATGAAATTCTCTATGCTTACTTTTACGTCATTACAAGTGTTTCTTCAATTAGGAAGATTCGGCATCTGTATTGGATTTAGGTTCAACCAAAAAGTCATAGAATGCATAATCTCATTATTATGGTTTTTTTTTTAATCAAAGAGAAAACCAGTGAAGTAAATTTTTGGTACACTGTTGCTGTAGTGCGAAAATAATTCAATAATCTCAAATAATCAATGTTCGGATTGATTTCGTTACTTTACCCAGTTCCATCACCACGCCTTTTCGATTTCGCTGCGGAGACCAAAGCTGATTTAGTACTCATCAGTGAGCAGTATCAGAATAAGGACCCAGTTTCATGGCACTTTGACATATCAGGTACCGCTGCCATCAGGGTTTGGGACGGCACCCTCCTTAGGGTTCTTACCCAAAGCCTAGGGGACGGCCTTTTCTGAATTCGGTGTTCAGGGATAACGTTTTTTAGTGTCTATCTTACGCCGAATGAGACGCAGGCTGCCGCTTTGGAGGACACTATTTTAAGCACAGATGGTGCGGATCCTGGTTGGGGGTGACTTCAATGCCAGAGCACTTGAATGGGTCATACTTCACACATTCTCCAGAGGAAAACCAATTCTGGAAATGACGTAGAGAACAGGATTGATAGATCTAAACACCGGATCCACCTTAGCATTCCAGCGCCCGGCTGCGAGGGAAGCATACCAGACGTAACCTTCGCATCGGAATCACTGGTGTCACTGGCGGACGGGTGGCGGGTTCTGGAAGACTTCTCGCAAGCGGCCATTAATGCATTGCCTTCGAAGTGGTGGACACAAACTCTTGGCATGTGCCGCTCTTTCTGTGCATGGAACGTTGCCAATGGTGATGCAGCCGGCACTGCCACAAATTTAGTTATGAACCTGAAAACGACGGCCTGCGTAGCCTCCACGCCCGGATGCCCCAGACGTAGCAAATCCTTTATGTATTGGTGGACAGTGGAAATTGCAAAGCTCCGGAAGGAGTGTCACAGGGTCCGCCGCTTAACACAAAGCCAAAGCAAAACCACGAGAACCCGAAAAATTGGGGCCCTGCGCAAATAATGTCCACTTAAGGCCGAGCAGATGGACCGCAGTGGAAGAGTACTATTCCCTGGGCGTACAGAGAACTGTCAACTTTTCTATATAAAATAGTTGGAACAGATAGTCGTCTCTATGAAAAGCATGAAGGCGCGAGGACCGGATGATATTTCGGCAGTTATACAGTCTGGTATTCCAACACAGAATACTGCAGGGCACATTCAACGCTTCCGTGAAAGAGGGCACCTTTCCTGCTCGTTGGACGGTGGCGCATCTTTAAATATGATTTTATATCATATTTAGGGCAGGCTTCGAATGTCAATTCCTATGCATCCTAGAGGATACTTTTCACTTATCTTGTAGTCTCTTCTAATCGCTCTTCTTTTGGAAATCCGGGAATGCATTTACGCACAGAGTGTTGGACTCCCGATTCGGTACGTCATCGGACTACCCACTAAACATTCGATAGTCAGAGAGCTAGCCTGGAACCGTTTGTCACGTTACTTCGGGCTAGTCCCCGAACTCTCCCGCCTTGTGGAGCCTTCAAATCAGGGAATTATTTTCACCAACATGAGGGGAGAGGAGGAAGGGAACTGTCAATTCAAGGAACTCCCTGCCATCCGGCTCCTCCACCGGTCGAGCTCTATATTTTTAGCAACGAGAAGGACCCGAAAGTAATGGGCAGCACGGTTCCACCTGTAAGCACTCCTCAGCATCTCCTCAACAGTGTTGTCTAGAGAGAGAACCCCTGTGTCTAAATAGAGCTGCTGACGAATCCCATCCCACTTTCTACAAAAAAAGTGTGTGATTGAAGTCCTCCTTTACAACATAGACAATCCGGAGATCGCAATGTCCACTTGGAAATTGGGTAAGGAAATAATCAGTCTCACGATGCTTCTAATTCAGCCACACACCCAAGTTGCTAATGAGCCGCCCAGTCCACTTGCCTCTAATTTCATTTTTCCAAGAGAGTTGACACTCACCTGGAGTGCGTTGCCGTTCTTCATGAGTAACCACCTCCTTTGGCCCTTCTCCCTCGCACTTGCATATGGCTTGACACTCTCAGAGACAGCGCGGTACGTAGACACCACCCACAAAGCGATATACCTCCTTGCAAAAGAGCGTCAGCCCATACCTATGCACGGTAGAGTAGGCCAGACTGCGTTGAACTCATCAGGGATGTCGCCTGTTAAACGTAGGACCCGCGATATTTACAATTAACCTACTTAATGCCGAAGCTCTAGCTGCAGCCTTGTTCGCTGCTGTTTTGATTTGCTCAAAAAAGCTCATTTTTAGGGAGTCAGCCCGAGGTACTTTACCGTTAGTTTTGACACGATTATCGACTCGCCGAACGATATGGGACGCAGGGTCGGAATTCTTTTTTTAGTCAGGATGACTACTTCGGTTTTCTCCAGTACAAGGTTGAAACTATGTGTAGTTATCCATCCGCTTACCCGTCGCATCAAAATGCAAATTCTACTTTGCGTCTATTCAATAGTGAGTCCTGCAACAAGTGCCAGAACGTCGTCTGCATAACCCACTAGGCGCGACTATGCGAGCATATCAAGTTTCAGCAGACTATCGTAGGAAGCGCTTAGGGGTTCAGCCCTAAGATGGATCCCTGTGCCACCCCCAACGTAACCTCCATCCTCCTCTGAACCTATAGTACTCATAGAGCAGGAAACGGTTCCTCAGATAGTCCCTCAATATCCGTGAGAGATAGTTCGGCACGTGGAAAGTATTGTTTAGTATGCCTAGAATGTCTTTCCAGCTGACGGAATTAAAGACGTCTCTAACGTCAAGTATTACGAGGAGCACCGCCCGTGGAGTTCGGCAACTATATGCCTGACCTCGTCGAACATGGATGACAGCGTCAACTTTGAGTCCCCCTGCTCTAAAATCAAACTGTTGCTCCGGCAGTGCATATCGCTTCAGTGAGTCTTCTTTTCATGAGCTTCACAAGCACTTTTCCGGCAGTCTCAAGCATATATACTGGGCGGTATAAAGAAGGCAACTCGAGGTGTCCTTTCCCATTGTTGATCAGCGCAAGGTTGTCATTAGAATGATCCTCTGGACTTCAATAAAAACACCAGCAGTGGAGGGTTGAAACTTGCCATGAACTCTGTCGAGCGACATCACGAATGAAAAAGCAAATAACAAGTCTGCGCACTGAAGAAATTTATTGAGATACCACACCAGTCGCGCAACCATATGCACCTCGATGCTAACCCTGCCGAGACAAAGAAGTAAATCTTATTTCCGATCATATGGGCATATTGCAGGTATCGGTTAAATATTTTGGTAAACTGTTTAGCAATAATGATGACGGTTAGTTGAATCTCCCGTTTTCATTACTAGTAGGCAGTCAGTTAATATGTAGATATTCCCACCAAGGCGCAATTTCAAGGTTGGTATAAAGATGGAGAGGCAGGTGCTCTGCGAGGCCTTCAGGAGCCCTGTGGAAAAATATAACCCCGCACATTCCCTTTTTTATATGAAGTAGACTATCGAGCCGAACCAGAAACGTTTGCCAAATTGCCATCTTTGTTAAACTTGCCCCCCATAAAATTCAGGCAATGAGAACGAGAACATCTTTTTTGGATTACTGATATTATACCTCCTTTGGTAGGACCAAAGGCATTCCATTTCTACATCTGAATTTTTCCGGGAATTTTCAAGAGCTGTAGGCGTGTGGTAAAATCTTTCTTGATGAAGTGCAATTGAGAACCTGAATCGATTGAAAGAGTTGTCATGCTCATCGCTGATGGTGATAATTCTGGTTGAAAGAAGGACTATTCGACTGCGGGAGCGGCAGATATTTGTTGACAGGGCAATATTCGATGGAGTTTCACTAGCTGTAGTTACGACGTTGTCCCAATATTTAGAACTGTTTGACGATGATTCACCTTGTGGCGCATTGTTGCACTTTGCCTTCAATTCCGAATGGAGGAGGGTGTTGTGTTTCAAGTGACACTTTGAATTATTCCTTAACTCGCAAGCTTTAAGTGTTTGTCCATGACGTAGGCACTTTATATACAGTTCCGTCCTGGACGCAAATGTGCCCTGATGATTGCGGTATTCTTCATGTTGATGTTCTGATGCGTTATAAGCTTACTAAGAAGCTCGTCCATGAGTAAGCACTTGTTCTCTTACGGCTCGCTGGTGACCTTCCAAGCTGCTGCATAGTTGGCATCAGAAGAGACGAGGGATTCTTTCTGCTTGCCCAGTTACACTGGTTTTCAAATACCACAAGCTGTGGCAATCAGCAGCGTTTCATCTGTGGACTAACTCAGCCAGCTGGTGGAGAAATTGGCATCACTTCCTGTAATTCCCATCGAATTTAGGCAATTCTAAGCTCGGTAGTTTCACTATTGGATTTGTCTTATTGGGTGATGTATTTGCCTCATCTATGATGGAACTGGTGTTTTACGGCATGAATTGTCCTGTCAACTGATGGCGTGGTGACCTGGTGAGGTCTTGGGACTGCTCAGCAGTAATATATCTGAATCATTTCCTGCTAACCAGAGGCTGCAGTGTAATTCCTCCAGCTGTTCCGAATATCGTTCTGCTGCCTTCACTTTATGTTGTATATAGAAATGTCTCCAATTGAGATGCTGTATTTGGTGTCTCCAGAAGCCTTATCAACGACCTGATAAATGCCACCAATGTTTGTCGATAGCTACGGCTCATCTGGTCCGTACGCTGCAAGGTTGATTCGTCGATAAGTTACGTCTCGATACGGTAGGTTGCACTCGATCTTCGGGTTCCTTCGAGCCGGAGTTTCCTGCATCTGAGGATTGCAAAATATTAATTTACACTTGCAATCCGCCCCTTAGAAATATTGATGATCCATCTTTGCTCCATACTTATTTCTGATGATAGTGTCAGTTGTCTCAAAGTCGTTCTACAACTTCACGAGTGGTGTTAGTGCTTTAGGTCCTCTGGACTCCTTCCTGTAGTTGGTACAACCCACTGTTTCTCAGCTAATTCATCGAGTGAGATAATGATCGCTGGCGCGGTACTTCTCTAAGACCATGATGAACTCTATCGTAAAAAACCCCTTAAAATGGAAAAATATACAGTTTCATGGGAGCAACCAGGTTCACGGAAAAGGCATCAGGACCCAAAAAAAATTCAACCCCTTGTTTCATACTGAGAAAGATAGTACTATGTATCTGGACTAAAATGGTCGAGGAGGTTACCGACCAGTAAGAAAAAAGTTGGTGAACAGTTAAAGTTGAAAAATTAATATAAACATCACTATCAGAATTTAAATAATGAAAAGGTAAAAAGCAACAAGGCTCCTGAAATTCCTGAGTTATAGACCCCTAATTGTGTTTTTCAATCAATTTATTTCACAAGCTTGGATCATTCACAATTTAGGCAGAAGCCTTCTTCTTCTTCCAGAGACCATCATATCCCCAGGCTGGAGCGGCGTATGCATGTCCAAAGCCACCAATGGCTGGAGCACCGATTCCATGTCCATAGGCAGCAACGGCTGGAGCAGCATATCCATGTCCATAGGCAGCAACCGCTGGAGCAGCATAACCATGTCCGTAGGCAGCTACAGTTGGGGCGGCATATCCGTGTCCGTAGGCGGCAATTGGAGCAGCGGTGACAGCTGGAGCAATAGCTCCACCATAGCCGAAGCCTCCGACTGGAGAAACATAACCGGCTGAAGCAGCACCAATCAAAGCGAGAGCCAAGACAACGAATTTCTATAAGAAACAATGAGAAACAGTCAATGACGACCCTTCGTTCTAAATCCAAGATTTCATACCATTTTTGGGGTTGGTGGTATTCTGGATGGATGATTCCTGAATGATGCCTTCTGCACCACGGATTTGTCTTTTATACAATTTCAATTTTTAGTATTATTGCAGTTTGATTAAATTAGAAACGGGTTCGAATTTTTATTAATGCAATCATTAGCTAAAAGTAATTCGATTGCTTCCTTTGATTGTGTCTTATTCCCAGATAAAAAATATACTACCAAAAAAGTAATATTGAAATAGTTCCATTAAATAAAATCTAATCCAAAAAAGTCTTCATCCATAATCCGAGGACAAGAATAGATTCATTTGTGTAAAAAGTTTCTAATTACCATAGAGGTTTGCTGGGGTGCAAGCATAGCAACGATTGAGGTGAGAGTTAGGTATCTACCTGGGTGACGCGAAAAAGATTCACCAACGTGCAATCTCAAGGTTTCACATTATTGATCACTTTCTAACAAGTGCCATGATCATTCCTGATGAAAAAACTGGAAAATGATCTTTAGGACTGGTTTGTCTAATTCATACTTGTTCTTACTGACACACGTGATCCTTTGATATTTGCTTTGGGGTGAAACGTTAGTTGATATGAGATAAATTATGATCCAAATAAAAATAGATAAATCCAAGTTTTTGATTTTTATAGGCAGCTCAAATACTTGATGAATTTCTGAGCGCATTTCAGAGGAATTCAACCTTGCACTTTCTGGTCTATGCATATACGTCCTTATCAATTCGTTTGAAGTAGATTTGAAGTGACGTAACAGAATACGTTATGACGGGTTGATTATAATGCGAATTTGTATTCCTTCGGGTAATTTACTAACACAAAGAAAACAAACATTTTCCCTGTACTATATGCTGAGAGAGGGAAACGAATTGCCAAACAGCCCAGTCAGATTGCTGTTTTGTTTGAGGTGATTTCTAACGATTCCAAATTGCAGATGGAATAGTGCCACTTCTGTGAGAAATTGGATACTGCCGCCAGGATACAACTGTTTGAGGAAAGTATCGGTAGCTATCAATATTTTCCAGAACCACACGGTTCTGCGGTTTGTGAGAAACAAAACGTAGGAGAACAGCATAAACGATTTCAATATTATTCACAAAAGAGGACTGTTTTTAAGGTTTTGTATGCATAACAAAACCTTATTAAAATCGGTTCAATGTCTGTATGTATAATATATCTGTCTGTCTGTCTGTCTTTTTTTTTCCCCGATGGAAGGTGGAAAGCTTCAAAAGCTACACTAAAACCGCCTCTTTCTCCTTCCACTCTCCCCGCGGGACTCCCATTTGGTATTACGTCGCGGGGCTGGATCAGAATTTATTCTGCGCTCATGTTAATATTCGTATTCCTCTCGCGTTCATTCTTTTCTTTTTCTTTCCAGCCTTAGCTTTTTTCCGATGGCTGTAATCACTTTTTCGACTTCGGTCCATATCCCCTTGGCTTTCACCATAAGTTCCATGATATTTTCGGGTGTAAAGTGCTCCCCGGTTGTAGCTTCTAATGTAGCCCTTTCTGCTGGGGCAATGAAAAAAGACGTGTTCTGCGTCCTCTGCAATATTTGGGCACTTTGGGCAATATGCCGAATCATCTACCCCAAATCGATACAGATTTGCTCGATAGCCTCCGTGTCCGCTCAAGAATTGAGTTAGGTCGAAACCTACTTCGCCGTGGGGTCGCTCGAACCATTTCCGGATATCCCATATGATTTTGTGAGTGCAGCGGCCTTTTTATGACTCGTCCCACTTTTCTTGCTATTCCGCGACAGTTTCAGTTCGTGCGAACTGTCACCGACGGGCAGGAGATTCTCCGGTCAGGTACGTTCGGTTGTAAAGTCGTTGTATTTCTTTTGTCAGAATCTCAATCGGGACCATCCCTGATATCACGCAAGCTGCTTCATTAGATATTGCTCTGCAAGCGCAAAATGTTCGGAATACACTTATGCGATACGCAGCTCCAATCTTTCTCTTATTTGCTATATTTTCCAGTGCATCTGCCCATACTGGGACTGCATACAGTAGGATCGAGCTGACCACCCTTGAAATAAGCAGTCGACGGTTCAGCCTTGGGCTGCCTATATTAGGTAGCATTCTCGCAACCAGCGCTCCGATGTTATATGCTTTGGTTGCTGCACACAATCTGAAATTCAACCTCTGGTCAATCATTACACCTAAGTACTTAAGTGCAGGCTTGCAATGAATTGTTTGCGTTCCGACTTTGATCTTCATGGAAGTGCACTTTCTCCGCTTGGTAATAAGTACTACTTCCGTCTTATGCTCTGCGAGCTGTAGACCAGCATTCTCTAACCAGGATTTAATCTCATAGACTGCTTCATTTGTATAAAGCTCGACTTCTTCGAGAAGGCGTGCAACAACCGTCACACCAATATCGTCTGCAAAACCAATGGAGGCCACACCAGTAGGAAGGTCTAACGTCAATACCCCGTTATACATAATAATCCACAAGAGTGGCCTTAGGACAGACCCTTGTGGAACTCCGCATGTCGTTTGATATAATTTCCTTCCTTCATCTGATTCGCAGGACAGAATCCTATCGATCACGAAGTCGGCAACGATATGCACCAGGTACTTCGCCACGCCTAAGTTGATTAGGGACTCAAGTATCTTGCCCCATCTAGCGGAATTGAAGGAATTCTTTATATCAAGTGTAATCATTGCACAATATTTGCCCTCATCAAGTGCGGTCTTAGCTGTGTTAGCTACTAGGACAAGTCCATTCGTTGTAGACTTCCCTTTTCGAAATCCGAACTGATTTTCGGAGAGATCGCCATCCTTTTCAGCAATTCGAATTAATCGGTTATAGATTGTTCGTTCGAATAGTTTGCCAGTATTATTTAGAAGGCATATCGGCCTGTAGGACGAAGCTTCACCCAAACGTTTGTTTGGCTTGGGGACTAGAATTAATTTCTGCTTCTTCCATTGTGTAGGAAATGCTCCTTCTTTGAACGTGGTGAACGTCTCGGCAAAGATATTTGGAGCTATTTTGGTGTGTAATTTGGTAATTCAAGCCCTATTGTTCAAAAGATAATAGAATTTAACCAAAGAGGTCAACATTTAAGGCGAGGTCAACATTTGAGGGTGAGGTCAACATTTAAGGGCGACGTTTTCAGCTCCCCTCGGACAACATCTTGTCGTAGGATAGGGAAGACCTTTGGTAGTTTACTAATACACTAAGGATGGTGCTCAGAGGTAGCGGAATGGAAGACGGGGCGGCAACCCTGTCAGCCAAACCAAAACCAAGTGGCCGAGGAGAACCTCCATAGTGGTGGCACCGGGAGACGCTGTACTCACTTTGGTTTGCCGGTCGTGATGCAGTGGGCGAATGCTCCACAGGCCTAATTAGGGCGATCAGACCCGAGTCTGCACGGGGGCTCATTTGAAGTGGTAATTGGCCACGAAACCTTACCAAGGGTATACTGGTACCATGGGAACCAGGAAAGCTCCTGCACTCTCATACTTCGGGTGAACTCCCGTTGTATGTGGGTACAGCTCGGTTATTTGTGGCTGTAGGCTTCCTAGTGGGAGTTACACTGGGGTTGTTGTTATGCTCAAGCGAGAAGAGACCTTCGGACCTCGGCGTGGTGTTGCGTTTCAACACGGGTGCCGTACTCCTTAGTTCGGTAGAGATTTAGGTATGTCTTACTAAGCCATGCACTTGGTATAGAGTGGTACCGTTGTTGCTTGTCTCAGCGGGGCTCTGATTGTGGCCACAAAATCAACCGTGTTTTAAGAAGACGGTGGGATTAAGTCGCAAGACAGGTGCTCATGTAAAACCCTCAAGGACTTAACTACACTAAGGGTCTCCAAAAACACATGAAAATAGAAGCAAAGGATTGTAACTCTCCAAGTGGTAAGAAGCGGCTTTGAGGAACCAGGTCGTGGCCGAAGCATAGATTTTGAAGGCACCACCAGATTCATGTTCTCCTAAAAAAAAACCGGTGGTAGAAAAGCTCCCCACTTTAGTGGGAACCCTGCATCCGGTGTCTGCGGTGCGGTCAGCCAGAAAGGATACCACAACAACTTCTTTAATGAGAAGAACTGGAAACCTTACTTTGGCCAGCCTGTCGATGGCACTGTTGCTAAACCCTTCAAAAAGACGGGAGAGGAAGGTGGTAAGGTGCGCTCCCACGTTCCTGAGGCACAGAAGAAATGAAATGATTGACCTAACAATCTGCACTTCAAAGTTGTTAGAATTAATTAGAGGCTGGCAAGTGGTAGATGATGTTTCGCTCTCATACCATCAACAGTTAAAATCTAGTCTGATTATTGCAGGCAAATAGCCTTTATGACAAAGACGGAATCCTAGGAAAACAGATTGGACAAAGTTCAATGAATTTCTTGGCGACAAAGTGGAGTTCCCTTGGCGACTAGGAACTCCTTTGGCGATACAAGATCAATTGGAAACTCTGAATCGCACACTTTTAGAGTTTCCCGATGCCAACGTGGTAAAACGATTCCATGGTGGAACCGAGAATTGCAAAGACTCACGAAATCAACGGGACGGCTTCCAAATCGTGCTTGCAAAAGCAATAACAATGAAGACAATTTAGGCTTCCGTATGAACACAAGAAGCTCGTAAATCGTTCGAAACAGCACACCTTTAGAGTATACTGTGAGGAACTGGAAGGGTAAGTGTAGACTTTCAGACTGTGTAGAGTTCTCAAGAAGGATGAGCCGACCATGTTGGAACTGTTTAGGAAAACGGATAGCACTTTCACGAACTCCAGAGCTAAGCCTATATAGACTCTTTTGGAAGTACACCATCTGGAAGAACAGGTCTCAGAAGTGGGAAGAAGAGAATTGGCGGTTTCTGCAAAACTTTCAATATGAAGGTGTTACAAGGTGAATTGGGACATTGCAAGACCGGTTGTTACTAATAAAAAGGGGAGAGCAGCTATACTATCATTTGAACACTTCAAAGCAGCTGGCATGGATGGCATCTACCGAGCCATGCAAAAGGATGGTAAGAACACTTAGAGTAACTTCTGAGAAATATTTTTCAAGGCAATTCTGAAAGCGAGTACACGATGGAAGTGTTCGTGAACATTGGAAGGGCGTTTGACTGTGCGCCCTTCCAAAAGCCCTGTAATGCTATCAGAGAGCATGATGTTGATGAAACTTTAAGTAAGTGGATCCATGCTATGCTAACGCAGAGATTGCTGTATGCTGAAGTGGGTGTTGATCGCTACCTAACACTGAAAGCGACGAAAGGTTGCCTTCATGGAAGTGTGCTATCGCCACTTCTGTGACGTATGCTGATCGACTCACGACCATGCGAACTTCAAAATCTGCCAATTGACGCTCAAGCTTATATAAATTACGTGGCTGTGCTAGTTGTTGGTTGAGACCTCTGAAAACTGTGCAGAAATACACAATGCGTCGTTGATTTGATTGACAGTTGGTGCCTCAGATATGAACTTTTAGTAAATCCAAATTAAACCACAATGATATGATTTACAAAAAGGAGGAAACTAAATGGTCTTTGCCTTCAAGAGATGAGAGGTACATCTCTGCAGCTCTCCGCAGAAGTGAAATTTCTTGGAGTTATTCTAGACAAGAAGCTCCTTTGGTGCAAACATGTAGAGATAAAGATGAAACGAGGTATCGCAACGTATTGGCTCTGCAAATGGACCTCTGCCTTGACATGGGGTTTATGCCCCAGGTAGTAATGTAAATGTACGTTTCTATCGTTGGATGATGTTCACTTATGCATTCGTAGTGTTTTCGGTTAAGGTGAAACGAAAGAGTTTTCGCAGTAAGCTAGCTGCACCGTAAAGAACTATGTGTGTGAGTATCACCGGCCATGAGCACGACATCCGGGGCAGCTTTGAATGAGTTACTCAATTGACAGTCATTGGAATTTTTTATTCAAAGCATTGCAATGACAGCAAGTCATAGACTAATTCAATTCAATCCATAGGGAAACAATGGACGTGAGGGGCAAAGAGATTGGCTAATGCTATTGTCAGAAACTGGAAACAAACTTCCCATAATGAAAGATAACTGAGCCTTAATGCTGCTAAACACACGAAACTTTCCCTGTCGGAGCAGCAAGGCTTGTAGAAGTGTTGTGGGCATTCTAACCCATGTTTTACTAGCCGGCATTTATTCAGAATAGGAATTACCCAAGATGGTACGTGTCCATCCTGTAATGAGGAAGCGAAATCCATGGAACATTTTCTATGTGAGTGCCGCGCCTATGACACAGCGGGTATCAACACATCCCTTACCGGAAATCCTGCGCTACATAAATGAATTCTAGATATTCCGTTAGACGGGGAATCGAGTATCACCATCATCAGCGGCGCAACAACCGGTATCCGGTCTTGGCCTGTCTTAATAAGGAATTCCAGACATCCCTGTTTTGCGCCGAGGTCCACCAATTCGATATACCTAAAAACTGCCTGGCGTCCTGACCTACGCAATCGCTCCAACTCAGGCAGGGTCTGCGTTGTCTTCTTTTTCTACCATAGATATTGCCCTTATACACTCTCCGGACTGGATCATCCTCATCTATACGGATTAAATGACCCGTCTCCCGAAACTTGTTGAGCCGGATTTTATCCACAATTAGACGGTCGTGGTATTGCTCATAGATTTCGTCGTTATGTAGGCTATAGAATCATCCATCCTCATGTAGGGGACCAAAAATTCATCTGACGATTTTTCTCTCGCACGCGGCCAAGACTTCGAAATTTTGCTTGCCAAGAACCTAAGCCTACGAGGAATATACAGAGGCTGGCAAGATCATTGTCTTGTACAGTAAGAGCTTTGACCCTGTGGTAAGACGCTTTTAGCGGAATAGTTTTTGTAAGCTCAGATAGGCTCTGTTGGCAGCCAACAACTGTGCGCGGATTTCATCGTTATAGCTGTTATCGGTCGTGATTTTCGACCCTAGATAGGAAAAATTATCAACGGTCTGAAAGTTGTAGTCTCCTATTTTTATTGCTTTCGTTTGACCAGTGCGATTCGATATCATTCGTTCTTTAGTTTTTGGTGTTCACGTTGCCATCATGTATTTCGTCTTGCCTTCATTAATGTGCAGCCCAAGATTTCGCCCAATCACCGCCTGCTCGATCCGGATGAAGGCAGTTTATACGTCTCGGGTCGTTCTTCCCATGATGTTGATATCGTCAGCGTAGACCAGTAGTTCGATAGACTTCAAGAGAATGGCGTCTCTCGCATTTACGTCTATATCGCGAATCACTTTCTCCAGGGCCAGATTGAAAAGGACGCATGATTGGGTATTCCCTTGTTTTAGACTGTTGTTGATGTTGAATGCTCTCAAGGGTGATCCTGCTACTTTCATCTGGCGTCGCACATTGGTCATTGTCAGCCTAGGCATTCTTATTAATTTCGTCGGGATACCAAATTCACTCATGGCCGTGCACAGTTTAAGCCTGGGTATGCTGCCATAGGCAGTGTTAAAGTCGATGAAAAGACGGTGCAATTGTTCTCTACATTCCAACAGTTTTTCCATCGCTTGCCGTAGAGAGAAAATCTGATCTATTGCTGATTTGCCTAGAGTAAAGCCTCTTTGGTATGGGCTAATGAGGTGCTGGCCGTATGGGGCTATCCGACCTAGCAACATAGTACAGAATATCTTATAGATGGTACTCAGCAACGTAACACATCAATATTTGCTTCACTGCGCGATATCTCCCTTTTTATGTATGGGACCGATAATGTCTCTTTGCCAATCGTCAGACATTGATTCGCTGTTCCACGCATTGAGTACAAGTTGATGAACCACTTAGTGTAATTGGTCGCCTCCATATTTAACCAATTCAGCTGTACTTCTATCGGCTCCTTTCGACTTACAGTTTTTAAGCTGGTGGATTGCATGGACTGATTCTTCCATACTTGTTGGTGGAAGCATTTTTCTCTCATCTACAGTTGGCGGACTTCCAATTCGTCGATATTTTGGTTGTTGAGCAGTTCATCAAAATACTTAACCCATCGATCCAATATACCTATTTCGTCGGAAATCAAATCTCCCTCTTTGTCTCGGCAGAATGAGCATCGAGGTGTATAAGGCTTCATCCTGCTGACTTGTTGGTCAAACTTAGGCGCCTGGTGCAGTTGCTCCCTGTACCTTTCGAGTTCACAAACCTGTTGCTTCTCTGAGGCTTCCTTTTTCCGTCTGTGAAGTCACTTCTCCGCTCGACGGAGTTCGTGATAATTCTCCGCACATGCCCGAGTTCTTTGAGAATGCTACATTACTCGGTATGCAACATTCTTCCGCTCCGTTAGGTTACATTCATCGTCAAACCAGGCGTGCCGACTCCTTTTGCGGCTAGGGCCAAGTATCGTTGTGGCCGTATCAATGATAACGTTCTTCAAGTGGTTGTGAAGATCATTTATTGATGCTTCGTCTCCAGGATCTCTGTTCACTGCGGTTATCGCGGCATCCATTTCCCTCTTATAGGTGTTGCGGAGGACTGCGCTGGGGATGACTTCCTTTTTATCCCTCTACTGATTGTCAGAAGGGATTCTGGGTGGTGCTGTTATTGGAGTCCGGAGCACTATGCCAAAGAAATAGTGATCCGAGCCTATATTTGCCCCCCTATATGTGCCGACATTTATCAAGACTGAGAGGTGGCGGCGTTCAATCAGCGCGCGGTCAATTTGGTTAAAAGTGTAGACGTCTGGAGAGACCATGTATGCTTGGGGACCGCTTCCCTCCCAAGCCAGGTGCTTATAGCAACCAATTTGTGCGATACAGCAAACTGGATAATCCGCAGTCCGTTATTATTGGTATCTCTATGTAAGCTACTGGAGACGACGTATCGCCTGAATATGGGCTCCGTCCCTATTTGGCTGTTAAAATCTCCAAGTATGATTTTGATATCGTACTTGGGACAGGCTTCAAAGGTCCACTAAACTGCGTCGCAGAAGGTATCCTTCTCGGACTCTGCAGTCTGACCCTGTACGGGCGTGAACGTTAATGAGGCCTCAATTTCTAGATTTGCCCCTCAAACGCAGAGAGTATAGCCTTTCGCTAATATTTTCAAAGCCGATAACAGCAGGTTTCATTTTTTGGATAACTAAGAAACCTGCTCCGAGCATATGATGTAGTGGCTTTTCTTCAGGAAACCAGTCCCGGTCCATCGCATTTCCTGCAACGCTGTTACATCAGCTCTATATTGCGACAGGGTATCGGCTAGCTGCTTGGCAGCTCCACCTCTGTACAAAGAGCGTACATTCCATGTAAAAATGTGCAAATCGTTATTCCGTTGTCGTTGTCGGGAGCGTCGTTGTAAAGCCCATCCTGTCTGAGGCTCCTTCTATGGTTTCATTGTCAGCTCTACCCAACCCCCAACCTGGAGGATCAGTTGGCACAAATTGTCCGATTTTTAGGCGCGAATCAAGTATAATAGACCACTAGGGTCTGAGTGCTCAGAGGCTTTGCCTCTCTTCCACCTCAAACAAAGCATTGAATGGCTCAGCGGCAGGTCAAACACATTTCTTTGACTTACATTCGCTTTCTGTGAAGATTGGCATGTAGTAGTTAAATTGTGTTATAAAAAGGTTTACGACGATTTTATGACGGTAATGGGTACATATTTACCTTCTACCAAGTCTTCATAGTAGGTCGCTAGCACCGCCACAAAAGTCAAAGATGGTATGAATTCTTCAGAATTAGAGATATCGTAACATTGCTTAAGAAATCGGAGGAAAAAAGTAGCAGAAGCCTAGACGCGCTAATATTTAACGAACGTTTGACTATGACAAACATAGTACAAAGAACTACACCCATTTTTAAGGTTTTGTGTAAAACCAAACCTTACTAAAATCGGTTCAATGTCTTTCTGTCTGTCTGTCTGTATGCCCGTCACACGCATTTTTCTCGGAGACTGTAGCAGCGATTCACACCGAATTTGTTGAAAAGGTGGGAACTGTAAACGATCACACGTACAGTGAGTTACATTCTTCTACATTGAATTTAAGAGGGCTCCATACAGGAAAAAGGGGGTATAAATTTTTTTTCACCGAATATAGTCACGCAGGGTATCAAATGAAAGGTCTCAGTTAGTGCTTGTCGAAGCCGGGCTAAGCTTCGACATTAGTTGAAAAGATGGGGAGTGCGGGGGGTCGAAATTGATCATTTCGTTAACGTACGCATTCTCAGAAAGCCAACCGAAAAATCTGAAAGAACTAAGAGCCTACCACTGTTCAAATAAAGTTAATGATAATGATAATTTTTAGTAATTGATTGTAAACCCCCCTTAAGTTCATCTTAGAATCACTAAATTGTTCAGCAATATAGGCTACAGTATAGAACAAAATCGCACTACTAACAAAGTTACAATAGGTCAAATTTGCCATTTCTGTTCAGATTCAAGACTTTGAATGTCAATATCACACGAAAGTGGATATGAAAACGAATACACAAAACCTTTCATACCTGAAGCATCCAGTTTCCTGTTTCCCGACATGTTTAAATTAGTTTCTAAGGAATTAATTTGACATTTGCCGACTATAGACTTTACTGGTAAGTCGGCCATCTCTTTGAACCAATCGAGAGCTATTACCAACTTAGTTCCTAGATTATTTATATCTTTCTAGTGAAATGACACATATGTACTCAAAACTACGGATTTGTTGATTTCTACTTATTTTATTACATCGGCCAGGTCCATTACAATTTAAGCAGCAGCCTTCTTCTTCCAGAGACCACCATATCCCCAGGCTGGAGCGGCATATCCGGCAGCGATTCCGTGTCCATAAGCAGCTACAGCTGGAGCACTGTAGGCAGCAACTGGGGCAGCATGATAGGCGCTAACAACTGGGGCAGCAGTTACAGCTGGAGCATGGTAGGCACTAGCGATTGGGGTAACGGCGGCATGTCCCCATCCAGCGGCAGCAAGTGGAGCAACAGTGGCACCATGTCCCCATGCACTATAACCGAGTCCTCCCAAAGGAGCGACGTAACCGGCTGAAGCAGCGCCGATGAGAGCGAGAGCCAAGACAACGAATTTCTATAATTAGACAACAGGGCACCGGTTAAAAATGGTACTTTCTTTTATCCTGGGTTTTCTTACCATTTTGGGGTTGGTGGTATTCTGGGAAGACGATTCCTGAATGATACATTTCGGTGCGACACCTTCTCTTTTATACACTTTTGATTTCAATGGTTGATTGCACTATCATGTGTAGATTAAACAGGTTTTCAGCCTTATAAATGTGTGAATTGAAAACGGACTAAATATTTAATTAGTTGCATAAAAAATTAGATGTGATTGCGTAGATATTCTTCAATGGAGACGAATTATCTGCAATAAAATACTCGTCGAGATTAATTTGTAGCAACGAAAAAAGTTGATGTCACCTTCGTTCCTAAGCATTAATTCAACTTTTTTCTCGATAAAGGAAATTGAGTGATTCAGATTATATCTTTTGGTAAATGGCCTAAAAAGCTAAGGACCTGTTTCGAAAGTAAAATTTTAAATATAAAATAATATTGCAGAATGGTAGGTATGAAGAGCGCATTCAGTTCAAGTTTCAATATAACAGAATTTTTAAGAAGTGTTTGAGTAATATGATGAACAAGGGTAGTCCAACACTTTTTCTTCCAGAAATACACAGTACAAACAGCTTTCCGTTTCCGATTGCGTAGCAACTATTTTATTGTAGACAATCAGTCTCCATTGAAGAACATCTTACCAATCAGATCTAATTTTTTTTTATGCACCTAATTATACATTTAGTCCGTTTTTAATAATTTATAAGGCTGCAAACCTGTTTAATCCATAGTGCAAATGTGACCTTCCATTTTAAGTCATTGAAACCGAAAGAGTATAAAAGTGAAGGTTTCGCACCGAAATGTATCATTCAGGAATTGTCTTCCCAGAATACCATCAACCTCAAAATGGTAAGAAAACCCAGGATAAAAGAAAGGACCATTTCTAACTAGTGTCCTGTTGTTTCATTACAGAAATTCGTTGTCTTGGCTCTCGCTCTCATCGGTGCTGCTTCAGCCGGTTACGTCGCTCCTTTGGGAGGACTCGGTTATAGTGCATGGGGACATGGTGCCACTGTTGCTCCACTTGCTGCCGCTGGATGGGGACATGCCGCCGTTACCCCAATCGCTAGTGCCTACCATGCTCCAGCTGTAACTGCTGCCCCAGTTGTTAGCGCCTATCATGCTGCCCCAGTTGCTGCCTACAGTGCTCCAGCTGTAGCTGCTTATGGACACGGAATCGCTGCCGGATATGCCGCTCCAGCCTGGGGATATGGTGGTCTCTGGAAGAAGAAGGCTGCTGCTTAAATTTTGGTTGACCTGATCCATGAAATAAAATAAGTATAAATCAAAAAATTTGTAGTTGTGAGTACCTATGTGTCATTTCGTTCCAAAGTTTAATTAATTTAAACCCTAAACTGGTACGAGATTTCCATTGGCTCAGCCACGCGGCCGGTCTCAGTAAAGCCTAAAGTCGGTAAACGCCAGAGGTTTACAAATCCGTTTACAAAGTAGGTTCTGCTCTTTTTAGGTATATCTGTCATAGTCATTATTCTTTAAATATTCATTTGTGTAGCTTTCTCCAACCATCATTTTCCCATACCTTAGGCAATGCTATGATATCTCTAATTATGAAGGAAAGTTGATCTGAAAAGATGCAGAGAGATTCATAGGCTCCATAATTTTATTGTGAAAGTAAAACTGAAAATACCCATGTTTGTGAAGGATGGATTCTCTTTTCCACGAGTGCGACTATGCTCTGAGAGTGAGAACTATTTCCTCACAAGTGACAATTTTCTGATTCACTTTTCGAAAGTATGTACCTATAAACCTGCTACTTAGAGAACGTCTCCTTACTTCAGACCCGGAAAGAAGCACGGACTGAACCGAACTAATGAGTAAATGATGCGTACTGGATAAAGGGCCCCTGACATTGGTCGTCAGCCGATAAATTGCAAAATTCTAGTTGTAGCCTTGTATGTGGTATACCGAAATTGCTCAAAAAATCATCTTTGCGTCTTTCATAATACCGATGTGTTTCATCGCCGGCTTCGTTAAGATTATGATTTCATCAATCTGTTAGCGAGGGCTGTGGGAATCCTCGCCTTGAGCAGGACGATTACTTCGGTTTTCTTTCGAGCTAGGGCAAATTTATTCCAAAGACTAAAGAAAAAGAAGAAAATTCATCTGCTCACTAGACATATACGGCCAAATGCGATTTATCAGCCATCTCGAATCGTACCAAACTATCGTTCCAAAGGTTCGGACCAAGGATAAATTCCTGAGCTGCCCCCGATATGACTTCCAGTCCAGGCTGTCTTTCCCGGATCTTACAGAGTTTGGTGCAGCCCTTTAAATAGTTCCTCAATATCCGCATAAAGGTAGTCCGGAATAGGAAAAAGTCTTGACTGGAGCCTGTTCCAACTCTTTTATAGAAAAAAGTGGACAGTCTACGGCGCGCAGGGAATAGTGTTCTTACAAAGCGGTCCATCTGCTCCACCTTAAGTAAACAGGGTTTGCACAGCCCCCTCCCCCCTGTTCCAAGAGTTCCGACAAATCTCCCAGTGTTGACCTTCGCAACGTTCCAAACACAGGAAAAACGCTAGGGTGGCGCACACAGAAAGTTTGCGCCAATCATTTCGAAGGCAATGTGTTGATGGTCGCTTGCGAGTTTTTCGGAACTCGCCACCCGTCCGCCTGCGACACCAGTGATTCCGACGCGAAGGTTTACGCCTGCAATGCTTCCCTCGCAGTGTTTAAAACTACCAGTCCTGTCCTCATGTCATTTCGAGAATTCGTTTCCCTCTGGACTCTGGATGAGGTATGCTCCATTTAAGTGCCCTGACATTGAAGTAGCTGTTTCCAGTTCTGTTCTGAAGACCAGACACCGCTTTGAGCTCACAGTGTACGCAACATTCTCATCAGACACTCCACCGTCCCTGCATAGGACCCAGCTTTAACTTTTGTTGCAGGTGTTTCCTTTATGGCCTGCCTGACCGCATTTGTGGCATGTTGCCCTTCTGTCAGGTCCCCGATAGATTGCAGACGTATGCCCATAATCCAAAAATCTGTAACATTTGGTTGGGACGGCCCCAATTCGCTCCTACGCACTACCCAACCAATTCCCGCGGTTTAAAAGCTTCCTCTCGTATAGCTCCGCAACTTCTACCATAGCAAGTTTTTGGTTCCTGGAGTTCGCAGAAGATACCAATCCGGAAGTTTGTTACCTTTGGTCATTCCCGTTTCATGGTCTTTTCTACATCCTTTTTTTCTGTGCGGCAATCAAGGTTTCGGACTTCCAGAAAGCACATGGGTTCCAGGTTTTTTCTCCCAGAAGCTCCTTGACTGCTTCACAGAACATACCTTTATTTGTTGTCCTCGGGTCTAATTCGACTAGGAGTCGACCACTCTTCGTTTTTCGAATGGAAGAAATTTGTGCTCTGCTATTTTCGGGGTTGACGTTATAACGGATTTCACTGAGGACTTCCTCAAAATTCTTGTCTTCCGTCGGCTTAATAAGCAGAGCTGGTCGATCTATTCCTCCTTCTTCTCCCCACCTTTTTTCTGGTGCTCCATATTTCGTGTCCGCCATAATTTTAAGCAGAGGGTTTTCTGAGGATGCGGTATGTTGCTGTCTCCTGTCTCTTTTCGTCTTCTTCTTTTGAACTTTGGAAAGTACCTGAATGAAGTATCCTTCAGATGCCCCCTCCTCCTTTTGTTTGTTCGCTCTGCGACGAGTCTGTCTGTCTGGAATCCGTTAGGCGCAAGCAGTGTTCTCATCGGGAGACGCAGTTGCTTCAGCTTCCCGCGGATTTTGTCTTGCTTTACATGTCCGCCTATAATACGAAATTCTGTCCAGGAGCTTCTCCAGTTCTCCAGCTCTTTTTTCGCCTCTGCTAAAGCTTTCTGGAGGAATGTCGCAGATCGCATGCGCTTCACAACTGCCGCACATTTCTTAATAGGTCTTTTCTCCTCTACTTTCACCAGAGTAGTCGAAACCATCTGGCTAGTTTCAGCAGTTTCCATTGTGTCACTTTCCGCAACTATAGCACTACGTGGTGTCTGGGATGATGTCTCCGTTGCAGGTGCCGCATCACTTTACGAGCCTTCTTCTCCGTTTGCGCATCCCGATGTCTCATCGGGTATTTCACCCCTTGCTGGGTCCTTCATTGAGCGCTCAGGGGGAGTGACGCATTTTCGTGCTACGTATAGACGCAGCCAGCTCACTCTCCATTCCCACTGTCTCCTCTTTCATATTGTTTGTATTCGCCATTTGAGTTTTTTTATCAGCGCATCATACACAAGAGGTGCAAGGGGTATATCCCCAGGGACAAAGCTCTTACCCCAGTGTCCTGAGGCCTGACCTAAGGTTAGCTGATCCCGGGACTCATGGACGGATCGCTCGCTTAGGGCAACGCGGTTTACTGACTCCGATTCAATACGCACTACTTGACTAGGGTCCCGTTAATACACGCTACAACTACCTCCTAGGAAGAACTAGGCTCACATCACCCCATCGACGACGCCAAGGAGTCGTCGGCGGCTCCGGGGACTCCCGGTGTATCCCGACGTGCGTCGATCATTAACAGTACGCTCAGCACCGAGATATTTTCTCGAGGTTACTACCTAGGACGCAGGTATTGTGTCAGGTAATGGGCTACAGCTACTTGCTTGGGGACGCCACTCCCCGAGGTGCCCGGAAGGGATTTGAAAACCGGTAGCGATGTTTGACGAGCTGTAGCCTAAGAAGATAGGAACCATGGCAAAACCGGTCAACCACACATACATGCAATTGTTCATGATTCACTGAAATGTACTTCGCGGCGTGACCAGCAATAGACCCGGCCTCTGCCACTTCCACCATCTGATACGTCGCCCACGGGTAATTGGCCTGTGCGGTGACCAAGATCTTTGTTTGAAAATATGTCAGACCACATGATGAAATCGGCGAAGGGCAGGTGAAGTGAAGATCTAAACTCGGCGCACTGTACCAATATAATGCGTAGAGTGCTGATGTGGTCGATGCAGGTGGATCCATAGCGGAAACCATCCTGCTCTGTGTCGATTAACCTAACAAGGTTGCATGATTATTTTAGCTATGATATGAAAATCTTCATTTTAGTGGTAGAGAGTTGACTTGTTAGTTGAGCATTGATAAAGTGGCCGGTAATGGAAATTTAACCAACATTTTGAGTATGAGATGCGTCACTGCAAAATTGGCTCCAAAAATGCTCAAATTTTTGCAAAAAGAGCACCGGTAAAAGGTCGCTTATGCTGTTCCGTGGACCAGACTTCCTGAAGCATCCCATTATAGGAGATAAGACCTAGGTGAGTTTTTCTCTTTCTCTTTTTCCCTTTCCCAAACTGAAATTGAAAGTCCGTGGACCTCGTTTTGAGTCAATTGAAGACATCAAAAAGAATTCGCAGAGTGAATTGAAGGCCATACCATCTTCGGCTTATGCAAGCAAGACCAAATAAATTTTGACAAATTAATTTAAATTGGTGTGTTAGGTATAGTTCGATAATCTTGAACAATGAAGATCGAACTCTCGCGATTCACTGTGCATTAAATTATTTCCTTTTAAGCTTTTGTTGACAACAAACCTTATTAAAATTGGTTTAGTGTCTGTCTGCCTTTGCATCAGTGTGCCTGTCTGTCTTCAGAAACGGTTACTACCATTGATACGAAATTTGGTGCATAGAGCTACGTGTGATATCAAATGAAAGGTCTCAATTAGTATATTTCAAAGCAGTTATTAGTTTTGACATCGACTACAAAGGGAAGTAGTAGTAGGGGTTTGGAGAAGTTCAATTATTTCAAGGACCCATTCAGGCAAACCAAAAAGTCTTGGTGGCCCATAAGGATGGTATCTGGGCCTCAAAATACTCCTCTTTGCAAAATTTGCTTCAATAAAATTAACAACGGCGCCACAACCGGTATCCGGTATAGGTCTGCCTTAATAAGGGACTCCAGATATCCCGGTTTTGCGCCGAGGACCACCAATTCGATATACCTAAAAGCTGTCTGCGGTCCTGGCCTACGGCACCCCTTCATCTGAAGCTGTTCCTGCCTCGCTTTCCTTTTCTTTTTATACTATAGATATTGCTGGATACGGATACGGATTAAGTGACCCGCCAACCGCAACATACTGACCCGGAATTTGTCCAAAACCAGACGGCCATGATATCGTTCAAAGTTTCGTGGCTATATAGTTTGCGAAATCGTCAAATCGTTCTTTTCCAACAACAGATGGTTCTGATACCTGCCGTTCATTTGGTTTCCAAATTTGCTTTGAGAAGATATACTGTGTCGTTATCGCCAAAAGAGAAGATTGGTCAACAAATAACCGCGAGCCTTTTAAGATTACAGACTTAATAATTTTCACTCAGAAGTGTTTTCAGAAACTGCGATTGTGGAGGTAACCCTACCATTGCCATTTTATTGGCAGCATAGGAATTTTTCGACAAAAGTCGTGGGATTATACCATTTGGATCCGCTCTGAGAGTTGGGTAGCGTCATCAGCACTAAATAGCAACAATAAATCAAACCGGTTGTTGTGGTGGCAACTCAGTTGTTGCTCAAATTTTAACCGACTGAACGGCCTGATGTTGGGGTCAGAGAACTCTAGTATTGATCGCTGTTAATGAGGAAGCTGACAGACTGGCTCGCTAAGAGTCTGGAACCACAATGTCATCCACTGCCAAGTCTACTCGAACGGGTGAATTGTAAGGATTCACGCAGCCGAATGGAGAAATTTGAACTTTTTTAACAGACGAAAATCCTTGGGGGTGCCTTAGAGTGTTATTTGTCTTGTGGTCCTTGAGGAGGTGGGATATGAAAACCTTGCTCCTAAATCTACCACATGGAAAAATTGGGGTAGTGGTCTCGGCTATATGCATTCTGAGTGGAAGGTGAGATGGTCCTATACTTCATATGCAACTGACCCACCTCTTCATATCTCAGAACAAGATACGACGACTAGGTTTCCTCAACGAAGATTCGGAAAAGTCAGTGAGCGTAGCAGGCAGGAAACCATTGAACGGGGGTTCTCCAGGGATATTACAATGATTCTTCTTGGAACCCCCTCCCAAGGTTACACTAAACTAACTTCTTAAATAGAACTCTTTTGAACTAAGTGCACTTTACATACACTTCTGCAATATTGTTCCACATTTAAGTTAATTTTTTCAAAATATCTCCTTCGATATTTAGGTGATTTACTAAACGAGATGATCTAGATCAATCAACTCTCATTGTGCAGCAAAAAAGTGAATTCACGCTCGAAATGAAGGTGATATCAACTTTTTTTCGTTGTTAGAAATCTATCTTCACTTCCGATTGCGTAACAACTATTTTATTGCAGAAAATTCGTCTCCATTCAAGAATATTTTTGCAATCAGATCTAATTTTTTATGCAACTAATTAAATATTTAGTCCGTTTTCAATTCACACATTTATAAGGCTGAAAACCTGTTTAATTATACATGATAGTGCAATCAATCACGCAAACCGAAAACGTATAAAAGAGAAGGTTTCTCACCGAAATGTATCATTCAGGAATCGTTTTCCCAGAATACCACCAACCCCAAAATGGTAAGAAAGCCCGGGATGAAGGAAAGGATAATTTCTAACTAGTGTCCTGTTTTTTTTAATACAGAAATTCATTGTCTTGGCTCTCGCTTTCATCGGTGCTGCTTCAGCCGGTTACGTCGCTCCTTTGGGAGGACTCGGTTATAGTGCTTGGGGACATGGTGCCACTGTTGCTCCACTTGCTGCCGCTGGATGGGGACATGCCGCCGTTACCCCAATCGCTGGTGCCTACCATGCTCCAGCTGTAACTGCTGCCCCAGTTGTTAGCGCCTATCATGCTGCCCCAGTTGCTGCCTACAGTGCTCCAGCTGTAGCTGCTTATGGACACGGAATCGCTGCCGGATATGCCGCTCCAGCCTGGGGATATGGTGGTCTCTGGAAGAAGAAGGCTGCTGCTTAAATTGTGATTGACCTGACCAATGAAATAAAATAAGTAGAAATCAACAAATCCGTAGTTATGAGTACCTATGTGTCATTTCGTTTCAAAGTTTAATTAATTTAAACCCTAAAGTGGTACGAGCTTTCCATTGATTCAACGAGCTGGTCGGCCTACAAACCAATTTAAAAAGTAGGTGAAGTTCTTTTTACCCATATTTGTCATAGTCGCTATTTTTCAAATATTCGCGCTTCTAGCCTTCTTCAGCCTTTATTCTCCGCTTTCTTATCTAATTATGAAAGAAAGTTTACTTGAAAATATGGAGCAGAATTCATTGCTTCCTGAACTTTATTGTGACAATGCTAAAGACCTCCTGCTATTTACACAAGTAGCAACCAGCACTGGCCAATGAAGAAACTAAAGGTTTTACCTTGAAAACACCCAAACTGACATTTGTCACAGAGTAAGCACCTATACGACAAAAGTTAAAACGGAAACCAGAACGTAGACGTTTCCGGTATGAAAGGTCCAATGAACGTAAATATTGCTGGATCCAAAAGGTTAACCTAAGTAACATGCTCTTCTTTTGAGGTACAGAAGAAACTACAGTATCCCTCCTGTCCACCGTATCACCCCTACTTGCGAATCTTTTTTTTCAAAAATCTGCTCAAACTGCATCTTCCTCCTTCGAATGCGGCTATCGAGTTTTTTGGCTCCGCACAAGCGGTCGGTACACCGTACCATCTAACACTACAAGTAAATTAGATTTGGAGAAGGAAGTAGTTCAACGAGTTAGGATCCTACCAAGAACACTAATCATAAAGAGGAAGAATGCTGGCCGACGAAGCCAGTTTCTACGCTTCAACCGGGGCGACTGCATGAGTACTCCAGTATTAAAACATAGATACAGTGTTCAATGATGTCAAACAATATCAATCCAGATAAAACATGAAGATGAGGGAGACTAGCTTGAAAGCCATAGAAAAAAACTACATGAAGAAGTTGTCGCCAAAAACGGCTTTTCTCTCAAACATTCGTAATATATGGTATGTGGAGATATTGAAGAAAGGCGAAATTGGTCCTGATTTAAAAAAACTTGGGAGAAAATAGAAACCGTGATGGTAACATATTGGTCACGGGTTCGATTGGTGGTGCACCATAAGTCAGCCTGTGAATGTCTTTATGAAGGCAATGATTAACATTGGATGCATTCTATACCTCCCATCCCCTATTGTTACTGCCTGAATTCAAGGATATTCTTGACAACCAGGTTTTCTGGGGCTAGAAATCTGCAAATTTTAAAATAATGTTGCTACCAAATTGTCAAAAACTCATCGGTTAGGGATTGGGGTCACGCCAAATATCTTTGGCCTTAGAAAACAGACTGGGGGCCCTCAGAATGCTCGTTTTCTCCAACTCGACCGGAAACTCCAAAAATATAAGCTGGACATTCTCGGCCTAACCCAAGTAAAATGATGAGACTCTGGAGAGTCCTCCTCTCCTTCTTGCACCCCAATAGCAAAGTGGCTTTGTACTCTGGAAAGCCGAGTGGTACCAGACGCGAAACTGGTGTCGGGTTCTTTCTTGCGGCCATTGCAAGGTGCGCTCTCTTCACCTGGGAGTCGTTAATGATCTCGAAAAGATCGTCACGTGATAGTCGCTTACGTTGCGTATTGTTGTGTTACATTCGGTACTTCACTCAGGGCTGCGACCCCCAAAATTCAACATCGACCATGGTCGAATGATAAATACACTGAGTAATCAGCCTGATAATATTGATGAGCATTGGGCTACCATAAAAAATGCTCTTTTCTATGCAGGTCCTCGGCCACGTCCCGAAGGAGCGTCACAATGTCTGGCTGGCTGCAGAATCGTGGAAGCGGATCGATGAACGGAAGGGTTTGAAAGTTCTGTTCACCGAGTGATAGTGAGCGTGCTATTGGACTGATCAGGGATGCAGAAGATACCCCAGAATGCAATGATTTCAGAAGTTTATACCGCATCACGAAAGAACTGGCAAATCTTTCGATGGTCCTGTGAAGAACGTCAGTGTTCGACCACACATCCACGATAACAAGGAATTGAAGAGGTAGAAAGAACACTTTACCATGTTTCTCAGCCGTATCACATCTGGTGAAGCTCCCCTGAAATGACTAGTCACCCTGGCATGCGGGGACGGTCATCAATGCACTCAAACGGAGTGCATTGCTGCACCGGAAGTTACTGCAGCGCTGATACTTCTACTCCTCCATGGGAATCCGAGACCTTCTCCAGCGAGTAAGAAAAGAGATAGTAGCTAAAATAATCCTGGAATCTATCAAAAAACATCTCAAAAACTTGATGGACAGATACTATGCTGGTTTCCGCTCCAGATCCGCCGGCATTCACCATATCAACACTCTACGGATCATTAGTGTGCCGAGTTTAGATTTGCGCTTCATCTGGACTTCATCGATTTCAAGAAAGCTGAATCCTGAGTGTATCTGGCGTGTTTTGTGCAGGCGTGTGCACAAACCTCACGTGCTTAATCAAGGTAAAAACTTAGACCAAAGCGGAGTCCGTCGAGGTTCCATCTTGTGCCCATATTATTTATTTTTGTTATCAGTGAGCATGAAGAATGTATCCAGAGCATCGAAGGTGTCGAAGAGTTTGTTTATCTAGGAAGCGCGGTTTTGCTTGCGCTGCTTACGAAGTGCGCTACGGTCTTCACATCAAAATCAAGTTGATAATGTAATGTGCTAATATTCTTTCTGTGTTGCTGTGGGGGATTAGCACATGGAAAGTGACCTCCATTGTAACTCAAAAGCTCCAAGCCTTGGTCAACATTTGTCTACGACGTACCATTTTTAAGATTTTTAACAAAACAAAACCTTATTAAAATCGGTTTACTGTCTGTCGGTCTGTCTGTCTATCGCGCGCATTTTTCTCGGAGACGGTTGTTAAGATTCAAACCAAATTTGCTGGAAAAGTGGGAACTGTGGACGCTCACGCGTACAGTGAGTTGCATAATTCCACATCCCATACATGCAAAACGGGGGTATAAATTTGTTTTTTATCAAATATTGTGATGTGAGATACCAAATGAAAGGTCTCGAACAGTACTTTCCGAAGCCAGTCATGACATTTGCCGGAAAGTTGGTGAGTTTGCGGCATCTAAAGTGATAATTTCTTTAACGAACGTATTCTATGCAACTCAAAAATCTGGAAAAAATCAAAAGGCTGCGACTATATGGTGTCTAGGCTCCGAAATACCCTTCATACCGATACCAGTTCTAATAAAGTTAATTGTAGTATATTACTTTAATTTTTAGTAATTGTTTGAGAAACCCCCTGAAATTTTGTCACAATATAGTGTAAAACACAGAGCACTATATTGTCAATGAGGGTCACTAGGCAAATCTGACAATCCGCGGGCGCTTTTCTGAAGTGGCCGCCGGAACGTCGAAGGCTTTCATTCTCAACAAGGAGACCCACTTGGGCCCGCCTCGGATATGGAATTTGAACGAGCACTCGCCTCGTTCCACTAGTATGAGGTCGTCGAGGGGCATCCGCCCTAATGAGGACCTGCATAGACGTCTCAAGGTCCCTGAGAGTGTTGACCTCCGCTGTCGTGAGTCGGGAAGGTGGAGTTGCCCGCATCTTCGAAACTGCGTCCCTGAGCAGACGCAGCATTCCTGATTCGTTTAACTCTGCTGTGATGTCCAATAGATGGTCGGCGTGGAGGTGCAGATTCTCCCCGTGGGGTTAGCCGTGAACTTCTGTGCGGAGGTCAAGCAGAAGGAAAGACAAGGACCACGTCTGCGAGGGATCGTCACGAGCCATTAAGCGGCTTTCAGCGTCGGGTGCATAGGTATTGGCTGAACACCGCGAAAACCTGTCGATGATTGTGAGTTATGTCATTTACTTAACATTGACCATTGCCCGCAAATATGTAGAACACTCTACTTGTGTAGACTGCGCTCGCATATAGAAATCAACAAAAATGCGGTCAGTTTGGACCGGTCGCGGAATGTCTGTAGCACTTTAGCCGTCTTGGGATTTATAGATAAGGCTCGGATATAGCTTCCACGGTCGTCCTGGAGCCTGATATTCCTAGCTCGCAATAAGATGACAGTTACTTGCAATTCCACAGTAATTGTCCTCAATCAATTTTCAAACCAGCCGGACTTTTGGCGTAGAAACGGTTCTCTAAACTGAATGGGGTCGCCACTTTAGGGTACTGATTTTCCCCAATAAACGTTTTTTGTAGAGATACTCTTTATTTGCACTACTTATCACAGATTTACTATTTCATTAATTAGAAAAATTAACTTTTGAGAAACTTTATTTTTATCGGCCTTGACTAGTCGAAGGACAGGGCTCGAGTGTCCAAGTATCATTCTTGACGTTTGTCACCCAAGTCTCGTATCAGGTCGTCAGCTGTTTCTACGGCCATTGAATGCAGCGGTAGAGACGAATTCACAATGGGACTCAGGCCTCCGATGTGCCGCCACGCCATCGAAGTACGCTGGCCTAACACCGTTTTGAAGAAAAAACAGAAGCGCAGGCCTAGCACTCATACGCGATGCGATCGGATAGCGAAAGTGGAAGTGGATAGGTAACACATTAAGGAGGGCATCAATTGCATTGCTGATTACGCCATGCAGTAGAATTCACTCTCCAAAGATGGTGGGCAAATGGTCGCACAGGACAATAGAGAAGAAGTGCGGGCGGCTAACAGAGTCCTGAGGTAAGTTGAAGCGCATTTCAGCGAATCGAGAACGATGGTGTGTAGGCGTGGCTGACGCGCTATACCCCACAAAGTTATGAGTGACAACCATATATATGTATATATACTATCGTTACAAAAGGATGAAGTCTAGTTACACTAGAGACTTAAACACGTGGGGCTTGAAATGGGAGAATGTAGAAAATTACACAAAGGGACATAGTTGTTCGAAGCTTTTGCTTCTGGCCAGTGAAAGGGATATTGTATATATCCGGATGGGAAGGCTGTCTAATCGCCGATCTAACTTTTATCAGCGCTGCATTGGACCACCAGAGAAAAGATTTTTAAATATAGAGGGAACCACTTGGCGAAAATCCTGCATGTCAGAATCCAAAACCAAAAGGAATATGGGTTGACATGCAAAGCAAAGGAGCAGCAAGCACTGATGGGGGTGTAGATAGGCCAGTCTAATAAGGCCATCATGACCTATTAATTGAATAACGTACTGCCAATCTTGCTAAAAAGCCAGAGGAGCAATTCAGAGGAATGAAAAAGGGCAAGCCTATAAGTAACTCTGCAGAAACTCGTAGCTGGCTATCCAGGTGGACAGGGGGAGATTTCTTCAAAAAGCTCTACTCAGAGCGCCTAAAAAATATCGACGAGCTACTCCTTCATGAAGGGAGGAGGATTGAGTACTTTTAAACAATTTTAGATGAGGCGGCAACGCCCACTATCACTAACGACGAGCTGCTACAAGTCTACATTAGAATACGGGATAACAAAGTTTCGGGCTTGCACGGAATGCCGACATGTACACTGAGTAGATGTAGATGTGCTTGTCGGAGGAGATATTTACCGCATCAAGATCGTGGAAAAAGCCAGTGTAGCTACTTTTGTGCCAATCTTCCATATAAATAAGTACCTGACAATGATTGGTACCCCTGACTATCTAGTTACTCTTGTCGAAGGCTACCTGCAAAAAGGAAGATGACGTCGATGGCGGACCCAAAGAGCACGTTGTCCTCTCAGGTAATCCACAGGACTCTATACTGCAACGGTTCCTGCGTGGCATAATGTACAATGGTGTACTTAATGTTTCGGTCCCGAAGGTTGTTAATTACGGCGACGAAGTAGAGTCGATTGTGGTAGTAAAGCATAATTAGTTGTACTCAAAGCAATCAGTACTATCAAGGAAAAATTGGAACCTGTCCTCATCAACAAGCGTCACAAGAAAAGTTGAAACTTGAAATCAGATGATCACCTTCAAGACCGCCATCAAAAATTTTTAAAAGCTAAGCAAGAAGCAAAGCTTCAACAGCACGTGGAATATACCATTGAAACCACCGAGAGTGTGGTTCTGGTCAGGAGTGGGAGGGGTCTGTTTACATGGTTGTGATCCGCATCCCGATCCATGTAGCCCCAATTTAGGAAAAAGTCTTAGAACTGTGTCCTGCTTATGAAACAACAGCCGTAAAGGTCTGTTCTCCATTTGGGACCATCTCTCAAAATGATGCCGATCGACATATAAAGTCTATCTATACGTCATCGCAGATGAAGACGGCCTAAATAGAAAAATCTATAAATAGGTGGAAACAGTAGTGGAAACAGCCAGAGCGGGGTCAGTAAACAAAAACATCGCGGTATTATCATAGTCCCGCTGAGTTTTTTACAGGACATGTTGAAAACTACTAGTACTTCCATACCTTTAAACTGATCAATTCAATTCTAAAATGTGGTTTAGTCTCGAGGATCCGAAGCAGGTATTTTCTCACTGCCGGAGACATAAACCCACTCCTGCCTGGATTATTCTTATCACCTCCATGCCAAAAGCACATTTTTTCGTTGAAGACATACTCATTTCTCCTGTTCAACGGAGCCTCTTCTGAAGCTTTCTCTTCTATCTGGAGTATGCTTGTTCTCCTAGTGACACACCCTCTTTTATTTTTTAGAACGTTAGCTTGCCAAACTTACTTCAAACGGAAATATTTCTTCATTAGGTTTTGAAGTGATGACAAGTATCACCACGTTCTCCTTTTATATGTTCTGTGTATTATCGGGAAGCTACGATTGTTGAGTGGATGCATCTGTCTTTTTGGTGAATAGACGCGTGTATGCATCAAAGGAATCTGCACGCAACAGATGCATTTTTAATAGACGAGAACTAGTAAACTTTTCCTCTCTGTTAACCATTCTACTTTAGTAGTGGTGGAAAATTTTATAGATTTGTTCCTGTCAATATAAATTAAAAACCGGATTGGGACCCATGGCACGTTTCCTCATCACAAACAGGGTCTCAACCCACAAACCCACTTTATCATCAACAGAAACTCTACTCTACCTACCCTTCTCCTCTAGTATTCGTACATATTTACTATGTGAAATTGTGCTTCTAACGCATCTCATCCTCCTCTATCAAACGGAATTATCGGAATCATCTATTGTTGACCAAAAAGTTGAAATTGATAAAAATAGTTGCAAACAAAAGTTATGGTGATTTTTTGCTAAGTCAAAAGCGATCTTCAGTTTTGGTTGCGTAATAATTATTTTTTGCAGACAATATGTCTTCGCTGCATAAGATCACAGACGCTAGATCCAGACTTGGTTAAGCTCTGATTTGAATATCTAGTTCGTCCTCAAATTGCCTATTCATATAAGTTTAAACCTGTTCATATCACACACGATACTGCAGTTAATAAACAAAGTTGAAAATTGTATAAAAGAGAACGTTTCGCGCCGAAATGTATCATTCAGGAATCATCTTTCCAGAATATCACCAACTGCAAAAATGGTAGGAAAGCTTGGGATAGTCAAATAGGATCTTTGGTAAATATTTCCCGTTTGTTTCTTTGCAGAAATTCCTTGCTTTAGCTCTCGCCCTTCTCGGTGCGGCTTCCGCCTCTTACGTTGCCCCAGTCGGAGGTTACAGTTCATGGGGACATGCCGCCACTGTTGCTCCATTCGCTGCTGGTGGTTGGGGACATGCCGTTACCCCAGTTGCTAGTGGTTACCATGCTGCCCCATATGCTGCTGCTGCCTACCATGCTCCTGTGACTGCTGCCCCATATGCTGCTGCTGCCTACCACGCTCCTGTGACTGCTGCCCCATATGCTGCTGCTGCCTACCATGCTCCAGTAACTGCCGCCCCATATGCTGCTGCTGCCTACCATGCCCCAGCTGTAACTTCCGCCCCAATTGCTTACCAAGCTCCAGTTGTAACTGCTGCCCCATATGCTGCTGGTGCCTACCACGCTGCCGCCCCATATGCTGCTGCTGCCTACCATGCTCCAGTAAATGCTGCCCCTTATGCTGCTGCCTACCATGCTCCAGCAGTGACTGCTGCCCCAATTGTCAGTGCCTACCAGGCTCCTGCTGTGACCGCTGCCCCAATTGTTAGTGCCTACAGTGCTGCTCCAGTTGCCTATGGACATGGATACGCCGCTCCAGCCGTCGCTGCCTATGGACACGGATATGCTGGTTACGGTCACGCATATGCCGCTCCAGCTTGGGGATATGGTGGTTTGTGGAAGAAGAAGAAGGCTGCTGCTGCTTAAGTTGTGATTGATCTGGTTAATGAAATAAAATAAGTACCATATAAATCCACAGATTTGTATTTCTAAGTATAATGATTCTGAAATTAGTATGAACCTGCGAATGGAGCATTTATTTGTCAACAAGAGTGGGTTGAGGGTACTAACAGGAGAGGTATCTTCCAAGAGGATTCATTGAATCTCCTTTGGTTCTGTTTGGCACTGAACCTTTCATGTCTACTGAATGATACTGGAGGGCATAGTTTTGCAATCACATACGGCCTAGGTGCTAAGTCCGAACTAATACATTTAGATGAATTTAGATGACGTCAACTTATATGCCAATACTGGTGCCCATCTCAGAATTTTGTTACCAGTAGTACACATGTTCAGCCGTGATATTCGGATGTATGCCAAGCTTCTAATTTAAGCCATTCGCAAAGGTCATCACGAATCAGAAGTCTGACATACCATGGTGACCTCCACATCACCCGTGACTAAGACAGGAGTTATGCAAGAAACCCATACCCGATCTGAAAAGTGCCCTGCTGTCCGAACTCCTGCGACGCGTGAAGCTAACGCTGAACCCGTTCATTTCGAAAAAGAATAAAATAATAACACTGAATATTTTTCCTATCCTTTCACTGGCTTACGCATTCGAAATATTTCCGTAGTCAAAGACCGATCTGGGAAACCTTCAGCAACGGATACGGACAGATAAGTCCAAATTCCGAATGCACCACTCAAATTCTGCCGTGGAGTGGATGAATCTGCCTCGTGTCATCGGAGGCAGGGGCGTGATTAACATTTCGGCTCGATATTGTGGGGAGTTCTCGACGGACTTTGCCATTAACCAACTACCGGCCACCACCACCAGAGAATCTGTATACCTTAAGTAGTTAGGATCATCCGAGCCTAAATGCTTACCATTTAGAGCTAGTACTAACTAAAATCTGGCATCCGACGAGATTGTGAAAAGAAATAATATATCTAGGGAGTTGCATTGCTCCCCCTTAACGGTTACAGTATACCTATTAACTACAGTATGTCAATCAAGCTACTAACCAATAGCAATTTTGAGATGCTACTTATTTTTAGGTGTTTCAGCCTAGTATCTGGTATCGAATATACTCCCAAGTGCCTTAAGCTAATTTGCACAAATTTTAGACATTATCCCAGAATATGTAGAGAGGTTTCATTACCCATTTTGTGCAGATATCTCTAGGCGGCAATTTAGTCGATAATAACCAATGAATATTAAAACTATGATCTTAAGGCCCTCCTGATTGGTTTTGTGTCCCCTAATGACCACCCTAGACAATTCTTGGGAAGTTTGCCAAGTATAGTTCCATGAATTGTTAATCTTCACTCATATTCATGAACAATTTTACTATTCCAGAAAATCTTCTTGGTCTATGAAACGGCATTCCTGCTCTCTTCCTGGTCAGTTCATTTGCTGCTTCATTGCCCTTTAACCCAATACGGCCTAGAAGTCACAGTATCCACCACGTCAGCTTGTCCCCTAATAACCGCCCTGGACCATTCTTTTGAAGTATGTCAAGTGTAGTTCCCTGAATTGTTAATTTTCACTCCATAGCGTCATATTCATGAACACATTTACGACTTCAGAGAAGGTTTTTGGTCTCACCTAATACGGACAAGACCCCCAGTAACTCCCACGTCAGTTAAGAGTTCACTTGATTGGACTTAGCAACCTTGATAGCCACCTTGCGGTCGGTCACAATCGCAATGCCTTATAGCACCTATCTATGACGTATATTTCGTCCTAAAATATATTGGTGTGCTTACCTGTTAGTTCAAAATACGTATTTCTTGAATCCCTTGCTACTAGAAACCTGTCAATGTATCAGGTAATCAGTGTCTAGTTTGGACCTGTCCGAGTTTGCCCTGTTGCTCGGCGTGGTATTCTTGGGGTCTGCAGTTCGGAAAACCGCTTTGCAGGTACCCCCAAGCATTCTAAAGACTGTCCCCCTTGCCTGCATCTGTTCGTAAAGATGAAGGACTGCCGGGGATGCTTCCCAATTCAGGGAACTATACTTAACATACATATATAACGGAGTATGTTTGAGGTGCATTCCCAATTCTTCGCCGCTATAATCCTGTAAATTATTTAAGCCTTTGTAGTTTTCCAACATATACTATTCCCAAGATGGATCTTCCAGATTAGTTTTTGGTCCAAAGTAATTTTGAAGTATTTAGCTCTGTTCCTCGTTAAACTTGCATTCCATGTAGTCAAACTGGTGTTTCAATATCGACTAGACTTATTGCTCGGGGCATTCAATGTTTGTGTCCAGATGGCTCAAGTTGTTAGAGCGCTGGGCTGTCGTAGCGGAAGGTCGAGGCTCAAATCTTACTTGTGACAAAAGGACTTGTTATCTTGACTGGATGTCGAATACCAATCGATTCAACTGTGAAGGAGTACCTGAGTAAAATCAGGGTAATAACCTCGGGCGAGCGTAATGCTGACCACATTGCCTCTTACAGTGTACTATAATGTACCGTTACGGTCTTGAATGAAGTGCTCTAACACGCTTCAAGGCCCTGATAAATGATTATTATTATTATTTCGTGTTTGCCTGAAAGAGAGCATTGTTCATTCCCCCTGGGGGGTAAGAGGCTTGAGCTGATTAGGAAAGGAAAGGAAACCTGAGCTACCGTTTGGATACCGATCCCTTTATATGCTTGACATGGTCGGGGCTCATCTGGAGTTGATTCACTGAAGCGCCACATGCTGCTGGGTGCTTGCCTTCAACACAGTTTTGTTTTAGAGTAGCGAAATCTTCGGTGCATGTTATCATGCAAGTCGTCATCAAGCTGAGGCACGCAACCGCCGATCTCGAAGGGTGGTAATCCCCGTAACTCTTGATGTCAGAAATGCTTTAATTCCATTCATTCTAGGGACACCAAACAAATCATCCCATGACGACTTATCACTTGTGGATATTGAGCGATTATCTAAGAAATCGCTCCTTGCTTTATGAGATACTAGAGGTCAGAGGATCTTCATCGTCACGTCAGGGTTAGCGCAGGAATCCAGCGATCTCTGGAAAGCTTCTTACGGTACTCTACTTAGACTCAACATACTAGAAAAGTCGCAGTCGTACCTGTTGAAGACGCGAAAATTGATAACCTGAAATTAACGCTCGATTTAAGACAAGCTGTGTCGAGCAAATTAAAGCAGCAACGGTCAAAGCTGCAACTGGAGTTTCCTTCTTAATTAGCGGACCTACATTTTGCAGGTGTCATCTGCTTATAAGTGCAATGCACGCGGTTCCGCCGTGGAGGTCTGAGCTGATGCTCTGGATCGCATCTGCCTATCGTGCTATCCGAAACAGTCACATAACATAACGGTGATCGCGGTAGTGATTCTCGTTACCCTCCTTGCCAAGAAGCGAAAGGCAATGTACACAGCCGAAGGGAGGTGGCTGCTCATGAAGGACGGTAAAAAAATCTTAATGAGTGGCAATTCTCTTAGCAAAAGGAGTCAATACGCTAATGGACTGGACGGTTCATGGACAACTTAAGTACGTGGCTGAATCAAAGCGCAGCCCCCTGACCTCTGAATTTCGCGACGATGTTGCGCCGACTATACTTTTTTTCTTGTGGAACGTGAGATAGGATTCGTCAGCAGCTTTATGCAGATACAGGGGAGCTCTGCCCAGAAAACACTGTCAGAGAGATGCCGAGGGGTGCTGACAGACGGAATCGTGTTGCGTATTATGTTCGGGTTCGAATAGATAGAGCTGGCTCAGTTCCTTGAACTAACAGTTCATTTCGTCCTCCCCCAACCCCGCTCCATTGATGATAGTAATTTCCTGGCTTGAAGGCTTCCTAAACCGGGAGGTTGGAATGCTAACTCGACGTAATGGGACAAACGATTCCTGACTAGGGCCTCGACTTGGGAGTCTGTGGATAATAGTATTCACCTATGCTACCCATAAAACAGAAAAACATCGTATGTAGTCTCATGGCTCTCAGGGAATCAAGCTTGCACTTTGAGGTGAATGGTACTATGGCGACCTTAACCGGATTGACATGCAGCGTGACTTTCTTGGCAATGTTACTTCTGCATCCAATTTGGAGTCTACCACATTAGATGTTCTGAACCACATTCCAATATTTGTTAACTCTTCATCAATTCAGTTCAATAACTACTATTATCCATATTGGCGGTGAAATTACCTCGCTCTGTGGGCAACATTGGGTAGAATTCTTGAGAATATAATTAACTCTTGCGGGTAACGCTGTACTGTAGTACTGTACTACTTTTCTACTCACAACATCCTGGTTACCGAGAAGGCCAGAATGTTCACCACTCCTTTGCAAATTAGGACATTTCTTATTTTTGCATACGATATGTTTCTTTTGAATTCCAAAAACGCGCATAGGCATATTTCTTTGGTTTCTGTAGTGACACTTGATACGTACTTTGGCTGATACAGGGAAGTTTCGGTTGACCTTCCTATCAGGTGAGCAACATGTATACCACATTAGAAAGTTAGTCTAAGATTTCCTCCAATGTCCGATTGTTCTTTTTCAGACAGGCAGAGGACATTGCATTACCCTTGGCGTTAGTTTCAGTAGTTATTACAATCCTTTCACAGAATTTTGTGCAATTTTTGGGATCAGATTCCTGTATGTTGTCAGTCCGTTTTAGTACCTTGGTCAGTCACCGGTTTGTTTCGCTCGGTTGAAGAGTTCTGTTTTTCTGCTGTCACATAATGGAATTACGTTTAAACCAAGTGTCCCTACCTTATATTCCTACCTCCTCTTTCCTTTGAAGTATGACATTAAACGCGTGAGTCTCTGGAATGCAGTCTTTACGGAGGCTGACATGACTTTCAAAATTTTTGTTTGGCTTGATTTTTCTTTATTCATGGAGCGAAAAACTGGTGGCTGCGATCTTAGGTGCCTGCCTGTGATCTCCAATATCTCAATTCCAGTCATGTTTTTGGAATGACGCAGGCAAGACTATTATTTTTCTGAATGTCATTAAACTTTCGCTCCTTTCTACGAAAACTGAAGTGGTTGATAAGTGATGAACCAAGATACTAAGAACCAAGAGCTAAGATAGTTGCCTGAAGTTATATACAGCCATCTCCCAATCTATTCTCAATTGGTTTCTGGATACCTTTCTGATTTTTGAACATTTCGGTTATTAGATTATATTTACTGAAATTTATGTAAAACGACATGCTTTAGGTTTTATCTTTCCAGAAGGATCTTAAAATGCTACTTTTTTGATAAGCTCGTCCAGTATGACTCCCTCAATCCCTAACCGATAGTAAGGTTTTCATCCATGGAGTGGCGTTTATAGGTAGCTCATATGTTGATTTGTTGTCTTTTGTTCTAATATGGCTCGGAGCCCAGATTGTAGAGACTTTATTGTACATATAACATACATATATGTATATGAGAGCCATTATCCCCTAAGTGAGGCGTAGCGCGGCAAAGAACCACATCATTGGCGAATACTGGCTACACGCTTCCCAAGGTTTTCTATTTGTTCCTAGAGACAATCCGCTCGTGGGGATAGTAGATTCCGGTATATGCAAAAGCCTGCAATGGAGTTGTCGGCCCCTCCTAAAACATAACCCAACTACTTCCACTTCAGGAGGAGTGTGATGACCTATCCTTTTGAGAATCTCGGTTCTTGTTCTTCTCAATATTCACAACTACTTCACCAAAGTTGATAATTCGGTGGGAGATCAAACAGAGGTATGTAAGGACGATTCAGCATTAAGAACATCAACTGATAACTAGTACGATCGGCGGAATATAGCCTCATCGCACTCCGCTTTTGACTTAGAATTCCTCAGATATTTTACTCAGCGTCATATGTTGCTCTGGCAACATCCGGCAAAGCAGAGATGTGTTCTGTGGATATTGCTCCAAAGTGATCTGCGGAAGCCAGCCTGCTCTGCATCTAACAATGTTACGCCGCAATACCTCTCCAATTGTCACACTCATAAAGGACCCATTTTTCTGGATCTTTATGATCATACCTTTTTCCACTCACTGCGAAAGATATCAAATTATCAGAATTTGCGGATGAGTGGAACTGGAACAGCAGCAATTGCAGGGAACAGCTCAACAGGAAAACCGTCCGTGTTCACATGTTACGCTAACTAATCATTTTGCACTCAAATTATTACACTATCCTTCAAACGCCTCTCCTGGGGTGCATCCAGTTGCCCATAGAAAGTCTGTATCTGCATGGTTTTGCAAACAAATCCAGTCCAAATAAGAGAAGAAGGTGGGATCAGCGTCATCCACCACCACGTCGCAAAACATACAACCAAGGGATCGTGTTTTGCTAATTTTAATTAGGTTGAACCAGTGATGAAGAACGGCGACCATTCTTCACGATCAACCTCCTCTCCTGGATCCTTTGAGGTTACGAGTAGTGCCGGCTATGAGGCTATACGGTAGGCAAATGCCACCCGGAAAGCTTTCTGCCTTTCGTGGGAATTTCGCCGCGGAATCGAACAAAGGTCTTACTTTAGTTGGATTAATGAGCAGACCTGACAGCTTTCCTTCTTTCCTTACTTTTCCCTTTGTTACTCTATCATTCCTAATCGCCTTGACTTTGACAGCTTTCTATCGGCATCCTTTTCTCAATTTCATTTGGATGGAGTATCTCCCAGATGCACCTTCCACCCTCAAAGTTTTCCCCAGTTCGCTCTGCAGCCCACTATCTGCTGTCCGTTGGGGGCTGACAGTGTCTCCAACGGCTACTTCTGCTGTTTACCCGTCTCCTGCTGTTATCCTTTCTCCCCTGTAGAAATGTGGTTCATTCATTTTTCCACTTCAATCAGCCTGTTCTCATACATTTGTGAACGTTTTTTTCCGGGAGGGAGTTACAGACCTCATGCTGTTCATCGCTATCACTGGAATTTCTCAGTAATTTTCCCCTCACTAAATCCTTAATGAATTGAATCTATAGATAGAAGAACTGGCCTAATTGTTTGGAATTTTTTTTGCCTAAGCAATTTCCATTGGGCAGGACATCCAGTCCTGCCCAATGGAAATTGCTTTCGCTATTAGCAACGTGATTTAAGTTCTCGTTGGTTGATCACAAGCCATTCTTCTGAGTATAATTCTACCTACAACTCTTGGAACGCATCCTTTGCGCGTAGCATTGATTTAGACGGAATATCGACATCGCCTTTTCTTGCTACCCACTTTATGACTTTTACCGGAAAAATAGTTCTGGTGTCCGTTAAAGTCCCCGTGGTGAAAATTCACTGCTTATTCTAATTCAAATAATAAAGCCAAACGATCGGATATGGAAGCATGAAGCAAGGTTCTATCAGCTCTACTCGAGTTTTCTATTGACACGCGCGCCTTTGTGCAAGCTAGGCTCCGAAATGTGGTGAGTAATTACTTTATTAAAATGCTCACGGTTATCTATCAACTTGTGATTCAACTTTATTTTAAACTTGTAATAAGTTGCATACAGGACTCCAAAGTCCCACCAGAAATTACTTAATAGGTGATCATTTATTGGTCACCTTACGCCTTTGCAACAGCGATTTGATTAATTATTGTCTCTGAAATATGAGTGATGAGTGAACTGACAACCGCATTCTTGACAGCCGTATTTACAAATCTACTTAACTGTTGACGAAGTACATGCTGCGCAAGAAACACCTTGAAAAACATCACCCCCTTTGCATTCCTGGATCTGGAGAACTTATCTGGTATGCCCTCGACAGTGAAGTATGGCCGGTGTATCAAAACCACTTCATGTATCTGCGGTGTCCATCAAGGAAGTGCCTTCTCAACACTCCTCTTTGTTCCGATTATTTGCACCGTCACAGCAGATATCCAACATCCAGCGCCACATACCTGCTTTATGTAGATGATGTTTTCTTGGCTGATTTCGAGCAACTTGTCCAAAAATAAAATGATCGCCTCATTCATCACGATCTCAGATCGAATCTAAATAAAACTAAATTTTTGACGACTGATCCTAATGATACACACGCCATCGCTGTAAGTAGCAGCGACCCACGTAGAACTGAGCGATTTACAAATATTGGGCCAATGCTATCAGCAAAACTGCCTTATGAAATTTTTTCACGCATTAGCGCAACCTGGATGAAGTGGCGGTCCACGACTGGTGTTCTTTGTAATCGACGTATCAACAGACGTTTGAAATCTAAAATTTACCGGAATATCGTCCGCCCCTTGTGGTTCTGAGTGTTGGCCTATAACTATAAAGGACAATGTACGACGCCTTGCGGTGATGGAGATGCGGATGTTGCGTTGGACTAGCGTGGTAACATGCCTTGATCACATTCAAAATGAGGACATCCGCGATCTATATGGGGTTATACGGATCGTGGAAAAGTTACCAAAGAGGCATCTTCGATAGTATGGTCACATGATTCGCGCTAATGGAATTCACTTACCAAGTTTGGTCTGAAAATCGAAGTCGATGGTAAACGACCAAAAGGACCGCTGAGCAGCGCTGGCTTGATACGCTGTATGGCGACTTCAAGAATACAACCTTATGACCTTTGATAAAATTAACTGGCGCAACCGATCACGACGGGCTGACCCCACTTGTGAACGGGACAAAGGCTGCAGAAAAAGAAGAAAAGACATCTGGCAACCGGGCTAGCGCATTCAGTTTGGCTGAACTTGACAACTTCTTCCACTCACTACGAAAATTTTCAGATACCCAAGAATTACGAATACGTTGAAATAGCAATTTTGCTTCCGATTAGAAGACTGGGTATGGTAGAGTAGATAGTCAGAGCATAAATAGAGGATGTAAAATTCACAATATTATTTGTGACCCATAAATACGTATGGAGATGGTCATCACTACGACCAGAAATTTGCGTCCTAAATTTCAATTTACTTAATTTTCTCTATTAAAAAAAATTTTCAATCAGAGGTTCATGCGCCCGCATAACAAATAGAAATTTCCTTACAATGTTATTATTATTGCATTTCAATATTCCAGTAACCCAACTCAGCTGCCGCAACTGTAATGCGATTTCCCTCCCGTCTACCGTCCACCGACACAAATTCATAAACGTTGTTGTCCTTTATGGTTCCAAGTGTCCTCTTTAACCTTCCACACACGCGAACATTTTTAAACTTTCCCGACCGAAAAACGTGCTAGTTTCGACGGAAATTACACTGTCTCCAGCATACTCTAGGCCATCTTAATATTTTCTCGATTATCCATTTTGGACGTTGGCGGTTTAAGTTTTCTTCTCGAAATTGTAAATATATTAAAAATGAATCCACTAGATTTAAACTATAAAACAAAGAGTTAGCGTAGTTACACGTATGATTTTCCGGAAAGTTTACTTTTATTAAATAGCGTAATTTCACGTAAATAACCCGTATTCAATATATCACAACTTGATTTTTCGAGACATTTTCTAGACTGAACTCTTCGAAGAAAAAATCACCGTTCATGGTGATCGCAGCAACCCCTCCCACCTCCACCACAACTTTTTCCACTTTCCTTTCCAACTCGCACAAGAACCAATACCCAACAAAGAATGCATAAGCGGTACATTTACTTTATAAGTCATGCTAGCACATTCAATAAAATCCCCGACGCCGCCATTCATGCCGCCTAATCCCGAGACGTACCGCTAAAATGCATTTGCTAGTACACAGCATGAGTATGAATATACCCAGGACAAAGAATTTTAAGGAAAGCAACAACAGGCTAATGATTGTTTTTGATATTTTGAGAATTATATATTATAATTTAATAATTTCTAAATTGGATTCAAAATATTGGTAAATTTAAAAGTGAGAAAATTTTGGGAGAAAGATTTGCAAAGAAAATTCAGATAATCATTAATAGATTAAGATTGAAAATACATGAATGCTTTTATGTATAATAATTTGCAGTCGGGATGGAAATTAGGAGTTGCAAAGGTGACAATAGAGGTACTACAAAAACTAGCAGGCAAAGTAAAACTGCTGCAGGCAAGTAAATGGGTCTTCTCGTAAACTCGTTGCATGACAAAGGCGAATAAGATGGTCAATATTTGTAAAACCGGAAAGAAATTTTAGAAGGATTGCCAATTTTCAGACTCAATGTTACTGACCAGCCAGTAGTAGTTCATGCAATCTGCATCATAATGCTCATAAAATATTGATGTAATCTACCAACTACTATTTAGACCCACTTATACTCTACAGTATGATATTAGAGAATATTAGATAAGATTCTTTGACAATCGAAAAATTAGATCCCTCCCTTAAGTGATTGAAGTGGAAACTGAGATAAGACCAATGGGTTCAAACAGAGCAATAATTAAACTAAAACTTCTTGATATTTGTTAATAATATAATTTATTCGGTTATTCGGGTCATAATTTAAGCAGCAGCCTTCTTCTTCCAGAGACCACCATATCCCCAGGCTGGAGCAGCGTATCCGTGTCCGTAGGCACCAATAGCTGGGGCAGCGAGTCCGTGTCCGTAAGCAGCTACAGCTGGGGCAGCAATTCCGTGTCCGTAAGCAGCAACTGGGGCAGCATGGTAGGCACTAGCAATTGGAGCAACGGCGGCAGCATGTCCCCATCCAGCGGTGGCAAGTGGAGCAACAGCGGCAGCATGTCCCCATCCAGCGGTGGCAAGTGCCCATCCAGCGGTGGCAAGTGGAGCTACAGCAGCACCATGTCCCCATGCACTGTAACCGAGTCCTCCCAAGGGAGCGACGTAACCGGCTGAAGCAGCACCGATGAGAGCGAGAGCTAAGACAACGAATTTCTGAAAAGGTCAAGATAGTTACTTAAAAAGATCCTTTCTTCGAAATTTAACACTTCATACCATGTTTGCGGTTGGTGGTATTCTGGGAAGATGGTTCCTGAATGATACATTTTCGGGCCTAGAGATCTCTTTTATACAATTTCGATGTTTCTGACTGCTATGGTTCGATAGACCATCGAACAGGTTTTAATGGTTATCTGAGCAAAATTCAGATTACGATGAACTATACAGCCTACGTAATCAATAGGCACAAAAAATTGTCTCAAGTATACTTAGGAATAGGAGCAATTTCTATAGAAAAGTTTAGTTATAATGGAAATCAGATAGCTCAGATTAAAAGAGATAGTACTTAAATCACTAATTAAGTATGCAAAGTAAAGAAAAACAGTTGCTTACCTTTGAATTAAATAAAAGAATAATAGATCCCAGATACGAAATTATTATTTCTGTTTTCGTAGCATCATATTAGCATAGAACTAGTTTTTTTCATTCATTTCAGATTTTCAGAACTTAATGCTTAACAAGAGAAAAACTCCTTACCTATGCTTACTGCGACAGCTAAAGGAGACTAGTTTCCAAAATATACATATTTACGACGTCATTCTCAAGGGCTAAACTATATTGTGCGCATGAAATCAAGCGCCATTTTCTAAGATTTATACAAGGAAAATGAATAAATATTTTTCAGTTCTGTTTTTATTTATATGTTAGCAGTTGTACATTATTTTAAAACAAAGTGGTGGCGCAACAGCTGATTAAATCAAGCTTTTTTTGTTTCATAATACCTTATTAGAGTCGATTCGATGTCTACCTGTCTATCTGTCTTTTTTTATCGCCGAAAGATGGCAAGCTTCAAAAGCTGACGCTGAACTCTCACCAACTAAAACCAGGTCCTTCCTCTTCCATTCTCCCCGCGGGACTCCCATATGGTATTACGTCACCATTCTTATGCCGATATAATTTTCCTGAGCCCTCTTGAGGTTCTAATATTCCAATTTGAAATTAAAATTCTAAAGTTCAAATTTGAATCAACGGACTTCTGCAACGCAAGGAAAATTTGTCGGTGTGGCGCCCTGCTCTGCTTTGCCACGTTACATGGCTGGCGAATTTTTTTTTTTCTTTTCGGGAAGAAAGGAAGGAAAAAAGAAAAGAGGAAGGTGACAAGTGCGGAGTGTGTAGTGCACATTTCTATTTGTTTTGAGGTTGGGAGATCGAAAATTGTAAGGATGGGAGATAGTTGGCCGCCTGATGAAAAAATTGGCGAATAGTAAACTCCCCCGGATCGAGGCCACTTAGATGTGGACAGTGGATCGCGATTGAGTCGAACATATTCTGTTTTCCTATCGAGTGTGAAAGCAAAGTCGTCTTTTTCATTCTTGTTCCCAGATTATTGTTAATAAGTTGTGCAATACGAGAAAATAAGTGCGTCTCGCGCAGGAGAGGGCCCTTACCACATTGGAAAGTTTCCGGCAATTTCCAGTCGTAAACTCAAGGAAAATGGGGAAATTCAACCCCCGTGAGAGATAAACCAGAGAATTTTTTTTCTACATAACAGTCTTTCTCGCCGTTACATTAGCGATTCTTTTAGTAGTCGTGTCTGGCACAGGCGTCGATGCGAGCCGCAGTAGTACCTTGACCGCTTGTTACGAACCATAAGGAGGCGGTACCTGTGCAAAATGAGGATGCAATGTCGGCTTTACGGTTTCTTACCAGGGTAGAGGCAAATCGTCAGACGCTGCCTCACCCCTCTCTCACTGCGAATTATATTAAAAAATAAATATATTATATTAAAAAATAATAAAAAAAATATTTCTAGCTCTGACCAAGCTCTGGTCAATGAGGCGGATTTGTGCTTAATATAATTCGCAGTTATGTCGTGTCCTGCGAATTATATAAAGGAGCACTCAACATCTGCGAGCCGCTTCGGTTACGCTGCTTCCAGGGCAGAGGTGAGGCAGCGTCTGACGATTTGCCTCTGCCCTGGTAAGAAACCATAAAGCCGTCATCACCTCACATTTTTGTAAAGGACTAGATTTTAGTAATTGTGTAATTTTGCACTAAATGTAAGGTACTCTATACAGAATAAATGTGCCATGGGGCATAGACTTAGAGAATAATTTAATCCAAACGAGATCATCATCAGTATGCTCCGCTTATAATGGAGCCATCTTTGACGTCTTAGCTGCTAGGACAGATTCGAGCCACCCCGATAGACATGAGGAATTTAGGAAGAAGTTTATTATTAATTAATTTTGTTGTGGAGTTTATTAGTATCATTAATCTCGTATATCTTAGAACTTAGGATTAATTTCCGTGAGACAATGGGACTATGTTCCATATCCCTTTGCTTTTCCTCTCCTCTCTCTCTTCCCTCCATTATACTGGAAGCGGCAGGGTGTGAACGATTAGGTTGGCGTGGGCCGCCGCAGGGTTACTATATCATCTGGCCCTCAATGATGAAGAAAGGAAGACAGGCGCCGCTCGTCGGGTAGATATCCCAATCGGCTCAGAGCTGATCCTTCCCCGTCCATTCCTCGCGCGTTAGGTATTTGTGAGTTAGTCCTTTCCCTTATAAAGCGATTTTAGTACCCTTTGGGATTAAAATCGTCGGTGGTATCACTCCACCTCGAAATTTCATGTCTCTATTAGAGTAGTTTACCCGGGTGGGCTTTATTTTGTTGACTCCTGAATCAAGGCACTTGATTAAATCTCTGTGTCCTGACAGGGAGATAATATGTGAGAACCAAGAACCCCGGCCCACATCTCGCCGAACTGCTTGCATTCAGGTTAGCTCAAGCACATGCCGTTCGGTTCCATATATTATATCGTGCAGTCGGTGTTCGCGACTGGAAAACTTTTTAGAGAAGTTTGATTGATTGACAGCCTTGGTGACCCTATTGGTGTCAAGGTGATGCAACGCTAGACAATCATTGTAATACGGGGCTGGATCAGAATTTATCCTGCACTCGCGTTAATATTCATGTTTCTCTCTTGTTCATTTTTCCGGCTGACTTCTTCCTGCCTAAGCTTCTTATGAGTGGTTGCCATCACCCTTTCGACTTCGGTCCATATTCCCTTGGATTTCAACATATGGTGTGTTGCACTATATTTTCTGGTATAAAGTGCTCCCCGGTTGTAGCTCCCAATGCAGCCCTCTGGGCTGCAAATCTCTGGAAACAAAATAAAACGCTTTCAGCGTGCTCTGCAATATTCGGGCACTTCGGACAATATGCCGAATCATCATGCTCAAATCAATACAGATATGCTCGATAACCTCAGTGTCCGTTCAAGAATTAGGTTAGGTCGAACCCTACCTCGCCATGGGGTTACTCGATCCATTTCCATATATCCCATATGATTCTGTAGGTCCAGCAAACCTTTTTCTGACTCGATCCACTTCTCCTGAGATTTCGTGATAGTTTCACTACATGCAAATTGCCGTCGAAGAGCAGGAGACTCTCCGGTGAGATACGCTCGATCGTTAAGTCGTTTTCCTTCTCCCGTCAGAATCTCTATGAGGATCACGCAAGCTGCTTCATCGGATACTGCTCTGTAAGCTCAACAGGTTCGGAGTGCACTTACATGATACGCAATTCCAATCTTTCTCTTATTTGTTGTATTTCTTAGTGGATCTGACCATATTGGGGCTGCATACAGCAGAATCAAACTGACCACCTTCGAAATAAGGAGTCGACGGCTTGACTTTGGCCCACTTATATTTGGTAGCATTCTCGCAATCAATGCATCAATTTCATATGCCATGTGATTTAGAGATAAGCTTCTGGTCCATCATTACACCTAAATACTTGAGCGCAGATTTAGAATGAATGTTTTTTTTGCCAACTTAGATCCTCATGGACGTGAACTTTCACTGCTTAGTAATAAGCACTACTTCCGTTTTAAGTTCTGCGAGAAATAGACCAGCATTATCTAACCAGGACTAAATATCATAGACTACTTCATTTGAATAAAGCTCGACTCCTTCGAGGAGGCGTGCAACAACCGTTGCACCAATGTTATGGGCGAAATTAATGCAGGCCACACCAGTAAGGAAATCTAGCGCCAGTACTCCGATATACATAATAATTCAGAAGAGTGGGCCTAGGACGGACCCTTGTGGAACTCCATATGTCGTTTGATACAATTTCATTCCTTCATCTGGTTCACAGCGTATCGATTGGGAAGTCGGCAACGATACCCACCAGGTACTTCGGTCTACCTAAGTTGGTTAGGAACTCAAGTATTTGGCGCCATCTCGTGGAATTGAAGGCGTTCTTAACATCGAGAGTGATCAGTGCACAACATTTGTCTTGTCAAGTGCGGCATTACCTGTGTTAGTTACCAGGCTAACTGCATCGGTTGTTGATCTCCCCTTTCGAAAACCGAACTGATTCCGAACTGCCTTCCTTTTCGGCAATTAGAAGTAATCTGTTATAGATTATTCATGGGAAATGCTAATTCATTAAGGCATGCGGTGAAATTTGACGCTATATTCACCGCTGCCTGAAACGCTTTGTTGGGGATACTATCCAAGCCACAAGTCTTATTTTCAGCTGTTTTGTTCAACTTCCAGGACCTCTTCCTCACGTACCATTGGAATTTCGACGAGGTCCATTTGAATAATAGGAAGGCTAGCAGAATTCCCATTTTGTGGGAAACGGTTCGTCACTATCTCGTCTAGGAAGTTAGGAGTAATCGATCGAAAGCATTTACCTTTGAATTTGGACATTACTGTTTTGTAGACGCCACCCCGCAGGGGTCCGAATCACCATCCTTACACAGCCGCTTGAAATCTCCACCTTAGCTTCTAACTATAGCCACATGAAACTTTTTTCGCGTCTCTTTGTATTGTTCATGAAGCTGCTCGTATCCAGATCGATTTCTATTTCATTGACTGCGTCTTCTGACGTTGAGGCAGGTTTTGCGGCATTCTTTGATTCTAGGATTCCATCAGACGTTCGGTGCTTGTTTCTGTGAACCAGTACACCTTGACATGGACGCGTCACATGCTTGTCGTAACTTTTCGTCAATCTGGAGAACCTTATCATTAGCGTTTCCTTCTAGCGTTGTGTTTTGCAAAAGGACCTCTTTGAAAATACCCTTTTTAAACCTATTGACTACCCATTTTATAGCTGCCTTCCGGAACCAATTTGTAAGTTGTTTGATTTCGAAAATTATGGCCTGATTGTCGCCATATATGTAACTTTTACTAACGCGCCTTTGGTGATCCTGCTCAAAAGTGTTACTAACAAAGGTGACACCTACCACCGACCCCATTTCCCTTTTTCGAAAAGTGCTGACGCATCCAGTATTTGCTAGAACAATCGTTCCGACTTTTTTACGACTGGGGATATGTTTATGACCGTATCAATGATACTGTCATATTGCCGGAAATAAATGCGGTAAACTAGTTTCCCGGTGCTTAGAATTGCAAAAACTGAGGAAATTCGATGACGATTTCCGATTCGCACTTGGAAAAGCAATATAAATGGAAGCTGGTTAAATCGCAGGAACTATCAGACAACATAGAAGAGTTTGAAATGGTGCTTTTTGGAAATAGGAAATATCTTCCTGATGAGTTTTGCTCTGAAATAATAATCCTCTTAGCGGAAGGTTAGGCTGTTTTGAGAAAGGTGCCTTTTCATACCCATGTTTAAAATGTTGATTGACTCAGCGAACTCAGCGAAAACCAACATGCTTATCAGGTCAGTTCCGCGAGTTTGCTCTCCTAGTTTTCCAGAAAAAACTCTTAGATTTCCAGGATAAACTAATTTGCTAAGATTTACAAAGAAATACCATGTATGAGTATCACAGAATAATGAAAGGTATATGGGAAGAACTGAATTCAGTTCTTATAATATCTTCTGATTTACAAATCCCTATATATTTGTTCCGCGTAATACATAAAGTTAGCCTAAAGCGTAAGAAAATTGGAACGCCCCAGAGAAATGCGCAATAGGGTATACTGAGGTCTCTTACACCAACGTATCATAAATAGAACAGGGTTCTGTAAGAGGAAGTCACCTCTCAGATAAAAATGAGAGGTATACTTTCGTCTAAGGACAGCAGGTGATTAAGGTCGAAGTAAATGCGATGGTTGGAGCGAAAAGATGGTGGAGGAAAACAGGCGGACATGGACAAGCCGCAAAACCTAAATGTCGCTAGGCACATTCAACTTTTCCGATAGACCCAAACAAACAAACTGCAAAGTATATTCTGCTGAATAGCAGGAAAACATGCAAAAAGGATTGTTGGTATTCTGGCTGGACGTAACTCACTACCTGAACATGTCTTTAGAATAACAACATTAGAAGATGAAAGGCCATGCGAATGCCTCGCCTATGGGCGGACTATTGGTACTAATGCATTCCATCTGGACCAGATCGCATGATACACACTATGAATGCTCCTGCAGTATATAAACTAATCCGGAATATCCTGTTAGATCATCATCAACGGCGCAACAATCGGTATCCGGTCTAGGCCTGCTTTAATAACGAATTCCAGACATCCCAGTCTTGCACCATGGGGGCGTAAAGTACAATGGGTCAGTAGCGTCTGAGTGCTCAGAAGCTTATTATCTTCCCCTCTAAACATCTCCAAACGTCAGGCAATAATAATCAGATGGCGTAACACTATAAAACTATTTAAAGGATCAAAAATGTTCGTAGAAAGCATAGAGTGAAAGAAAACTTCTGGACATTCAGTAATAATATAATTTATTTGGTTAGTCGGGTCATAATTTAAGCAGCAGCCTTCTTCTTCCAGAGACCACCATATCCCCAGGCTGGAGCGGCGTATCCGTGTCCGTAGGCACCAATAGCTGGGGCAACAAGTCCGTGTCCGTAAGCAGCTACAGCTGGGGCAGCAATTCCGTGTCCGTAAGCAGCAACTGGGGCAGCATGGTAGGCACTAGCAATTGGAGCAACGGCGGCAGCATGTCCCCATCCAGCGGTGGCAAGTGGAGCAACAGCGGCAGCGTGTCCCCATCCAGCGGCGGCAAGTGGAGCTACAGCAGCACCATGTCCCCATGCGCTGTAACCGAGTCCTCCCAAAGGAGCGACGTAACCGGCTGAAGCAGCACCGATAAGAGCGAGAGCCAAGACAACGAATTTCTGAAAAGGTCAAAATAATTATTTAGAACCTAAAGATCCCTTCTTGGAAATTTCGCACTTCATACCATTTTTGCGGTTGGTGGTATTCTGGGAAGATAGTTCCTGAATGATACCTTTTCAGGCTTCGAGATCTCTTTTATACAATTTCGATCTTTCTGAATACTGTGGCCCAATTGACTACTGAACAGGTTTTAATGATTATCTATACAAAATTCAGATTACGATGAACTACATAACTTACGTAATCTCTGAGCATAAAAATTGTCTCAAATATTCCTTAGAATGGGAGCAACATCAATAAAAAAGATTAGTTATTGTGGAAATCAGGAAACTCAGGTTGAAAGAGACAGTGAAATAGCAAACTCAATGCCTACTAAACAAGAAACTATCGCCTATCATTGGTATACATAATTGTGTAATAAATCTTCCTCGCGACATCATTTTTGTCTTCATAGCATTACATTTGCATAAATTTGGTTTTATTTAGCATTCGATGTTAATTTAGTTAACAGAACAAGAATCGCTCACCAATAGTTACTCAGACAACAGCATCAGACTAGCTTCCAAAAGATGCCGCCGATACCACCATTAGGTATCAAAACCGTAGCCTAGTAAATTGGGAATGCCATTTTTTCTAGCCGAGCTTCCTGGAAGTGAGCGGAGGATGTCTTTAGTCAATCCTGCAATTTGTAAGAAGGGTTTACATACTGCGGCCAATACTGGACTTCTTTGGATGCGGTTTTGCTCAGTTTATTAATATCACTTCCAGAGCGGTGTAATGAACACATATATATGTAAATAAGGAGCTGATAGTTTCAAGGCTTGTGTAAATCAGATACATATCTACGCAGAATATTTCTGCTATTTTATACAATCCTTTACAATATTATGTGGACTAGTCCAACGTAATTATGTGGTAGCAAAGCGCAGGCTATTTAGATAATTTTCTATAAAATCTCCTGCAATTGCTGATTAAAATAGAAGTTTGTGTCCTAGCTAGCACTAAAAATTGGAAGCTGGTATGACTACATGAAATATACCATTTTTAAATGAACACTTCATAGATTAAGAATTTCCCAATTATCCATTATTAACAAAAAAATGCATTTCCATACAACTTCCTCTAGTTTCTAGTTTTCAAGTTATGGTACGCATCAAACAGGTTCCATCGTCTCAGATTCAATATCTAAAAGGAATCTGAATAAATGTTTACTAATAGTAGAATGCTCGTATCCTAATCAATTTCCGAGGACAATCGTAAATAGTGTATCTACAAATCGTGAATATATACGTCTACATATTTTCCCAGATTCGAAATGACCACAAGCAAAAAGTACAACATATCTATATGAGACAATCTAATCTACACTATTCATCGAATCTCCAATTTTAATTAAATGCTCTCGTTTTCCATATTGAATTCATAGACCGTGGTTTTTATAATAGTTTTTTTCATTTTATTTAGTGCTACTTCAAGGAGAATATGCCATGACCTTTAAAAAGGATTAAACACGTGAAACGCGCTGGAGTACAATAAATAAGTGTGGCGATAGTTAATTAAAAAAAACAATAGAATTTTGAGTGAAACTTTAAACTACATAAAGGCGTTGAGAAGAACTCACAAACAATTGGCTAATGATTTAATAGGTTTATCAGTAAATTTAATCATTCAGCGGCAATAGTTCGTCGTTCGAAAATCAGAAGCTCGGCGCTTCAGGTGTGAAAGATTTTATGTATTTTTTATGTAAAAATATTTCACTGGAGATTTGTCCCAATTGTATCTATCTCACAATACGTATGCATATATCATGTCAGATTACTAACTTTAACATTAATAATAGTGGAATTTCCACCAAACTTAGTATTATCATGGTCATTGTCCAGTCTCCTAAAAACGGGGCAAATTGTACCAAATGGTCCTTTAGGTTGGGTGTTGGAAAGGGTGACAATTCTTCACGGAAAACCAATGTAACGGAGCCCCGAAATTAGCCTCAGATCGAACGAATTATACACGGCAGACTTGATAATGAAAACGGACAGATAATTCACGCGGAAAAGGAGCTACCAAGCGGTCACCCTGAACCAACACAAGGCTGATATCAAAGTGCTATAAGAGATGCGCTGGATAGGGACCAGTCACTAAACCATGCCTTAAAGTAGCCAGCTGGTAAACCAAGTGCTCAGAGTAGGTTCCCAGTCAGCCGAAAAAGGAAATCAGATGTTATTGGATTTGAAAACAAGCGAACGGCTATACACTATACGCTTCCCAGGTAAATTTGCAAATATAAGCCTCATTGACATTTACATCGCTACAGAGGAGACTGCAGAGTCGGAGAAAGATACCTTCTACGAAGCTCAGGTCATACTCGGAGATTTTACCACGACGTGAGGATGGAGCCCGTATTCAGGCCTATGAAACTCCCAATGATTACTTCAAAAATTATTCAGGAATGTAGAAACCGATTGAACTCTGTCTCTAGATTCACTACGGTGAATTTTCTCTGGGTACATTGTCATTGGGGTATAGAGAAAATGAAATCCTGGATGCCTTAGCATGCCTTCTCCATGCAGGCACCGGAACCAGTAATTGGGGTGTCAGTAGCATTGGCTGATGCTCCAATCGAAACCTAGGAACTATGTCATTATGACAGGTAGCGAAGCCTCAATGCTGCTAGGTAGACCAAACTTTTCCTGTCAGAACTAAACTAACGTACTGTTTAAGTTCATCCTCTCGAAAAGCAGAAAGACTTGCAGAAGTATTGTGGGCATTCTGACTGACCATAATTCACTAGGTGGGCATATGTTCAGAATATGACTTATTAGCGGAATCCACGGAACATTTTCTATGTGAACGCATTTTCTATGGATGCGTCGGATATCAGATTTTTGGTGCTGATGTGCTACAACTGCAGCGGTCTGGAATAGCCAATCAATGCCTTGTCCCTTGCAACGACTAGGCTGCACTCTAGGCAAGAGCAGATCACATTTTCGCTGTACGGCAAATTATGGAGAAACTGTCGGAATATGGTTATAAGTTGCGCCACCTCTTTATCGACTTCAATCCGCCATAAGAAAACCGTATATATACCAAGCAAATTAACAAAACTGACTAATGAAAAATTCCAATTATTTTTTTCTATTAAAAAAAAATCCCAAAAACGTACTCAATAATAAGCTTTCTAATGTGGGTTCCCCCTTTATGGCGGAGAAAGATGGAGCTGAAGATATACCAGAGAAAATCCACTAGGTAACGCAGGAACGGCCAAAATGGTGCAACGAGTGGCAATCTTAATTGGCGGTACAATCAGTGTTATGCAACAGCATAGAAAAACATACGATAACACTTAGATATATATATTCTCATTGAAGCCGAAAAAGGCAATTCTTTTCCTTCTTTTTTCTGTAGCCTTTGTCCCGTTCACAAGCGGGGTCGGTTCATCTCTATCAGTTACGACATTTTGTTCAGTCATTTTCCAGATCTGGATGCAGTCGCGAGGCTTTGAAACACCATCCGGCATAACAAAAACCGTTCTATAAGCCATCATTTTGGTTATTCCCCGCTTCAATCTTCAGAACATTTTTAGCAGGTGAATTCTTGTTAGCGCGAATTACGTGACCGTACCATCGAAGACGCCGCTCTCGCAATCTTTCCACGATCAGTGCAACCCCATATCGAGCGCGGATAACCTGATTTCGTATGTGATCAAGGTATACCACGCAACTAGTCCAACGCAACATCTTCGTCTCCGTTACTGCGAGACGCCGTTCGTTGCCTTTTATTGTCGGCCAATAATCGGAATATGTTATTATAGAGGGCGGCAGGACGGACGACATTGCGGTAAATAACACCAGTTGGGGAACGCCACTTCATCCATATATGCTAGGAAAACATGACCTGCATAAAAAGAACAAAGAGGAGTGGTGAAAGGGCGCTTCCTTAGTTAGCACCTACAGAGACACGAAGTGGTTTTGATATACCCACCAGACTTCAAACTTTCCTTTTCTGATTATGGTAGAGCAATGGAACCCAGGTCATGAGTTTTTCTGGAACTAATTGGTGTCGTAGAGCATTCCAAATGAATTCATGTGGTGCACGGTCAAACGCCTTATCTAGATCCAGAAATGCAATGAAATAATATAGTAATAATAGTACCATAAATAATTCCAAGTCGAATTTACCCCTCCTGCTCCCTAAGACGCCTACACTGCTATTTACACTATAATGCTTGTTGCCTCTTCTGCCTCCGAACGAGCCTAGAACCCACAATGGCGGGTTAACCCATATTTTCAACATATTGACTGCTGCACGTCTTTAACATGAGGAATGTAAAATTCCCATGCAGGGAGACTCCATTCCATTAAGCAGAAACTTTAACACGCACTATATTGAAGGATAATCTTTTTTGAATAACAAGGAACTTCCTATTTTTACAAACGTGAACTTAGGCCTTAATTTTCGTTTCTTGGAAAAATATTTAAAAATTAAATTATCAATTTAAAACTTTTAATAAATAATAACTTTTAAACTGAAGTATGCCTTTCTTTATTTTTCGTCCCCAAAGTTTGAACTCTCCTACGGTTTCTTAATTAATTATTATATTAAATTACTAAACTAACTTGGCCAGTGACTTGAAAAGTCTGCCCATTTAATAGGGTTTTCGAACTGATGCAACATCTGCCAGGTATTCATTCAAGAAAAGACAACACCACCATATTACTGCACAATAATAAATAATATATAGTAATCTACTTTATGAAACTATTTTAAAAAATAAAGTAAATTGAATCATATTTAAAGTAGAGTTTTTATTTACCCTAACAAAAATTAACCAATATGTTCGAATTGCTTACCACAAACGCAAATGCAAAAGCTTCATCTTCTTCATCTTCTTATGAAAACAACCTTTTTATCCATCTCCATTCAGCCCTTGAGGCGCTTTAGTTATTTTCGGACGCTATTAATGAATATTATTTACTGGTTTTGAATATACCTTTCCTTTTATTCAACTCCTGAAACGAAATGTAGGGAGTTCAAGTATGGAGGCCTGGGAGGCCACAAAAATTGGACCAGGTCGGCCAACCTATCTTTGGGAGTACCCTTGGTCTAATATTATAGCGAACTTCACGAGCATAAAGGACCGGGTCCATAGCCATAATTTTGGAACTACATGGTTCGGTGTGTGGTAAAAGAAACACTTTCTAAAAGATCTGGAAGATTATTTTGTAAAAAATTGTAGTAAATTCAGATTTTCTGACTAAGTAATTGTGTTCATAAAGCCATCCTTTTTAACTTTAAACAAGTCGGAATACCGGAAGCTCGCGCTTCGGGTATAAAGGTTTTCTTATCTAAGAAATTTCAACGCACATTTTCCTATCCGTATATAGCTACAAATCCAACATATTCCCTCATATTTTTCCAAACTACGAGACATACGTCCATATTACAGCCGTAGATATTACGCTCTCACTAAACAAGCAAACTGCCTATTTCCGAATACTGTACACATATTGGCACGTAAATTGAACGTACCCATATTTCCGATTTACTTCTTATATCTATCTGAATTAGGCACTACCCGCAAAGTCCATGTCACATATCTCGTTGGAATAATTGATATTCACATACAAATGAATAAAAAACTAACACAAAATAATCCTTTTCCACCCAATTCATACGAACTTACTTCGTTGTGGTATTGACGAATTGATATGTGATGATGACGTCATGCAGGTTGTAGAATGCACGAAATTCACAAAAAATTGTAAAGTTTTACCCCCTATAACTGTGTTAATAATAGCTGAATTTTCTTCAAACTTGATCGAATTGTGCACCATCTTCTTCTTTACACCTATGCTAATTTTTGTACTTCTGGGATGAACATAAGGGGGGTGGCGGGTAAATTTCTAAAATGTGGAAATATACTATTATTAACTTTATTTGTACAGATATCGGAACGGGATATATTTTGAGGCCTAGATTTCGTAGAGATGCACCACTGTGATTTTTTTTAGATTTTTCGGTTGGACAGGTTCTGAGAACGAGACCTGTTACACTATTTGATGGTCATATTTTAAGCCCTCACTCCCCTATGTTTCACCCAATTTCAAATATTGAACCAGTTTCGAAAATGATACCCCACATGGCTACATTCTGTGAAAAAAAATTTTGCAGCCTCCTTTCACATGTATGGGGAGCCCCCCCTTAAACTTAACACCAAATGGCGCCAGTCGCTGCATGTAAAGGGAACGGCAGATCACATACTCTTACCAATTTTCGTGACAATCGGTCCAACCGTTTCCGAATAAATCAGCTGTGACAGACAGACAGACGGACAGACTTCCACCTACTCAACAAAAAAAAAAAGGACAGATAGACAGACAGACAGACATCGAATCGATTCTAATAAGGTTTTGTTTCACACAAAACCTTAAAAAGTTTCCTTCCTATTTTTGCGACATTCTGAAGCAAAACTGTACCTTAGTCCCGAGGCAGCAGGGCTCGCCTAATGATCATATTTATTTATCCCTGTTCGTCTTGCGATGGTTCATGCTGAAGCAGTCGGGTAGTTTTCAGTTTCTCTTGAAACTTGGCCATCATAATCTATCCTGGGTCTTCCTTCTCGTACGGGGGCGTGACTATTTTTCTCAATCTAACTAATGCCAGTATCTGCGTCGTGTAAATAGTCTTACAAAAATCAAAAAAGTACAATACATTATTCCACAACTGTTTACTGTAAAATGTTCATGCTACGGTCACAATGATTTGATTTGTTACTTTATAAATGGGTTTTTTGAACAGTAAAGAGATTTTAGCTTGGTAATTTTTTTTTACAGTGTAGAGGTTCTAACTTTGGGGATGAAAAATTAAAAAATGTCATATTTCTATTTAAAACAGATTTGTTATTAAAAGTTTTAAATTGTCAATCAAATATTGCTATTTGATTTATGAAATGGCTAATTAGTATAGAAAGATTTGAAATCTGAATCTAAGAATACGATTTTTTTAGGGTTTACACTCGAAAATCTAATCCAAGAGAACGATTTTAACGAATTCTATTGAATTTCCAATATATTGAAAATCATCAACTTTTCACTAAGGGTATTTCATGTCTTTCTGCATCCTTGTGAGTTGCTCAATCACCCCTTTAAAAATTATCGTAGACTTTGGATACCCATGGATATAAAGGAGCAAATACCACCATGTAACCATTTCGGTCACGCTGCCCCCAGGGCAGAGGTGAGGCATCGTCTGATGAATTGCCTCTGCTCTGGACAAAACCGTAAATTATAAACCATTCTTTACTTTCCAGCTTAGCCAGTTAATGAGCCAAATGGCAAAATAAAAACGAAACTTCGAGTAAGATTTAGTGTCAATTTGAAGCAGCTCTAGGTCACGGCAATAGAAAAATAATGTTCACGTTAAGGTTTTTGTGGGGGGGGGGCATAGTTGGAGTGAAGAGTAGATGGGAATTGCTCTAAACGTTGCAACGTTGGTAAGGAGACTCCAGTTCCACACGGACCTGGGCAAATGCTTCACATTCCTCAGTGAAAGTCAAAATACAAATAAGTTTTAGATAAAGGCTCATAATCCAAGCTCCAGAGTGCTGGCTTGGTATCTACAACCTGTAGTGTCCGTAAAAGTTGAAGACCAATCATTCCAAGCGATTACTATGTAAAAGACATGCCGGCAGCCCTTTTGTAATAACCAAAACTAGCAAATTTTTAACCTTCTCAAATATCCAGCAAATCGCCAATTGTACACGAACCCTTATTATCAAAAATGAAGCCCCAAACTATAAATTCCACTTCCGAAAAAGAATACTTTATTATAATGCTGGTATATATCTTTTATGCGAAATACGATCCGGGAAATGACGTCTCACTAATTCTTCAGGCCAAATAATAACATGAATCGATATTCCAACAAATGATCTTCACAACCATCTGAAGAATGTTAACGCTGATACCGACTCACAGCATACTTGGCCCGAGTCGCAAAAACACTGACAGGTTGGAATATGGATGTAAGCTAGCAACGGAACGAAGAAATGCTGCACTCTCCAAGAATGCGGCCACACACAGAGACTTACCGTGAACTTCGTCGAGCGGAGTAGCAACTTCACAGAGAGAAAATTGTAAGTCTGGGAGAACCAACAGATTCATGTACTCGAAAACCATAGGGAGGAACAGCAGCAGACGTGACAGTTTTACCGAAAAGTTAGCAAAATGAAGTCTTATATGCCACGAAGCTCATTCCACCAAGGCAAGATGGGAAATCTAATTTTCGGCAGTATATTGGAGCAATGGGTTGAGTACCTTGATGCACTGCTCAACAACCAAAATATGGGCGAGTTTGAGGTTCAGCCAACTGAAGACGACGAACAAATGCAGCCAATACCAAGCTTGGAAGAAACAGTCCATGCAAGTCATCGGCTTACAAATCATAAGTCGCCAGAAACCAACGAAACTGCAGCCGAATTGGTTAAAAATGAAGACGACCAGTTACGCTAAGTGGATCCACGGATGCTCAAGATTTGGAAGAACAAATCAATGCCTGATGACTGGCAAAGGAGGATTATCCATACACAAAAAGGGGGATATCATGCAGTGTAACAATTATAGAGATATCACGTTCCGAAGTATCACCTTTAAAATATTTTCCACGGGTAGCCCCCTAAGGCTAGAATATCATCGGCTCATGCCAAAAAGGAGCCAGTCCAGGCAAATTGGCAACAGAGCGATGGAAAACGGTTATAACAACTCTTCATAGACCTCAAGGTCGCCATGAGAGAATTCGGTATCCTCACCAAATTGATAAGACTCAATAGACTGACCCTGAAAACAATAGGATCACTCTCGAAACCATTCACCATCCACAACGGTCTAAGGCAAGGATGTCCAATAATGCATCGTTTTTTAGCTGGCCCAGGAAAAAGAAATTCGTGATGCTGATGTAAATGCGAGAAGCACCATCCTCTTCAAGTTACTCCATGGTGACGAGATCGCTGCAGAAGAAACAGCAGCATCAGCTGACACTCCTCAAATGAGAACAATAAATATGGGGCGTTAAAACTGTCTACCCTACCTAACCTCCAAAAAGATGCCGTTCTTTGCGTATAAATGAAGACACAGACCACATATTATCACCCGACTTCATGACAATAGCTTCAATCCCTTTCAAAGAAATCGAATGTGGCAGACAGATAGGTTAAAATGGTGACACATAAATAGATAGATTTCTATTGAAGACGAAAAAGGCGATTGTAGCAACGAAAATAAGTATTAATGGGGATAGAAATGTTCCAAACTGAATTACACGCTATTGTCGAGAAGCGCCCAAGAAAATGTGTTGCAGAAGTAGTTGTAGAAAAATTATCCGAATTTTTAGTCGAATTCAGTAATTGGAAAATGACCGAAAAACTACCTTAAAACTAGGGGGCGCTGTTGATCTAGAAGAGTTTTCCCTTCCTATTTCACGTATGCCGCCGATCAATTGAAAAACAATACATGTGCCTTTGATATATTTGATCCTTTCTAAATGTCATGGCGTATTCTGCATGAGATAACACAAACTATTAAAAAAATGTTATAGTCTGCGAATTCCAAATCGGAAATGAGGGCATTTAATTTAAATTAATGATGCGATAAGCGATATGGATCAGATTTCTTCCACATATCTTCTACGCTTCACAAATGGTCATTCCAAAGTTGGGAAAAAATGCAGACGCACGTACTCAGTTTTTGTGGACAAAGTATTTTAGTTTGTCCTTGGAAATTTATGAGGATATATATTCTATTATTAGTAAACAGTTATTTGGTTTCCTTCTAAATTTTGAATCTAATATTATGAAACCAGTTTGAAGAGTAGTAGTGCATTTTTCTTGATAATGACCAATTGGAAAATCCCATATTTGTGATATGTGTCGTCGCAGTTGTCGCCCCTCCTGAGAGAATGACTTATCCACCGCCACTTTCGCCTTGACTTTCGACAGTATTAGGCCAGCGCACTAAAATGATACGATGCAGACAGTTGTTCATGAAGGCTTGGAGTTTCTGATTAATAGTGGAGTTCGCTTTCCGTGTGAGAAACTACGCTATGCCCCAAGCACAGATAAAGAGGGAGGATTTGAGGCAACGTACTTTGTTCTACCTTCAGTAAAACAAAAATAAAATTCTGAGATCAGGAAAAGAGATAAATAAAGTATAGTTGGAGTTATTCCACTATGCTAAATCCTACCTGACTTCTTTTGGTGACAGGTCCCACGACAGGCCGACCAAGAAAATGCATCTAATCTCATTAGAAACAACATAATTAGATCGAGTAACAAGCCTCGAGAAAATGCTAGGGCGTCCACTTTAATCGACGCGGCAGGACGGTCCCCGGTCGTGTCGAGAAATGGACAAGGGTTCGTGACGCATGGACTGGCGTTAAGACGTAAGCAAGTTAGTCCGAGCAAAACAAATAGGTGTATCCACGCTAACTGGAGGGACCGAGTAACTCGCAAGAGCCCTTGGAAAAGGCGTGTTGTTATCTGCGTTCTGCAAGAAATACGATGATCTGGTGCCCAAAACTATGACATTGAACGCGAACGCGGTAACAATGCCTATAAACTTCTCCATTTTGGTAGCCCATATACTCAATACGGTGCTGGCATTGCCATGTTAGAGGGTTTTCGTGACGCACCATAGTCAGGTCGATCTGATGCCGAGAAGGATACCTTCTAGTAACTTCCCGATGCAAAAACCTGAAACGTGCCCGCTGATGACTATATCATCATTGGAACCGACATTAATGATCATGTGGGTGAAAAGGCAGATGACAACAGGTGCCCTAGAGGAAAGGGATTTGAGCGCGCAATGATTGTGGCGAACGTATAATCGATTTTGACCTTGTATTTATGAATACGTGGTTCATCAAACGATTGTCTCAACTTTTATAGTGGGAACAGTAAAATGCAAATCGATTATATTCTCATTCTCTCACTAATTGTAAAGCTTCAGTCTCACTCTTTCACTGATTGTAAAGCCTTTGCCTATGAGACCATCGCACCTCAACATTGGCAATCGGCCATTGATTGCCGTCTTGCGAATTAAGTCACTGATAAAGCAACGTGAAGAACGCACTGGCACACCTTGGTGTCAAGCCAGGTAAACGGTACATCAACCGAGATACTTGGTGTTGGAATGACGACGCTGAAATGAAGGTGTGTTAAAAGAAACGTCTCTAGCACGAGCTTCTCGATGACAAATCACCGGTCAATTGGCAAATTTATAAGAATGCCAACCGGGAAGCAAAGGAAGCGATCGCTTTCACCCGAGTGGCCCATTACAAAAATCTTTACGATAAACTGGACACTCGGGATGGTGAGAGAGATCTGTATCTGACTTGCCAAAAGCCGAAACGAACTCACACAGGATATCAAATACTTCGATTGTGTTAATGGCAAGAATGGTACTTTGCTTACCAAACGTCGAACAGTGACGCGCTCATCCTCCATCTACAGAATCATTCCCGACATTAGGAGTAATTCCGCCTGTCAGCGCTACTGGAGCTGAGAAAGCTATAAAACGAATGATATCAAGGAAAGCCACAGTACCTGACAACATCGCATCTGAGCTCTGGGAAGCGAAGAACTGGGACCCAACGCAGTGGCTCAGTGAATTCTTTAATTGGGGTCTTCAGGAAGGTAGAACACCATCTAACTGGCAAGAAAGTACCACTGTTTCAATCTGGAAAAAGAAAGGTAGTCCAGCAGAATGTTCAAATGACCGTCTGATCTGGTTACTTTTTTTGAATTTTTGAATCGTTGAAATAACCGTGAATCAAGCCGGATTTGCCAAAACTGCGGAACTACTGACGCAATACACGCTGCGCAGTTACTCATGGAGAAACCCCGTATGGCGGGTGCATCAAAACCGCTTCGTATCTCTGTTGGAGTGCATCAAAACCGCTTCGTATCTCTGTTGGAGTGCATCAAGGAAGCGCCTTCTCACCGCCACACGGGACATCCAACGTCCAGCGCCCGATATACCGCTTTATGCAAATGATCTCTCAAAATCTCAGATTGAATCTTAATAAAACTTAGCTTTTGACAACCGATTCCCATGAAGCAGGCATAATCACAGTCGGTCGCAGTGACCTGTCCAGAACTGAGCGATTTAAATATCTCGGGTTAATGTTATCAGCCAATGGAGAACTGCGTTATGAAATTACTTCACGTATTAATGCAACCTGAATGAAGTGGTATTCCGCAACTGGTGTTCTTTGTGATGAACGTATCAACGAACGTCTCAAATGTAAAATTTACCGCAAAATCCTTCGTCCTGTCGCTTGCTGTGTTTCTGAGTGTGGGCCGAATTTAGAAGACAATGAACGGGTCTTTTACGTTGGCCTAGTGGCGTGACACTTTTTAATCACATCCGAAATGAGGATATCCGCGATCGATATGGGGTTGCACCGATCGTAGAAAAACTGCGAGTGACGCGTCTTCGATGGTATGGTCACGTAATTTGCGTCAACGTCAACATCGAAATCGGTGGTAAACGACCGATCAAAGGTGGCTTGATATGCTGAATGGGGATTAAAGAGCCTCGCGATTGCACGCAGATCAGGCATTTGATGGAGCTAAACGCGAAATCGATCACGACGAGCCGCCCCCGGTTGTGAACAGGACAAAGACTGAAGAAAAGGAAAACTTTGTATGTGAGACTCCATATAGCGACACTGAAAGAACAATAGCACAGAACAACCTCAACTTGATCTTAATACTGAGATAACTAGGGAAAAACTATATCTTACGGTATGGACAGCCACTGGGTCAGTCAATTTACATGATGTGTAACAAAAGAGAAAGAGGACAAACTTGTATGAAAATTGTGGGAGGAAGGGCAACCAGAAGCACATTAGTTAGGTTTCATACGTGAGGTATAATAAAAACCATAAAACTGGAATTTTGGGTAAAACCTTAATATTATCCATTGAAGAAAATATCATAATTTTCCGTCGAAAACAATAGAAAATTAACTCAGAAGTAATATGGAGGACGTTTTATAAGAAAAAGATGAAGCATTTTCTACCTTAAACTATAATACCTCCTTTCAATTTAACGCATGTTTTATTTACATTCTCTTAGAAGTGACTTTCATTGAGAAACATCTGGGTTCATTCTTAGCTCAACATTTGGCAATGATATCTTTTTATTTCAATTTATGTCTTAATATATACAATATACATACGCCCTTAAAATATAGTCGTAGATCCACTGAAAAAGGATTATCATATTTTCTGTCTGCAAAATATTCGCTTAGAAAAAGCATTTCGTAAATATCTTTTGAAAACATGTTTGCTCTAGTTACCTCAGTAAGCCTAGGTAAAAAAGGGTTGTTCTATTGAATATCAATTTCAGCAAATTAGCATCAAACCCTAACCAACACCAAATTTATGTTAATGTAATGCTATCAAAAGCAGAATTATTTTGCGGCTGAGATTCATCATGCCATCATGTATTTAACCCAATAATAGTTTTTTCAATAGGCACAGATTTGTCACTCCGCTAACAGTTTCAATCCGAGTTTTTCTGAGTTTTCAATTTTCCACTATGCCTAGTTTTTTCGATATATGTACGTACTCCCATTCTTGAGGCAATTTTTTATAATCGCAGATTGCGTAGTCTATGTAGTTCAAATTGATCTGAATTTTGCTCAGATAACCATTAAAACCTGTTCGATGATCTATCGGACCATAGCGGTCAGAAACATCAAAATCGTATAAAAGAGATCTGTAGGCTCGAAAATGTATCATTCAGGAACCATCTTCCCAGAATACCACCAACCGCAAACATGGTATGAAGTATTAAATTTCGAAGAGAGGATCTTAAGGTTTTAAATAATTATTTTGACCTTTTCAGAAATTCGTTGTCTTGGCTCTCGCTCTTATCGGTGCTGCTTCAGCCGGTTACGTCGCTCCTTTGGGAGGACTCGGTTACAGCGCATGGGGACATGGTGCTGCTGTAGCTCCACTTGCCACCGCCGGATGGGGACATGCTGCCGCTGTTGCTCCACTTGCCACCGCTGGTTGGGGACATGCTGCCGTTGCTCCAATTGCTAGTGCCTACCATGCTGCCCCAGTTGCTGCCTATGGACACGGAATTGCTGCCCCAGCTGTAGCTGCTTACGGACATGGACTCGCTGCTCCAGCTATTGGTGCATACGGACACGGATACGCTGCTCCAGCTTGGGGATATGGTGGTCTCTGGAAGAAGAAGGCTGCTGCTTAAATTGTGATTGATTTGGTTATTGGAATAAATTAAGTTATCAACAAATGTTAGCAAGTTTTAATTTATTCTTTGTCTTCTTGAACTGTTTAGCAGTTTCCTCTAATTTGTAGTAATATTACTGCTTCGAATATTCGTAGTTCCAAGCTTTCCTGGGAGTTTAAACCGGAAACTGAATTACTAATGAAATGGTGGGTACATTATGTCCTGAAGCGTATTTTGTATAAAAGACATAAATTGGCTCCTTGCTTTCGGTAATGTTATCTAGAGTCCCCGTGAAGGGGTAATTTTCAGTTGGAACCCTTATAAAACGTATTCGAAGATATTGGTGCAATCGGTGATTTGTTGGATATTAGGAAAAGTGTTAGGCATAATTTTGGACATGGCAATAGTCTGCCGGCACGCTAGAAGCATATATATTATTACTTATACTTCCGTTGGTAACTGGGTAATGCGTCACCCCATGCAGGTAAAATGTGTGCTCTTGTGTTCGTACACCTGACTTGAAACTCACGTGGCTGCTGCTAATCTTTTATCAGATCAGCCGTAGTTTGCTTATAGCCTTGGCTAGCGTGCGCGTGGTATGAGCGAAATGCGATTCAAATTTTCTGTTGTTTGTTTGAGATTTAATGACAGAAATACACGTGACAGGTCTGACATGTTTGCACCCATTCGCCCCTTGTGGTCTGTTTTCATTGATAACTGTCGCAAAAACTACACCCCTCACATGCATTTGACGATTGACGAACAACTTCTTGGTTTTCGAGGGAAATGTCCTTCCAGGGTGTATATAGCTTCTAAACCTGACAAATACGGCCTCAAAATTATAACAATGTGTAACGCTAGAACGTTCTACATGATTGATGTCATTCCATACATTGGTAAGAGAATCGCAGCACAACGAATAGTCTTCTTTTATACTATGTAAAAACCCTGTGTGTGGAAGCAACCGGAACATAACTTGTGACAACTGGTTCACTTCGGCTCCCTTGGCAGAAGAAATGTTAAAAAAATTGGTCTGACATTTGTTGGAATAATGAGCAAAAATAAGCGAGAAATTCCACCTTCTTTTCTTCCGAAAAAAAAATAAACTAGTCCTGTCATTTGAGTTCGCTTTTGATGCGAAGACTACCATTGTCTCTTTCACCCCAAAAAAGAACAAATCTGTTATTTTGATCTCTACAATGCATGACCAGACAGATGTAAATGAGGTCATCAAGAAGCCAAACATAATTGACTTTGACAGTTCTACCAAAGGTGGTGTAGATACTTTCCACAAAATGGTTCATGCGGTGTTTCACGATGTATTAGTCCCTGGCCTCTTCGCATATTGTATGGTATGCGTTAATCCTGTACAAGCTCGCGAATCCTGAGGAAAAAAATACAAGGAAGATTTTTTTGAAAAGTTTAACTCAGGGGCTTTTTAAACCTCATGTTGAACGACGCCTCCGCAAGAACTTGCTACGTAAACTCACTGAAGATATTACGCAGTATCCAGAAATCAAGATAGAAAATTGAAAATTATCTGCACAAAATGCGGGAAACCTGCGTTCAGTGTTCATCACAAAGAGCTGTGCACAAACTGCTTCAGCAATTAAGAGTTTTTCTTAAACAACACGTATTAATCATGTTTTCATAACTTAAATGATGATTTAAATGTAAATAAACGCATAAACAAAAAAAAAAGAAAGTTTTATTTACTTAATAACTGCTTACTTAATAGCTGCTTTTTAGGTCTCTTTAACAAGAACTTGGGCCTCTTTACCAAGGTCCGCCGTAATGATCCAGATTATTAGATAAACGTAAGTAGTCTTCAAATCGATACCCTATCTTCGCAACTTCCAACATTTTATTCTTACATCCTGATAGGATCATGTTAAACTAATGTTTCATTTCTATCGGAAGGAAGCTGGATGGCTCTCGAAGTTACTACTTCAGTTCAAGGATTGACATAGCTTATTGAGTGGCTGAATTGAACCCACGTTGTTCAATTTCTATGAATTTCGAATCTCCGAAAAAAAACTCGGAAAACTACACGATTTTCTGAATGCTGAAATCTGTGAACATAGGATAGCAGACCAATATGATCCACGGATTAATAATGCTATCAATATACACTACAGAGGCACAGGGTGCGAATGGCATGATCTGCATTTTACAAATTAACATGCTCCGGAATGTAACCGCTCACCAGTTGCTAGCACAGTTCCTTGCGGAAGTAAATGCTGATCTAGTGCTAATTAGCGAGCAATACCGGGACCCGGCCTCATGGCATCTTGATTTATTAAGCACCGCTACCATCTGGATTCAGGACGACGTTCGACTTCGTGTTGTTGCCGAAAGTCGAAGGAATGGATTTGTCTGGATCCGATGTTTAGGGATAACGTTTTCTAGCGCATGCCTCAGTCAGACACCAGAGGGAAACGGATTCTGGAAATGGCGGTGAGAACCAGGCTCGTAGTTTTAAACATCGGAAAGCATCCAGGTTTGAAGGATTTCTCCATTTTCACAACGAGATACCTCGACGAAACGGTTCTCACTATAAACAAGAAAACGCGTCAGTTCCTGATGGCATCCTGGTGGAAGTTTACAAACACAGCCGCCAATCTCAACGGATAGTGCTCTTCATGACGCTTAATATCATAAATGCCTTCAATTCCGTAAAATGGACGGATGTGCTAGGGACATTAGAAAACTCATTCCACGTGCCATGCTATCTCTTGCAGATATTGAGATATTATCTGAAAGACCGCTCCCTGCTCTATGAGATGCTAGAGGGCCAGAGGAGGATGGAAATCACGTCGGGAGTAGCACCGGGATCCATCCTGGGCCCGGGCCTCTGGAACGCTTTCTACAATAGTCTGCTGAGACTGAAGTAATCATCTTGACCAGAAGGAGAATTCCGACGCTGCATCCTATATCGATCGGCGAGTTGACTATAGAGTCAAAACTAGTAGTTAAATACGTTGGTTTAATGCTCGACTCGAAGATGAGCTTCTTCGAGCAAATCAAAGCAGCAGCGGACAGGGATGCAGCTGAAGTCGCGGCCTTGAGTGGGCTAATGGCAAATGTTGCGGACTCTATATCTACTTGGAGACGTCTCCTTATGATTTATTCTGCTCTATGGGCTGATGCCTTTGGCAAGGAGGTGCATCGTAAACGCCCTTGCTCAAGTGCATAGGCGGGGAGCTTTGCGAGTGGCGTCTGCTTAACGCACTGTCTCCGAACCGGCTCCTTGTCAAGAAGCGCAAAGCTATCTTCCGCCGTAAGGGCGAGAACTTAAGATAGGTGGTTGCCCGTAAAGAACGTCAACGCACCCTTGCGCGGGTGGCAACTTTCTTGGCAAAATGAGACAAGGGGCAGATGGACTGCGCAGTTCATCGACAAATTAGACCCGTATTTGAACCGAGAGTGAATGATTACTTCCTTACCCAACTTCTAAGTGGGCATGAAGGTTTTCAGTGTTACTTGCACAGGGTTAGAAAGGCGCGATCTCCTGATTGAATGTTCTGCAATGGAGTGGCGGACGACGCTGACCACACTTTTTTCTCTTGCGAGAGGTGGGCCGACTTTCGCCAGCAGCTTTATGCAGACACAGGGGAGCTCTCTGGCTGGTAGCTTGCATCGTGTTACGCATTATGTTCAGGACCTTCTTATCGCGAAAAATATTGAACTCGACCGGCGGAGGAACCAGATGATAAGGGTTCCCTGAATCAAGTATCCCTTCCTCCCTCCGTTCCCTTGACTTGACGACTCTCAAAGCCGGGTAAACGTAATGTGTCGAACGGTTCCAGGCTAGTTCTCTGATGACAGGGAGGTGTTTGGTTGCTAATCCGACAGCGTACTGTTACCTACGCTATTCTCAAAAAAAAAAATAGTCTATATTAAAAAAAAGTCAAGCGACGACGGCTTTACGGTTTCTTACCAGAACAGAGGCAAATCGTCAGACGCTGCCTCACCTCTGCCCTGGGAGCAGCGTGACCGTAGCGGCTCGCAGATGTTGAATGCTCCTTTATATAATTCGTAAAACACGACATGCCTACGAGTTTGGGTGCAAGCCCTGCGAGGGGTCCGTGGACCAGAAAAGAAGGAGTAAGTTGCTCCTCAATTGGTCCGGTCCTGCATTAAGTTGATGCGGACTTAGGACCCCTCTTCATTCTCAAAACGAATAGTCTATATTGCTACAAATTTTTATAAATCTAGAATAAACAGAAGGGGGGTTTCTAGTCAATTTCCCCAAAAATATATTGATATGCTATTATTAACTTAATTTGTGTGATATCGCTATGGAGAGTATTTTAAGACCTGGACACCGTATTGAGCTTCATGATATTTTCCGGTTTTCCGGTTGGGTAGTCCCTGAGAATGGTTCCGACAAAGAAATCCTCACTTTCGACTGACTGAACTTTTACAGCAAATTTCAAAACTAAGACTGGATTCGGAAAGTACTAGTCGTGACTTTTCATTTAATACCCATCAAGACTATATTTCGGTGAATTTTACGCCCCCCGCCCCCTTTGCATGTATGAAGACTTCTTCCTTCCTTAAACTCAACGTAAAAAAATGTAGCCTACTGCATGTATGGCCGTTCACAGTCCCCACCGTACTACCAAAATTTGGTGTCAATCGGCATAGTCGTTACTGAGAAAAGTGAGTGCGACAGACAGACAGGCAGACATTGAACCGATTTTAATAAGGCTTTGTTTTAAAAACAAAACCTTAAAGAAGCCATAATATATACAAATCGAAACTCCATTGCTAAAAATTAACACCCACCAGTCATGGAAAGTAGTTATATTTTCAATGCTGCACAGATATCTATATATGTATATATAGAAGAAACCAAAAAATGGTTCAAGAGGACGAAGAAAAAATTAAAACTTGTAAACATTTATTGATAACTTAATTTATTTCATTAGCCAAATCAATCACAATTTAAGCAGCAGCCTTCTTCTTCCAGAGACCACCATATCCCCAAGCTGGAGCGGCGTATCCGTGTCCGTAGGCACCAATAGCTGGGGCAGCGAGTCCATGTCCGTAAGCAGCTACAGCTGGGGCAGCAATTCCGTGTCCATAAGCAGCAACTGGGGCAGCATGGTAGGCACTAGCAATTGGAGCAACGGCAGCATGTCCCCATCCAGCGGTGGCAAGTGGAGCAACAGCGGCAGCGTGTCCCCAACCAGCGGTGGCAAGTGGAGCTACAGCGGCACCATGTCCCCATGCACTGTAACCGAGTCCTCCCAAGGGAGCGACGTAACCGGCTGAAGCAGCACCGATGAGAGCGAGAGCCAAGACAACGAATTTCTGAAAAGGTCAAGATAATTATTTAAAACCTTAAGATCCTTTCTTCGAAATTTAACACTTCATACCATTTTTGCGGTTGGTGGTATTCTGGGAAGATGGTTCCTGAATGATACATTTTCGAGCCTACAGATCTCTTTTATACAATTTCGATGTTTATGACTCCTATGTTTCGATAGACCATCGAACAGGTTTTAACGATTATCTGAGCAAAATTCAGATTACAATAAACTACATAACGTACGCAATCTGCGAGCATAAAAAAATTGTCTCAACTATTCCTAAGATCAGATTGAAAGCGATAGTGGAACGATTAATTAATTAGGCTTATTGAAAAAAAACTATTATTGCGATATTTAAAAACGTGGTGAATTTCGACCGCAATATCATTTTGCTTTTCATATCATTATCTCAGTTTCAAACTAGTTTTATTTGGCATTCGATGCTAATTTCCAGAACTTAATATTTAATAGAACGAGAATCCCTTCTTTAAGCTGATTGAGGTAACTAGAGCAAAGTAGTTTCCAAAAAAATATTTACGATACCATCCTTAAATCTGAATATATCAGCCCAGCAATTTCAATGCTGCAAATCGATAGATGTGTCTTTTTCAGTAAATAAGTATATAATCAGAAAAGAATGAAGACTCCACCTTTATCATCATGAGCTAGAGAGAGAGGAACCTGTATTGTTTACTAGAGGAAAGTGGATCACTATACCATTAAAATGCTAACATACATACGACAAAGAAGCATCGACGAGACTAAAAACAAACCAAGCAATTTCTCCATTAATATCTCTTCTTGGAGGATGAAAATAGGAAGTTGGTACCTTCAGGTATAATAGGTTGCACCTTTTTCTTACTAACTTCTTATGTACTATTATGAGCACTCCTTAAGGTCAAAATAAATTCAATGCGAAAACTCCAGCGTAAAACATGTAACACATGGTATTTCAATCGAAATCTAAACTATATGAAATGTCCTGATGGCCATGAACCTTCGAAATGTCCGAGCAACAAAACTTTTCTAGCAAAATGTGTAAATTACAGAATAGAAAAGACCTCAACTTTCCTATCTAGCAAACAGAAAGCTTTTATTCACAAATGTAAAAAAAAATCCTTCGGCAAATAAGTTCCAAATTAGACAACACAAAAATATACAGGATACTCACTATAAAAGGCTCTGAAAGATCTAATAAGACCTTGACAACAAATTCCACCTGTTAAACAAGAAAAGAGCAACTTGATATATTCTGCGTAGGATAAAGCAAATTTTTTTACGAAAAGTAGAAAATACCTTCCAACTGCTACGAGTAGATACGTTAGCACCCATAGTCCTGGGTGTGTGTGTGTGTGTTTAAGGTGGGGGAGAGGCAAAGTCTCTGAGCACACAGACTCTAGTGGTCCATTGTGCTCGATTTCACCGTCTATTATGGCCAGTCAGAATGGCTACAATACTTCTGCACGTTTTCCTGCTTTTCGACAGGATAAACTTTACCGTATGTTTATTTGGCTCTCAGCCACCTGTCATTATGGGAAGCTACATTCCTGAACGATTTTTGAAATATCATAATCAACAGGCTGCTCAACGTGTTCAATTCAGCTTGACTATCGCTACAGATTGCGACGCTCCTGCCTTTCAACCGCTTGTCAATTGTAAAGGTTGCCCCCCTTAGGATCGCATACACTTCAGTCTGAAAAACCGTGCTGTATATTGTCCCAAGGGAAACGCCTACTTCTCGTTTTTATTCGACACTTTGACCCCTGCTCCAGAACCCTGTTCTGTTTGTAAGCCATCGGTGTAGAAGAGGTCAATGTATCCTGACACCCATTCTTCTGGTTCGTCCGAGTTCCTCTTCGTTTCAAGATAACTCCTCCTATCTTCTACCAAACAGTTCTCCCAATAACTCTTTCGGTGCCCTGTGCCACCACCTCCATTGTCTCGCCATAGATCTAATCGTATTAGTCAATGGGCTGCTCTCATTGCAGTGTTCTGAATAAACAAATCCAAGAGCTGCAAAATGAGTAGTGCATTCAGAGCTGCGCCGGATATCGTGCACATGGCATCGCCCATGCCCAGCCACACAGTTCTTTGCAGTGTAGCTAGTTTACAGTAAAAACCCTTTTGTTTCACTTTAACCCAATACACTAGGGATGCATAAACGAACATCGGCCTAAAGATAGTAACATATATCCACATTACTACCTGAAGCCTAAGTCCACATGTCGGGTGAAGATCCGCCTACACACCCCATATTCTGTGAGAGTTCGTTTCATCTTTACCTTCATATGTTTGCTCCAAAGAAGTTTCTTGTCTAGAATAATTCCTCCCTTCGAAGAGTTGAAGGGATGTACCTCTCCTCTCGAGAAGGCAACGACCAATCAATTTCCTCTTTTTTGTAAATAATACTATTCTGGGGGTGAATTTAGTGAAAGACCATGCCTGAGGCACCAATTGTCAATCAAATCAACGGCGCGTTGTGTTTTTCTACACATCACTCCGAGATTTCCAACAATAACTAGCACAGCCACGTCATCCATATAAGCTAGAACGTGCATTGGTAGATTTTGCAGTTCGCTAAAAGTGGAAATGACACACCTCCTTGAGATCATCACTTCCGTTGTTAGGTAGCTATCGACACCCACTTCAACACACAACAATATCTGCATCAACAATCTCTGTTATCATAGCATAAATCCACCCAATTAAAGTCTCATCGGCACCATGCTCTCTGGCGGTATCACAGAGCTTTTGGAAGGGCGCACAGTCAAACGCTCCTTCAATCTCTATGAGCTTCCCCACTATGTACTCTCCTTTCAAAGTTGCGCTTTCTATCTTTAAAAGCAAATAGTGAAGAGCGTGTTGGTTTTCATTTAGTGGCTGCGACCTTAGTGCCTCCAGACATTTCAGCGAAAATGATGTTAAGCTGATTTGCCTGAAGTTCTTTGGATTTGAACAGTCTTCTTTCCCAGCTCAGGTATGAGGACTACCTTAACCTTCTGCCAAGAGGAAGGCACGTAGCCGAGAGGAACACATCCTCTTCTTTTAGCAACGTTTGGTAGAAGCCATCCATGCCAGATGCAACACATTCTGGTTGAAAGTGTTGCAGAAACTGCCAATTCTCGTTATCTCACTGTTAAGGCCTGCTCTCTCGACTCAACTCTGGAGTTCGCAAAAGTACCATCCGTTTTCCTACGATTCCGTCTGTGCATTACATACTAGTCGTCTGCAATAGTCAGACTAAATTCTAAGTAACGGTGATCTGGGAGTGAGACTTCATCTAACTCTGGCCAGTCTTCAGTCAACTCTAACACCTTTGAAGTAAAGATTGTTAGGTCAATTACTTCGTTTCTTGTAGATCGCACGAACATACGTTCGCGGGAATCAGACCAGAAGTGAGCATAAAAAAAAATCAAACAGCTTCTCTCCTCTAGGATTGCATTTGCTCCAACAATATGTTTGAGCGTTGGCATTACAACCTATTAATGGTTTAAGGTCACTTGATTCTGCATACCCTTAGTTTTTGCGTCGGCGGAGGGCACAAAAAATCATGGGGAAGTAAGCAGACGCGACTATGACTTTCCTCCTCTTACCATTCTGAATCGATCGCAACAAGGTCCTGGGAGTAAAATTGCCTCAGCATGGTTGCCTCCAACAATTTTGACATCAAGACGCAGCCCCCCGGCCTCGGGGATCTTTCATCAAAAAATCCTAGTCCCTTTGACTGCTCCAATACGACAGATTTTGTTAAAATGAATTATCAGAAATATATTAGCTTTGACATGCTGCAGGTTAATTTGACTGACCTTTACGTTTGTAGACAAAAGTGTAGTCTAATATGAAAACCTCCGCTAACAGAAAAGTCTGCTGCATTCAGTGGGGATCTCACCGGGATTACCAACTTGTTCTCACCTTCCACCGTAAGTTCCGCTTTCTTGCGTCCGATTTCTCTGAATATCGCCACACTTAGTGATGTAGCAACGTTCATGTTCTCATTCCCAAGAAACTCCGCCCTCTTTCGCAGTGCTTTCCGTTGTCGTCGGCTGGGAGCCCCAGCCCTCCCAGGTTTACGGTGTCCGGGTTTGCATGGAAATATTTACACATACCGGAATTAGACTAGATGCGTCCACATCATCTGCTTCCATTTCTTCAACTTTCCTGGTAGAGGAGGAGGAGAAGGATCTGGCAGGCAAGCCAGTAGTCTCTTTGTCATTGAAGTTTCCTTCTGCCGAGCCTTCCTCTCCCCTTTTTTGGAAGAGTTTGGCAACAGTGTCATCGACAAGCCGGGCGTAGTCAAATTTCCAGTTCCTCTTCCAGTTCCAACATAATTTAGATGAAAACGGGAGAAAACGGAGTAGGCACTGTATTTGTGAACCCTCTTCACGGAGGAAAACCACGACGGCGTAAATTTCGAGGTAGGTAGGAGGAGAAGTGATTTATACCGATATCCTTCGAAATGCGAATATGCATTTGTATGAATCATATCAAGCGTAGGCAGAATGGGGATTTGATGTTGGAGCTAAATAAACCCAGAGAGAAGTTAGCGAATATTTTTTCACTGCTAAGTGGAAACAGTACTAAATTATCAACTTGAAATTAAAGCCCGAAAGCAGAAGATAAGAGGACCTTTACGAGGGTGTATCACGGAAAAATATATGGGTTCTGATAAGGGAGCAATTTAACCTTAGAGGAACAGAACAGAGTGCAATAAATAATAATAATATAATCGTTGGCACAACAATCCATATTGGATCAGGGCCTTGAAGTGTGTTAGAGCACTTCATTCAAGACCGTAACGGTACACTACCAGTGTCACCAGTGAAATTTGAACCGTGACCTTCCGTACGACAGCCTTGCACTCTAACCACTCAGCTATCCGGACAGTGCAATAAAGAGGATAAGAAAGGCGTGTAGGGTATACAGACCACTATGTAGTTCGCTTGTGGAATTAGCGGCTAAACTCATTGCTGCACCCATGGTAAAAATAGACTACGTCATTTGCCGACTCAGGGAGCAAGTATCTTTTGAGGGGTTCTTTAGATACTTCCCTTTGGATCAGTTTACAATAGCATGCGCTAATCTAAACGAGGTGTGAAGAAGAGGGCGATCTGATCAAGGGATTGTGCTGAAGGTCGAGAGTGCAATTATTGCTGGCCCTGGAGTAGGGAAGCCAAGTTATGATCACCAGGATCCAACTCCTATTAAACTTTCCAAAGCTAGACATTTTATGAGCCAACATTCCACGCAAGTCCGCCTCGGAACTAGAGGGATAGATAGGGTCAATCATCGATCTGTCTTGCTGCAAGTACCTCGTTGGCGAGAGGGATGTTCTGTCGGTTCAGCGACCATCATCTTTCCCTTTATTAGAAACAGAAGAAATGACAGTCGAAGGCTCAACTTAGGATAGCTGACTGGACTATTAGGGCTTTCGACAGGGAAGGCATTTCTGGCGGCTTTAGAAGGGGAGAGGATGACGCTGAAAAATGGCAAATCAATTATACCAGCGAGTGGCTGAGGCATGCGGCTTCACAATGAGCTCAACTACTATTGAGATCATTGCATCTGTGAGCGAAAAGATTGTACCAAAGAACAAGAGAGAAATCAAAACATCAAGTTGTTTGCTAAAATCAGGTGTATATAGTCCATAAGTATTTTTGAGTCACGCGTGGTAGAAGTAGTGTTTCCCACCTAGTCAAGGAAGCAGAGGCTGGTTCTGCTACCGAAGCTTCTACAACCACCAAGCCGGTGGACAATTTAAAATGTTGGCACAGCGGGAGTTGGGACCAGAAATGTTTGAGGTTTCCGCGCTTTAGTGAATCTTTAACACTGATTGGATGTTCGTTTCTGGACTTACGTATTAAGGATTTGTCCGAGGAACATAGAATTTTGAAGAAAAATAAGTCAGCATAAGTTTTAGAAGACAGAAACTTCTTCCTCGCAGGGTGTTTTTGACGAAGTTTTTTGTAGACTTTAGTGGTGAACCAAACAGGGTAAGAGCGTAAGCACTTAGAAGAGGATGGGACGCAACACGGAAGAAGATCAGATGAAATGGAATAGAAGGTGTTGATCGCTTGATCATACGTTAAGAGAGAGGGGAGCGATTCGATTGTCACCAGAGCTGAGTTCAGACCTTCGAATTTTACCATACGAAAATTAAACTTGGTAGACTTGCGGGCGGCAGGACAGTGGATTGGGGACATATCGGAGATCAAACTCGAGAGCAAGATGATGGGCCTGAGGGTATTGGAAAACACATATGGAAGGGAAGGGAAGGCCAGGAGTAATAGGGCATAGGAAGATTAAAATTGCCACATAGGATAAGAGGAAGTGAGGGGAACAAAACGATTAAGACTTCTGATAATCTGTCGAAGAGATCCTCGTACAGAGAAGGGGGCTGAGGGAGGGAAAATATACACAGGATATAGTAAAAGGGCATACGTTTGGCGGAATGACTCATATGTAACAGAATCGTAGGTAGAGGAGGAGGAGGAAAAGATGATTTCGGCACAAAGAAGAGACTTAGCAGCTAATAGGGCACCTCCGCAGTTCTAGCTCCGCAGTTTTCCAGGCAAGTTCGGAATCTGAAATCCTGTCTCTAAAAACACAGCTGCCCTGCAGGGTCTGCTGGTCATAATTTCTATCCAGGACCACCATTTTCCGCCAGTCAGACACAGTTATATACTTCTACTGAATAAAGGAGATACTCCTACCTCCGGCAAATTTATCTTTGATATAATTTAATACGGAAAAGCCTCATTGCTCTTGTTCCTTAAGGCATAGGACAAAGAGGGATTGGATAAGGACACGCCGCGTCGTGGTTTTAAAAACCAAGTAATAATATTACCACAAATTATGAAAAGTATTTCAAGAAATCAATGAATAAATTGAAATTCATAAATATTTTTTTATAATTTAATTTATTTCATTAACCAGTTCGATCACAATTTAAGCAGCAGCCTTCTTCTTCCAGAGACCACCATATCCCCAAGCTGGAGCGGCGTATCCGTGTCCGTAGGCACCAATAGCTGGGGCAGCGAGTCCATGTCCGTAAGCAGCTACAGCTGGGGCAGCAATTCCGTGTCCATAAGCAGCAACTGGGGCAGCATGGTAGGCACTAGCAATTGGAGCAACTGCGGCAGCATGTCCCCATCCAGCGGTGGCAAGTGGAGCAACAGCGGCAGCATGTCCCCATCCAGCGGTGGCAAGTGGAGCTACAGCGGCACCATGTCCCCATGCGCTGTAACCGAGTCCTCCCAAAGGAGCGACGTAACCGGCTGAAGCAGCACCGATGAGAGCGAGAGCCAAGACAACGAATTTCTGAAAAGGTCAAGATAATTATTTAAAACCTTAAGATCCTTTCTCCGAAATTTCACACTTCATACCATTTTTGCGGTTGGTGGTATTCTGGGAAGATGGTTCCTGAATGATACATTTTCGAGCCTACAGATCTCTTTTATACAATTTTGATGTTTCTGACCGCTATGGTTCGATAGACCATCGAACAGGTTTTAATGGTTATCTCAGCAAAATTTAGATCGATTTGAACTACATAGCCTACGTCATCTGTTAGTACAAAAAATTATCTTAAGAAAAAGTGACTAATCTATGCTTATTGAAAAACCTATTATTGTGTTATATAAAAGCATGATGAATCTCGTCCGCAACATCATTTCGCTTTTGATAGCATTACATTTGCATAAATTTTGTTTTGTTTAGGATTTAGTGCTAGTTTGCAGTGCTCAATGTTTGCTAGAACAAGAATTCCTTCCCTAAAATTACTGAGGTAGCTAGAACAAACAAGTTTCCACACGATATTTACGATACCACTCCAGTAACTTTGATATATTTTTTCTAACCCAGCGTGTTGTAAACAAAGAGATATGACTATCCTTTTTAAGTGGGTCTGACGACTTTAATAGGAGAGCTTATGTGTATTAAAGTAAATGTAAAGTAAATGAATAACTATCGAAAAGTATTCTATAATACGAAATATACCGATTCCATTCTATCATCGCCAAAGATTGAGAGGAAAGCTGTGAGCATAAGAATGGGATCAGAAAAAGATTAAAAGATTAATTCAGTGGAGTAAAGATGACGAAGAAACACCACCGGAGATAATTTCGAACCAAAATATATATTTATCCATGAGTGTCACTTCTCAGAAGGATATAAAACAGAAGATACTATAGACCAAACGGTGTTAGCTTGAGGGTCTTTTTCGTTTATGAACATCCTTTCGAATCTTGAATGCATTGTTACAACTAGTCTGTGGTAATTTTGTTCTGTTTGGCCTTTTGTCAATATATGACCTATCCACTGTTATTTTCGCCGCTTGTTATAGCTTGAGCTCCAAAGTTTTGGCGCATATCTTATTAGTCTGTAGTGTATAAGCTCCCCTCCTTCTCCTTGGTAGTGTAGGCTAGCGAAATTGTTATAAGGAGATTATCTTTAACACGTTTTTGGAAACACAAATGTAAATTCTTTCGTAACCCTCCTATGTGTATTTTCAAGCCCCGAAGAACTAAGCCTTTTTTTCTCCAGTGAGGCTGCACTTCGAAGATTTGAAAATATACTCGACTGGACTCAACTTGATTCGGTGTTCCACCCAATTGAGGAAGACAGACTCATTCGGTGTTTCACCCAATGAACATACTAACAGACACTTGACAAACGAACTTTACGGCGTTTTGGCTTGAGCCACCTTGTTTCACCTGATCAGGGAAAAAGTCTCACTCAGTATATCACCGAGTAGACCTATCAGAAATAAGACATTTTCTGTTGACCGCGACGTGATCGGCCGATCACAACATTAAACGGAGACGAAACAAATTAAAAACTTTGTGGAATTCATCCTAGCGAATCATGGAGGCTATACGTGACAAAGTGAATAAGCTCACCCACCAGCAAGATGTGACGGGCCAGCAGATTCAACGTCTTTTGAGCAACTGCATAACGAGATTAGAACAATTAGACAGCTTTTTCGGAGAGAAATGAAGAGCTTCAAGAGTTAGCGCATTATGTTCCAGATCATCCATATTTCGAGATACAGTATTTTTCTTCAATGCAGCGCGAGTACACCAAGTACAAGAATGACATAGCGGAACGCCTTCGGGGTTTGGAAGGCACGTCTAAGCTGAATTTTGATTTTGGTAAATCAGCCACGGGTACCTTGGATACAAGGGCCGCCAGGGCAGAAAACAATGCTCAGAACAATCTTCCCAGCGATGTCGTGGTACTAATAAGGGAACAGGAATCAAGGATACGGGCTGTGGGAAATAGGGCAAAACCCAAATCATACTACGAACTAAAGACAGCTACTTTATCATAGTACTGGGAAGAGTTGCGTTAAGGCCATCAGAATAAACAGCAATATTCCAACGATTCAAATGAGCTGGGATACAATGGGAAGAATTTTCTCAACATTGAAGAGCGAGTTCAAAACAGCTTAATATTTCTCGCTGAATGACGTTCAAAACTAGAGCCTACCATAGTTCACACTACAAGGGCCTTTCCAAGCATTAACTTACCACATGTGACAATTCCTATCTTTGACGGCAATTATGCACAATGGCAATCCTTCCACGACTTATTCCGCCAGGTGATTCACGAGCAACAATTGGGGAATGTGCAGAAAATGTGGTATTTGAAAAGCAATCTAAAGGGTGAAGCAGAGCCACTTATACGTCATCACTGACGAAAATTATGACATTGCATGGACGACGTTAACAAACTGATACAGCAATCAGCGATTGATGGTAGCCGTTGGATAGGCTCACACAGCAGCGGATGATTACTTTGGACTCCTCCAGTGGTGGAACTTTATGACGTTACGAAGGAATGTCTAGCGGGACTCAAGAACTTTCATATCAATATAGCAAGTTGGGATCTTATTTTATTATATAGACGCTAGCCAAGGTTACGCACGCCTTATACGAACAAATTGGAACCGGTTGATGCATTTCTCGCGTTTTTGGAAAGACGCTTTCAGTCGTTAGAGGCCTTGTGTAGTCACAAGAGGAGTACGATTCAAAACAAACCTACAAGCAACCGAACCTCGGCTTTAATATCCACCAAGGGCAGTCAACCTTTACAGCGCAAAAACTGCAAGGGAAACCATCGAATGTACACAAGTAAAGCCTTCAAACAATTGTTCATCTGGGATCGAGTAGCCAAAGTCAAGCAGCTGAGGCTATTTTTGAGCTGCCTACGCGAAGGACATCGAAATGTACGGTCCCGACTGCGGCACTTGAAGCTATCCTAAATTTACCCCCCATTCACTTGGAGGTGAAACGGAAAGTAGCCAACGACGCATATAGGGTCGATACCATTGGGGCGTGGAAAGGCGGCCAATCAAACGGTCATGCGTCTATCTGGAAACTCCTTGAAAAACATCCGGTAGCCCTGATGCCGACTGATCATATGGTTTCCAGATTCGTCTTTGAAAAGACATACACTGTCGTAATCACCAAAAGAGAAGTCTGGTCAACAAGTGGCCATGAGTCTTTTCAGATTACAGACCTAATAATCTTCACCGACGGGTCAGTCATGGAGGATGAATCGGACGCAGGGGTGTTCTCGGAGAATCCGATTATAGAATTGGCCCGACCCCTCGGAAAAATGACGACCATATTCCAGGCGGAGATATAATATATGTCATTTGATTGGCAGCAGAAGAACGTCTGCGACAAAAATGGAGGGGTCGCACCATTCGAATCTCTCCCGACAGTCGGGCGGCATTATCAGCACTAAATGGCAACAACGTATCAAGCCAGTTAGTGTGGGGTTGTCATCAGGTGCTGCTGAAACTTGGCCGACTGAATGAAACATTCTTGATGTGGGTGCCGTGGCACTCTAGCATCGCCGGTAATGAGGAGGCCGACAGACTGGCTCGCCGAGGGTCTGGATCCACAATGGTGGGGCCTGAACCAGCTCTTGGAATCCGACCATCTACTGTCAAGTCTACCCTGAAGGGTGAAATTGCAAGGATTCACGCAACCGAGTGGAGAAATTTGGACTCTTGCCGGCAAGCAAAAATCCTTGTGAAAGAGCCTAGGGCCACTAGAGCGGCATTTTTGTTGTCCCTTAAGAAGTGGGACATGAAAACCCTAGTAGGGCTTTTGACGGGACACTGCCCCTTAAACTACCATATGGAAAAGATTGGGGTAGTGGTTTCAGCTGTGTGCAGCCAATGTGAGGAGTAGTAGAAGGCGGCCCTGCACTTTTTATGCAGCTGCCCGGCACCCTCAGATCTCAGACGAAGACACCTTGGCAAGGTTTTCTTCAATGAAGAATCTGCACACTCTCTGCCTCTAGAGAATGTTCTAAGATTCGCTAAAGCCTGTGAACACCGTAGGCGGGAAGCCATTGAATTGGCAACTTACAGGGATAGTACAATGGGCCTAAAAATGGCCTGAGTGCTCGGAGCTGCGGCTCCCCTCAGTTAACTAAACTAACGGTGCCGCGCAGGAAGTTGCCTTAAATGTAAGAAGATCCACAACACTCTACTACATATGGACACCACCAATAAAGACAAAACAGCGCCCTCTATCACCGCAATTCAGACAACAGCCAACGCCACCAAGCAGGGGCAAGTATCAAGTACTGTAAAGGACAAGGGTTCCACAAATGTCAACCATTCTATTGCGATATCAACGGAAATATCTGCATCAGAGGGGCCTTTTGTTTTATTAGCTACTGCACTCATCAAGGTGATAAACCAAAAGGGCAAGTCGATAGAAATGACAGCTCTTCAGGATAGTGGCTCTCAAATAAGCATAATTACAGAAACGGTTGTGATAAAGCTGGGACTACATATACACATTCGAGGTCTGGTCGAAGCATCGTAACAATCGCAATAAAAGGTTACGCTGTCATTGCAATCAAGAATCACTACGTTTGCACGGAAGATAGACGCTATAGTTTTACCGCATATAACATCCTCTCAACCATCGCAAGATCTGAATTCAAGAAATTGGGACATACCCGGCAACATTCAGCTTGCTGATCCTCATTTTGACCGGGAAGGGCGTATTGATCTACTTCTCGGAGCCGACATCTACTACGAACTATTAGCTATAGAGCAGATGCGTCTATCAAGGAGCCTTCCACTGCTGCAAAACACGGTCTTTGGCTGGATAATTGCTGGAAGGGTTGCAACATCCTAGCAGAAAGAGGTTACATGCGGCATCTTCGACACCAAAGATTCCAAGCTCAGCGAGTAGATATAGCGTTTTTCGAAATAGAAGGAACCAGAATCTACAGAGAACCATGCGTTGACAACACCAAAAATAAAGTGTGAAAACCATTTTGCTCAAACCATGAGACGAACGAACAATGAACGTTTCATTGTGAAACTGCTTTTGAAGGTCGATCTAGCAAAACTCGGCAAATCTAGGGGCAACACGGAGAGGCAACTTATGGACGAATACAAGCTACTGGGGCATATGACAGAAATAGATGAAAGAAGTATTCCGAGTCGTTACTTTCTTGCCCATCATAGCGTTCTGAAGCCAGAGAGCACCACCACTAAACTTAGAGTAGTTTTTGACGCCTCTTCGGAAACCTCTTCTGGATACAGTTTGAACGATGTACTTGCTACAGGCCCTACCATCCAAACCGAATTATTTACCATTCTCGTACGATTGCGGCTTCCTTGCTTTGTTTTTACTTCCGACATCGAAAAGATGTATCGGTAAGTCCAGGTGTCGGAGGAAGACAAGAGATTTCAACTAATTGTATGACGAGATGAGCCTAATGAACCTATGAGATGTTATCAGTTGAACACGGTCACGTATGGTACTTCTTCTGCACCATATCTAACCACCCATTCGGTTCGGCTGCATAAGGCGGGATTTTTATATGGATGATGTGATGTCAGGTGCAAACACCTTGTCAGAAGTTATTGAGAAGCAACATCAACTTCGTACAATCATACAATCAGCCGGCTCTATTAGCAGAATTGTCAGAGAAACATATTCCCTATGATCATTAATAAAATTGAAAATTAGTTGAAGCGAGCGTGCACCATAAATAATGGATTTTCCAATTAGTCATTACCAAGAAAAATGCACTTCCTTATAACTTCGACTGGTTTTCGTGTTATGTATCTAATACGCTTCAAGCAGGTTCTATAATGTCTGATTAAAATTTTAGAAGGAAACTGCATAAATGTTTACTAATAGTAGAATGTTTGTATCCTAATAAAATTCCGAGGACGAGCTAAAATATTTTATTCACAAAAACTGACTATGAATGTGCGTCTGCATATTTTCCCAGCTCCGAGACGATCACATGCAAAGCAGACAACATAGACGTGAAAGAAATCTGATCTATATCAGTCATCGGATCATTAATTTTAATTAAATGCTCTCGTTTCCGATGTTAAAATCGCAGACGTTGGTTTTTATAATACTTTTTTCGAGCATCTGGTGTTACCTCAAGGAAAATATGCCATGACATTTAGAAAGGATGTAATATATCAAAAGCGCACGCGTTTACTGAATATGCGTGATAGTGTTTAAATTAGAAAACGCAGAAGAACTTTGAATGCAATTTGAAAGTATTCTGAGGAAAATTCTAGAAACTTATAATTTGCAAATCTTACTTTTCTGGCACTTTCCAAAACTCTTAACAGAATAGATAGAAGAACAAAGATGGCAACTGAAAGCTAGCGAAACGTGACGAATAATTCAAAAAGTGGCGGTCGATGACACTGTAACCGAACACAAAAAATAACAAAAGTGTCATAAGCGGCAGATGACAAATGTAGATAATGCGATCTTAAGCAGAGTATGGCCGTCAAAGGGTAGCATAGCTCCCAGGGCAAACTGTGGATTGGTACCCACGATGGAGCACAAAACCTAAGAAACGCTTGCTGAACCAAGACCAACAGCTCTACTACCAAATCCTTCTCCACCTCCACGTGGTGATCGCTGGGAGTTCTTTCTCAATGAAAAAAAGCGGACGGAGACGAGGGGTTAGGTATGACTGACAGCCACCAGAAGAGCGCAATCATTGATACGGCCACAAACATACTTGGCCCCAGTCACAAAAAAGTCGGCACGGCCAATACCACGATGAATGTAAGCTAGTAACGGAACGGAAGAATGCAGCACACCGGGCAACGCTACACTTTCAAAGAACGCGGGCATGAGTGAAGCAACTGCACATACGGAAAAGAAAGCCTGGGAGAACCAACAAATCTGGGAACTCGAAAATTGCAGGGAATAGCCGCGCAAGTTTTACTAACAAGTCAGCAGGATGAACCCCTATACACCTCGATGATCATCCTGCAGAAACAAATAGGGAAATCTGATTTCAAACAAAGTACGCATATTGGAGCGATGGGTTGAGTATTTTAATGAAATCACCAAGTATGGAAGAAACAATCTACCTGATTCATCGGATTACAACTCATACGTCGCCAGAAGCCGGTGCAATTACAGCCAGGCCATATAAAAGCAACAGTATCACTTTAGAGGCCGCACCCACAGTAGCATGTGCGTTAGATTTAGAAAAGGCCTTCGACTCCGTGTGGGTAAACGGACTTATATACAAATTAATAGATAATGAATTCCCAGTCCCGACAATTAGACTTGCGTTAAGTTTTTTCGAAGATAGGCAGTTTTATGTCAGCGTGGGAAATGAATTTTCCGATCTTTTGCCGGTAAGGTCGGGTGTACCGCAAGGATCCATTTCTGGGCCAACCTTCTATAACATCTTCACGGCTGACGTTCCGATCCCCGATGATGGCGTTGACCTGATCCAATTCGCCGATGATACGCTTATCTTCGCTTCGAACCTCCACCCCAACAGGGCAGCCAAAGCGGTTGAGAACTACATTGTAGACCTCTGCAGGTACTACCGTAGTTGGGAAATCAAGATAAATGAGGGAAAAACGCAAATCTGCAGTTTTAGGAGAAAATCTAGATACTTAGGTTCTAGAGACATCCACAGGAAAGCTAAACGCTTGAAAATTAGAATCGGGAACACCACAATGAGCGGATCTAGTTCGATCAAATACTTTTGAGTAACCCTGCATGAACTCCTCAAGTTCAAACCCCAACTTCAGCTCGCTATCAGCACGCGGCGCAGTCAGTGGCATCTACTCTCTTCTTTGCAAGACAGTAGGTCTCAGCACCAAAACCAAACTGACACTGTATAAGGCTCTGATAAGACCCATTATTTGTTACGGAGCACCAACTTGGATCTCATGCTCCAATCAAGCCATGGCAAAATGCGAGTCATTCGAACGCCGAATCCTCAAACACTGCACAGGCTTGTCATACAACTGGAAAACTAAAAAGATAGGCAAAAACGCCGAAGTGTATAGGCGAGCCAAAGTCAAACCACTTCGAGAATACGTTCTCACAGTAATGGAAAGGTTCTTCGAAAGAACGGAGGACCAACTATGTACAATTGTCAAGATCCATGTATATAAAGAATAATATACTAAGTAAAGTAAATTACAAACAAGGTCGGGTTGGCCAAACAATGTAATAGTAACCCGTTTGATAGAGTTAAGATCAATTAGCCATTATTTAAGCTAGCATTAAGTAACCATTGTCTAGTTGTAAGTCACTAGTTGAATAAATTGAATTGAATTGAATTGATTTAGAGGCCGCATTCGGGCGAAGAATCCTTCGCAAAACCAATGTGTTTGAAGTTTCTTACCAAGGCAGGCCTAGACCAGATACTGGTTGTTGCGCCGTTGATGAAAGACATCAGCTTAGCAGTGGAAGTTGGTATCTAGAAATTCGAAAAGATCATTGTAAAAAGTGGACGAGGAGGCAACACAAAGTAATCCGATGGTGACCCCAATAGAGAAGACCACTGAAAAGAAACCCATCGGATAAGGAACCTGGAAAATGACAAAAGCGTCTCTAAGGAAAGAAAAGAGACTAGAAAAAGAAGAAAAAAGCCTCTAGAAAAGGGAGATAGCGTATATCACGGTTGGACAGAAGCAATGCTCACCCAGCTAACAGGGGATGTGATGAGGCTGTCTAATCTAATCTAACTCTTTCGAGAAATAAGGAATTCTCATTTTTGTAATGATTTGGTAGGATGAAAGATTAAATCCGAATTCAAGCTAAAACAAAAGACGAAGTTGAACGATCTGCTCCTACATAGTTAAGAACTAAAGTCAAAAGCAAGTGTGGTTGTCGAAACGTTCTTATTGTTAAAAAGAAGTTCCAACTGTCATTGACATTAGCCAGCGAGGGCTCTGAAATACTACTCAAACAAAGGAGCAAGAAAATTGACTGAAAGGCAAAATGCGCCTTTGCCTGATAACGATGACAGAAGATGAACTAAGAACAGAGCAGTCAAACGCAGAAGCACTGACATGGGCCTCGAAAGGAACACCATCTGATCCTCATCTTTTCTTGCGTGTTGCGTCCGCCACTCTTCGCAAGGTCAATATCGACCGCTTGTATGACCCAGCTGCCGCTCAATAGTGGGAGAACTATCTTGCTGATCAGACTGCATTAACACTGAATAACCCACTTCAAATTAATGATGAGCAATGGATTGCTATAAATAATGCTCTTTCCTCAGGTGTAACGCAGGTCGCCACCATAAGATCTGGCTGGCTGCGGAATCGTGGAAGTGGATCGATGAATGGAAGGTGTTGAAAGTTCTTTGACCGCTACGAGTGATGGCGAAATTCTGAAAAGTTCTTTTTGGGAATCCGTGTCCCTTTGCCAGAGAGTAGAAGAAGAAGATGATCTCTTAAGTGTAAGAATTGGAAGAGTATCTGCGTGGTCTTTGCCGTTACAAACATATAGCTAAAATAATCCTGGAACACATCAAAGAACATCTCGAAAGCTTGATCGACAGACACTAGCCTGGTTGCCGCTGCAGATTCTTCAGCTGCTCCCACTGAACCTGCTCTTCATTGATTTCAAGAAGCTTTCCGATAGCGTGAACCGGGAGTGTATCTGGAAGACGCAGGAGGTGCATTCCGGAGCAACTAGTGGCTATCATCAGTGCGACATATCATGGCGCAAAATGTCACGTGCTGCAATGAGGTAAAATCTTGGAAGATTCTGAGATTCAAGACGGGGTCCGTCAAGGTTGCATCCTGTCACTGATATTGTTTCTTCTTGTTAACGATGAGTTTCTTCATGCTATCTCGTTCATAGAATGTAAAGGAATGGAATGGACGATGAAATTTTTCCCCAAACACCTCTACTTGTCCTTTGACCGGATCATGAAATTTGGATGAAATGCCCCGGATTTGGAAATTGAAGTAAGTAGAGTAGGACTTAAGATAAACATCTATAAAACCAAGGATTACTGCCTGACGGGTTATCGTACTCTTCCTATGAGCAGAGCATTGGAGGCATTGATCAATTTTTATATCTAGAAAGCGTTATGTCTGCCGATGGTGGCACCGAACTAAATGTCGCTCGACACGTTAACACCGCTAGATCCGCTTTCACTGCTTGGTCTAAAATTTAGAAATAAAATTATCTCAACACGAAGATCAAGTTAAGACTGTTCGGAACTAGTGTTCTTTCTGTGTTACTATATGGGAGTAGCGAATGTAAACATATACATTGTTACCCAAAAGTTCCAAGCTTTTATCAATACCTGTCTGCGTCGTATCATCGGCGTACGTTAACCTGATCTTAAACGAAGAACATGGCCGACGCACAGGCCTGGTACTCGCATGCACTCTGATCGCAAGACGAAAGTGGCAGTGGATAGGTCACACATTAAGGAGGGGTGGTAATTGCATCGCAGTGGAATCCATTCTCCCAAAATGGCCGACGAGTGGGTCCTTAGGGCACTTGGCCCAAAACAGTAGAGAAAGAGTGCGCGCGTTCCGGGAAGTCGTGGGGGGAGTTGAGGGGCATTACGGGTAACCGCAAACGATGGACCGTAGGTGCGTTTCACTCACCATACCCGACCAAGAGGTAAATGGCAACCATATACATATATCCATTCCTGAGGGAGAACTAACAGAGATTACGAGAATACTAGACGTGTATAAAGCCTGCTTATTCAAAATAGTTTTTCTAGGGATATGGAAGAGGGACAACTCTTCCTGGTTAGTTAAGGCAAAGGTGATTTTCTCTTCTGCGAGTTGGATATAGACAGCAAGTGGGCAAATGCTAAGTCGTGACAGTCAAAAGCTGTTCAAAATGTTGGTGGGCTCTAAAACAATCAATATGGTTTCAAATCAAGAAAATCCACTTGGAAAGCAATCGAAAATGCAATAGCAAGCTTATGAAAATTCGACGCGGAAACCACTTCATAAGGAGAACAATTCTACTTGTAACGCTCGATATCCGTAATTCATTCAACATCCTTAGGTGGATTGGTATCATAGAGGTGCTAAAACAAACTTTTGAAGTGCAAGTAAATTTTCCCAAAGAGATTTGCAGAGTTATCAGAATGATGATGAGCTTACATATGAGCAAGTGATGGCATGCGAGAAGAGGCAGAAAATGAGACATCTCAGAAAAAGCAAACAAACAGCAGAGGGATATAGTCAACGCAACTCACTCCTAAAAACGAGTTGAAATATATTTCGGTAAAATGTTAAAATCTATGAACATTTTTATCTGTCGGACATAAATAGATATTTTCTAAGCAGAACTACCAAACCGTATTTTTAGTGATACGGAAATCAAAAATTGAATTAAAGTCATCAATGTTGTTGAAATCTCCAATAAACCCAGAAAGGCAGTGAGCGTTTCTTATTCAAACCTTGTTCAGCAGTTACAACCAATGTTGAAAAAGTGCATAGATACAGATGATAGGACCAAGGAAAAGATTGCAATTAAGGATGAAGTTTTCCAATGGAAAGGATCGAAGGGTACAAGAGGTGAGCATTGGGTTGATCAATAGTAGTGTATATATATTGGACAGTTGAAAAGGCCATCAAATTTTGGGTGCACAAAAAGGAAGGGGAAGCAGCAATCAAGAACAAGAAAATAGACACACTAAATCCATTATCATGAAAAACATATAGTAGAATAATGTTATCAAATAAACGGCAGCGATCTACAGGTGATAAACGGGGTAAATGAAATGAATAAGCTGGATGCATACGAAATTTTGTGCTCAGCAAACAACCCATGGACATTAGTATTAATTACAGCACTTAAAATTTGCTAAGCATATTAAAACCTTTAATAAAAGAAAATATCTATTCACCCTTCTCTCTGCGGCAAGCAATGGGAAAAACTGTTGGAGAATCGACATAAGTTGCACCATCTTTTCATCGACTTTAAAGCCGCCTATGATAGCATAGCCAGGGTAAAACACAGCCATGAGAGAATTCCCGAGATATCCCGACGAACTTGATAAGACTGACTAGGCTGACCCTGATCAACATGCGAGGTTAGATAAAAGCATTCGGATCACTCTCGAGACGATTCAACATTAACAATGGCCAAGGGGATTGTCTATCATGCGTCCTTTTTATCCTGGCCCTGGAGAAAATGATTCGCAATGAAGATGTAAATGCGAAAGGCGCCATCTTCTTGAAGTCCACCCAACTACTGGCCTACGCTGACGATATTAACATCATAGGAAGAACAACTCGAGATTACAGTCTGCCTTCATCCAGATCGAGCACACGGCGCGAAATCTTGAGCTGTACATTAACGAAGGCAAGACGAAGTACATGATGGTAACGTCAACACCAAAACGCAAAGAACAAACAACATCGAATCGCAGTGGTCGGACGAGAACAATAAAGACAGGAGACTAAAATTTTGAGACCGTTGAAAATTTCTCCTATATATTGTCGAAAATCACAATCGATAACAGTTAAGACGATGAAAACCGCGCACGATTGTTAGCTGCCAACAGAGCCTATTTCAGCTTAGAAAAACTCGAAACGTCTCACCGTAAGGTCAAAGTTCTTATCGTACCAGACTATGATCTTGTCAGTCTTCATATATTCCTCGGAGACTTGGGTTCTTAACAAAAAGAACTGCGAACTCTTGGCCGCGTTCGAGAGAAGAATCCTCTGAAGAATTTTTGGCCCCCTACATGATATAACGATGAATTCTATGAGTGGGATCAGGACCGTCTCAACAGATTCCGTTGGGCAGGTTACTTAATCCGTATCGATGAGGACAATCCAGTACTGAAAGTCTATAAAGGCAATATCTATGGTAGAAAAAGAAGACAATGCAGACCCTGCCTAAGATGGAGCGATGGCGTACATCAGGACGCCAAACCATTTTAGGGATATCGAATTGGTTTACCTCCGCCCAAAACCGGGGTTCCTTATTAAGGCAGGCCTAGACTGGATACCGCTTGTTGCGTCGTTGGTGATAGACGTTGGAAGTTGAAATGTGCAAATAGGCAGAAATATTCCGGAGTTTTGTGGGCATTTTAGAGAACGTCGAATATGAAGTTATCCAGTGAGAATGAGAAGCCGCTAATTGCAAACAATCAGGCGGAAAGTAATCCTCCAGACAGAATACACTTCTACAGGACTTTCTCGTTCCCTAGGAGACCAGATGACAACTCCGTTTGGCTATCAATCGGATTCTACAGAATTATCTATCGGGTATGTGTGGGCACATCTTAAATATCCATACACACATCTACGTATTTTCGTACCATGCTCGATTACAACATTAGTAAAATATTGAAAACAAAAGTTCGGACCGACAAAGTTTTCATGCACAGGTTCGAGTGAAAAGGGGCAAGTTAACAAAAATTTAGGAACTAAACAATACGAAAAGAGCGAAGAATACGGGCTCCACATATAACGTCGAACGTCACCAATTTTAACATCTAAACCTTATTTATATTTGGTTTCACTGCAGCTGGTCAAAAATTCTTACTCTAATGAATTCAGATGTTTTCAAACATCATGTATGGCAATTTTATTTTCGTATTGAAAAGCACAATCCCACAGATACCCAGATTTATTTATGCCTTTTAAATGTCATACTATCTTTTATGTTAATCGCTAACAGGTATCCCACGGAATCGTCTTCATTATCCATCTACTATCGGAAATAGTCGTAAAGGAGTAGCTAAGATTTGAAACTATTGAAAAGTTGATCAAGTTTTCTGCTTCGGTTCTTCTCCGATTATTGCTCCATTTGAAAGTAAACAGATTTTTTTATAACCAGAAATGTCTGGTGTATTCCATCTGTTTATAACAAATACTCCAGAAATTTTTTAGAAATGTTTTGTGGAACAGAGATAATGGTAAAGCTTAAGCAAAAACATTATGACTGGATATCTATCATGCGTAGAGTATCTTTTGTGTTATATAACATTATAACGAATTCGTACTTTTCACTTTGATCAATGCAACTTCAATCGGCTCCATTGCTGCATATGAAGATTCGAAATAGAGCGAATTAAAATATGTTCAATCAAGATAGTTTTATATTTCGGCATATAAATAAAATATTAAATGTTTGATAATGACAGTCGATGAAAGTCTAGAAAATTTCGTCGGCTTTTCTGAACTGGTTGACGTAATAGCAGGCAAACGTGTGTCAGCCGAACATTCAAATTACCTATGGTCATTCAGGCGGGCAAAGCTTTCCCAAAAACTAATAAAAGGGGGAAAGTTAAAAGAACACAGCTTCACTAAAATATCTTGCAGAGGTGCGTTTGAACGCCTCAAAATTTAGCCAAGTTCCCACCCTGCCCCGTCTTTTATCGATTGCTAAACATAAGATGCCATTCCAAAGCTAAGATCGCTTAATTATAAATTTATAAATGTTAAAAGAAAACAAGTCGGGAAACCGCAAGCTGGGCGCTTCAGGTATGAAAGGTTTTGTTTGCTTCTCCTGTGAGTATATTTGAGTGTAGAACTATCCTATTTGTACGTAGTCCGTTAAGAATATGCATTTATTATGTCAGGTTTAGTACTTCGAGTTGTAAATTTACACGGTAAAGGCAACTTTGAGCTACTGTAACTTTGTTACTAATGGTATGATTTTGATCATTGGAGATAATATGCTTCATATTATATTTTATAGTACTACCAACTTTTATAACTCTGAGATAAACTTAAGGGGGGTTTTACTCAATTTCCCCAAAAATATGGTAATATACTATTATTAAGTTAATTTGAACAGCTATCGATATGGAGAGTATTTTGAGGCCTGGGCACCGTACAGAAGCAGCTTCATGATTTTTTCCAGATTTTTCGGGTGTGTAGTTTCTGAGAATGGCTGCGTTAAAGAAATCATCACTTTGCACCCCTCCCACTCCCCGCCTTTTTAACGAATCTCAAAACTAAGACCGGCTTCGAAAAGTACTAATCGAGACCTCCCTTCTACATGTATGTGGACCCCCCTAAATCTCAACGTAGGAGGATGTCACTCACTGCATGTCTGAGTGTCCACAGGTCCCACCTTCTCACCAAATTTCGTGTCAATCGGTATAGCAGTTTCTGAGAAAAGTGCCTGTGACAGACAGACAGGCAGACATTCTCCACTAGAAGACCCAATTATTGCTGGAATAGTGAACTTGCCAGTATTCGATCGATTTGCTACAGAGCCAGACGAACGGCTCAGAAGGCAATAGGTAGGATCGATCAAGGGCAAAAGGAGCATGCCTATAGGGAAGCCCGCAAGAACCTCAAGCTCGCCATCCAGCGGAGTAAGAGAGAATGTTTCAAGAAGCTCTGTTTGGAAGCGGACATAAATCCGTGGGGTAGCGCCTATAAAATCGTGACAGAGCGATTCAGAGGCCGATCATCTTCACAGATCACGTGCCCTATGCTCTTGTTGAAAATAATCCAGGGGTTATTTCCCCAGCAAGAGCGAGGTACTAACACTTTCCAGCGCCCCCTGAACGTGACGCCGATTCCACCAGTCATCAGGGATGAGCTGCTGGAGATCTGCAGTCGAATAGGCGACATCAAAGCCCTGGATCTGGACGGCATACCAAATAAGGCGCTCAAACTTGCCGTCAAATGTAGACCGAATATGTTTGCGGAGCTGTTCGAAACGTGCATATTCGAGGGTATCTTTCCAGTGACGCGGAAGCAGCAGAAGCTGGTGTTGCTGCCTAAGGCTAGCAAACCGCCAGGGAAACCGTCCTCATATAGACCCATGTGTCTTCTAGACACTATGGGGAAAACGTTGGAGCGGGTTATTTATAGTAGACTACTTCCAGTCGCCGAGAGCCAAGGCGGCCTTTCAGATAGGCAGTATGGGTTCCGCAAAGCTAGATCAACCATTGATGCTATTAAAATGGTTACTGGCTTGGCCGAAAATGCATTTCACGGAAGGGGTTGTACCAGCAAATATTGTGTGGTGGTCACCCTGGATGTGAGGAATGCATTCAACTCGGCCAATTGGAACCTTATACGAAAGTGTCTGGCGACGATCGGTGTTCTCACCTACCTCGCCGCTATTATAGATAGCTATTTGCATGAGCGAACATTGTGGTATAATACCGATGATGGACCCAAGGAGTACGTTGTCTCCGCGGGTGTCCCACAGGGCTCTGTACTGGACCCACTACTGTGGAACATCATGAACAATGATGTGCTTAATCTTCTAGTTCCGGAGAAGGCCACGGTGGTGGATTACGCTGATGACATAGCACTGGTTGTGGTCGCAAAGCATCTCGAGGATGCTGAGTTGTACTCAAGCGAAGCAATCAGTGTTGTTAAGGCTTGCCTGGAAAGTGCTGGACTGGCACTCGCTGAGGAAAAGACGGAAGCAGTCCTTATCACTAAGCGCCGCAAAAGAAATTACGCCTGCGTTGGAATCGGGAATCGTATCATCACTTCCAAGCCTGCCATCAAATACTTATAGACGAAAAACTCAATTTTAAGCAGCACATAGAGCATACTTGTAAAAATGCATCCACCACGAGTATGGCTCTGGCAAGGATGATGCCGAACCTAGGAGGACCGCGGCATACTTGCAGGCTGCTCATAGCCAGGGTGGTGAGTTCTATCACGCTGTGTGCAGTCCCAGTTTGGGGAAACGCGCTGCAGGTTTTAGGCAATGCATATAAACTGAGTACGGTTTACAGAAGAACAGCCTTAAGGGTGTGTTCTGCATTCAGGACCGTCTCAGACGATGCAGTGTTCGTCATCTCGGGAATGATGCCGATTGACATCCTGGCAACCGAAATGATGAACATTTATAACACCAGGTCCATCTCTTCCTTATCGCAGGTGAAAAAAGCCGAAAGCGAGAGATCCATAAGCAGATGGCAACAGCAATGGGACCAGTCAGAAAAGGGTCGTTGGACTTACAGGTTGATCCCTTCCATCCCTTCCATCAGTTATAATCTCACGCAGTTTCTCACCGGCCATGGAGGATACCGTCAATACCTGTACAGGATTAAATTGGACACATCGCCTAATTGTCCAAACTGCGACGGGGTCCCAGAGGACCCAGGGCACGTATTCTTCCAATGTCCTAGGTTCGTGGAAGAAAGAAGGAACCTAGAGGAAACTCTAGGTGAAGTGCTATCACCGGATAATTTTGTCCGGAGAATGGTAGCTTGCCAGGAAGATTGGGATGCAATCAATTTCATGATCGCAGTAATCCAGGAGAAACTGCGAAAAGCATTAGAAGTAAGGAAGGTGCGGTTACGAACCCCTCGGGAAGACGGAAGGAGAGCTAGCTAAAGTAAGCTAACTCCGCCCCATGATGTAATACCCAAAGGTGGTTCCACGGGGTAGGGGGGAGTTGGGGGTGGTTTTAGTGGATAAAAATCCCACACTCTGGCGTGCCCAGGCCAGAGTCTTTTGAAGATTTCCACCTCCTTAAAAAAAAAAGGACAGACAGACAGACATTGAACCGATTTTAATAAGGTTTTGTTTTACAAACAAAACCTTAAAAAGGAAACTAAAAATAAATAAAGATAAGCATATAGAAAGGCGAATATAAATTAATAATTATAACTACAAAATAAAATAAACACAAAAAGGAACGCCGAAGCTAATCCGAGGAAAAATCATGCAAAAAAAGGCACAATTTTGTGAATTCGTTTAATGACACATAGCATTCGAAGAATTGTGTAAAATTTTCATGAAAAAATACGACAAAATAAGGCAATGGCAGCAATTATGCGGAAGTATCTCAAAAAAATAAAACATCTGAAATCAAGCCGACCAAATTTCTTTCATTAAATGATCGCGTTTCCCAAGTAAGGCTGGAAGGGTTCTCGAAATTTCCATTTCCATTTTTAAGGTTTTGTTTGTAAAACAAAACCTTATTAAAATCGGTTCAATGTCTGTCTGTCTGTCTGTCCGTCCGTCTGTCTGTCTGTGTATCTGTCTGTCTTTTTTTTTCATCCTTGGAAGGTGGAAAGGTTCAAAACATACTACTGGCTCCTGCCATACAGTTATGTGAGACTTCTACTCACTACAACCACCTCCTTCTTCTTCCACTCTCCACAAGGGACTGCTATAAGCATTGCATCGTGGGGCTGGGTCAGTTCTTAACTGCGGCGCATTATTGTTCGCTCCCTTTCTTGCTTTCTTTGCAGTTCTTCATGCTTTAGCAGTTGATGAATCATTTTCGGCTCAATTACCACTTGATTCCAAGCCTCCGTTGATCCCAACATAAACTCCGCTATATTTCCAGGTGTTAAGCGCCTGTCTGCGATCGCCTCTAGCCTAGTTCGGTGTGCTGTAAACCTTGGGCACTCAAATACAACATGCTCCGCATTCTCAGCCACGTTACTACATCTTGGGTACCATGGTGACTCGTCGTGTCCAAATCGATAAAGAAAAGCCCCATAACCTCCATGTCCACTTAAAAACTGTGTTAGCTCGTAGCTTAGTTCCCCGTGATTCCTTTTCATTCATCTTCGAATGTGTGGAATGATACGGTAGGTCTAACGGTCAGTTTGTGCCTCGTTCCATCTCTTTTGCCACTTTGCGATGGATTCCCGCCATGCTAGTTGCCGTCGAAGTACAATAGACTCCCCGATTGCGCACATTTTGTCGTAGAGACGCCGACCTTCATCCGCCAAGATGTCTATGGGGATTGTCTCTGCCAGTACATGTGCTGCTTCTCCTGATGTCGTTCGATAAGCACTGCATACCCGGAGTGCACTTAATCGATACGCCATTCCTAGTTTTCCGCAGTTTGATTTGTTTTCCAGAGCTGCGTAGAGTAGCACGGAACTAACTACCCTTGAAATAAGACGACATCGACTTTGTCTTGGTCCACCAATGTTCGGTAGTATCCTCGAGATCGTTACAGCGATGGAAGATGCTTTAGTTGCAGCTCACTCAATGTGTTTTTTTAAATAGGGTCTTTTGTCAATCATTACTCCCAAATATTTAAGCGACTCTTGGGAGTAAATTGTTTTTTCACCAACTTTAATTTTCACGGTCGTGTCTTTCCTTCTTTTGCTGATTAGCACTAGTTCCATTTTATGTTCAGCAAGTGATAGACCGGTCTTTTTTTACCAAGAATTGATTTCCCATATCGCTTCATTTGCATAGATTTCGATCTCGTCTAAGCGTTTTGCAACTATTGTTACCCCGATATCGTCCGCAAAGCCAATAGTTGTCACGCCGTTAGGAAGGCGTAGCGTCAGCACTCCATTGTACATAATTAACCACAGTAAAGGACCTAAGGCAGACCCTTGTGGTACGCCGCACGTCATTAGGAATAATTTCTCTTCATCGTCCGAGTCGCAATATAATCTTCTTCCAAGAAGAAATGCAACAACGATGCGTACAATGTACTTTGGAGCCTGTAGTTTGGTTAGAGCCTCTACGATTTTCATTCACTTTGCAGTGTTGAATGCATTTTTTACATCGAGTGTCACCACTGCGCAGCATTTGTCATCTTGTATTGCAACGCGAGCCAGGCCAGTCACCATGTTGATTGCATCGATGGTTGATCTCCCCTTACGAAACCCGAATTGCTTATCGGATAGGCCTCCTTCCTTTTCCGCAACAGCGAGCAGCCTGTTGTATAATACTCGTTCAAATAGTTTACCAATGGAATTGACCAAACATATCGGTCGATATGAGGAGGGGTCTTCCAATGGTTTACCTGGCTTCGGAATAAGTATTAACTTTTGCAGCTTCCAGTTCTCGGGGAATTCTCCTTCTCTAAGACACGCCGTAAAAACTTTGGCAAACACACCTGGTGCTGACCTGGCTGCCACTTTCAGGGCGATATTTGGGATTCCATCTGGTCCTGGGGTCTTATTTTCAGCGAACTTCCTTGCTGCATCAAAAATTTCCTCTTCTACCACTTCAGGAATTTCGTCGGGGTTTACATGTCTGTCTGTCTGTCACAGGCACTTTTCTCAGAAACGGCTATACCGATTAACACGAAATTTGGTGAGAAGGTGGGAACTGTGGACCCCCAGACATGCAGTGTGTGATATCCTCCTACTTTGAGATTTAGGGGAGGTCCCCATACATGTAAAAGGAGGGTGTAAAATTTGTTTTCACCAAATATAGTCATGTGGGATATCAAATGAAAGGTCTCCATTAGTACTTTTCCAAGCCAATCTTAGTTTTGAGATTTGTTGAAAAGGCAGGGCTTGGGAGGGGTGCAAAGTGATGATTTCTTTAACGGAGCCATTCTCAGAAACTACCACCCGGAAAAACCGGGAAAAAATCATGAAGCTGCTTCTATACTGTGCCCAGGCCTCAAAATACTCTCCATATCGATATCTGTTCAAATTAACTTAATAATAGTATATTACCATATTTTTGGGAATTTGAGTAAAACCCCCCTTAAGTTTATCTCAGAGTTATAAAAGTTAGTAGTACTATAAAATATAATATGAATCATATTATCTCCAAGTTTGATCAAAATCATACTATTAGTAACAAAGTTACAGTAGCTCAAAATTGCCTTTACCGTGTAAAATTACAACCCGAAGTACTAAATCTGATATGCTAATTGCATATTCTTAACGGGCTACGTACAAATGGGATAGTTCTATACTCAAATATACTCACAGGAGAAGCAAACAAAACCTTTCATACCTGAAGCGCCCAGCTTCCGGTTTCCCGACTTGTTTTTGTTTGGGATATGACGGATCCTAAGTCCACATCTACTTGATGTTAGACCAGACAGAATGGAGAATAACTTTTTATGATACTAGGCGATGACGGCTTTACGAGTTCTTACCAGCGCAGAGGTAAATCGTCAGACGCTGCCTCACCTCAGCCCTGGCAGCAGCGTCACCGAAACGGCTTAAATGCTCCTTTATATAATTCGCAGAACACAACATGACAACGAATTATATTGAGGGTAAATCCACCCTATTGACCAGAGCTTGGCCAGAGCTGAAAATATTTTTATTTTAAGAATTGCGGGGTCCTAAGTCCGCATCAACGGTGCAGCATGAAGTTGATGCGGACTTAAAACCCCGCAATTCTCAAACAAAAAAAAACTTTTTATGGTTCACCCCTCGTTTGGGGTATAGCAAACAAGTATACAAAAGAAAGAAGACTAACGGTTTCGTCCAGGGCAGAGGCAACTCATCAGATGCAGCCTCACCTTTAATCGTCTTTCTTTGTATACTTGGGTGCTACCGCCAAAAGGAGGGCCCCTGCCGTGTTTTGCTATTATATAAAAAGGAGCGATTTCCGCCTGTTGCCACTTTCAATCACGCTGCTCCCAGGGCAGAGGTGCGGCAGCGTCTGAAGTTGGAAGTTGTTCAAGGTATGCATTTTAAGATAATATAATGAAAATTGTGAAATTTTCCTATTTGAGGTTAATCCCCTAAACAGTTATCAACACAAATGAAGACTACAAATGTTCCTTTAAGTAGGGCGATCTATGCTGTTTCTTATGTTCGCCATAAGGGCAACTTTGTTTCCAATTAACAGAATAATGAATCACTTGATGACCTTAGCGGTGTCAGCGTGGTTCGAATTAGATTTAATAAAATCATCATCATTAACGGCGCAATAACCGGTATCCGGTCGAAGCCTACCTTAGTTAGAAACTCCAGACACCCCGGTTTTGCACCCAGGTCCACCAAATCGATATCTCTAAAAGCTGTCTGGTGTCCTGAAATACGCCATCGCTCCATATCAGGCAGGGCGTCTATCGTCTACTTTTTCTGCCATAGATATTGCCCTTATAGATTTTTCGGGCTGGATCATCCTCATCCATACGACGACCAGCCCACCGTAACCTGCTGTGCCGGTATTTATCCCCAACCAGACGGGCGTGATATTGCTCATAGATTTCATCGTTATGTAGGCTACGGAATCATCCATCCACATCTAGGGGTCCAAAAATTATTTAGAGTATTCTTCTCTCGAACGTGGCCAAGAGTTCGCAATTTTTCTTGTTAAGAACCCCCATACATGAGGACTGACAAAATCATAGTCTCGTACAGTAAGAGCTTTGACTCTCTAGTGAGACATTTCGAAAGAAACAATTTCTGTAAGCTGAAACAGGCTCTGTTCGCTGCCAGCAGCCGAATCAATCATCATAGCTGTTATCGGTTGTGATACTCCCATTATTGCTACACTGTGTGATATCTCTCTTTTAATGTATGCGGCAGATAATGGCCCGTTGTCAGTTGGCAGGCATTGATTCACTATCCCGCACTGCGGTATAGTTGGTCGCCTGCATTTTTGACAAATTCGGCTGTAATTCTATCGGCCCCGGGCGAACTATGGTCTTTAAGCCGGTGAAGCGCATGGACTGTTTCTTCCATGCTTGGTGGTGGCAGTATTTGTCCGTTGTCTTCAGTTGGCGGGACCTCCAACTCGATGTTCTAGTTGTTGAGCTGTTCAAAAAAATACTCAACCCATCGCTCCAATATGCACATTCTGTCGGAAATCAGATATCCTTGTTTGTCTCGGCAGGATGAGCATCGAAGTGTATAATGCTTCATCAGGTTGACTTGTTGGTAAAAGTTTCGCGCCTGGTGCGGCTGCTTCCAGTACTTTTCCAGTTCACAGACTTATTGGTTCTCCCAGGCTTCCTTTTTCTGTGTGTGATGTCGTTTCTCCGCTCGTCGGAGTTCGTCTCTGCGTGTGCCCGCGTTCTTTGAGAATACAACATCACTTGGTATTTTGGATTCTTCTATTCCGTTGCTAGCTTACATTCATCGTCGAACCAGCCATTCCACCTTTCCGTGTGCCTGGGGCCAAGTATATTTGTGGGCGTATTAATGATAACGCCCGATAAAATGGTGTTCATAAATGCGAAGATGATCCAGATTGACTTAATAGTATTTTAGATATTTCAGCTCTCTGGGAGAAAACGGGTGGGCCCAGTGCGAATAAAGGCCACTTCTTTGTAAATTGCGGTGACTTTAGTCATTGAAAAGTTAGTAATGCAAAGAAAATCTTGGAGCGAACACAATTCTTCACAGAAGGCAGTGGATATCAAAAATCTACATTTGGCGAATTAAGAGTTATATGTAAAGATATAAATCATACGCTCTTTCACTGTCTGAAACTGTAAAAATTAGTTGTAGCTTGGACTTAAAAAAAAAGGTTCGTAAGAATTTTGTTCTCATTCCTTAATATCAATTCAATCAATTTACTTTTCCACATTTCGCCATTTAATTCCAAACACTTTGGTAGCACTGTCTAGAATTCTACCATCTTCGAATTAAACCAGTTGACAACCGCAATCTTTACTTCGTCGCGATTTTCAAGCCGTTGCCCACTAACCGCATTAACCGGCTGGTAGACGTCTACTGAAACGAAGCAACTAAGTAATGACTGTGTAATTAGGCGATGGGCAAAAACCGCCCTAATTGACCACAGTCGATCTAGAGGGGGAGCTATCACTAAAGCCTCATTTGGCGATATTGACCGTAGAGGCCCGCCCACGAATACTGAAGCTCCACTAAAGGGTTCACTCGACACGCGTTTGCTCGCTTATGTGCTAGCCAGGCTCAGGAATGTTGGGGGAGGGGTCCTTTGAATACTTCAGTTCCTCACGTGTCGTTTTACACAACTTTACGTACCCTTAAACTGATGCAAGAGTTCGCACCAGAACCTGCAAAACTGACTAAACATTTGACATCGCGCGTACCTGTCGAAAGTAAACACGTGAGCTAAAGCTGGAAATAAAGCAAACAAAAATAACTTCTGTAAATTGTCGTACCCGAATGTCGCCGCTTTTCACTGGTTACACAAAGTTTTAAATAAGCAAATTCCCGCGCGGTCATGCTCACATCCAACACGATGGAATCGCACGATTGGGCGAGGTTCATGGGTTCTCTCGAGCCACTTTTGTTGAATAACTCACGTCAGTCAAAATAAAAGTCCGTCCACATTAACACAAGAGTCTTTTAGCAAATTTCTCACAAAAAAATCTCAATTTATTAGCACGAACAATCAAACAACCACTCGCTGTCACTTTGAATTTAATTCTCCCGCACCAGCTTAGGCATCCACCCAGTAGGAGTCCCCTTATCCCCCATCAATCACAACTGCAAGCACAAAATTTCGCCTTAGCCAAAATCAAGCGTTTGTTATGCATTTCGTAATATGCTAAATGATTGTACAAAAAACAAGAAAAATGTTAATAATCATTTTCGAAACCTTACACAATTTCTATGTGAACCTTCAAAATATTTTAATTAATTTTAAGGTTTTGTGGGAAGTTATTCGGCTGAAAAATAAAAAATGGGAAAGAAGGAAGGCTAAACGTGAAAAAGAATACTGCTGCATATTCCGCTTGTCACCGAACAAATATGGATGGTGCAAAGTCGTAGACACTACAATTCATCGTAGATACTACAATTCATTAGTTTGGACTATGGCTCGTAGATGGGAGAAAAATCTCAAGCAGTTGCTAGGTCACATCATCAATCGGTAAAATATTAAATTTAAATTGAAACTGGGTTACCTCCAAGGATACTTATATGTAAGCAGGGCAAAGAGAGAAGTAACTGGAAAAAAATCTAATCAAAAGTCGTTGTAGTGCAAATCAATCAACGGGCATCCGGCATCCAGTCACGATAACAAATCCCTCTGCCACCAATGAGATTTGAATGGCGACCTTCCGCTTCGACAGTCCAGCGATTTAACCACTTGACCCATTCGGACACAAAAGCAAACCTGACTATTTCCCTAAAAGGTTATTTTTGTGCAAAATGCCCACATCTAACCTTTTACAATTAGAGGTCAAATAAGGATAGTCAGTACAGAGTAGAGTGATATGACAACAGTCGACTACTAAAAACTTCTTTTAACAACAAAAAACGTAATTCTTTATTTAAAACAATTTTTTTCCATAAGTCAAGCCGTTGATAAATTAAGCAGAAGCCTTCTTCTTCCAGAGACCACCATATCCCCAGCCTGGGGCGGCGTATCCTCCCCAACCGGCACCATATCCATGTCCGTAAGCAGCTACAGCTGGAGCATGGTAAGCGGCGGCAACTGGAGCTACGGCAGCATGTCCCCAACCACCGGCAGCGTGTCCCCAACCGGCACCAGCAAGTGGGGCAACGGCAGCACCATGTCCCCAGCCACCGTATCCCCAACCTCCGTAACCTGCGTAACCGGCTGAAGCAGCACCGATCAAAGCCAGAGCCAAAAGGACGAATTTCTATAAAAGATCAAAAAAAGATAGGCTTAGTCAAATTCAACAATAAACCAAAAATCCCAAGCTGCATACCATTTTTGCAGTTTGTGGTATTCCGGATAGACGATTCCTGAATGATATTTCTTAAGAATTTGGTGCTGCCTTTTATACAACTCTGATCCTTGGAAGCAATGCAGAATGGTTGAGATAAAACAAGTTGCAACCAGCAATGTAAACCTATTCTGATGATGACAAACAATTTTACATAAAACAATCTTTTTTTCAAGTGAATCAAAGATAGTTTCCATTGATTATCCCCAAATGCCGCCAAAAACATAAAAAAAATTGGATTACCATACACGCATTCCGTAAAGTGGTTTGAAAGGTGAAACCAAATTGTATCATAGAAGATTGCATATAAAGTAACTAACGAAAGCATTTCAGGTTTTCAGGCTTCTGGTTTTAAAGCAGAATATATTCTCTTAGATTGTTTGTTTTCGATTAAATGCCTCTTTAAGATTGTTTTTTTGATTTATTTTTCTCACTATGGTATACGCATTAGATAAGTGTATTCGCATTTATGTGATTCTCCCACCATTTTCCGTAAAATTAATGTCGGAAATCATTTTTTTGGATAATACATGTCGAACAACATAACAAACATTAGACCAAGGTCAAGGATAATGAACTGACCTAAATCATCATCCAATTTTATCTAATAATTTATTTCATCGTTATATAAGTGCAGTTAGTGAATTGTGCGTAGCTGGATGTATATACAACGATTTATAGTAAGGTGAGCTAATCGCTTCTACTGGAATGCATATATTGACTGAACACCCCGATTAACATGGTTGGTAGGTAGGTATCAGCTGACGCCCCACAAAAGCCCAAATAGTACTATTATATGATATTCTGATGCTAGAAACTCCTAAGTCCATGACTGCTGTGGGGAGAGCAAGCGGAGCAGAATTCAGCTCCCCCATCCTCCAACCAGAGGTCATTTTGAGGTCCTCAAAGAATAGTCTACCTAGTGGTCGCATCCTCCCTTCGCTTCTAATCCAGTGCTCTGTTTAGACTACCATAATATTATACGTATTTAAACGCATTTGGCCAACTTGTTTGAGGTGTGGAAAGTAAAGGGATTATCGAGCACACTCGCATTCTATATCATCAAAACCCAAAAGGGACTATCAACTCTTTCGATCATTTGGTCCAATCCAACGTTAAGTGGATGCGGGCTTGGGATCTCTGGTATCCCAAACAAAAATCTAGCTTTGGCCTACCTTAGGCTCAAACTAATGGCGGTTGAAACTTCGATATAATTCGCACCCTTGTTTTGTGTTTACGATTATATAAAAGAACGTTTTCCACCTGTTGTGACTTTCGGTCACGCTGCTCCCAGGGCAGAGGTGAGGTAGCGTCTGATGAGTTGCCTCTGCCCTGGACGAAACCGTGGACAAAAAACGTGGGGATAAGTTGCTCTACATTTGGTCCATTCCAATACCAATCTCGGGGGATAAACACATCCAATGTATTCTGGACCAGGATCTAGCGGAGTCAAAATTTTGAGTGTTTCTCGTTGATTTCTGTGTCCCATAGTAGCGGATGACATTGCTGGAGTGGATCCTGGTGGTTTTGCCTCACAGTCGATCGGTAGTGTCTTGAATTGACGATGGTATTGAATAGTGTTACGTATTAAGCTATGCTAGTTTGTACTGACTAAAGTCATTCTTTAAAGCTTTGAAGTAGAAAAACCGCTAAAAAAGGCAGCAATCGGCTGCCGTAACACACATACGAGGAAACAAAATATTTACTGACTCTAATGAGCTGGACAACTTTTGCTTTTAAAGGACAACCTTGAAGTTCAGCATTGGTTAGACCTTAAGTAGAATATAAGGTGATTTTAGGAAAGGTAATAGAAGAGACTGAAATTGTCGTTGATGCTTTGATAAGTTGTCAAGATCGATCGCTAGAATGGATGGTTTCTTTCAGTTGTAATGTTGATTTCTCGGCAGTTGAGGTCGGCTATGTGGCAGGCAAAACCGAATCGCCACCTACCAGTTAGAAACCGGCAACCCCACCGGGGAATGCGCTTTGAACCGCAATCTGGACAATAGCCTCGGACTGGATGGATTCAATGACAACGGCTTCAGTAACAGAATATGGTTTACTCTTTTGGAACTTAGACCGTTCGCACTCTAAACAGAGTCGGAGCTCTGCGAGAACATCTCAAAGAAGTTCCAGGATACAACACCAAGATCCTGGCGATCCAATAAAATGAAATGGCTCGGTTGCAAGGTTGGCGACATACGTGGTTAAATAACGTAGCCTGAAGCTGGGTTATTCACGTTTACAGAACGGAAGGTGCATAGAAAACGATGAAGAAATGAAAAACCATTTGCTTGAAGTGCACTTCTCAGGCAGCATCGGAAATCTAATCTCGGGGCCAATAGGTCTATGCAGCCCTCAACCGAGAGATTGGAATTTGGCTTGCAAAGAAGTATCACTGGAGCGAGTAAAATGGTCATTTAACTCTTCCCATAGATACAGTTCTGTAGGTCCGGATGGCATAATTCCTGCACTAGAAATGGAGGGAATGGACGCCCTGGGTCTACATATTTGGAATATATATCACGCAAGCTTATCACACGCTTATATCCCAATTAAATTCCCAAACCAGGGAAACCCACCTACACAGACGTAAAACGCTTCCGATCGATCAGTTTAACGTCCTTTCTACTAAAAGGACTAGAAAGACTAGTTGATCGATTCATAAAGAATACACAGATACCTAAGTGGCCACTTCACCATAGGCAACACGCCTACCAGAAAGGCAAATCCATGGAGACAGCACTTCATGGACTTACGGCAAAAAGTGAAAAGGGTGATATTCGAGAAAGAATACGCCTTAGGCGCATTCATGGACATCGAAAGTGCCTTCAATTATTATATATGGAATCGAACCGCTGCTAATCAGTTGAATCTTCCACATGCTAGAGTGGAGAATAATCCAGCAGGATGTCTTAGGGGCTGCCAACAGGGAGGGGTTCCCTCTCCACTGTTATGGCTCTTGATAATAGATACCCTGCTGTGGCTCCTGGAGGACAAAAACCCGCATGCATGAAATCCACACTTATGGTGAACGCTAGGAAGACTGGACTAGTTATATTCACTAGGAACGTCAGGTGGGGCAGCTATACGCTACCCACCTTAGCAGGGGCGGAAATCCACCTGGCACAAACACTCAAGTATTTAGGAGTACATTTCGACTCTATGTTAACGTGGAAGCACCATATCTAGGAACAATATCAGAAATCCTGCAGATTGCTCTGATGCTGTAAGAATACGATAGGTAAGACCTGGGGACTTTCACCGAAACGGATATACTGGATGTATACATCCATAATAAAACCCATTTTGATGTTTGCTTGCATCGTCTGATGGCCAAGACTGAACCTTGCTAACAGCAGGAAGCTGCTATCGCAGATTCAGAGGGTTGGTTGCCTGAATATTACTGGAGCAATGAGTACCACGCCGACTGCGGCACTTGAAGCTATCCTAAATTTGCCCCCCATTCACTTGGAGGTGAAACCCTGATGCTGACCGATCATATAGTTTTGAAATTCGTCAAAAGACATACACTGTCGTAATCACCAAAAGAGAAGAATTGTCGACGAATGGCCATGAGTCTTTTCAGATTACACAGACAGACTTAATAGCCTTCACCGACGGGTCAGTCATGGAGGGTGGATCGGGCGCAGGGTGTTCTTGGAGAATCCGCTTATAAAATCGGAATCAGATAATTTACGACCATATTCCAGGCGGAGATATATGCCATTTCATTGGCAGCAGAAGAATGTCTGCAACAAAAATGGAGGGGTCGCACCACTCAAATCTCTTCCGACAGTCCGGCGGCATTATCAGCACTCAATGGCAACGATATATCAAGCCAGTTGGTGTGGAGTTGTCATCAGGTGCTGCTGGAACTTGGCCGACTGAACGAAACTTTCCTGATGTTCGTGCCGGGGCACTCTAACATCGCTGGTAATGAGGAGGCTGACAGACTGGCTTTTGGAATCCGACCATCTACTGTCAAGTCTACTCTCAAGGGTGAAATTGCAAGGATTCACGCAGAAGAGTGGAGAAATTTGGACTCTTGCCAGCACAGCCACTAGAGCCGCATTTTTGTTGTCCCTTAAGAAGTGGGACATGAAAGCCCTAGTAGGGCTTAGTAGGGCTTTCAACGGGACACTGCTCCTTAAACTACCATATGGAAAAGATTGGTGGTGGTTTCAGCTATGTGCACCTAATGTGAGGAGGAAGGTGAGACGGTCCTGCACTTTTTATGCAGCTGCCCGGCCTCCTCAGATCTCAGAGGAAGACACCTTGGCAAGGTTTTCTTCAATGAAGAATCTGCAAACTCTCTGCCTCTGCAGAATGTTCTCAGATTCGCTAAAGCCTGCGAAAACCGTAGTCGGGAAGCCATGGAATAGGCGATTTACGGGGATAGTAGAATTCGCCTTACAATGGCCTGAGTGCTCGGAGTAAACTAAACTTGTGGTTGAGGTACTGACTCCTTTTCTGATGTTACTTTTCCTATTTGTTGGCATCCTCGCTGTTCACTCAAAATCTTTCATCTTTCGACTCTTTGTTCTAAGTTTGTACACATTTTCGGACATTAGCATCAGTGAAAAGTTTATTGAATGCTAATTGAAAACTCATTTAAGATAATAAGGCTACATTTTAATGCGTCAGAAATTTCTTGTTAAATTATGTTAACCGTTTTTGTTCCAAAGTTTCCATTCTACCACAAAGTTTTAAAATTATAAATATGAAGATATATCGGAAAAATTATAATAAGTCAAGGCAATTTTTTCCAAATACGATTAGATACCAACGTAAATGAATTTGTAACAATTGTAAAATGAATCAGATCCAGGAAATTGATTACAACAAATGGTTTTACCAGCACTATTGTCACTGTCAACTAACAGTACCTATTCAGTGAAAACCTTGGTGTAAGAGAACATGAGTATCGGTTTCTGATAGGAGCATATCTAATTCACGTAGTTCACGATCCAACTTTGCCGCCTAACTATTTCAAAACAAGCAAACTTTATATGCATTCATCGATCTTCAGTATATTATCCATATCTTTCAATTTACATCTTGCGGTCCATGACGCAAATCCAATAGCTTTAACGATAGAGAATGTCGAAATAGGCGGCAGTTACCAAGGCCATCTTTTCTTTTATCTGGATTAATTGTAGCTATCTACTCAAGAAATCAGTCCGACTCTTAAGATTCAATAGAGTCTTCCTAATTCATTCTAAGTTTATTCAAATGGGCCTCGATTTTCTAAAGAATATTGATGACAGGTAGACGTGGTGCACGTATGTTACTACAAAAAAATATTGATCTCGTCAAAATTGAAAGTGTATATGATCCGGTTATACGATCATGATATAAAGTGGGCATATGCTATAAAAGCGTTATTTACTTTTGGGTAAATTATATTAAAAAAATATAAACATAGGCGAATCACTGCAATTCTGTCCATTATGGATATTAAGCACAGTTCTCCATAGAGAAATTTACATAGATAAATATGTAGTCACCATTCCACTTTAGTTCAGGTTAGAGTTATTTTGACTATTTATTACGCATAGTGCATACGGATCTGAATGGTTTCCAAACGGTGCATAGTTCAGACAATCTTGTTTCATACAGCTTCGAAGCAAAATGAACTTGGTATAAAGTCGATTATAGAGACGTTCTTTAAAAAAATTAAGAAGGCTTTTAATAACAGCAAATATTGAGCGTAGACGATTACACAGAAGTTTTTATGGACCAACCTTCGAATTCCCTTCAGAAAATTCAAATTGACGTCATGATCTTTGGCAAAATGGATTTTTGAACAAATCGAACAGAATGAAAATAATCATTTGCTTCAAGGAAACGGCAACTTATCAAATGCGGATTCACCTCTGTTCTGGGTGGAGCTTGACGAAAAGTAAGAGCTAATGTTAGTTTCACTTTTTTAACCATTCATAAAAATGGTATCAATAGAAATTATAAGGACCGAAATCCGATTAGTTCAAACCTAAGCTGGACGAAATAAAAGTGAGTATAGGATCGTTTAATAAATGATCCACACCAAGTGAAATTAGCTTCTATTCTTAACTTTTGCTGGTCCAAAAAGAGAGGTCCGTCTAGCAACAGCGGGGAAGGCAATGTGTCTTAATTTGGTGCGACCCGTCATCATCTGCAATCAGAACTAATGCAGTACCCACTAAAAAAATACTTATACTATACTTATACTTTAGCCTCAACATCCAGGGTAGCTCCTTTCGATGTTGTCAATTTTGCCTCTAAACACCACGTTGGTTGGGTGACCTGCTGTAGCTCGTGTTCATCGAAAAAACGCTTTTTGGAAAATTACGCAAACGGAAAATCAATAGCTCTTTCAACCCCTGGAATGAGCGATCCCTACACCGAACAAGAGAGAAATGGAACATTTCATCGTCTAGATGATAAAATATAAAATTAATGTTACCACGCTCAACAAAGTTAGCTCAGCAGAGAGGGTGCTAATGTCCGATTGACTGCAATTTATAAAAAACATTAAAGGACCCAGAAGTTTAGAAGTTGGCCACTTTTGTCCAGTAATTGAAATCATTTATTATTCATAAAACAAACAACTGTGTGTCCGGATAGCTGAGTGGTTAGAGCACAAGGCTGTCGTGCGGAAGGTCGCGGTTCAAATCTCACTGGTGACAGTGGAATTTGTATCGTGATTTGACGTCGGATACCAGTCGACTCAGCTGTGAATGAGTACCTGAGTCAAATCAGGGTAATAATCTCGGGCGAGCGCAATGCTGACCACATTGCCTCCTACAGTATACTGTAGTGTACCGTTACGGTCTTGAATGAAGTGCTCTAACACACTTCAAGGCCTAGATCCAATATGGATTGTTGCGCCAACGATTATTATTATTAAAACATAATAAAGAAACAATGACATTTGGATTATATAAATATCTAATTAATATATTAGATAAACTATGAGTGAGTTAGTAAGTACAGAAGAGAAACACTTAACAGAGCTTTCTTTTTATTTTCTACATCCCTTCTCACTGACTTTTTACTTCCCGATTGCTCCGTCAACCTCGTGATTCCCACCCCACTACCCACAGCTAGGCGATCCACTCGAATTGCATCGTTCTTTTGCGGAGCCCGGACGAATCCGTACTAATTAGCCTGTGCCTCTACAACATACTGTTGACATGGAAGTGACCACTGATTTCCCCACCGGTCTCCATACTTCCAGTAGTATTAGAAAAGGAGAGCCATATACTTCAAGGTACTAGTTGCGGTACTGACCGTTACTTACTCAAATCCAATATCCAATAACATACCCCGTTATTGGTCCTTCCTGCTGCCTTGGCTGGAGGGCGTGGATAGTCCATTGAATCTTCCCTTCCACGTCATCTTTCCTCAAACACATTGACTGCGATGATGACTTCTTGGTCTGTTACCGCGTCATCGAACTTGGCTAAATGGCTCTCAATTTGAAGAGGGGGTCATAGTCGAACTTAAGATATACAACAACAACACTCTTTCTACTTGCATAGATGTCGCTCGACATATTAACGGCTCGAAATCTACATCCGCATCAACAACATCAAGCTATTTCAACAAGGCTATTTCACGTCAAAATTCTTTCTGTGTATCTATATCGGAAAATTACATTATTTTTCCCATGGAAAGTGACTACCATTGTTACTAGGAAACATCAAACTTTTATCAATTCATGTCTAGATTGTGACTCCAAGTCAGTGTACCATCGTGACAATCGTAGAAAAGTTGATGAGAAAACAACAGAGGCAGTGGATAAGTGGTACACTGACAAAGGGTGACAATTCCATTGCTGGTTATGCCATGAAACGTATGATTTCTGGATGGCCAACCAGCCGATTGTCCAAGAATTGCTGGTGTGAACGATGACGAATCAGTGAAAATCTCATCAGAAAATCAAGGGGTTACCAAAGCGCACTGCCAGGGATCGCCAGCGCTGGTGCATAGGTTTTTTTTGACGGACTTTGCCCAAAATATATGCAGTAGGTAAGAAATTGTCCCATCCTCAATTTAAAGAAAAGTCCGACAATGTGTCTCAAGTTTTGTGATATACCATCCTGTACAATCTCGCGCACTACGCAAAACACAAATTATCTATGCTTCAGCCAGGTTATATCAGAACTAGGTGGATTATTCTGTATGACTGTCAAGCTGTGTCTGTGGCTGGTTTTGAAAGTATCAAAAGCTACCCATACGATTTCATCTCATTTAAATTAAATGTAAGACGAGTTGGCAGTTTAAAAACTTGAAAAACGTCCCCATTGGCCGCAACTGGGAAGGGCAAATTGTCTTACGGGCATTGGAGAATGCCTGACGTAAATGTCTCAGGAAGTAAGCTTGCTACTTTCGCTACAAAAGTCTAGAGGTGGGACTTTGGTAGGGAAATAGGCAGTTGGAGGAGTTTTGGATATGTTTTTGTTTGGATCCGTAACAGAACCCAAAACGCTAACCGAGAAATATCGCCAAAGTTTAAGAAAAGGCACGTCAAGCTAAATGGGATGATAGAACAGTATGATCGCATATGTGGAGCCAGGAAATTGTAACCCATATAACACGATCTAGAAAACCTTCCGGCTCTACCGTACATAATTGATAACTTTTTTTACAGTTCCTAGTGATTACAAATAATATATAAAGTCACAGGTTGTCCCTCGTAAATGAATATTTCGTCAAAGCATTGAAACTCATCACCACCAGATTAATCCAAAGGTGGGGAACTAAACCTCGCAACAAATTTCTCATTTAATGCTGGTAGTCTTCAATTAATTGCCTTTTGCCTTTTTAGAAGTGAATTAAAGGACTTTCTCTGAAATATAATACGTTTGGACCAAGGACCTAAAAATAATTTGAGTTAGGCCCGAAAAACTTTCGAAGAAAAAATTCATTTTTTTGAAAGAATTCATTTTATTCCTCCAGCAAATTTAGGGGGCCAGCAAGACCAACAATCATAGAGCCACTGTATTTCTGGCATCTCTATAATTTCGAGAAACGAAATAGCGGGAAATTACAAAGAAGCAATCCCGCACGGTAAGAAAACTATGTATTTCCAATTGGCCAGTTTTCTAAGTGGATTTCCTTTCCGCGCCACATACGCAAAATTCCGGTTTTTCACTGGCCGAGAAGAAAAAGTCAGGAGCAAGTATACGAATCCCGTTATCGATTTTTTTATTATTGGGAAAAAGTTGTGTAGCAATTGGAGTCTGCAATGCAGGAACTGTATAAAGTACCAACTAAAAGCTCGGTCTTGAGACACGCTGTCACCGTATAGTGCATTTCGTCTCCTCTCAAGTAGCCCTCAAGTAGTACCTACTCAACCCCCTGCGATTCTAGAACATAACGAAGGAAGTTACCAAAGGGGCCACATAATAAAGCCTTAAGAGAATTTTTAGCTGACTCCAGACGAAACCACCGGTATTGGAAAGTATTTCATGTTAATCCTGTCAAACCAGATCATCAAGGCTCTTTTCACTCAAGTAAGGCAAAACTTTGCATGTGTGCCAGGTTCAGCCGCCAACTTTGCAAATTTTCTGCTCTTAAGCCTGCCCAAATCGACTATAACTACCTGAAATAACGAAGAGCAAAAAGTCATACACTTCACAATGTTCTTAAAAGAGTATCTTTGGATGCAATAAAAAAGGCAACAACACAAAGCATTGGCTGACTACACTCCCAGATAGAAGCAGTTCATAATTTTCCGACCAGTATTAATTTCCCGAATTACCAAGATTGCGACGAGGCAGATCCTGCCTGAGTTGCAACGATGGCGTAGGCGACGACTCCAGACAGCTTTTAGGGATATGGAATTGGTGGACCTCGACGCAAAACCAGGATGTCTGAAGTTGCTTATTAAGGCAGGCCTAGACCGGATACCGGTTGTTACGCCGTTGATGTTGATGCTAAACCTCTACTTCACGCAATTTTTCAAAGTTACCACTCCCCACGAACTATTCAGGGATTGTCCCCGCCGCTAAATAGATACACCCTCGTTTCACTCCCAAGTCTCTGTCAATTTCGGAATTTTCGATTTCCAATTCAGTTTCTTCCATTTGCATTTCAAAATTTTTTCAGTATTCTACTATCAAGTTCGATACCATCTTTCTACCACTGGATAGGGATGGAGCTGAGATTCTTTGAAAAAAATCTGAGGAGCTCATCAATTTTGTTGGTTCAATGAGTGAATGTCTGGGAAAGAATCTAATCCCCTTCCTGTAGAACCTCATTAATGCAGGCAACTTCCAAGTACTAAGAATTTTAAATTATGTTGTTGCTATTACTTCCAAATACTTACCCACCCTAGAGACCCCATTGGACCATTATATCCTCAGACCGGTATATTAAAGCACAGATTTTCTTCAAAAAATCCCAGCTCCATCCTAATCTAGTCGTAACAAATTGGTATAAAACTTGATAGTAGAATACTCAAAAAAATAATTTTGAAAATTATGAATTGGTTTGGAAAATTACGAATTTGACTTGCAAAACTTATGTATATACATCTGGTTACCATTCTTCCTTTAATGGGTATAGCACACCAACCGCGTCTATGCTCTATCATTAATGGTTTGCTGAATTACCGAGATGCTTGCACTCCTCTTCGACTGTTCTGCATCATATGCTACTGGGGCGACCCAACGCAAATATTGCCGTAGGCATTCGCAAGTTCAGACCATTACACACCTAAATATTTCCCAATCCCCGGTATCGAAGCGCTCGGTAAAGTCGCCACGAACTGCAGGCCAGCATAATAAAGTTACATAGCGTTGAAAGGGCAGGTGTATAAAAAACAGGAAAAATACTGCTTACAATCGTGGTTTCACTACCCTTCCTATCTTGCTAATGGAACATCTTTGCTTATTGTTTCTCCACCACTAATGTCGAGATAGCCGCCTATGATAGCATAGCCAGGGTAAAACTGTACACGGCCATGAGAGAATTTGGTATCCCGACGAAACTAATAAGACTGATTAGGCTGACCCTGAACAATGTGCGAAGCCAGATAAAAGCAGCAGGATCACTCTCAAGGCAACAAGTCAACAACGGTCTACAACAAGGGGATGCCCTATCATGCGTCCTCTTTAACCTGCCCATGAGAAAGTGATCCGCGATGCTGAAGTAAATGAAACAGGTACGATCCTCTTTAAGTCCACCCAACTACAGGCCTATGCTGACGATATCGACATCATGGGAAGAACCACTCGAGACGTACAAACTCCCTTCATCCAGATGGAGCAGACAGCGCCAGATCTTTGGCTGCACACAAATGAAGGCAAAACAAAGTATATGGTGGCAATATCAGCACCGAAAACCAATCAATCAACAACATCGAACCGCACTGGTCAAACGGATTAGGATAGCAGACTACAACTTTGAGGCCGTTGATAATTTCTCCTATCTAGGGTCGAAAATCACAATAAATATAAAAGCTAAGATGATGAAATCCGCGCACGGTTGTTGTCAGCCAACAGTGCCTATTTCAGCTTACAAAAACTGTTCCGCTCGAAACGTCTCTCCATAGGGTCAAAGATCTTACTGTACAAGACTATGATCTTGCCAGCCCTCATGTATTCCTCGGAGACCTGGGTTCTAAGCAAGAAGAATTGCGAACTCTTGGCCGCGTTCGTGAGATGAATCCTCCGAAGAATTTTTGGCCCCTTACATGAGGATGGACGATTCCGTAGCCTATCTATGAGCGATACCATGACCGTCCGGTGTAGGGTTGTGTTGGGGCTCCATAAGTTACGGTGGGCGGGTCATTTAATCCGTATGGATGAGGATGATCCCACCCAGAAGGTCTATGAGGACAATATCTATGGTAGAAAAAGAAGACGAGGCAGACCCTGCCTGAGATGGAGCGATGGCGTAGGTCAGGACGCCAGACAGCTTTTAGGGATATCGAATTGGTAGACCTGGGCACAAAACCGGGATGTCTGGAGTTCCTTATTAAGGTAGGCCTAGACCTGATACCGGTTGTTGCGCCGTTGATGATGATGAATGTCGAGGTAGATAGCCTGGGGTCCACTTTGAATGTAGGGGTTTATTCACCTACAAGACCACTAGTCTGCTCAAGGCAATGGCATACATTAGGTAGACAAGTGTTAAACCTACTAACCCATGAAAGCTAGTTGCTATTATGCGATTAACACTAAACTATATATCATGTGGACATCACGCTCTCGCAATGGTTAAGGTTAATTTCCTTTAATTTTTGCTCGAATAACAAAGGCTTGTTTGCAACGTCTCTAGTTTTCTCTCTGTTTTGGAGAGGTCGGTCCGGGGAATATCCATGTCCCGTCCCAATATTTGCGATGAACCTGCAAAGACCACAACCCTAATCTCGTCCTTCTAGACTTATTTTCTACTACGGTATCATAACTGTTGTTGTAACTGTTGTTACAGGAGGCAACTTTCCCTTCCCTTCTCTCAAAAATATTTCTTCCTATAGACAATCTGTAGAAATTCGAATACGTTTTTCGACCGCAAAGAAAACTCATTTAATTTTTTTTTCCAAAATAGTGTATTTCGTAAGTCACTTTGTTCAGTTTTCCGTTTAAGCAGCAGCCTTCTTCTTCCAAACACCATCATATCCCCAGGCTGGAGAAGCATAAGCGTGTCCCCATCCAGCTCCGTATCCCCAACCGTTTCCGTAACCAGCTACAACTGGAGCGCTGTAGGCAGCGTGGAGTGGAGCGACAGCAGCATGTCCCCAACCAGCAGTGGCAAGTGGAGCAACGGCGGCAGCATGTCCCCAACCACCATATCCCCAACCTCCGTATGGAGCAACGTAGCCAGCTGAAGCGGCGCCGATCAAAGCGAGAGCCAAAAGTACGAATTTCTGTAAAAGGATCAACAAAAATTAGGAAACTTATATTTTCTTAACTAAGACCATTCATACCATTTTGATTTTTTGTGGTATCCTGGATAAGTAATTCCTGAATGATGAATTCTACTGGTAGACGCACGTTTATATACAATTTCATTTCTGCGAATTGTTTTCAATCCCACCATTATCTTATTGTAAAATTTTGAAGATTGTAACGAATTTCGCATACAAATGACAAATTTTTACTTTCGAAAAAATAGGCCGGTTTCTAGATAAAGATTCTACGAAGAAGGAGTTCATGTCCGGATCTTGAACAGTAAACTTCAACAGACTCTGATTTCCATAATTGTTTGTTTTGATTCAAAATTGCTTTGAAAAATATTCAAAATGGATGAAGACAACCATGAAAACAACTGGCTAACATATGATGGAATCTCGTGCATCGTCTTTTACAATAAAATCGATTAGCATCTTCATTAGACATTTTTCAATGCTATCTAAGCCATTTCACGTGTTGTTATTTTCATGGAGTTAGTTCTAAAATATGGAATTAATTAATGTGGTAGGATAGATTTCACAGATATGAAAGATCTTACTTTTCCACCTATAGGTCATTTACGCACGCAGCAATTTATATTTTAAGTAGGTGTGCCATTAATTGATTTTAAAAAACTGTTAATTTATCCATCATTACAGATAGATGGAGATAGAGTGTGTGAGCTTGGCAGAATAGGCAGAAATCAAAATAACTGACACTCCTGGAAAGATGAGAACAAAACTTGGTAATTTCCCTGAAAACTAATGACGAAAGCTAATGTTGGTGGCTTTTCAAAACCGGCGCTTTTAGGATGAGATCTGGATTAATTAATTACCAGACAATTCTAACCTGCTCACGGTACTCAGTGCAGAGAGAGAGAGAGAGTTAGAGAATTGAAGAGGGAAGATGAATAAAGTCAGTGAAAGGACTAAACCTGACCAAATTGCAGATAAGATCTAGGAAACAAAAAGGGAAAATGCAACATACTCGTTCAGTGAATTCTTCAATCGTGTTATCGGCAAAGACAAACCATTATCATCATCAACGGCGCAACAGCCGGTATCCGGTCTAGGCCTGCCTTAATAAGAAACTCCAGACATCCCGGTTTTGCGCCAAGGTCCACCAATTCGATATCCCTAAAAGATGTCTGGCGTCCGAACCTACGCCATCACTCCATCTCAGGAAGGGTCTGCCTCGTTTTCTTTTTCCACCATAGATATTGTCTTTATAGAATTTTCGGGCTGGATGATCCTCATCCATTCGTATTAAGTGACCCGCCCAGTGCAACCTATTGAGCCAGATTTTCTCCACAACCTGATGGTCGGGGTATCGCTCATAGATTTCGTCGTTATTTAGACTACAGAATTGTCTATCCTCATGTGGGGGGCCAAAAATTCTCCGGAGGATTCTTCTCTCAAACGCGCCCAATAGTTCGCAATTTTTCTTGCTAAGAACCAAGGTCTCCGAGGAATACATAAGAACTGGAAAGATCATTGTCTTGTAAGAGCTTTGACCCTAAGGTGAGATGTTTCGAGCGAAACAGTTTTTGTAAGTTGAAATCAGCTCTTTGGGCTGCCAACCCATGCGCGGATTTCATCTTCATAGCTGTAATCGGTTGTTATTTTCGACCTTATGGCGCGATAAGACCCGATCGAACCGTCGGTTTTTTAATTTCATTTTTCAGGTTTCAGCTGGCATTTTGTTTTATCTCGTTGGGCTTATGCGAATCCTCATGTTTGTGTGGATATTTCCAAGATCGTGAGGAATCGAAGTGCTTAAGGCCCCCCCCCCCCCCCAACATTACCGAGCCTGGATAGCAGAGAGGCGTGCAAGCACTTATCGAGCAGGACTTTCATAGAGCTCCAGTATTTATGGGCAGACCTTCACGGTCAACTTAGCCAATTTCTTTTATGTTATGGGATAGTATTTGACCATCGCGATTCCCCTTAGTTCATTACCTCTTCCACGGGGCATACAACACAGCTGCTCTATGTAGATGATGTCTTCTGTCCTCTCAGAACAAGACTGACGTGAGGCAAATGGTGATCTCATGCAACACACTCGACTGCTAAATCTGCTGAAAATGGTGTCTCTGACGACGGGGTCCATATGGTATCACACCTTCCATTGAATAGAATAATGTTATTCACTTTGTTATTCACATTGATAATAGTTCACTGGCTTTGATGGATCTAAAAATCAAAGTCAATGAAAAACGACACAAAGAATAATCAGAACAGCAACAGTGACCCATTCAATATTTTAGTAAAGTTTTCAAGTCAATTTTTTAAGGGGACAGTAGCATGCTGGTCTCAAGCACATGTAAAGGGGGAGGGTTTGAAGCAACGTACTTTACACTATCTTCAGTAAAACAAAAATAAAATGCTGATATCAGGGAAAGAAATAAATAAAGTGTGCGAGTTATTCCACTATGCTAAATCCTACCTGATCTCTCTTGGTGACAGGTCCTGCGACAGCCCGACCAAGAAAATGCATCTAATGTCGCATACAACATGATCGGGTCGAGTAACAAGCCTCGCAAAGATGCTAGGGCGTCCACCTCACTCGACGCGGTAGCTCGGGCCCCGGTCCCGTCGAGAAAGGGGCGATCGTTCTTCACGCATGGACGGCATAGGAGGTAAGTAAGTTAGTTCCGAGCAAAAAAATAAGTGTTGGCGCCCTAACTGAAAAGATCAAGGAACTCGCAAGAGCCCTTCGGAAAAGCCGCATTCATATCTGCGCTCTGCAAGAAACCCGATGGTCTGGTGCCAAAAACTGCGAACTAGAACGCGAACGCGACAAAAATGGCTATAAATTTCTCTGGCTTGGTAACCCAGAGAATTTACGTGGCGCCATTAAAAAAGTCAAACGATTTGAAGACCGCCTAATGAAGCTGAGGGTGGAGAGCATATAATCGATAATACGAACACCCATGACCTTATACGTATGAATATATGGTTTATTATACGATTGTCTCATCTTCCTACGTTTTATATTAGACATAGTAAAATGCAAATCGACTAAATTCTCATAAAACGCCGACGTTTTAACACCATCACTGATTACAAAGCCGTTCCTAATGAGACCATCGTACCTCAACATCGGCCACTGATTGGCGTCCTGCGAATCAAGCCACCGATAAAACAGCGTGAGGAACGCACTGGTCCGTCACGCATTAAATGATGGCAATTTCGTGAAAAGATACAAGAAATGATCTCACTCACTCACTCACTCTCTATAACAAGTTTCTCGACGATAAAATGCTCGCCAGTTGGCAAATTTATAAGAATGCCAACTGGGAAGCAAAGAAAGCAGTCGCTGTCACCCGAGCGGACCATTACAAAAATCTTTACGATAAACTGGACACTCGGGATGGTGAGGGAGATCAGTAAAGATTTGCCAAAAGCCGAAATGAACGTACATGGGATATCGAACACTTCTGTTCCGTTAATGACAAGAATGGTACTTTGCTACTGACCGTCGAGCCACGATGGATAGATGACGAGAATAGCAGAATGAGCAGATTTCAACTAAAGAATTTGTTCAGCCTCCACTTCTACAATCATTGCCAATTTTTGGAGCGCGTCAGCGCAGCTGGCGGCAAGCCTGTCAGCCGAATGAAAACCAAGTAACCGAGAAGAACCTCCATAGTAGTTGCACCGGAAGATGCTGTATCACATTGGTTTGTCGGCCTTGATGCAGTAGGCGAATGCTTCAAAGGCCTAATTAGGACGATCAGACCCAAGTCTGCGCGGGGACTCATCTGAAGTGGCGATAGGTCACGATACCTTACCAGGGGTATACTGGTACCATAGGAACCGGGATAAACCGTGAATTCACATACTTCAGAAGAATTCCTGCTGTATGTGCGTTCAGCTCGGTTGTTCGGTTGGCACTCTAGTGGAAGCTTCATGGGGGCTGTTGGTTACGTTCAAGCGAACAGAGACCTCCATACCTCGATGTGGTGTTGCGTTTCAAGACGTGTCCCATACTCCTTAGTTTGGTAGAGATTTAGGAAGGTATTGCATTCACCAGTATAAATGTTGAGCCATGCACTCGGTGTAGACTGGTACCGTTGTAGCTTGTTGCAGCGGGGCTCTGATTGTGGTCACAAAATCAATCCATATTTTAAGAAGACCGTGGGATTGAGTCCCTGAGACAAGTACCCACGTAAAACCATAAAGACGTAACTGGCAGCGCAACTAAAGTCGAAGAAACAATAAAACGAATGAAATCGGGGAAAGTAACATGACCAGACGACATCGCATCTGAGCTCTAAAAAGCGAAGAACTGGGATCCAACACTGTGGCCCAGTGAATTCTGTAATCGGGTTATTGAGAAAGGTAGAACACCATCTGACTGGTAAGAAAGTACCACAATTACAATTTGGAAAAAGAAAGGTAGTCCATCAGAATGTTCAAATTACCGTCCGATCCGGTTACTTTGCCATACCGGATTTTTGAACGCATTCTTGACAACCGTATTCGCGAAATCATTGAAATAACCGTTAATCAAGCCGAATTCGTCAAGAACTGCGGAACTACTGACGCAATACACGCTGCACGGTTACTCATGAAGAAGCATTGTGAGAAGCATTACCTTCTTTACATTACATTTCTGGATTTTGAGAAAACGTTTGACCGTATGCCACACGAACTCATCTGGAATGCAATTACTCTACCATGATCCGAAAAGTAAAGTTCGAAATGTGGTGGGTGTATCAAAATCGCTTCGTGTCTCCGGTGGTGTTCGTCAAGGAAGCGCTCTCCCCACTCCTCTTTGTTCTTGTTATGGACTCTGTCACACGGGAAATCTAATGTTCAGCGCCCTATACACTGCTTTATGCTGATCACTAAAAACACTGGGCAGACGATCACTAAAAACATTTTCCAAAAAGCGGAATGATCGCCTCATGCAAAACGGTCTATGATTGAATCTGAAAAAAACTGAATTTTTGACGACTGATCCCCATGAAACAGGCACAGTCACTGTCAGGGGTAGTAGCCGGCCCAGAACGAAGCGATTTAAATATATCGGGTCAATGCTATCAGCCAATGGGGAACAGCGTTATGAAATTTTTTCACGTCTTAGTAGCGCAACCTGGATGAAGCGATTTTCCACAACTGGTGCTCTTTGTGATCGACGTACCAACGAATGTCTTAAATCTAAAATTTACTGCAATGTCGTCCGTCCTGTCCCTCTCTATGGTTCTGAGGGTTGGCCAACAATAAACGGCGTCTTGCGGAAATGAAGACGAAGATATCATGCTGGACTAGTGGCGTGACACATTTTGATCACATCCGAAATGAGAAAATCCGCGATTGATACGGAATTGCGCCGATTGTGGAAAAACTGCGAGACATGGTATGCTCATGTAATTCACGCTAAGGACTAAGGACTTACGAACCGAGCAAAAGCTGAAAAAAAAAAAAAATTAGTGTATGGTAATTTGCGGATCGAGCGATAATCAAAAGGCCATCTAGAGTGGCCGCAGTCGACGGAGTTGAATCGGGGAGAACTATTGGCCGTGAAGATCCACTCGCAAATCCTGAAATTTCACTAAACTGTTCCGGCGACAAGTGCTTACTTGTCTCTAGCCCAGCTTGAGAATACAGGTAGCCTTTCGAACACTCCAGTCCAAATATAAATGGTGCCCAACGTTGCGGTGAACCCCAAAGGCTACGCCTCATGAAAATCTGAGGCAGGAAAAGCATCGATTGAAAGTACAATCCTTCATGGATTTTCTTCCTCTAACACGGAAATCAGTTCGGGAGCTCTACGGCTCCACACGCGCATTCGAACTGTCACAACTCTCGGGTCTATTTCGAATTCCGATCCGGACTTAAGCATTATCTCAACAACACGTGAAGTTTAATTGAATAACATGTGAGGCACTGAAGTGTTCAAAGCATCCCTGCACATTCTGGAGCTTGGCTAGCAAAGTGATAAGAAGGACTAACTGACTCGTTAAAGCTCCAATATTTGCTGGCGAACCTTCACGGTCAATTTCGACAACTTTTTAGCGGTTTTGGGATAGCTCTCCCCTCTTGGTCGACTGATGCCCATCAAAATTAAACCCTGCTCGAACTTAGTAATATAACACTCGAGAAAAGTGTTAATTTCACACTCTCGGTATTCGCGGATTAGAAAAAGGAGAACTCGCACAGCTCAAGCCAAGCCTGAGATATTTCATTCATTTATGCTCGTATTCCACTCCCTAATTTTCCCGACGCTTGAAATATGTATGTGGAATGTTACACTGAATTAAGACGATTCGTGTGAATTTTCCGTAATCACACTAGCAATGTGATGTATTCAATATTCTTCAACATATTTCAAGAACATGCAAATTATCTCACATATGTAGTCACACAGTTTCCTTTTCTAGGACTACCCAATGAACGATCCAGTGAATATCTACATTCCCTTACGACACCTGTGGCGAGTTTCGATGGACGAAGAGCGTACCTGAATGGTGATCTCATGAGTAGAAAACTTCTGCTAATTAGATACGATGTGGGATTAAATTTTACTCCTTCAGGATCAGCTGGCAAGTTTCACACAACTGAACACCATAACATCGGTTATCCCGAGGTGCTCATAGGTCTCATACCACATACCCTCCAAATATGACAACCAGATAAGCCATTAAAGCACCAGCTAAGGTAAAGTTATTTCCCCATACACAAAGGTAACTATCACCAAAACAGGACTAACCAATTTATGGAAGATTAAATACATTTTTGTACCCTAAAGAAAACTAAGTAATTTTTTGCAAAATAATATATTTGGTAAGTCAGTCAGTTCAGTTTTCCGTTTAAGCAGCAGCCTTCTTCTTCCAAACACCATCATAACCCCAGGCTGGGGAAGCATAAGCGTGTCCCCATCCAGCTCCGTATCCCCAACCATGTCCGTAACCAGCTACAACTGGAGCGTTGTAGGCAGCGTGGAGTGGAGCGACTGCAGCGTGTCCCCAACCGGCAGTGGCGAGTGGAGCAACAGCGGCAGCATGTCCCCAACCACCATATCCCCAACCTCCGTATGGAGCAACGTAGCCAGCTGAAGCGGCGCCGATCAAAGCGAGGGCCAAAAGGACGAATTTCTGTAAAAGGATTTATGAAAATTAGGAAATTGTTATATTTTCTTAACTTAAACCTTTCATACCATTTTGAGTTTTTGTGGTATTCTGGATAAGTTATTCCTGAATGATAAGCTTTGATCGTAGTCGCAAGTTTATATACAGCTTGGCTTTTGCGAAGTATTTTCGATCCCACCAAAATATTCAATATTTGGGGAAAATTTTCAAAATAGAACCACATATTTCGCATATAAATGACAAATTTATGCTTTCAAGAAAATAGGCTGGTTTCCTGACAAGTATAATAGGAAGTACTTATTTGAAACTAAAAGTGTAAAAGAAAAAAGTGTCATTTCCAATAGAAAAAATTAATTTACTCATTAAGTATTTGATAATGTTGTTTATCTTTCATTTTTTCACATTTTAAGGAGCAGGTTCTAAAAGACAGAATATATTAATCTGGTATTTCAGGGGTTTGAATGATTCTGCTATTAAATTTCTAGGTCATTTACGCACGCAACACGAGTATTCTAAGTAGGTGTGGCACTGGTTGGTTTCAGATAGTATTAATTAATCCATGATAAGAGATAACCAGAAATCGGGTGTGTGTATATGGGCTTGTTCGTTAGGAAAACAAGGAAGTTAAAATAATCAAGAATTCCAAAGGGAATGGAGAGAAGACTTCTTGCTTTCATTTAGTCCAATGATTTAAGAGCGTACAATCCAAAATAAAACATTTAACACCATACTTTTCCCGAAAAACAAGGAGATCCTTATTTATTAATTATATTTACTTGATACGACCATCAACAGATAGGAACCAAGAGGATCAGCGATGTATTGATTAGTTTACAAAGCACCCCTCTCTTTATTTTAAAATGTGTCTAAATGTCCTCATTGAGAGCAAGACGTACAGGGGTAGATTATAGACAGTAAAACACTCCCAGCTTTTTTTAAGGCACATAGTCAGTCATCTTTAAAAGATATTAGCCCCGAGTACGTGGCATATCTGCTGGCCCATTAAAACTTCCCTTTTGCCGTACAGCCTCTAAGAAGTGTTACATCGAGGGGCAATTTCAGTTTATGCTAGCTTTGTTTCCCTTCTTCCAATAGCCGACTTCGCAACTGTACCTTTTTGTAATACACCCTTTTCTAAGTAGGTCCCCATAAAGACGATCGCATCCAAATTACCGTGGCTTGAAAGTAAATTTCATGCCAGTAATCAAGGTTCCCGGTATGCTCATCTCTTCGCACAGAGGTAAGTACAACTGCAGAATACCTGTTTTAGATCTTCCAGTATGGGGTGTGTTAATATTAATCCCCCAATCTCAGGGGGTACTTCTCAACCGCACTCTTTTTTAAGGTATATATAAAACAAAACCATCTGTATGTCTGCCTATCTATGTGTCTGTCTGTAGCGCCTTTTGTCTCAGAAAGGATTGGTACGAAATTTGATAAAAAGGTGAGACCTGCGAATCCCATTACATGCAGTGAGTAACATAGTTCCACTTTGAGTTCAAGGGGGGTCCCCATATATCCAAAAAAGGGGGCCGACATCTTTTTTCACTGATTATTGATGTGGGGTATAAATTTAAAGGTTTCGATTAGTACTTTCCGCAGCCGATATTTGTTTTGACATTGGATCAAAGGGGAGGAGTACGATTCCGAAAAGGGTCAGTTACTTCAAGATTCAAGTGTCTTAAAAGGAATATGGTTGGCCATTCACATGATATCTAAGCCTCAAAATGCGCTCCATACCGATACCTGTTTGAAAAAAGTTATTTATTATAAGTATATTTTCTATAAGTTGGCTGAGTACCCGCCTTAATTTTATCCGAAAATTATCAGTAACATAGGCTATACTATTAAGCGCAATACTACCAAGTTCGGAGGAAATCGCACTATTACTAACAGGAAGATAATAAGTCAAAGTTATCACTTTTGTGTTTCCTATCTGGACGTAACTTTATCCTAGCCTTTCCACTGTGTGCAGATTACTAGTTTAAATTAACTAGGCTTTTAATTTTGCTCCGGCAGCCATCAACTTTGGACCTTTTTCGCTTGAACATTTGATCCTTAGCAATTTTAATACGCCTGCACATGGCAAGTTGCCTCCACTAGAACGAAGAATCATTTCGAAGTGAATTTGAATTTTTTCTTGCTATTTCTTTTCATTTTTGTTGTTGACGCTCTTCTATCCACTATCCACTGATTCCTTCACATGTTTGCATTCGCAATAAGTGGAAAGTCATTTCTTCTTCAACTGTATTTATACTAAAAGTCAAGGTGCTTTTCATATTGTTGTTGTTTTTGTCCCCTGAGATTCGGCAGGCTAATAGTCCAACATGTAAGGATCTCTACTCAAAAATATTTATTGAAGCTTGAAAAACTTATCTATACTATCTATCTTCCAAACCTAACTTACAAGTGTAGAGAGAGTATGTAATGATAGCAACCTTCTCTTCAATGTGGGACTTGCATTCCATCCGGACCAACCACCGCACAGGCAGACCCGTGGCGTATGAACGCAGCATTAGTTACCAGGAACAGAAAACCTCTCGATTTGAGGCTCTCCACCGCCCCGCCCAGATTGATACAAATCAACTTCAACCATTGCGGGGGGAAGTCGAGTGACCAACGGCAAAATCTTAATTCAAATCTTCGCGGAGTTAGGCATCGTACTCGCCATTTTGGATGCGTGCCCAACTTCCGAGGCAGAGGACTAGGCTCAATCGTCGATCTAACTTACCTCAGTAGCTCGTTGGCGAGAGGGATGGTCTGGCGGGTGAATAAGCGCTATACCCCCAGTGACCATCAGGCCATCTTTCTCGAGATCAAGAACGGGGGAGGCGACAGTCGAGTCAGCATCAAAAGCGGAAAAACCAGGATAGTTGGGTGGTCCACTGGAGCTTTCGAGGAAGAGATATTCCTGGCGGGTTTAGAAGGCGGTTACAACCCGAGAGAACGGCGCTGGAAAAAGTGAACCAATTATGTCAACAGATAACTGACTCCTGCGACTCTGCAATACCGCGACGCAAGTTGCATCACAGTAGGAACCAACCAACAAATCACGCTGTCTGCGAGCGAGTATGCTTTGCCAAAGGAACAGAGGGAAGCCAGAACATCAGCAGTCGGAGAAAGAGTACCTAGATCTTCGAAATAGCCTTAAGAAGACTATACGGGAAAGTAAGCCGAATTGCTACAAGCAGTTGTGCCGTCAAGCAAATACAAACCCGTGAGGCGCTGCTTACAAGGTTGTAATGAATAAGATTCGTGGACAAAAATCACCCCGATTGACGTGCCCGCCAGTCTTGTTCAAAATAATCGCAATCCTTTTCCCACAACAAGAAGAAAGCGGACCACATCCAATGGTTAAACAGGACGTCTTCACAAACAACCCGGGATTGCCGAGGAGGAACTACGGGAGATCTGTGGACGAATTGGGGACAATCAGGCTCCGAGATTTGACTGGATTCCGAACAAAGCCCTGAAGTTTGTTGTTAAAATCAGGCCCGCATGGTTTATAAGTACATTTGAATCATGCATGAAGGAGTGTTTCCCGCTCAGTGAAATAGACGGAGGTTGGTTCTGTTACCGAAGCCCCAAAAACCACCTGGCGCACCCTCTTCATATCTCCCTATCTGACTAGACACTATGGAGAAAATGTTGGAGTGAGTGATACACAACAGGCTGCGTCTGTTCATCGAGCTAGCGGATGTTCTATCGGAACAGCAGTATGCGCGGTCCACGATTGATGCCATTGCAATGGTCGTTGACATGACCAAGGAAGTATCGGCCGGTGGTAAGTACTGCGCGGTGGTAACGCCGGAAGTTAGGAATGCCTTTAATTCAGTCAACGGATTAAGGGCACCCTGGCTAAACTAAGTGTCCCTGGTTATAATAATAATAATCGTTGGCGCAACAATCCATATTGGATCAGGGTCTTGAAGTGTGTTAGAGAACTTCATTCAAGACTGTAACGGCACAGTACAGTACATTGTAGGGGGCAACCTGGTCAGCATTGCACTCGCCCGAGGTTATTACCCTGATTTGACTCAGGTACTCATTCACAGCTGAATCGAGTGGTATCGGACGTCAAATCACAATACAAAACCCAATGTCACCGGTGAGATTTGAACCGCGACCTTCCGTATGACAGCCTCGTGCTCCAACCACTCAGCTATCCGGACTCGGACACGGACAAATGTCACTGGTAACTTAGCTAGAATAATCGAGAGTTACCTTTCTGAGAGACTTCTTTGGTACGAGACGGACGACGGACCGAAAGAATATATTGTGACAGCAGGTGTTCCCTAAAGCCTTGTACTAGGGCCTGCTGTGGAATATAATGTATAACGGAGTGCTCGGCCATGGCGTGCCCAGGAAGGCAACATTGATTTGTTTTGCGGACGATCTGTCACTGATAGTAGATGCGAAAGATCACCAGGACGTGGAACTATATGTAAGTGCAACCATTCATGCCATCAAAGATGCCATCCAAATGATGAAATTGGACCTAGCGGAAGATAAAAATTCTTCTCTCGAACGCGGCCAAGAGCTCGCAATTTTTCCTCCTAAGAACCCAACTCTCAGAGCAATACATAAGGACTCGCAAGATCGTTGTCTTGTACAGTAAGAGTAAAGCTCTTCCTACAGTGAGACATTTCGAGCGGAACAGTTTTTGTAAGGTGAAATAGGCTCTGTTGGCTGCCAACAACTGTGCGCGGATTTCATCTTCATAGCTGCTATCGGTTGTGATTTAATAATGAACGAAATTATTCTTGCCGTTTTATCAGCGCGGTTTGATGTTGATGGTTGGTTGATTTTTGGTGTTGATACTGCCATCATATATTTTATTTTGCCCTGATTGATGTGGAGCCCAAAATCTCGCGCCACCTGCTCGATCTGGAAGAAGGTAGTTTGTATGTCACGGGTCGTTCTTCCAATGATGTCAATATCGTCAGCATAGGCCAGCAGTTAGATGGGCTTAAAGAGGATCGTGCGTCATGCATTTACCAGGTTAAAGAGGACGCGTGATAGGGCATCCCCTTGTCGTAGACCGTTGTTGATGGCGAATGGTTTTGAGTGTGATCCTGCTTTTTTTATCTGGCCTCGCACATTGATCAGGGACAGCCTAGGCAGTCTTATTAATTTCGGCGGAATATCGAATTCTCTCATGACCGTGTACAGTTTTACACGACCTGACAAGATAGCGGGTAATATCTCATAGATGGTACTCAGCAACGTGATACCTCTATAATTGCTGCACTGCGTGATAATACCTATTTGCCAGTCGTCAGGCATTGATTCGCTGTCCCACTCCTTGAGTATAAGTTGTTGAACCGCTTGGTGTAATTGGTTGCCTCCATATTTAATCAACTCCATCGACTCCTGGCGACTTATGATTTTTAAGCCGATGTGTTTTGGAGGGCTTCAGTGTTAACTCTCACCTGATTGTCAGAGGTGATTCTGGGTGATGTTTTTATTCGAACTCGGAGCACCATGCCAACGAGATACTGATCCGAGTCTATATTGGCCCCCCTATATGTTCTGACATTCATCCAGGCTGAGAGTTGGCGGCGTTCGATCAGCACGTGCTCAATTTGCATATGCAGTGGTCCCGTCTAAAGAGGCCCACGTATGTTTGTGGACCGCTTTCCGTGCACATCAGATACTTCCAACAACCATTTCGTGTGATACTGCTTGGATAATCCGCCGTCCATTATTATTTGCATTTTGATGTAAGCTGTGTGAACGTATCGCCTGAATAAGGGCTCCATCTCTACTTGGGTGTTAATCCCCAAGTATGATTTTGATATCATATCTGGGACAGGCTTCGAGCGTTCATTCTACTGCCTCGTGGAATATATCTTTCTCCGACTCCTCAGTCTTCTCTGTGGGGGCGTAAACGTTAATGAGGTTTATATTTCTAAATTTTCCTCGCAAGCGCAGAGTGCATAGCCGTTCGCTTATATTTTCCATGCCGATAACAGCAATTTTCATTTTTTGGCTGACTAAGAAACCTATTCCGAGTACTTGGTTTACTGGATGGCCACTATAATATATGGTGTAGTGATTCTTCCCCGGGAAACCGGTCCGCGTCCAACACATCTCCTGCAACGCTGTTACATCAACCATATATTGGGAAGGGGTATCGGCCAACTGCTCAGCAGCTCCATCTCTGTACAGGGGCGCACGTTCCATGAGAAAATGCGCAAATCGTTATTCTTTTGTCGTTGCAGGGTTCGTCGTTGTGTTATCCGTCTTGTCCGAGGCTCCTGTTGTAGCTTCATAACTTTGGTTTTCCATGTGGGGTTGTCGCTGGAAGCAGCGACGTCAATAATGAAAGGAACAGGGAAGGGAGTGGAGTTGTAGTCAAAAACCGCGTATGCAGCGAACGGCCATGCTGTCACCGCATGCATTGGTTATGCGCTATGAAAACTGTGCTTTTCGTATCTGCAAATTTCTAGAAATGTTTCCTTTCAAAAGCTTTGGCCTACCTGCCAACTACCCTGACAGTCTTGTTTGGAGGCGACTTTGGAGTACTGTTTTCGCCGCTGCTAATATCGAGAAAGATAACTTGGTGGTCACTGTGAAGATAGGCTGGCGTACTTTCAGCTGACAAGCGAATTTAGTTCCTCCATCTTTCTATGTGATACATGACTAACAGCAGCATCAGGAGTAATTTATAGGGATTTCAATACGTTTTTCTATCGCAAAGAAAACTCGTTAAATTTTTGTTTGCAAAATAGTATATTTGGTAAGTCAGTCAGTTCAGTTTTTCGTTTAAGCAGCAGCCTTCTTCTTCCAAACGCCATCATATCCCCAGGCAGGGGAAGCATAAGCGTGTCCCCATCCAGCTCCGTATCCCCAACCATGTCCGTAACCAGCTACAACTGGAGCGTTGTAGGCAGCGTGGAGTGGAGCGACGGCGGCATGTCCCCAACCAGCGGTGGCGAGTGGAGCAACGGCGGCAGCATGTCCCCAACCACCATATCCCCAACCTCCGTATGGAGCAACGTATCCGGCTGAAGCGGCGCCGATCAAAGCGAGAGCCAAAAGGACGAATTTCTGTAAAAGGATCAACGAAAATTAGGATATTGTTATAGTTTCTTAACTGAGACCGTTCGTACCATTTTGAGTTTTTGTGGTATTCTGGATAAGTAATTCCTGAATGATAAATTCTACTGATAGACGCACGCTTATATACAGTTTCGCATTTGCGAATTATTTTCAGTCCCACTATCTTTTTTTTCTGATTATAAAATTTTCAAGATTGTTACGCATGCAAACGCATGCAAATGACCAATTTTATTTTTGGAAAAGTAGGCCAGACTACACATTCGCAAGAATTCATAGGAAGTATATGTCGAGGACAGAATTCGAAGATACAAAACATAAACATGGTTTCCATTAGTGTTTGTTTTAATTTAAGATATTTTAAAAGTATGACAAATGGACCAAAATAGATACTTATGTGCCAACTTATGTTATTGGCGAAGCTCCTGAAGAATTTGAGCATTTGAGCATTTATTTATTTAAAATCGATCCGATTAAGCACCCTGTTGAGCCTTTCACTATGTAGGTTAAAACTTACTTTTCTTTTGACTTGTGATTCAGTAATCAGTTATTTTAAGCAGATGTGTTATTAAAATATTAGGAGTACATCAGAATAACTGTCTATATTGTTAGATATGCACTCATTAGAGTATGCACATATAGGAATATTTGAGGGCATGAAAATAGGAACATTTGTATATTTAAATGGGCAATCCAAAGAGCTGTCAACAAGGATATGAACAAGGATAAAATAAAGTACATCTAGCCCTCAAGACTTAACTGAGCTTACGGATCTGTCTTGTTTTCTAACAGACAAAACAAAATTCAAGGGTTCAAAGACCGATATCTGGTTTAGGTCTGCTTTACTGGAACTCTATTGTTTTACGCTGATGTCTGCAAATTTGATATGCCTAGCAGATGCTATCATGTTGGCTTATGACTCCATCTGAAGCATGTCTTCTTTAACTTTTGAAAAAAAAGCTAGAAGTCCAGCTTTACCAAAGTTTTAGCATCAGGCTATTTTTGTGCCAACATATGGATAAGGAATGTCGGTAGTCCCCCCTCTCCCCGAATTCATTGTGATTGCTCTACCTGAACTTTTAATATCCCTAACCATGGCTTGTCTTCAAAAGGTGCTAATCCATATATAGGGCAGATTTAGTTTGAACTTGCTTTATGACCTGGACTTATTAAATAAAGCAAAAACGACTTAATTTTCGGGGAATTTTTGTATCCCCTTCAAAATAAAATCCAGCTAAAGCAACATACGTGTGCAAGCGTTTCACCTATCTGTCCATACACTGCTGGTAGGATTACTTTTAGTTCTCTGGTCCCATTCTGTTTTTTTTTTCGCTTCGGCTCATCTTCTAAGCGTCGCTCGGGTGATTGTTGACTTGTCTCCATATCAAACTCGTAAACCAAAGTCTTCTTCTTCTTCTATTTTTTTCAGCGTTTGTCCCGTCCATGAAGGGTTTGTATTTCGATGTCAATTTCCAAGAAATTCAGATCTCTTTGGCAACCCGGGGTGCGACACGTGTCATACGTAAAATTGCAGAAGAAACCGGTATACTACTTAAAACAAAACAAAAGTAATGCTATGTGATTTATGGGTAAACAACACTACTATAATCTAGTGATAGCAAAGTTGCCCGGAGGTAACTACGTTCCATTACCAGTATAAATAAAACGTGTATAAAAGTATCTAGTGGTTGAAAACCCAGCCCAGCTTTGGATGCCAAGCCCCTTTTTACAAAGAATCCAATACCAACCAAAAATACATAAATTTGGCAGCAAATGCCAAAAATTGGGGACTACCTTTGGAAACAGCAATCGGTCGAAAGATTGAGTGTAACGGGAGGCTTTAACTGAGAAAGATTGCTAAGTGTCATTTGACGTCACAGCTTTATTCCCCAGTAGACCGGTAAAAGGGTCGACGTCAGAATGAAGAAAAAAAGCAAAACAATGTAGAAGGTTGGCCTTCCCCTGTATGAATGAAATAATCAAGGGAAAATATTTTAAGACAACTTCGGGCGCAGCGATGGGCAATCCTCTCTCCCCATTGTCAAGTGAACACTTTATGGCATCATCACGGCCAAATATATGGCTCAGGTACTTGGATGACATATTGGCCGTCACCCCAAAACAAGTATCAAAAATATGTTGAATATGCTAAATCCAACAAATAACTTTCACTCATGAGTTTGAAGTTAACAACCAGTTACCTTTCTTGGATATGTTAATCAAAATATCCAACGGACAGGTTTTTTCTTCTGTTTACAGGAAACCTACCAGCGGACAATCCAGCCACTTCATTCTGTGGTTACCAACTTAAAATGGCAGCCTATGGTACGATGCATCACCGCCACCTAACAATTCCACCCGCAGGGGAGGAGGAAAGAGAAAAGCAATATATCATGGACACTGTAAGGAAGAAGCGATGTAAAAACTGTTGAAATATGGCCGTCAGTTGTACCATCTTTTTATTGACTTTAAATTTATCTATGATAGCATAGCCAGGGTAAAACTGTACACGAGAGAATTCGGTATTCCAACGAAATTGACTAGACTGACTAGGCTGACCCTGACCAATGTGCGAGGCCAGATAAAAGCAGCAGGATCACTCTCGAGACCATTCGACACCAATAATGGTCTACCACAAGGGGATGCCCTACCATGCGTCCTTCTTAACCTGGCCCTCGAGAAAGTGATCCGTGATGCTGATATAAATGCAAAAGGTACGATCCTCTTTAAGTCCACCCAACTACTGGCCTATGCTGACGTTATCGGCATCATGGGAAGAACGAACCGAGACGTACAAACTGCCTTCATCCAGATCGAGCATGCGGCGATTGAGGCGAGATCTTGGGCTGCACATAAATGAAGGCAAGACAAAGTATATGGTGGCAACGTCAGCACCAAAAACCAACCAACCGACAACATCAAACCGCACTGGTCAAACGGGAAGAATAAAGATAGAAAACTACAACTTTGAGACCATTGATAATTTCTCCTATTTAGGACGATAATTTCTCGTATCTAGCTACGATTATGAATTTCGCGTACGGTTGTTGGCAGCCTATTTCAGCTTGCAAAAACTGTTTCGCCCGAAATATCTCACCATAGTGTCTTACTGTAGAAGACTATGATCTTGCCAGTCCTCATGTATTCCTCGACCAGAATTCTTAGGAAGAAAAATTGCGAACCCTTGGCCGAGTTCCAGGGAAGAATCCTCTGAAGAATTTTGGGCCCCCTACATGAGGATGGACGATTCCGTAGCCTACGTAACGACGACATCTATGAGCGACACCATGACCGTCAGGTTGTGGATAAAATCTGGCTTAATATGTTATGGTGGGCGGGTCACTTAATCCGTATGGATGAGGATGATCCAGCCCAGAAACCACCACACTGGAAAATTTTGAGGGAAATGCTATTATTGTTAGCAAAGTAACACTATGCCAAATTTACCTCTTTTGGGTAAAATTGGTACTCTCTAAGAGATAAAATATTAGTACCACATTTATTACATAAAATATCAACAAAACCTTTCATATCTGAAGCACCGAACTTCCGATTTCCGAATTGTTTTAATGTATGCCAGGGTCACATCAGTCTTATCATCAACATGTCTGCAAATATCTCGCATATACTCCAAACAAGCTCTATATTCAAAATTAGATCAAGCCAAAGTGCACTAATAAAACGCTACTAATATACATATATTGATTAAAACCTTTAAGATTCTGCTAATTAGTACATTAGATCCAGAGCCATGATTCTCCTAGCATTTGTCGTCAGTCTGACTCAGCTTGCCTCTTTTTGGAAATGCGGTGTCTAAGGTGGCTAAGGCCCACGGTTTAGTTAGAGAGAAAGCGGATACCATTTGACAATAACCATTGAAAAATCTCCACGCTCTTCAGCCAAGGCAGTGTCGAGAACGTCCTCAAGAGCGAGAAGCAATATTATACCGAATACAGCCTTACCAAGCTCTGCTTTAGATTACAAATCACTCCAAGATTTTACCTCGATATAGCATGTGACATTTTGCGCCGTCATATGTATATTGCTCTGCAAATGGCTATTCATTTCTCCGCAATGCTCTTTCTATTAAAAAACATTCAAGTTAATCTCTCGTTGGCCTTGTCAAAACTCTCCTGGAAATAATTCCAAAACAAGCGGCGCTGAGATCTAAATGCACCACTCCACCCTGTTCTCAATCGTTTTCAAGGTATTCAATGCGTCCCAGGGCACGAAGTACGTAAATGCCCTCTTATATATTGCATTTAAGACGAATGGAATCTTGACACCCAAATGCTCATTTGGCAGGATCTCTTATCTCAGGATTTACGGATGAGTACAAGTAGCAACTCTACGAAGAATGTAGAGACTGCGGTGTATAATTCCATTGAAAGCCGTTAAGCCTGACGGCTTTATTCCGCACATTCAGGGCAAAAATAATTTCACTTCAGCTACCATGATCAACATGTACCCGCTAGCTATGGCGACTTACCATTTCATCTACAGGAAATGGGTTTTCAGCAAACAGTATACGGTTGAAGATGAACCATGAGAAAATACTTTTACACATCTTTCGTGTTCTGAGGTGGCAGCGAGGAAGACGGAGCAGCAATCCTGTCATCCGGACCAAAACCAAAGTGGCCGAGGAGAACCTCCACGTAGTGGCACAGGGACACGTACTCACTATGGTTTTCTGGCCATGGCGCAGCCGGCTATTGTTCCAAAGGACTAATCAGGGCGATCAGACCCGAGTCTGCACGACGACTTATGAATGGGCAATGGGTCACGAAACCTCACCAGGGGTATAATGGTACCATGGGAACTGAAATGGCTCTTGAATTCACATGCCTCAGGAGAATTCCTCTCTCATGTACGTCCACCTTGGTTATAGCAGTTGGTCTTGTGGCCTAGTAGGAGTTTCATGCAGGTTGTGGTTACGTTCAAACGAACAGAGAGCTTCCAACCTCGGCACAGTGTTGCGTTTCAACCCGTTTCGGTTAAGATTTAGCTAGGTCTTGCATCCACCACTATGAATAAATCAAGTGATGAATGCAGTATAGACTGCCACCGTTATGCTTGTCTCGACGGGGATCTGATTGTGGTTATAAAGTCAATCCGTGTCCTAAGAAGACCGTGGGGTTTAGTCAATTCGACAGATACTCACTTAGAACCACAGAGGCGTAACGGCACGTTTTATATTGTTCACCGTCGTGGATAAGGAGCCCTTATCCCTTATCCTTAGTAAACCATCGAAAAAATTACGGTCATCTACAAGTTTTCTCATTATGCCGAATGGGGTACTGAAATCGTGATTACTTTATTTGTCGAACTTCTGCCACCATGACAAGCGCAATAATAAACTATTCTTCGACGAAGGGCAGGTTACTTTCCGTTTAATGAGATTGTCCGTGGTATCGGAGCTACAACGCATCACGTTTCATCCCACTTCTAATGGAAATCAGTCCCTAAACTGCCGCCATAAGTCGGATCCTATAGCACACCTTTGGGACACGGGGGGACATATGAGAAAAGAATGCTTCTGATCGCGAAACCCCACTCAACAATATTCTCCGGCGAACTATTCAAAATGTCTATCGTAAGGTTGAAAAAGTAGCACTACTGAGCGACTAGCGAATCTTGAAGGCGTGTTGAGCTTGTGGGTTGTCGCTTTCTTTTTCTGCAATTAATTGTAGACGTAATACATAAGGGATGGTAAGCGAATATTATGTGATAAACACGCTCGAAACACACATCTGGGAGACAGATAGTGATCTGAATTAGTGCCGGGTAGGTAAAACCCAACTGGCTTTATTAGCTGGCTTAGTGATCAAACAATCGGCGTCAATAACGAGGTGGTGAAGGCGACAGAATGCCGAAACTCTGTTGCCATTGTGACCATTACATGTCGAAGTAAGGTTTTATCAGAGCTCACTTTTCCACTGAGATTAAACATCATAATCGCAATGAAAACTTTAAAAAGCCTCTTCTGGACATCATTCAGATGATCATATTTCGATTACTTCTATTCTTCATCGAAGACTGCCGATGGAGCCTGACGCCACACTATTAAGATGGCCCTCATCTCGCAGCGGAATCAAGCCGCTAATATCAATTTATAATGGACCGGAACTTGAAGGCGCCCCCTGGATTTATAAAGTAAACATAAATTTAACACCAGATCCGCTCTGGCTTTCATCAGAATTATTAGACTATAATAATCTGGTACCGCAAGATTGCCAGTAGTGCTCTTTAGAGTCCCCGCAACAACCTCGCTTAAAATCCACTGTCCTCTGAAGTTGGAGCAAGAGCGTATTTTTGAGAGACACGATACCGTCGTAGAGGAGCCTTCACTCGAATCCAACCATAAACCGTTGACGAAAGCAGAAGTTCATAGCCGGTAAATCAGTCCACCTTCGACGCTTAAATAAGATATGGAATTTGCAGGTTGGTAGTCCAAACGTCGCTAATAATTTTAGTTTAGTTTTGCGGAAAGCAGAGGTATTAACTTCCCAATTTAAAACTGAATACTATTAGGCCGAGTGAACCTACACCGATGCCTGGGTATTACACGGTTAGACGTAGGTTGTAGACGTTCGCGAACTTTTTAACTCGTCGGTCGTGAATTCACAGAAAAGCACAAATTCCACCTTATTTAACTTTGATTGCAATAGCCGAAGTTCCATTAAACTTCCCAGTATTTTACACATCAGATTTTTTGAGAAATTTAATTTTTGTGGTTTCTTGAAGTGGTCCTGGTGTTTTAAGTTTTTAGCTTCCCTCACCTTATAATTAACATCACAATTAAACCCTGCTCCGTGAAATAGCTATAAAGACCCTCCTTCAATATTCATAGAATGAAGCCATTTATCAGATGCGTTAGGGTTCGCCAAGAAAGTACGCGGGGAGCAAGATAGATAAGCCTAATTTTATGATCTAGATAAAACCTTAAAAACCAATAGACTTTTTTGAATATGATCTAATTTATTTTAAAAGCCAATTTCCGTTCCAATAATCCAATTTATCTAACTCGACTTAAGCCTTCTTCTTCCAGAGACCGTATCCAAATCCAGAGTATCCGTAACCCAATCCAGCACCGTATACGGGAGCAGAGTAGGCAGAAACAACTGGAGCAGAATAAGCAGAAACAACTGGAGCATGTCCCCAGCTAGAGTATCCCAACCCACCATAGGGAGCAACATAAACGGCAGAGGCCATGCCGATGAAAGCAAGAGCTAAGAGGATGAATTTCTGGAAAAAAGGAAATTATTAATAATTTAGTTTATCTTTCTTTGAAGCAAGGCGACCAGATACACACCATTTTGATTGATTGTTTGTCTTCTGGATTACTTGATCCTGAATGATGCTGTACACTTGAGACACCACCGTATTTATACTATATCCAGACGTACAGTCGCTCATTTTTTCGCTTAGACAAACAGGTTGGGATACATTTGATTTTTTTAATAAATAAAAAGGATCTAATAAATTCAAGTTTATTTTCTTTGTTGAGATTTTATATCAAATGGTTCGAAATTGTTACACTTTTTTCCTTTACCTGGATTTACTTCACTCCTGCTGACGTACTTTTTCCATGGGGGATACAAATTTGCATCAAAATGTTATTTATGTCCCATTTAACGTCGTCACACGATAGTTTCGCTTTAGAATATTTTCAAAATTAGAATAAAATTCTGCAACTATTTGCCATAATCGTGCAGATAAATTCATCACCATTATTTTGCATTAATTTGTAGAAATACAAGTTTGGTTAATAAAAGCGAAAGTAACGAAACAAGATTACCTCATTAAGGAGTTTTCTAGTTCATTGGAGAACGTTTATCAAACCCCCATTATAAAACGAAAAATATTTGCAATTGACTGATTATTGACCTTTTATGACTTGTTTAACAGAAGATTTTATATTAGTGATTTGTTCAGCATCGCGTGGACCAGACTAAAGTCCAAATCACATCCGGCTGTTTGTCAAAGTGACAAGCAGGGGTAATTTAGGTTCATGACTGGCACCAATTTTTCAATAATTATGAAACTTACTTACTCAATATAAAGTGTAACGCCTCCATCCAATCAACATGACTACGAATATCTGTTCCATCAAGCCAGAGTACAGAAGAATTGATGAAGGATTAAAGCTTCCAGTAACAGTGATGGTTACCTTTTCAACGATTAGCTAACTTGGCGAGGCAGCCCAGTAACGAAAATATTCTAGGGAAGCAGAGGGGAGACCTCACGTTAAGCGGTAATCAAAACAGCAAGCCAAGGTGTAGTTACCGTGCTGAGGGCTGAATGGTCACATAGATTACGATGTAACCGGGAATGGTAAACTAAGAATACCAGACGACCGCCAGTTTTAACTAGCCCTGACTGGACAAAAAGGGGCTCTGTTGAGATTGATTTACTTTCCCTGGTAAAAAAAGACCATGGCAGCCAATTATGACAAGCTTTAAAACAACAAACACAAAACATAACAAAAGTAAAAATTTAATTTCGATAATAAGGATCCAACCCTGAGTGACAGAGGCAAACCTGAGCTCGTCGATGGAGAACCTCTAGGCTCAGATTCTTCATCTATATACGTGGTAACTAATACTCATTCCTTAAAAGACGAGCCAAAAGATTCCCTTCCATCAACACTGCTTACCCCTGACTCCATTCGACACCACCTCCTGAGGCTAAAGTCTTGAAAACAGCCTAAGGGCAAATCACCTTCTGGCAAAACAATGCCTACGGGCAAACCACTTTCAAACAAATTGCAACCCCCGGGTTCTGCGAATGTTGAGGGAAAGGAATTGTCTTTCACATCTGTAGTTAGGGGCAATAAATACACCAGCGGTCTTCTGACGTACCCAATTCTTTAGCTAAATTGGCTGCAGCTAAGGTTATCGAAACCAATAAATGGGCTTTGTAAGACGATACCAATCCATTCGTTTATGATACTGAGCAGTGCAAACAGTTTAGAAGGAAATTCCTCCTTGCTATGAGGGACTGCATCTTCGCATGACATAAAGCTTCGCTTTTGTCGGTTGGTGTATACCGCAAAATGTTACGGCTAGACTTAACCGACGAAAATACTAATGAATGGTTTGTACAGTGCTGCTCTTCCATCAAAGATATGTGGGAGGTGCGCAACTGAACTTACCGAGGGTCTCTGAGTTGTCATGAATTAAAAAGTGCTCTCTCCGTCTTCCAGAATAAATAAATTTGCGGCATTGTAAAGTGGTATTGCACTTATCAGTCGTCAAATAAATAGCTTCTAGGCAGAAGGGATATTCTTTAGCGCTCTGCCTACTTCCCCTACGACGTAGACAAAGTTTCCGATGGAATATTGATCAGCGCTTACCAAGATGCCAAAATTAAAGGCATGGGGATAATAGCAGCATGTAATATTAACGCCCGCCATATATACTGGAGAAATTCCAACATTACCGCGCGAGTATCGAGACGACTAGAGTATCTGGTAGAAACCGAACTGCGATCCTCAATTTGGGCAGTGAACTGATTTCCTTCAACGTGGTCAGACGAGAGATCATCGATATCAAGGTTGTATCTTCCATCATTAGCGCTCTTATGGGAGAGTGGAGAGTATCAAGCGATATCACGCTCTTCGATCATAGGTGCATTACTTTCGTTATCGGCAGTGATCTATTTGGAAATCCACGCAAGATAGATTGAACACCGTACAAAGTAGAACTGATGCCCCTGATTTGATGCAGGTACTCATTCACAGCTGATTCGTCTGGTATCGGACATCCAGTCACGATAACAAATCCCTCTGTCACCAGTGAGATTTGAACCGCGACCATCCACCACAACAGCCCAGCTGCTCTAACCACTTGAGCCATCTAGTAATAGAAGGAATGGATGACATAGGTCTACATATTCTGGATATATACCGTGTTTTCCTGATGATGATGATATTTATTCCCAAACCAGGGAAACCAGGACTACCTTCCTTCTACTAAAAGGACTGGAAAGGCAGGATGTCTTAGGGGTTGCCCACAAAGAGGGGTTCTCTCTTCTGTTATAGGCTCTGGTAATGGACACCTTGCCATGGCTCCTGGTAGACACAAAGGCCTTCGCACAAGCTAACAATCAAGTCGTAATATTTATCGGCAAATTTGTGGACAAGTGTGTGACCGCTTGAATGCAATTTTGCATGTAATCCATAGTTGGTTCCTCTGACTACTGAACTAGTGATGTTCACTAGAAACGCCAGGTTTGGCTACACGCTAATGTGGAAGAACCAAATTCAGGAGCAATAATAGAAATCCTGCAGATTTCTCTGATGGTGTAAGACTGCGATAGGTAAGACCGCGGAACTTTCACTAAAATGGCCTAAGTATCACTGGAGCAATGACTACAACTGCGACCGCGGCACCTGAAGGTGGCCTAAATCTATCTATTTCATTGGCAACAGAAGAATATTTGCGACAAAAATGCCAGGCCAAATCATTTGAATCTATTCGTCAGTGGCAGTCAAGCAGCATTACTAGCACTAAATAGCAACTTCAGCAAATTCAGGTACTGCTGAAACTTGACCGACTGAACGAAATATGCCTGATGTATGTACCAATGCACCCGAATATCGCTGGTAATGAGGAAACAAACAGACTGGCTCGCCGAGGGTCTGGATCCACAGTGGTGAGGCCAGAACCGGTTTTTGGTATCCAGCCATCCATTGTCAAGTATACTCTGAAAGGTGAATCTGCAGGGATTTACATAGGTGTCTGAAAACATGTGAATCCTGAACCGCTAGAGCAACATTTATGTTGCCGCTCAAGAAGTGGGACATGAGAACCCAAGTACGGTTTTTAATGGGACACTGGTATTCAAACTACCACATTGGAAAGAGTTGGAATGGAGATCTTTGATATATGTAGCCAATGTGAGGAGGAGGAAGAGGCGGCGATGAACTTCATATGCAGCTTTGTCAGCGCAAGGAATAATGGGCACCACGTCAGCAAAAATCAGGCTTGAGCCGTCAGAGTTTCTTATAACAAAGTCCGTGACGAACTTGTCAAGAGGTGTAAAACGCCGCCAAATAAAACGACGGCAAAGAGAGCAACTCAAACATCCCCGACTACGATGCTTCACAGAAGGGATTTTGTCGTCATTCGCCTTTGGAAAGTCGCATCACAGTCAAGATAGGAAACACAAAAGCATATCAGAGAACCCGTTAACGATCCAGTCTTACATCAACAACATAAAGAAGAAGGATCGCCCAACAAATCATTGGTCAATGCTACGGCAAGAGAATTCAACAGCCAAAGGGATGCGGCCCAATTTTGGCTCTGATTAAAGCAAGGGAGGAGCAAAGCGAAGTAGAGAGATAAATTACAAAACGAAAACGCCAAGAAGCCCCGACAATAATAAAAATACGGTGATATTCTATGTAGGGTGAAGGCAGATCCCACCCCGAAGGAACATAGTGACAATATTATGCAAATTAGGCGAACACAAAAAGCAGAATTGTTGTTCGAAAAAGAAGTCCATGGCGACCTACAAAAGAACATCTAGACTTTAGCAGGCGAACAAGAGGGTCCGGGTAAGTCGAGCGGTTATGATAGAATGCAAAGATCTTGACGAAATCACCACCAAGGAGGAAATTATTGCAGCCCTAAAAGATCAAGTGGAACTGGGGGACGTCTAGGAAACGGATTCTAAAACCTACGGATAGCGTATGACGGGATGCAAGCAGCGATGCTAACTATCATATATCTGTGGCATCTACGAAAGCACTGTCTGAGGATAAAGTCCGTATCAGATGGCTCGTGTGCCGGCTACATGACCAAAATCCATTAAAAAGTGCTTTAGATGCCTTGCGGACATAAGGATGTTACCAGCACTACGGACAGATCCAAACTGTGTCAAACATGTGGGGTGGTTGGCGGAAATCATTTAGCGAACACGAACTAGGGGGGTCCAGCCTACAGGATTGCTTTAAGTACCCTTGATAAGTGAGAGTTCAGCTGAATTTAAATCACTGCTAAGCCACTCAAGATCTGCTATTACAGAAAATGCATCAAAAGGAAATCGAAGTTACTATTGTCTGTGAACAAACCAAAAGCCTCCATCAAGGCGTTTGGGAAACGCATATATGTGGAAACGCCATCGTGGGGGTTTGCAGTAATGGAGCTTTGCAGTCATTCCTCTTATTGGCAGTAGAAGAATGTTTGCGACAAAAACAATGGGGTTGGATCATTGAAATCTTTTCAAATAGTCAGTTGATATGAAATTGCCAACTGGCGCGATCTTCAAATATTGCTGGCAGAGAAGACCTTTTATATGCAGTTGCCCAGCCTGTTTTGACTTTAGACGAAGATACTTCGCAAAGGTTGCCTTGAATGAACAAACCTCTTTGTAAAACGTTTTTAAATTCGCAAAAGCCTGCGAAAGCCGCTGAGGGGGCGATACAACGACTCAAATAAAAGGCCCGAACGTTTACAGTTGCCATTAATGGGGTCAGGTTTACATGTCCTGCCAACTGCAACAATTGATCCCGGTACTGCCACCACCACGAATTTTAATAATTATTACTTTTCAAAAACACGCGAAGCGATTCTTATTTCCTCCTTAAGTAAGTATCTGTCAGGGCTGAAGATTCTAGCATTTCCAAATATGTTCTACAATACGACGTCCTGTGAGTCAGCGATTAAGAATACACCCAAAACCTTCCCTGTTTGCCGTAATAGATGACTAAAAGGGTAGAAATTAATAGCCCAGCAACCCACAAATTTTGAAACTCTGCTGCTACTGGAACATCAGCAATGCCTGACTGCGGCAGGACTGACCTCACTGCAACAATCTCTGGATATCGAAAGCGAACTAGGATTGGATTCTGGAATACGCGCACGCTCCTCGACAACAGTAGCGACGATTCTCAAAAAACTTCCTCTTACGGACATGTGCTTTTGTACTCTGCAGTGCCAAGTGATACCAGACGCGAATCCAGTATCGGGTTGCTTCTAACGGCTACTTCAAGGCGAACTCTCTTGACCCGGGAGACGATTTCTGAAAGACTACTCACTGCAAGATTTTGGTACAGGTTAAGGAGCATCACTATTGTACAATGCTACGCTACAACGAAGATTTCCGATGTAGGGAAGAAGGATGCTTTTCCCGAGCAATTAAACGCGGTTCAGGGGAGGCTTTCTAACACATTGATTGACATTGATCGTGATGGGTGATCTGAATGGCAAGGTGGGATCTAACAGCAGCTTTCTCGAGCATGTGATGGGGAAATACGATCTTGGCGACTGTAACGGAAATGGTGGGAGGTTCACTGATTTCTGCAACTTCCAACGCCTCGTCATTGATGGCACATTGTTCGGGCACAGAGCTTGCCGTAAGATCAGTTGGATTTCAACGCTCGATACTGGGAGAGCTATTTTGCTGATCGAGCAGCAGATCTACTAGTTAAGGTTCCTGAGAATATTAATGAGCATTGAGCTGTTGAGCTGCCATCAAAAATTCTCGGTAAGATTCCAGAAACGAGCACCCGTTTTGAATGTGACAATTGGAGGGGTATATACGTGCTCCCCGCCGTCGAAAAGATAATAGCTAAAATAATCCTGCAAGGCTTGAAAGAACATCTTGAAAGCTTGGTCGACAGAGAGTAGGCTGGTTTCTGCTCCAGATCTTCTTACATCAATCACATCAACACCCCAACCATTTTGGAATAGTGTGTGGAATTTAGACCTTCACTGCGTTTGCTCTTCATCGATTTCGACAAAGCTTTTGATAGCATGAACAGCGAGTATATCTGAACTGCTCTACGTAGGAGAGGTATTCCGAAGAAACTAAAAACTATGATCAGAGCAACGTATTATGGCACAAAATGTTACGTGCTGTACCGCGGTAAAATCTCGGAGCATTTTAAGGTTCCAAGTCGGAGTCCGCCAGGGTTGCATCCTCCCAGCGATATTATTTCTTCTTATTATCGATGACGATCTTTATGCTGCCCTGTCCGGAGGACTTGGAGGAATTCAATGCACCATGACATCTTTTTTCAAACACCTCGACTATGCTGGTGACATCTGTTTGCTCTTTCACCGGGTCATGGATCTTGAACAAATGGCTCTGGATTTTGAAAAGAGAGATAAGTCGAATTGGCTGAAGATAGACACTAAAAAAACCAAGGTTCTCAGTCTAGCGGATCATCGCACTTTCTCTATTTCACTAATGGACAAAGCATCAAAAGCTTCTATCAATTTGTATATCTAGGAAGCGTGGTTTCTACCGACGGCGGCAAAAAACTAGATGTTGCCCGACGCATTAACTCGTTGCCCGCTCTAAAATCTGAAAATGCTGTTATCTCAACACTAAAATCAAGTTGAGGTTGTTTTGTGCTAGTGTTTTTTCTGTGTCATTATATGGGAGGACCACAGGGAAAATGAACTCCACTGTTACTCAAAAGCTCCAAGCTGTCGTCAATACCTATCTGCGTCGTATCATCGGGGTACGCTGCGAGTCGGCGCACAGGCTTCGCACTCGTATGTGATGTGATAGGAAGACGGAAGTGGCAATGGATAGGCCACACATTAAGGAGGGGCAACGATTGCATTGCGGGCTACAACATCCAGGGGAACCCACTCCCCAAAGCAGCACTTGGTGCAGAACAGTAGAGGAGTAATGTAAGGGTCTCAGAAAGTGCTGGTGGGAGCTGAAACGCATTTCAGGCAATCGCGAGCGATGACGTGTAGGTGTAGTTGACGCGTTATTTCAAGGGGGACAGGCAACCATATATATTCTATAATAATATCCTGCTGTGTATTGGAAAAGACTGTGTTTCAAGACCAAATAAATTGAATAAAATCTCACTTAAGGAGCTTTTAAAAATGGTAGAGGATCCTCGTGGTTATTCCCTTTCATGATTTGAATCCAGTAAAGGATAATGTAAATTCAACCAGGCCAACTGACAGTTACTTGAAATAATTTGGAATGTCAGATGCTCGCCGCTTCAGGTGTAGAGATTTTGTGTCCATTTAATGAGAGAAACTTGTTTTTGCGCTCCTCCATAGTTAAGGTTGCAAAATATTCAAAATATTTTACCTATTACCGTATGCTACTACGCATATACATATGTACGCACCCATATTGATCTAACGGATCTCCACAAATTTTACTTCACCCCATGCTTAAAATTATTATTGTAGACTACCCGCTTATAATATTATTGTAGACTACCCGCAAGCTTTGTGCTAATAAACACATGTCTGTCTCCAGTAATTAATACTGATATTCAAACAACCAAAAAAAGCTCAGAAAGCAAAACTAAAATGTCCGCCCCCTCCCCTCCCAGATCACTTTATGTGATTATGACGTCATACACCACTTAGAGAGCAATATATTTACCAGAAATGCGAAAATTTGGCCTTCTATAACTTTGTTAATAATAGTTAGATCGAGTTCAAACTTTCCAAAATTCTGTCTTATATTGTCGCCTATACTGCACTTCCAGGGTGACTTTAAGGGGGGTTTTGGGTAAATCTCTAGAATATGATAACATACTATTATTAACTTTTTTTGTGCAGATAACGAAACGGAGTGTATTTTGAGGCCCAGATTTCATATAGATATATCACGGTGAATTTTGACAACGAGACCTTTTTCATGCTTTGGGGTATACATATTGAGCCCTCGCTCCCCTATATTTCACCGCATATATGAGGAGCTACTCTTTACTTCCAACGGAAAGTGGTACCGCTCGTTGCATATAAAGGGAAGCATTGACCACATGTTCTCATCAAATTCCGTGGCAATTGGTACAGCAACTTCCGAGCAAATCAGGAGGTGTGATAGACAGACAGACGGACAGGTAGATATTGAATCGATTTTAATCAGGTTTTGTTTCATACAAAACCTTAAAATACCATGTTTACCTCCTCCTTCCATAGTAGCAATATGAAAGAACAATTTTATTTCAATAGTGATCCAATTGTATATTTTAAATAAAAGTATATATGTATATAATAAGTTTTGTATGTTACATTCCGGTTAATCAGAAATCCAGTTTAAGCAGCTTTCTTCTTCCAAATATCATATCCCCATCCGGGAGCAGCATATCCAAGGTAACCCTGACCATAAACTGGAGCACTGTAGGCGCTAACGACTGGAGCATGGTAGGCAGAGACCGCTGGAGCGATTCCATGTCCCCAGCCAGAATAACCCCAGTTAGCATATGGGGTTACAAGGACCGCGGAAGCGGCACCGATGAAGGCGAGAGCCAAGAGGATGAATTTCTGAAATTAAATTCGATTGAACGAATTATGAAAGGAATTAAAAAGGATCGAAATTAAGTAACAAACCATTTTGGTTTTGGTGAATACTTTCTGGACAAACGAATCCTGAATGATGCTAGCTACAGATGTCGTGCGTATTTATACAATTTTCAACAGTCCTGGACTAAACTCATAAGAAACTGAATCAAACAAGTTATGAACAAGTGCCCCCATTTCTGGTGTTTAATCATTTTCATTAGCATAAAATTTGGGACAAGTAATAAAAGTATTGAGAAGCAAACAAGATATTGTTTATGTTATTGTTATCTACATCCGTAATTCGGGTTGACAAAATGGAAAAAATACAAAAACGCATCATCGAGTACCATTCCGTAGCAGTCTGATTGTCTGCATTTATTTCCACATATTAGCGCTGAATATTCTCACTCTATTTCAAAAGCTACCCCTCAGGTGCAAAAAAGTTCATTAATATTTGACCTATTACTGTATCAGCATCCTAGAGTTATATAAGAGTACAAGGTGATCTGACTTTTTGTCAACAAAACCACTTAATCTGGACATTCATCCACTTGCATTCTAAACGAGGATACTGGAAGAACCTGATAACCAAATTAGTCTGGCATCGTATTCCAGTTTAGCTTTGATTCGTTAGAAAAATGATTTTGTCCCCAATTTCACGATATATAAATCACTAAAATGAATCATTTTATCTGAGAACTTGTACGGTTGTAAATAAATCCTCAATCCGATTAGAAATATATAAATATCTGCGATCATTTTGAAAGTATGACAGTGTTCAGGATTCGTTCATCAGGAAGACTTCTTATAATTGCAAAAATGGTTTGTTGGATTTGAAATTTTACATTTTGAGACTTCGAATAAGGGCCGAATTTTCAATTATTCCAGAAATTCATTCTTTTGGCTCTCGCCTTCATTGGTGCCGCTTCCGCGGTCATTGTAACCCCATACGCTAACTGGGGTTATTCTGGCTGGGGACATGGAATCGCTCCCGCTGTGTCTGCCTTCCATGCTCCAGTTGTTAGCAGCTACAGTGCCCCAGTTTATGGTCATGGTTATCTTGGATATGCTGCCCCTGGCTGGGGATATGATATTTGGAAGAAGAAGGCAGCTTGAACAGCACTATCAAAGAATTAGATTAGATAAAACTATAAGACATGGGCAATATACACTGATTTTTTAAAAAGATATGTAATTTGTATTTATTTGATGGGAAATAAGGATAGCTGGATATTAGTTTGGAAGGAAACTAATTATGTCACCTTCGTTCAATCTTTTAACCAATAAGATTTGAACCGCAGCGCTCTAACTACTTGCACTATTCGGACGTTGGATAGGTACAAGTTTACAGTGACGCCAAGGTAGATAGCCTGGTTCACGATGGAAATGAGAGAAGTATGGATTTTTAAGAACAGGGATCAAATGTCGGGAGCCATTTTCAGGGTCGTTGAGGGCTAGTTTCCACTTGAATATCAGTCAAATATGAATTTGAACGAGCTTCGTCGCGAACTAAATCCCTTGTCATGGCGTACCCGATTGTCGTCGGCTTATTGCAGAATTTTCATTGGACGGGCTCAGGGGTATCTGCTGTAAAAACTAAAAAAAGGATAGCAGAAGAGATGAAGCCTTGTAGAATTCCAACTGGATTGCTGTAAGAAGAGAAGAGCTGTCGCTGAGTCTTTACTTGGGATTGCCGCCCCTTTAGAGAGCTAAGAATTAGGTTGCAAAGTTACGGGTGAAAGTAAAGGATATCAATTTTATAACTTATAGACCATCCCATATTTCCATATGGATTCAGAAGCTATCATTATGTCAAGGAAGCAGGCTGTATACCTTGCGATTAATTCGGAGCAAGAAGTCGGTTTTCAGGACTAGGAGGGAACATGCCCTACACTAAGTGACCTGATCTGTTAGCGAACTGGAAATGCGGAATAGTATTATTTCTATCATAGTTCACTAATCTTCATGTTTGCTTTTCTACTACGATACCAGTCGATTTTTTCCTTCATTATTGTCAGATATGTTCTTGATCCTTTGTTGAAAGCCCAAGTTGCGATCTAGGAAGCCATTTTTACTAGATCTTTCCTTATCAGCGATTACAGCGTCTATCTTTAAAATGAGTACCGATTTGAGACATATCCCACAACATTTTAGGAGATAATTTAAGCGATTCTGGAGGCAAAAGGAAATGAAATATGTAAGAAAGATAAAGTCGATTTCTTGAAACTGTTGAAACAGAAAGTTTCCTTCAAGGTTGAAATTGGTGGAATGCTTCAAGTAGAGTCCCCCTTTTATCTTCTTTTTCTTCAACCTTTCTCCCGTTCAGAAGCGGGGTCGGCTTGTCGTGATCGGTTTCGCCATTTGGTTCTATCAAATGTCTGATCTGGATGCAATCGTGAGGCTTTAAATCACCATCCAGCATATAAAGCTACCGTTATTTCGGTCGACTTCGGTGTTCAGACCACTCTTGGCAAGTGAATTCTCGTTAGCGTGAATTATGTGACTATACCATCGAAGGCGCCTCTCTCGCAGTTTCTCCACGATCGATGCAACTCCATATCGAACGCGGACATCCCCATCCCCATCGGATGTGATCAAAACATATCACGTCACAAGTGCAACGCAACATCTTCATCTTTATTAGCGCAAGACGCGGTTCATACTCTTTTATAGTTGTCCAACACTCAGAACCATAGAGGGCGACAGGACGGACGAAATGGCGGTAAATTTTAGATTTGGGACATTCGTTGATACGTCGTTTACAAACAACACCAGTTGTGGAATGCAACTTCATTCCAGGTTGCATTAATGCGTGAAGTTATTTCATAACGCGCTTCTCTATTGACTGATAGCGTTGACCCGAGGATTTAAATCGCTCAGTTCTGGGCAGGGCAGTTCATAAAGATCGGTCGTCAAAAATTCAGTTTCGTTTAGATTCAATCTGCGGCTGTGTTGCATGCGGCGATTATTCCATTTTTGAACAAGTTGCTAGATATAATTTTTACTACTAGACGCTACGAAATCATAAAGCAGTATATAGGGCGCTGGACGTTGGATGTCCCATGTGGCAGTGTCCATAACAAGAACAAAGAGAAGTGGTGAGAGGGCGCTTCCTTGATGAACATCACCAGAAAAACGAAGCGGTTTTCGGATCGTGGTAGAGCAATGATTCCAGCGCACGAGTTCTTCTGGTCCTCAGTGTTGTCATAGAGCATATCAAATGAGTTCGTGTGGAACACGGTCAAATACCTTCTCTAGATCCAGAAATGCAATGTAAAGAGGGCGAGGCTTCTCACGGTGTTTCTCTATGAGTAACTACTTTTTCATATTACAACTATGGTACTTTCTTGCCAGGCAGACGATGTCCTACCTTGAATAACCAGACTAAACTTAGCCACAGTGTTGAGTCCCAACTTTTCGCTTTCCAGAGCTCAAATGCGCTGTCCTGTGGCTTTCTCTGATTTGATTTGCTTATTGCTGACTCGACTTCAGTTGCGCTGATAGGTGAAACTGCTCCAAATGTCGGCAATGATAGTGGAAGTGGAGTATGAACAAATTCTTCAGTTGAAATCTGCTCGAAATATTCCCGCCATCTATCTGCAGCTCGACGATCGATGAGACAGTATCATGCTTGTCATTAACGCAACGGAAGTGTTCGATATCCTGTGCAAGTCGATACAGACCTTGCCCGCCATTCTGTTCGTGTCCAGTTTATTGTAAAGATTTTTATGACCGGCCGCTCAAATGACAGCGATCGCTTTCTATGCTTCCCGATTGACATTCTTATAAATTTTCCAATTGGCCAGCGTTTTATCGTCAAGAAACTTGTGATAGAAGCATTTCTTTTCACGAATCTTCATTTCAACATCGTCACTTCAAAGCCACGTATCTCGAATGCTCTACCGCTTACCCGGCTTGATGACCCCGAGGGTTCCTTTGTGGACCGTGTCTTTAATTTGGTTCCACGATTCTTCCACAATTGCAATAGCTGATACCGCGTAAGTGAGATTATTTCTTTTTTCTTCTCACGAAATCGCCCCCATTTAATGCACGACGGGCGATTGCATTGCTCACACTCTTTTATCCGTCGCTGGATTCGCCGGACAGCAATCAACGGCAGATGTTGAGGCGCGGGTCTCATAGGGAACGGCTTGGCAATTAGCGACGGTGGGTAAAATGTCAAGGTCTTATGGGAATATAGTCGATTTGCGTTCCGATCATGTTGTTTCTAACGACATTGGACTCATTTTTTTGGTTGGCCCGTCGCGGGACCTGTCACCAAGAGAGATCAGGTAGTAATAATGAATAGCGTGGCATACGAAGTTCACCTACTCGATATCCCTAAAAGGTCTCTGGTGTCCTGACGTACATCATCCCTTCATCTTCGTCTATTACGTCTTCATTTTCTACCATAAATATTCATATTTGGTCCTTGATAGGAGAAATTATCAACGGTCCAGGAGTTGTATTCCCCTTCTTTATGATTCTCGTTTGGCTATCCCCACTTGATGATATTGGTTCTTCCTCTTTTGGTACTGAGATTGCCATCATGTACTTCGTCTTGCCTTCGATAATATGAGAGAACGGCTCTCTATGGGCCGCCCCTAACACACCTTGCCTGAAGAGACTTCTGTCTGGATCTTCTTCTTATTATTAATCGGACATTGCCTTATCAATTTTCTCTCACGCAATGGAGTACTGTCTCCGTGAATTTGCCTTTCTGGTAGGCATATTGCCTACGGTGAAGTGGCCACTTAAGGATATATGTATCCCTTATGAACCAAGTCTTTCCAGCCCTTTTAACAAAAAAGAAAGTTAGACTGATCGATTTTGAAGCTTTCTGCGTCGGTGTAGGTGGGTTTCCCTGGTTTGGCAATAAATATTACGTTTACATATAGGCATGTGTTAGGTAAACGCGATATACATTCCGAATGTGTAGGCCGAGGGCATCCATTCCCTCTATTACTAGAGCAGGAATAATGCCATGTGGAGTTGCAGACTTGTATCTATGGAACGAATTAAATGCCCATTTCACTCGTTCTCGTGAAACTACTTTATATGCCAGAGTCCAGTCTTCCGGTTGAGGGCAGTATGTGTTTGTCGGCCCGGAGATGAGCTTTTGGATGTTGCCTGGGAAGTGCATTTCAAGCAAATGCTTTGCCGTTTCCTCATCGCTTTCTGTGTACCTCCGCTCTATAAACTATAACCCAACTGCTAGCTTCATTCTTTGACAAGGATCCGCTTTAGTTTTGAGGTTGCCTTAATAGAGTTGGTCTCTTCGCAAAAGCATCTCCATGATGATCGTTTGGTCTACCTTATGCTTTTCTTTAGAGCTGTACTGAATCCAACAGACCTTAGAGCTCGGTTGAGCAGCACCCTTGTCGAACTCCTCTGTTTCGCTAAATTCGCTAAATTCACCATAATGTTTTAACCTTCTTTAGCATCATGAGTTGACAGCTTTCTTCGAAGGCGTCTCTCATACTCATAGTGATCATCTGGGTTGTTTTCTCAATTCCAGCAATGGATTTGATGCGTCTCCCAGGGGTCGTAACCCGGGCACTCAGTTCTGTTTCGTACGTCACCCAATCTTTCTTACGTGTGTTCCGAAACTGAGTAGGTGGAGGTGAGTTCATGCCCCTTACGAAATCGATGCGCCTGTGATCCGAGAGCGTGGTAGCGTTTGATATTCTGCACTCTCTAACAAGAGCCGCAATGTCAGGGGATGTCACCGTGATGTTTATGACCTCTTGACTGCCCACTTTGACGAAAGTCGGTTACTCAGATTAAAGATCTGCAATTCTGTTTCAACGGGGTACTTCAATAGTCTCTTCTCTCACTTCCCTAGCATATATGGTGGGCGTTACCATCACATCCAGCTATTATTCCCATTCCTTTACTTTTGACCTTTTGCTTAACTCTGATGAATGTTCCGCTTGGAACTTCGTCGACGTTATAAGGGAAATAATCAGAACACCAGAGGATCTCCTTATCTTCTGTTAGCGTTTTATGGTCAATTTGATCGTTGTATTTTCGTGATCACATAGGTCGTTAACCAAGATAGCTGGAGGTCTTTTGAAACCACCATGTAGGAGCTGGGTGTAATAGCACTTCCATTGGCGTATAGCAAGTCAGCACACCAATAACCCATAGCTCTTGTGCGAGGTATATCTATAATAAATAATGATGGCATCATGACTCTCATATCGTTCTGCTGCTAAGCGCTTGGGGGATGCCCTGTAGTTCAGGCAGGAGTGACTGGAGACATACACTGTGGCGGTTGGGTCTATCTGATAAAGTGCACCAAAGTAAATTTTATAAAAGAATAACCTCTTGCCACAAAGGATCCAACAAGAGGTGCTATTTTAATTTTGGATCCGTTTTTGAACTGTCAACAAACAACTACCATTGTAATGACATTTCATAAATAGGATCTTTTTAAACGCGAATTGACACTCACTAACACACAGAATTAGTAAAGATGCACTACATAAGATTGCAAATATTACAGAAGTTAACTCCCGCACGAATTGAAGTCAGATCAGCTCCATGACGGAAATAGATGAATAATAAAAAAGAAACGAAGAAGTTGACTGACGGTTTCGTCCAGGATAGAGGCAACTCATCAGACGCTGCCTCACCTCGGCCCTGGGAGCAGCGACAGATGGCAATCGCTCCATTTAAATATGATCGCAAACACGGAATGGGTGCGAACTATATTCAAGTGAAATCCGCCATAAGTCCAGATCTAAACCAGGCCGAAGTAAATTTTTTGTTGAGGATGCTGGGAGTCCTGAGTCCGCACCCACTTGGTGACGGGCCGGACCACTTGGGAAGCAACTTACTTCTTTCCTTCCAAGCTCATGACTATTTCCACAAAATTGTCGTCCAGAGGCTCATTTCCATCTGTCGATGTGCATAAACAATTAAAACTGTTATTTAAGGCTTGGTAAACGCTTGAAACGCAAAGAGCAATAGATTCGTGCAGTTTTTCAAAAGAGGATATGGTTTTTTTAACCGGGGACACAAATCGGGGGCCAGGACCATTCGACTTAACATAATTAAAATGTTTTCTTTGCGACTACCTTACACAGAAAGTCGATGCCAATTCTCTAGTAACGAGTGAAACACTCAAGGATAATATTAGGACTACTGTTGACGGACTGCAGCGCGCCTTATGCCAAAACACAATTAAAAAATTACATTACAATTGCATTTTTTCTAAATTTACATTTAATAATTTATATAAAGATTGATAAAATCTAAAACTGAAAATTAGTTTCTTTCGCGAGTTTAAAAAGGAATTTAAAATAGAAAACGTACCGAAAAAGACTTACCAATCTCAACCTATAGAAGTTAGAATTTCAACCTACAAAGAAAATGAAAAAAAATTAGCTTTTTCATAATAATGTAATTAAAAAATTATATTGCAATTTATTAATAGTTTAAAACGTTCGAAACGAAACTCTTTTATAGCATACTGTGAGGAACTGGAAGGTGAAAGGGAGACTTCCAGGCTGTGCAGAGTCCTTAATAAGGAGTCCAACTCGGCCGGACTCTCTTAGAAAACCGGATGGTACTTGCACGAACTCCAGAGTTGAGTTTATACAGACACTTTTGGAAGTACACCACCCGGGAAAATAGGTCTCAAAAGTGGAAAGAAGTGAATTGGCTTTTTCTGCAAACCCTTCAATACTAAGGCGTTACAATAGGAATTGGGACACTCCGAGAGCAGTTGTTACCAACGAAAAACCGAGAGCTGCTGTACTATCATTTGAACACTTCAAAGCACCTGGTATAGATGGCATCTACCCAGCGACGTTAAAGGAGTGTATAGATCGCTTAGAGCAATTTCTAAGAAATATTTTTGTCTTGCTCTGGGCTACATGCCTTCCTCTTGGCAGAAGGTGAACGTAGTCTTTATACCAAAGCCTGCGAAAGATGACTATTCTAATCCAAAGAACTTGAGGCAAATTAGCTTAACATCACTTTCGCTGAAATGTCTGGGGAGACATGTCGAGCGTCACATTCGCGAGAAGGTGCTAAAGTTGCATCCCCTAAATGAAAACCTACATGCTTACCAACGTGGAAAGTCTTGTGAGTGTGCTCTTCATTCTTTGGTTTCAAAGATAGTGGATGCAATTCCGAAGGGTTAGTACGCAATGGGGGGTGTTCAAGCTTAATGGGCTTTTGACTGTGCGGTCTTAGAAAAGCTCTGTGACGCCGCCAGAGACCATGGTGTTGACGAAACTCTAATAAAGTGGATCCACGCTATGCTAACGCAGAGATTGTTGTGTGTGAAGTAGGTGTTGATAGCTACTTAACAACGGAAGCGACGAAAGGCTACCCTCAAGGAGCTGGTGCTATCGCCGCTTTTGTGGAATATGTTGATCAACTCACTACTATGCGGAGTGCAAAATCTGCCAGTACACGTTCACGCTTATGCAGATGACGTTGCTGTGGTAGCTGTTGGAATGGGCTTTGCCTTCCAGAGATAAGGGGCACAACCCTTCTACTCTCCGGAGAAGTGAAATATCTGCGAGTTATTGTAGACAAGAAGCTTTTTTGGAACAAATATGTAGAGGTAAAGATGAGACGAGCTCTCACAGCTTATGGGCTGTGTAGGCGGACCTTTGCTTCGACATGGGGAGTTAGGCCTCAGGTAGTAATGTGAATATATGTTGCTATCATTAGGCCGATATTCGCTTATGCATCCGCAGTGTGGTGGATTAAGGTGAAACAGAAGAGTTTTCGCTGTAAACTAGCCCCACTGTAAAGAACTGTGTGTCTGGGTATCACCGGTGCACATGAGCACCACATCCGGCGCAGCTTTGAATGCATTACTTAGCTTGCAGCCCTTGGATTTGTTTATTCAGAGCACTGCAATAAGAGCGGCTCATAGACTAATGTGATTAGATCTATGAAAAAACAATAGACGTGGGGGGTACAAAGCATTGGAAGAGTCATTGGGAGAACTAAATCTAGTTTTCGCGATGCCTTCCGATTCTCAGATCCCCATACATCTGTTTGGTAGAAGATATGATGTTATCTTGAAATGGAGAGAAAACTGGGACGAATCAGAAGAATGCGTGTCAAGATATACTGACGCCTTCTACAAAGATGGCACAAAGACAGAAAATGTTCTAGAGGAGGAGGTAAATAATAAATAAAAACGAGAAGTGGCCTTTTCCTTCGGGACAATACACAACGGTCTCTTAGGCTGAAGTGTATGCTGATCCTAAACGCTGCAACCTGGATGATTGACGAGCGGTTGAAAGGCCCATCGCAATCTTTGGCAATAGTCAAGCTGCAATGAGGACATTGAGTAGTACTTTGATCACTTTAAAAATCGTTCGGTAATGTAGAAACCGATTGAATTCTGTTTGCAGATTTAATATGGTGGTTTTATTCTGGGTACCTGGTCATTGTGGTGTACAGGGAAATGAAATCTCGGATGCCTTAGCAAAAGAGAAGAGAAGAACTTTCCCCATGCCCGGACCGGGACCAGCAATTGGGATGTCGGTAGTATTGGCTAATGCTGCTATCAAAAGCTGAGAACAAGCTTCCCATAATGACAGGTGGCGAAGCCTTAATGATGCTAGACAGACCAAACTCTACCTGTCAGAACCAAACAAACATACTTCAAAGTTTATCCTGTCAAAAAGCAGGGGGACTTGCACATGTATTGTGGGCATCCTGACTGACCATAATTTACTAGCTGGGCATATGTTCAGAATAGGAGTTATTCAAGATGATATGTGTCCATCCTGTAATGAGGAAGCGGAATCCACGGAACATTTTCTATGTGAGTGCCCCGCTTACGGACGCATCAGACATCAGATTTTTGGTGCTGATGTACTCCAACTGCAGCGGATAGCATCACATCCACTAACGGAAATCCTGCGATATACAAACGAATCCGGGATATGCGGTTAGACGGAGGAATCGGGTACAATGGACCACTAAGGTGTGAGTGCTCAGAGGCTTTGCCTCTCCACCACGTCAAACACACATGAAGAACAGTCTCTAGTTCACCTATGATTGATAGTATCGTGTAAGCCAGCTAATCCATTGATATCAATGAAGTGCTTCTTGAACTCCAAACGAAATCTTAAAGCATATACCGCTGAGGATTTGTGTGTAAGGTCTACTTTCAATCAATTCATGCCCACTGATGGGGTTTTCACAGAATATTGATCTAGAAAAATGTTGGATTTTGAATGTTTGTTTCTAATTCGGAGTTTTCCTTCTGCTGAAGGAATACAGCTTTTTCACATCAAACATGAACCAGCTAAGTGCAAACGTATTTCAGTTAATAATTCCAACTTAAAAACATTTACTGAACACGAGGAGCTATAAATTTCCATTTTTAGACCAAATATGTGTCGCATGCATCTCATCTGATGCGCCAACTTTTCAAAAGGTAAATAATAGTATTTTAATTTATTCAAATATCAAATCGAGAGCAGCCCCACAATATCAACATGTGTATCATCTCATTTACCACAAAGAGGAAGATACACACCCTCCAAAATTACGCGCACTTTTCAGCTGCTTGTGGCTTATCTTATCTCATTGAGTGGGCTTTTTGGTGAAATGTCTCTTGCAGATGAGAAGTCAAGGTCTCACTAAACGTATTAACATTTAAATCCAATTTAAAATAGATCGTAAGTCTCAATTTGGTATTTAAGCGTAAAAAACAAGTTTTCCGGGGGCTCGACCAACTGGATTACCACAAGAAGATAATCTATGCAAATGCTATGCTGACCAAAATATTAAATTCTTCAAGAATGATAATTTTTGGAGATTTCCATTTGCCCGATTTTTTGAAAGACTTAAAACATTGACGCTTCCGTATTTACATCAAAGTCATAATATATATTCATCACTTCATCATATTAGCATGAGCCACAGAATTATGAAAATTAATCTGCAGAAATTGATTGAAAGGTTGATCGCGGTAGCTTGTCTGGATAAAAATGTGAATACATTGAGATTATGATTGTGTTTCGTGTTATGAATAGTAGATATTAACATAATTGATATTAAACGTGAGGAAAAAAATGTTAAATAATGCTAATGTGGCTAATATAAGCTTGTCGTCAAATGTTTGAGTTACAGCTGAATGATTAATTTGCCAGATAGAAGATAGTAGCACTTTCGGGAACACTCCTTCCCATCACTATTTAATTATATCGTGTGAGTATTTCTAAGTGTTCGAATCTAAATCAGGGATAGATACTAACAAGGCCAGAAAAAGTTTATTTTATATCCTGTGGACCGGATCGCGACATCTAAAAGCACTATTAGATGTAGATTTTACACTGCGACAGATACTTCCAATGCATGCTAGGGAGACGTTTCGAAAGAGTGATATTTTGTTCGTATTTTCACTAATGACGGAAATTGCTTCAAAGACAGTTTTTGAAAAAAACTGTTTGTTTCAAATTATCGGTATTTTAGATTTCAACTAAATCCAAACGTATTCGAAAAGCCCGCGCCATGTTCAATGAGGTCACAACTCGAGCCAAGAAACTTCAGTCGACTGGCAACTGACAGTTGCTCATAAAAATGTAAAACTGTCAAACCTAGTTTCTCGCATGAAATGCATGGAGGACTGCGAAATATTGTTTCGTACTTTGCGGCACAAATAACTCCACAAATCCCCGAAAAAAGCTTTTTTAGCTGTTTCGAAAACAGATATTTGAAAGTAATGAATCACCATCGTCCCACGAAATATAGTTTGTTTGGTGTCAAGTTTAAATTGTATGGATGATTGCAATGGGAGCTAACTTTTTTTAAACTTTAACTCCAACCATGATTGCTAATATACAACTCCGTTAGAATTGTATGCCACTATTATTCAAGTTCGCATCAAGTCACAAGAGAAGAGATACCGCAGAATATTCAACCGGCTCAAGGTTTGAATTCTACTCAGTGCAATTCAATTTTTTTGCTGCCTGTGAATCTTCTAGAAAGGTACGTTCTATCGCCGCCCAGGTGAAGATACTAGTGAAGTTTCTTTTGCACCTATGTTCGGACATTATTTCCGCAAAAGCCATGTAGTGTCCTCGGGCATTAACTACACTCCCCCGCTGTATTGTCTCTATAACTTTCACGCTCGTAGATGTAAATCAATTATATAACAATATGACGAAAATTTGCCTTAATTTCATCATCATCAACGGCGCAAGAACCGGTATCCGGCCTAGACCTGCCTTAATAAAGAACTCCAGATACCCCGGGTTTGCGCCGAAATCCACCAATTCGATATTCCTAAAAGCTGTCTGGCGTCCTGACCTACGCCATCGCTCCATCTCAGGCAGCGTCTGCCTCGTCTTCTTTTTCTACCATAGATATTGCCCTTATAGATTTTCTGGGCTGGATCATCTTCATCCATACGGATTAAGTGACCCGCCCACCGTAACCTATTGAGCCGGATTTTATCCACAACTTGACGGTCATGGCTCATAGGTTTCGTCGTTATGTAGGCTACGGAATCATCCATCCTCATGTAGGGGTCCAACAATTCTTCAAAGGATTCTTCTCTGGAAGGCGGCCAAGAGTTCGCAGTTTTTCTGCTAAGAACCCAAGTCTTCGAGGAATACATAAGAACTGGCAAGGTCATAGTCTTGTACAGTAAGAGCTTTGACCCTATGGTGAGATGCTTCGAGCGAAACAGTCTTATAAGCTGATATATGCTCTGTTGCTAGCCAACAACCATACGTGGATTTTATCGTCATAGCTGTTATCGGTTGTGATTTTGGACCCTAGATAGGAGGAATTTTTAACTGTCTCAAAGTTGGAGTCTCATAACTTCATTGTTTTTGTTTGACCAGTGCGATTCGATGTTTTTCGCTCTTTTGGTTTTGGTGCTGATGTTGCCACCATTTACTTCGTATTACCTTCATTAATGTGCAGCCCAAGATCCCGCACCGCCTGCTCAATCTGGATGAAGGTAGACTGTACATCTCGGGTGGTCCTTCCCATGATGTCAATATCGTCAGCATAGGCCAGTAGTTGGGTGGCCTTGAAGAGGATGGTGCTTCTCGCATTTACATCGGCATCAAGAATCACTTTCTCCAGGGCCAGGTTGAAGAGGACACATGATAGGGCATTCCCTTGTCGTAGACCATTGTTGACGTTGAATGGTCTCGAGGGTGATCCTACTGCCTTTATCTGGCCTCGCACTTTGGCCAGGGTCAGCCCAGTTAGTCTTATGAATTTCGTTGGGATACCGAATTCTCTCATGACCGTGTATCGTTTTACCCTGACTATGCTATCATAGGCGGCTTTAAAGTCGATGAAAAGATGGTGCAACTGATGTCCATATTCCAAACAAATTTCCAATCGCTTGTCGCAAAGAAAACATCTGATCTATTGCTGATTTGCCTGTAATTCCATCGGCTCCTGGCGACTTATGGGTTTTAAGCCGATGAATTGACGGACTGTTTCTTCTATACTTGGTAGTGGCAGTATTTGCCCGTCCTCTTTAGTTGTTGGGACCTCGAACTCGTCAATATTTTGGTTGTTGAGCAGTTCATCAAAATACTCAACCCATTACTCCAATATGCCAATTCTGTCGGAAATCAGATTTCCCTCTTTGTCTCGGCAGGATGAGCATCGAGGTGTATAAGACTTCATCCTGCTGAGTTGTTGGTAAAACTTCCATGCCTGGTGCGATTGCTCCCTGTACTTTCCTAGTTCACAGACTTGTTGGTTCTGCCAGGCTTCCTTTTTCCATCTGCGAAGTCACTCCTCCACTCGACGGAATTCGTAATAAGCCTCTGCGCGTGCCCGTGTTCTTTGAGAATGCAACATTACCCAGTATGCGGCATTCTTCCGTTCCGTAGCTAGCTTACATTCATCGTCAAAACAGCCATTCCGACTTTTCTTGCAGCTGGGGCAAAGTTTTCTTGTGGCCGCATCAATGATAGAGTTCTTCAGGTGGTTGTGAAGATCATTTGTTGATGTTTTATCTCCACGATCTCTGTTGTGGATAAAATCCGGCTCAATAGGTAACGGTGGACGGGTCACTTAATCCGTATGGGTGAGAATGATCCCACCCGGAAAGTCTATAAGTGCAATATCTATGGTAGAAAAAGAAGACGAGGCAGACCCTGCCTAAGATGGAGCGATGGCGTATGCCAGGACGTCAGACAGCTTTTAGGGATATCGAATTGGTGAAACTCGGCGCAAAACCGGGATGTCTGGAGTTCCTTATTAAGGTAGGCCTAGACCGGATACGAATTGTATGTGGAGCACCATGCCAACGAGATAGTGATCCGAGTCTGTATTGGCCCCCCGACATATTGTGACTTTCATCAAGGCTGAGAGGTGGCGGCGTTCAATCAACACGTGGGCAATTTCGTTAAAAGTGGTCCAGTCCGGAGAGGCCCACATTTGTTTGTGGACCGCTTTCCGCGCAAACTAGATCCTTCCAACAATCATTTGGTGCGATACTGCTAACTGAACAATCCGCAGTCATCATTGGTATCACTATGTAAGCTATGGGAGCCGACGTATAGCCTGAATATGGGCTCCATCCCTACTTGACTGTTGAAATCTCCAAGTATGATTTTGAGATTATACTTGGGACAGGCTTTGAGGGTCCGCTCAACTGCCTGACTCTGCAGTTTCCTCTATAGGGGCGTGAACGTTTATGAGGCTTATATTTCTAAATATGCCACACAAACGCACTCTGGATAGCCTTTCGCTTATATTTCCAAAGCCCATAACAGCGAGTTTCATTTTTTGGCTGACTAGGAAACCTACTCCGAGCACATGGTTTACTGGATGGCCGCTATAATATATGGTGTGGCAGCTCTTCTCCATGGAACCGGCCGCTGTCCATCGCATCTCATGCAATGCTGTTATATCAGCCTTATGTTTGGACAGGGTATCAACTAGCTGCTCAGCAGTAAAAATCGTTAATCCGTTGTCGTTGCCGAGTTCTTCGTTGTGAAATGCATCCTGTCCGAGGCTCCTTTCGTGGCTTCGTAACATCGGTTTTCCGTGTAGGGTTGTCAGCCCTACACAACCCCCGACCTAGAGAACCAGCGAACCAGCGAACTCCCAGCGATCACCACGTGGAGGTGGAGATTGGGTTCGGTGGTAGAGCTGTTGGTTTTGGTTCGGCAGGCGTTTCCCAGGTTTTATGCTCCATCGTGGGTACCACTCCACATTTCGCACTGGGATCTATACTACCCTTTGACCGCCTGAGCAGTATTAAGATAGAGAAATACTAGAGCAACATCATTTGAAATATTTCTTTGCTTTGAAACCTAATTCCCTACAATGCCTCTGTTGGATGCACTCAAAAATAAAATAAACGGTTTTAAGTTATCCTTGCTTTATTTAATTCGTCATAAGTATCCCTTTAGTGAGCAGCGGCCTTCTTCTTCCAGAGACCATCATATCCCCAAGCTCCGTATCCATGTGAGACAACTGGAGCAGCGATAGCGTGACCAGCGATAGCTGGGGCAGCATAAGCATGAGCGGCAATAGCTGGAGCAGCAACAGCGTGGCTGACGACTGGGGCGTGGTAAGCAGCAACAGCTGGGGCAGCAATAGCGTGGCTGACAACTGGAGCAGCAACAGCATGGCTAACAACTGGAGTAGAGTAGGCAGCGACAGCTGGGGCGGCTACACCATGTCCCCATCCCAATCCACCGGCATAACCGATACCATGTCCCAATCCAATTGGAGCGACGTATCCAGCTGAAGAGGCGCCGATGAGAGCAAGAGCCAAAACTACGAATTTCTACAATTTCAAATTTTAATGTCTTGAATTTTCTTCTATTAGCACCAAACTTTCTACTTACCATGTTGCTGTTTGGTATTATCTTATGGATGAATAAACCCTGAATGATGACTTTCTTAACATTCAGTGCACTATTTATATCTAATCACTTTTGACGAGAAATATGTATCAAATCAGAAAACTACAGATACTTTGTACAATCTAACGCATCTTCGAGGTTGCAATAAAAAAAAGTAGTAATTTCATTTAGTTGGTGTGATTCAAGTTTTGGAAATGCCAGCTAATTTTTTGTAGATATCTATTGGGTTGCAATTAATGGACCAAACTCAAGAAATTGGAAATTGAATTAGATTTTACTCTAATGAATAGCCCATAAAAAGTGAGACCATTCAGAATGCCAGGCAAAATCTTCAAATACGTAAGCTGAAAAGAAACCGGTTAGTTTAGGGGAGGATGTTAACTTTTAGAAGTCCTGATTATCATTAATTCAAATATTTTACTTCCTGCTACAATCAATAGATTCATCAGAAAAAAAATACATTAAAATGTGCGAATTGCATTTTTTCGATGGATGCATCTTTTATAAGCGAACAAGTTTCTTTCATTCTTTGATGTTCAACAGTTTAGGTGTGAAGAATACCATGTTGCTGGCCTTACAATCCTCATCTTAGTGCTTTCGAGAGCTAGAAGCCGATCATCGTTCGACTCCTAATGTAAATTATGTAAATGTAACATGTGCATTTGGTTCATCGGCCAATGTTTTCAAGGGTGTACTGCACTTTTAGAACCACATCAGATGAAGCAGTACTAGTGGTAGCGAGCTCGACCCCCGTTGACTTTCTGCTGAGAGAAACGAGGAGAGTCGCAGCATGTGAGTCTCCCGAGAAGGAAACGAAATCTGAACCTCCTGGGAAGGAGTTTCAACCCGGATAGTATCAAACTGGCTGAAGGTTTCCTCCCCAATTACAAAAGTGCAGGACAAGCTGCTGCAGAAAGCAAACTGGCTGGGGCGAAGAGACCATTTAGTTTTTTTCAGTAAATACTCATATTTGGGCGACTACTTGATATCATCTTCAAAGTTAGAATTTGAGTGAGGAAAGGAATCTAGGATTGCCCAACTTATGATTCTCGACTCACAAACGGGATGGACAATTGAATTTTCATTGACACGTTTCCTGATTTCTCGTTTTGCCGGTGGAAAGGATCTGGTAACTTGTCTCTCAAATAGGTGTCTTGAACAATTTGGCTAGCAAGGAATATCCGCTCCCTTGGCTCGTATCGGAGTTCAATAAGCCGGCTGTTCCAGCTACTGAAAACGACATCCAAATCATGTGTTCAAAACTTCGATGTATTGATGATGATGCATTTAGTATCCGCCCGTTTATCTTAGATCTCCAGATCAAATGTCTTCAATTTATTCCTCTTCAACACCAACAGCTCTCTTACCAAACCCTATCTCTAAAAAAAAGCTGCAGACTAAGAAGGATGAAGGCGAGTCTCTTGTGCCCAAAATCTAGACAAAATGTACCAACTGGTCCTCCAAGTTGGGCGTTGGGTAGGGATAACAACCCTACATGGAAAACAATTTGTTATGAAGCCACAAAATGAACCTTGGACTGGATTGACTACACAACGGCGAACCCGGCAACGACAAAGGAATAACGATTTGGGCATTTTCTCATGGAACGTGCGCTGCATGCATAGAGATAGAGCTGCCAAGCAGCTAGCCGTTAACCTGTTCCAATATAAGGCTGACGTAACCGGGTTGCAGGAGATGCATTAAACTGGCACCGGTCTCCTCGAGAAGAGTCGCTATAGCATATATTATAGGGACCATCCAGTAAACCATGTGTTCGAAGTATGCTTCTTAGTCAGCCAAAAAATGAAACCTGCTCTTATCGGCTTTGAAAATATAAGCGAACGGCAAATTTAGAAATATAAGCCTGATTAACGTTCACGCCCCTACTGAGGAGACTGCTGACTTGGAGAAGGATACCTTCTACAAAGCAGTAGAACGAACCCTCGAAGCCTGTCCCAGATATGATATCAAAATCATACTTGGGGATTTTAACAACCAAGTAGAGACCAAGTAGTGGTCAAAGGGTAGTATAGGTCCCGGGGCGAAACGTGGATTGGTACCCACGATGGAGCATAAAACCTGGGAAATGCCTGCTGAACCAACACCAACAGCTCTACTACCAAACCCTATCTCCACCTCCACGTGGTGACCGCTGGGAGCTCTTTCTTGACGAAAAGCTGCAGACGGAGAAAGATGAAGGCGAGTCTCCCGCGCCTAAAAACGGGACAAATTGTACCAACTGGTCCTCCAGGTTGGGGGTTGGGTAGGGCTGACAACCCTACACGGAAAACAACTTGTTACGAAGCCACAACAGGAGCCTCGGACAGGACGGATTTTAAAACGACGGACCCTGCAACGACAACGGAACAACGATTTGCGCATTTTCTCATGGAACGTGCGCTCCCTGTACAAAGATGAAGCTGATGAGCAGCTAGCCGATACCCTGTCCCAATATAGGGCTGATATAACAGCGTTGCAAGAGATGCGATGGGCAGGGACCGGTTTCCTGGAGAAGAGCCGCTACACCGTATATTATAGCGGTCATCCAGTAAACCATGTGCTCGGAGTAGGTTTCTTAGTCAGCCAAAAAATGAAACCTGCTGTTATCAGCTTTGAAAACATAAGCGGGCGGCTTTGCACTCTGCGCTTGCGAGGCAAGTTTAGAAATATAAGCCTCCTAAACGTTCACGCCCCTACAGAGGAGACTGCAGAGTCGGAGAAGGATACCTTCTACGAGGCAATAGAACGAACCCTCGAAGCCTGTCCCAGATATAATATCAAAATCATACTTGGGGATTTTAACAGGCAAGTAGGGAAGGAGCCAGTATTCAGGCGATACGTTGGCTCCCATAGCTTACACGAAAAACCAAATGATAACGGATTGCGGACTATTCAATTAGCAGGGTCACACGAAATGGTTGTTGGAAGCACCTGGTTTGCGCGGAAAGCGGTCCACAAACATACGTGGGCCTCTCCAGACGGGACCACTTTCAACCAAATTGACCAGGTGTTGATCGAACGCCGCCACCTCTCAGCCTTGATGAATGTCGGAACATATAGGGGGGCCAATATAGACTCGGATCACTATCTCGTTGGCATGGTGCTCCGAGCTCGAATAACAATACCACCTAGAATCCCCTCTGACAATCAGGTGAGAGTGAACACTGAAGCCATCCACAACACAACCCTCCGCGACACCTATAAGAGGGAAATGGATGCTGCCATAACCGCAGTCAACAGAGGACCTGGAGATGAAGCATCAACAAATGATCTTCACAATCACCTGAAGAACGTTATCATGGATACGGCCACAAACATACTTGGCCCCAGCCGCAAAAGGAGTCGGAACAGCTGGTTTGACGATGAATGTAAGCTAGCAACGGAACGGAAGAATGCCGCATACCGAGTAATGTTGCATTCTCAAAGAACGCGGGCACGCGCAGAGACTTATCACGAACTCCGTCGAGCGGAGAAGCGACTTCACAGACGGAAAAAGGAAGCCTGGGAGAACCAACAAGTCTGTGAACTAGAAAAGTACAGGGCGCAACCGCACCAGGCGCGGAAGTTTTACCAACAAATCAGCAGGATGAAGCCTTATACACCTCGATGCTCATACTGCCGAGACAAAGAGGGAAATCTGATTTCCGACAGAATGGGCATATTAGAGCGATGGGTTGAGTACTTTGATGAGCTACTGAACAACCAGAACATCGGCGAGTTGGAAGTTCCGCCAACTGAAGACGACGAACAAACACCGCCACCACCAAGGATAGAAGAAACAGTCCGTGCAATTCATCGGCTTAAAAATCATAAATCGCCAGGAGCCGATGGAATTCCATCCGAGTTGGTTAAATATGGAGGCGACCGATTACACTAAGTGGTTCATCAACTTGTGCTCAATTTGTGGGACAGCAAATCAATGCCTGACGAGTTGCAAGGAGGCATTATCTGTCTCATATATAAATCCGATATCACGCAGTGCAGCAGTTATGGAAATATCACGTTGCTGAGTACCATCTATAAGATATGCACCACTATCTTGCTAGGCCGAATAGCCCCATACCGCCAGAACATCAGTGGCCCATACCAAAGAGGCTTCACTCCAGGCAAATCAGCAACAGATTAGATTTTCTGTGTGCGACAAGCGAAAGGCAAAAACTATCAGTTACACCATCTTTGCATCAACTTAAAAGCCGCCTATGATAGCATAACCAGGGTAAAACTGTACACCGCCATGAGAGTAAATTGATAAGACTAACTATGCTGACCCTGACCAATGTGCGAGGCCAGATAAAAGCAGCAGGATCACTCTCAAGACCCTTCAGCATCAACAACAGTCTACGACAAGGGAGATGCCCTATCATGCGTCCTCTTTAACCTGGCCCTGGAGAGTGGGGTTGAGGTAAATGCGAAGGGTACGATCCTCCTTAAGTCCACTCAACTACTGGTCAATGGCCGCGTTCGAAAAAGGGTTCCTCCGAAGAATTTTCGGTCCCCTACATGAGGATGAACGACTCCCTAGCGTACGAAACGACGAAATCTATGAGCGATACTATCACCTTGAGGTTGTGGAGAAAATTCATTGGGCGGGTCACTTAATCCGTATAGATGAGGACAATTCAGCCTGGAAAGTCTACAAAGTCTACGATATCTATGGTAGAAAAAGAAGACGAGGCAGACCTTGCTTGAGATGAAGCGATGGTGCAGGCCAGCACGCCTGGCAGCTTTAAGGGATATCGAATTGGTGGACCTTGGCCCAAAACCGGGATATCTGGAGTTCCTTATTTAGGCAGACCTAGACCAGATACCGGCTATCGCGCTGTTAATGATAATGATCATCGTTTCTTAAATTTATAATTGCTAAATATCATTGGTAAGTTTAATATATGTTTATTAAACTGGATAAGGCTACATCCAATCATAAAATCAAGTCTTTAGGATTTGCGGCAAATTTTATTTCACCGAAAATATTAAAAGGAAGATTAAATGAAAAGGCTCGATTATTATGTGGCGCGGCAGGATCGGCAGCATTCGAAATTTATTTCGAATGTTGCGGATGCGGACGGGTAGATGGCGCGGAACTCTCCACTCGCTCATTTTCAAAACGCACCGGGGGAGTGGAGAATTAGCGGTGGAAAAATGCCGTTGGTTGGGACAGTAAGGACCGCATGGAAATAAGCCGGTCTCTTCTGTTTCCAACCGTGGCGGCGTAAACATCACATCGGTGCAAAGATCCAATTTGGAATACAAATTCAGAAATCTTATTGAAAAGTTAAATTTTTGTGTTTATTGCTAAATTGCTATTGTGGTTTAAATAAATATTACCAAAGTTTATCTATCACGTTTTCAATCTCCAATTTGTTCAGGTGCCTCGTTCTAGCATAATCATTACATTACTCTTTTCTGAGAGAATTATAAAACGCATTTACTTGTTTTCTCCGGAAGCTGAACTAAAATTACTTTCCGAAGCGGGTCTTAATTTCGACCAATTTTGTAGGAAAAGTGGGAAGAAACACACAAAAACTTTCATACCTGAAGCGTCCAGATTCCAATTTTCCGACTTTTTATCCCCTACTTTTCTCCGCCGAAATTTTTTCTGGCATAAAGTTAAAGCTACCCTACTTGGCCAACCAAACACCTCACTTGGCTAAGCGTATTCCTCCAATCATAAAGAACTATATCACAACAAGCTATCTCTTTTCTCGAATAAAAAAAAAAACGTTTTCATAAGCTAACAAACAACCTTGACTTCAAACCACACCTCTGCCAGATAATCCTTAGGAGGTCTAATGCCGGTTAACTGTCATCCTTGCACAATAAATGATATCACTCAAGAAGGCGGCTGTATGTGGCAAAGTTCGCCTGAATCATGGTTGTCATTTGTCTCCAAAGTTCTAACCAATTGTCAATCATGTGTCCGGAGAGCTGAGTGGTTAAAGCACAAGGCTGTGAGTAAGTACCAGAGTCAAAGCAGGGAAACAATCGCGGGCGAGCGCAATGCTGACCACATTGCTTTCTACAGTGTACTGTAGTATACCCTCACGGTCTTGAATGAAGTGTTCTAACACACATCAAGGCCCTGATCTAATCGGATTGTTATGCCAACGATTATTATTTTCCGAGTTATCACAATCTCGGCAGATGCCGGATTTTACCTAATACTAGCACTAAGTGCCAAGCATTTAGGCTCGGACGATCCTACCTACTTAAAAACTAAAAGAGGCACTGGTGGTGGTGGCCGGTGGTAGGTCAGTGGGAGAATCCGTCGAGCACTCCCCGCAACATCGAGCACGTATGGAGAATGGTGTACTTCTGCATGGTTTGAACCAGACTGTGCGAAAGTCCCAGGACATCAAGAGAAGCCGTCAGGGATTTAGGTACAATACCTGTAGCTGACAATATTATGGGAACTACAACCACCCGCTCGAGACGCCAAATTTCTTTGATTTCCCGAGCCAATGGCTCATAGTTCACCTTCTTCTCCACGTATTTCCGTTCAATGTTGCTATTATGGGGGATAGCAACATCAATAATATACGCGGAGCGACCCGTCTTGTCAACTAACAGTACGTCAGGCTTACAGGCATGCTGTAAGCAGAACTATCAAGTATTGCTTGCGGCTCATATCGGTAAACCAGACATGTCCCCGTGATCAGCCCATGCTTGTATGCAAGGTTTTGATGGATAACCTTACATACAGCATTATGCCTGGTGATGTATTGCACCGGTGCCATAACAGTACAGCCAGAAATGAGATGGTCCAACGTCTCTAACGCCGAACCACGCATTCTGCACTGGTCATTCTCCACCCGTTCTTTCATGATGAGCTTTTTATAAGCTCGGGTAGCGACCACGCCATCCTGAATGGCACACATGAACCCCTCCGTCTCAGCAAAGAGCTCCCCAGCACACAGCCATCTGTTCGACAGATGCAAATCGACAAATGGCTGCCAAAGACAATTCACGTGTTTACCGTGCATTGCCTTCGACTTCCATTCATCGATCCGCTCTTGGTGCGACTTCACCCCACTCAGAGGATTGAAGGATCGACCCTTCAAGTTAAGTGGAGTCAGTCCACAGTCTGCCTTACAGACAGCCGCATGCAAGGGACTCCCCTGCTCTTTGCTGTAAAAATAAGCGCGCAGCGAGTCGACTTGCGATGATGTTGTGCCGCCACGTCAACCACGCCCCTACCTCCGATGTCACGAGGCAGGTTCATGCGCTCCACGGTAGACTTTGGGTGATGCATTCGGAATTTGGACATAGTTGTCCGTATCCGCCGCTGGACGTTTTCCAGATCGGTCTTCGTCCACGGCAATATTCCGAATGCATAAGCCAGTGAAGGGATGGCGAATACATTCAACGCGCTTATTTTATTCTTCCCCGAGAGATGCGATTTCAGCACCAGCTTTACACGTCGCAGGAATTCGGACAGCAGAGCTTCTTTCAGATCAATTGCCACTGGAGAAGAGAAGACTGTACCGAAAATAGCATCGGTAACCTATCCCTCAAAATTAAGGTAATTCGAACTGTCACAGTCACGATGCTCGCAAAGAAGAGATGAGGAAGCATCTGAACCCACAGCTCTTGCAACGCGCGCTCTCTTAACATGGAAACCGGTTCCTGACTGGATCTGGCAAAATTCTGTTGAAGGTTGATATATGGTTGCGTATACCTCCCAATGGCCACACCACGCCTATCTCATTCACGTAGCATCGCGAGAATCTATACTCCTCCTCTACTGTTCTATGCGCTATGCTTCTAGTGCGACCCACTCGTCGGCCACTGTAATATCCGGTGCGGACCCAAGCACTCGCAAAGATACATGAAGGGGTCGAAGTGCTCTTAGGAAACCTCTCCCCCCCCCTCCCCCAACATTCCAGAATCTAACTATCACACAGGCGTGGAAGTACGTATCGCCGTAACAATTCGATGAAACTTCAAAGTTTACGAACGGACCTTCACGGTCAATTTCATTTATTTTGCCAATACAAATTCAAAATCTTTCTAGAGTTCCAACGAGATGGGGAAAATGTATTAATTAAAATAATAATTGAGTTTGGAATACCATCAAAACTAATCTGAATTACGAATCCCCAAAGTTTAGTGATTAGAAACTGGAACAACCACTTCTTTTATCTCCCTTGTTCTGTGATTAGAACGAAAGGGAACTCCGATCTGATGACCGAGAATAAGAAACTTCGTTCACAGAATGAAGCATATAAAAGACCATTCTCATGGAAGATACCCAAAACAGAAACATAACGATGCAACTGAAGTTCACGCATTCTGCAGTTACCACGGGTCTAAAAAATATTAAACAAGAGAGCTGGTAAAGCGAAGAAGTGCATTTAAAAATGTTAATGAAACTTTTTTGTTTAGGGATTGAGGACATTCACTTCACCGGACCAAATGGAGAACAACTTGTTTCCACTCTCTATGGTCCACGGACTCCTCTTTTTGGCTTTAACTTCCAAAGTTCAAAAACTAAAAGAGGGTCGAAGACGGCTGCAGTTTCGTACCAGGCCAGAGGAAACTCGTCAGAGGCTACCTCACCTCTGCCCTGGAAACAGGGTGACCAAAGCAGCCCTCAGGTGTTATACGCTCCCTTTCATAATTCGATACCAGCGAGCCCCTCCGGTCACGCTTCTTCAAGGCAGAGGTGCGTCTGATGAGTTGCCTCTGCCCTGGTATGAAACTATAGCCGTCTTCGTCCCTCTTTTAATTTTTGATGAAACTTGCTCCATATCGAAATAATGAATAGTAACAGTTAGGTGCTCTTAAACTTATTTTTTGGAGCTGAATATCGTTTCAACCACGCGGCACTGGTCTCACACGCCTAACTTTGCACTGCCCTAATGTAAGTTTAGCCTCAGAAAGCGGCCTTTTGTTGCATTGTAGAGATGGAATAAAGTGAACCTCATGCGTTGGTCAATCCATCATTGACTATTTCCAGCCATTTGATGAAACCAGACAAAGTTTTCACCTGAAATCCTGAAAAACGCTAAGAGTTACGTTCGACCACTTTGAACTTAAACTGAGACGGGGGAACTTGAATCCCAAAGTTTCATCCTCTCTAAGAAAGGGGAACCTAAGAACCAGTCTTAATTAAGTTGCAGTTGTGTTATTTTGGTTTTGAAATTGAAAAAATCCTTAGTTCGCATACAGAAGCAAAATTGTTCTGCTTCGACCGACTTGAGCCTGAACCAGGCGGAAGCAGCCACCAATATGATTCACACCCATGTGATATTTGTGAAAGTGTTTTAGGAATTGCAGCAAAACACATTTTCAATTTTCCATTATTAAAGTAGCAAAGATGAGTTAAATATTTCACGTTTAGCTTATAAACTGAAGCCCATTCGTTATTAACTTTGCAGAGTTCGAATGCTTATATACCAGAAAGACAACTCCTTACCCAATTACTTATAAACGGATAATCAATTTGATTTGACCAGTGCGGTCTGTCAATTGAGTCTTGAGTCACTTTATAAAAACCCTGCCGTCTAATATTGCTCTACAAATGAAAACCTTCCTAAAATGAATCCTTTCCGGGTTAAATAATGCTTCATGAAAGTCCTGGGCATTTAACGTGAGTATCTGCCTTGCAGATATAATCTCACGGTCCTCTGCGGACACGGACTGATATAGAGACCACAATAAGAGCTTCCCCATAATTCTCACAGCGGCACTGGTTTATCCTAAGTGCAGGTTCAGCACTTATACCAGTGGGTGCAAAGTCTGTCTAACACCTTTGCCGCAACTAAAGACTGTGATCCCGAGTTATACAGCACAACTTCACGCTTGAGTTCACAAGGAGCACTGCCTGAGATATGGGCGCAACCACAACCACCATGAAACTCACACAAGGAGGCCAACCGCTAATAACTGGGCCGAGACCACATTGTCCAGGAGCACGCTTGAAATTCATATTCTCAGAGGACCGTCCCGGTTCCCATGGTACCAGATAACCTCCGGTGCGGCTTCGAAGCAAGGGGAGGGGGCTGATTGCCCTCTTCTAATACGTGAGGACAGCGCCTGCATTGATCGTCCGAACTGCGGATGCATTTTGGTGCCTACCCTACCAATAGTACTAGCTGTAGTTTTGTACTCTTTCAGTCAATCAGACTAGAACGGCCGATCCTTTTCTTTTGAGACCGGATTTTAGGCCCCCTGTGGAAGCTGTACACCAGTACACTGTTAACTTTGAATATGAATTAAAATTGACAGATAGTGAACACCAAAATTATACCAGGAGATTGAAACAAATTGGTTAAAGTTATTTGTCTTTTATTGCGTCAGTCATTAGGTAACACTTTAGTGAGCGGCAGCCTTCTTCTTCTTCCAGAGAGCATCATATCCCCAAGCTGGAGCGGCATAAGCATGACTTCCCCATCCGTATCCGTGGGAAACAATTGGGTCAGCAATAGCATGACCAGCAATACCATGACCAGCAATAGCATGACCAGCATAGGCACCAACGATAGCTGGGGCAGCAACAGCGTGGCTAACAACTGGAGCAGAGTAAGCAGCAACAGCTGGGGCAGCAACGGCGTGGCTTACAACGGGAGCAGCGACGGCATGGCTAACAACTGGAGCAGAGTAGGCAGCAACAGCTGGGGCAGCTACAGCATGTCCCCATCCACCAGCATAACCGACTCCATGTCCCCATCCCAAACCACCGGCGTAACCGACACCATTTCCCCATCCGTATCCATGGGCGACTGGAGCTACGTATCCGGCTGAAGCGGCGCCGATGAGAGCAAGAGCCAAAACTAAGAATTTCTGCAAAATCAGATTTTTATGTTTCAGATACTGCACTTTAAAAACAATCATTTTTACTCACCATTATGCTGATTGGTGCTGTCTTCTGGATAAGTGAACCCTGACTGATGCTTTATCTAAATCAAATGCAGTATTTATATAAAATAGATTTACCGAAAAATCTGCAGCTAATTCGAAGCCGATGCATAATTTTTCCAGTTTGATTCAACTTCGAGGTCAGTATTCTATCGATTCATTCATTTTTCGTAAATATTTATCAGATCCATTCAACGCACTATCATCTTTTTGCATTCGCTTTCGTGTTGTTTGATTATGCGTTAGCATTCACTTCCCACTTAAAAAAAGAAACATTTGTGGACAAATTTAGAAAACCGCAATCGTCGTTCAAGATCATAAATTAGAAGGAAAACCTGTTACTCATTCTGGCATATGTGAATTTTTGGAATCCTGATTCCTCATGATCGTTAGAGATCAGTTATTTGTAGACACAGACTAATATCTTATTAAAACACGTTACGTAACTATTTACGCTACCGCACTACCAATGTGGGAGGTATTTCAACCCGGAAGGAACTTTTCTTTAAAGATGAGGCTATGTTTGGTCTTTAGATGCAGCCAAGGTGTCTGCTGTATTGAAAGTGGCACAATTCATAAGGGAAGAAAAGACATCGCTAGTGTGCCTTTACGATTTTCAAATGGAGAGGACACCATCCAAATGAATCATGACCACTAAGTTCTTCGTTAACAGACAAATAAAGATCGTACAAGACCACCCACTTCTAACTTCAGCTTCGCAGAAATATTTGCCGTCATGGATCACCCTAGTGTGTTGCAATCAGGAATATAAGACCAAACTGCGACTGCGATATGAACTAGATCACGAAAAAGTAAACCCCCCACCAGTCTTATACCCCCTTAGATTCAGATTTTAGGCTTGGGGCTTTCACCCTGCCTTGGCGTTTCAACACCCAACTGATATTAGGGATACCTTTTCCAGGGGCACAACAATAGATTAGTGTATAGAGACTACTAACAGTCTAGGGATCAAATGAAATGATCCTCTTTCCGAAAAATTTTTTTTAATCAGTTTAGGCCTCCCTTAGGTGACCAGGATATCTTTGCGCTCTTAACTGCCCAGAAAATTTATCTGTGAAAGCCTATAGCTATTACCAGAGCATTTTATAACGAAAAACGGGATGATAGAGGTGCATATATGACTATGTAAGTCATTATGAGGCTGAAAAACAAGTTACAGAGATAGATCTTTATCTGCCTGCTACTATGGTTTGCCAACTGCGCAAGTTAATCTCACGACTAGGCATACTATAACGGACACTCTTGAGGATATGTACATGCAGCAATTCTCAAACAGTCCACAATCGGCCTGCGTTGATGTTCTGCAATTTTTCGCAAAATAGGCATTTTCACTAAGATTTTTTGGTCAAAAGCTCCTATTCTGTTAAGGGGAAATCGCACCGCGTCCTTAAAGAACTATTTTGCCCATTTTGCTGGTTATAGTGCACCTACTTATCATGGTATGTTAAGCAAACCTATAACCGTCAGGAATTTCAGTATATTCCCTACTTTGCATCTGGTATTAAATGTTCTCCCAGATGCCTCGACATAGTTTGCACAAGTGCCCAAAACGTGTATAGAGTTTTCTTTACACCCCGCACAGAACCTACAGGCAGTGTCCGTAGATATCTCTACCATCCCTTGATGATAGCTTAGCCGACAGTAACCAGTGAGAGTTCCCACTATGATTCGCTGGTTCTTTTTGGTGAGGTTCAAACAGCACTTTGTGCGCTTGGGATCGTATTCCCCAATAAACACTCTGGACTGGTCCATTCCTGATAGACACACCCGGTGCAGTTCCCTCAACTGTTCCTCTTCATTTTTTAATAGCATAGTTTCCGATTCCACAGAAGGATTCTGGTCTGTGTAAAGGCGTCTCTGGTCCCTTCTTGGTTAGTTCGTCCGCTGCCTTATTGCTTTCCAAGCCAACATTACATGGACCCACTAGTATCCACACCTTATTGAGCAAGCCGAGCGTATTCCGTTTCTCAAGGCATTCCCATACCAGTTTAGACTTCACGTGGTTGGACGTCAGTGCCTTGATCGCTGCTTGGCTATCATTCAGAATAGCAATGTTTTGTCCCCTGTAGTTTCTTTGGAGATTAAGGGAAGCATATCTGTCTATTGCATGTATTTCCGCTTGGAATATGCTAGTATGCTTACATATTGTAGTACATTTTCCTTGGACCAATGACACTGGCACCCACTCCCTCTGCTGTGAGGGATCGGTCCGTATACCAAGTAATCAATTGATGGTTTAAGGCGTATGTCCCAGCCACGCTCACTCAGTTTGTCTTGTTACCTTAAACCTCGGTGTTATACCTTGGTATCAATAATTCAGGATACCACCTAGAAGGAATATCAATCTTCCTTCGACAACTACATTCTTTTTTCCTGCTGTGGACCTACAAGTCAGCAGAGCTCTCGTAGCTTCTCGGAAAGTATTTATGACGTGTGTGCGATATGTTGTCGAATGCTCCTTCGATATCCAAAAACGCACCCAGTGCTATTTGCTACTTTGGCATCCCGTAGTACATCCATCAGCTGATACAGAGAGAGTTTCAGTTGACCGTTCTGCTTGTAAGCTTGTTGACTGATGTAGGGGATTACGTTTTAGAACATTATTTCTAATATATTAATCATAATCGTTGGCGCAACAATCCAATTGGATCAGGGACTTGAAATGCGTTAGAGCGCTTCATTGAACACTGTAACTATACAAAACCAGATTACAATACCCTGTAGGAGGCAATGTGGTCAGCATTACGTTCGACTGAGATTATTATCCTGATTTGACTCAGGAACTCATTCACAGCTGAGTCAACTGGTATCCGACGTTAAATCACGATAAAATCCCACTGACCCCTGTGGGATTTGAATGTTCGACAGCTTTTTGCTCTAACCACTCAGCTATCTGGACAGAGTTCTAATATTATTCTGTTAAGGAAAAATCGCATCACGTCCTTAAAGAACTATTGTGCCCCGGCTCTTATATAGTTGTGTATGGCCTTCCCCACCGTTTTGGGTACCAACGATGTTAAGCAAATTGATCTGAAAGATTTACGATGAAAAGTATTCTTTTTAACCGCTTTCATAATAAAAACCACTTTTCCCAGTCTGCATGCCCTTGGTATATATCCCAGGGATATGCTACACCATCAGGAGAGAATCTACGATGATTTCTCTAGGCCTCACTGGATTAGTGATGGGAAAATACCATCTACTCCGGGTGATTTCAGTAATTTGAAAGTCCCCACTGACCACCTTACCCTAGTTTCTGAGCATACCTCTTTTGCTAATTTCCAGTTCTCCTTTCTTCCTCTGTTATTCGTTGTTGAGGTGTCAGGCGGCATGTTGTCGCCTGCCACCGTAAGGTAGGACCCCGAGAAATCAGTTCTGAGAAGCAAGTGTACTCTGTCCTCCTTATTCTCGGTAAATGTCCCATCTTCCTACTTCAAACAGACAGAGGATATTGCCCCGTTTTTGGATACAGCCTTGTAAAGCCTGCTTCTGTGATTTGTTCGATCCGTTTACAGAATTCCCTGAAGCTGTTCCGTTTCGCTTCCCTGATCGCGTTGCTATACGCAGTCAGTGCGTTTTTGTACCTCCATCAGCCTCTGGTTTGGCTTGCCCGGTTGAAGAGTTTTCGTACCTCTGTTCTCATTCTGGCTAAGTTCCTGTTCCACTATGGAACATCGCTTGTTGATTGCGTAAATGACGAATGTGTTGAGGTTTTCCAGCACTATTTCTAGTTCTAGTTTCTAGTTCACTCTTGATGTCACCCCTTGCCCCCCTTGCTGGTGAGCAATGTTGTTGCTAAGGGGCGATGCATAGGATTCTAAATCCGTTCTCCTGAGACTGCTTATTATTCTTTTTATTTCGGAGTTACCCTCAATGTCGAATCTGATTATTCTGTGATCAGACATAGATGGCTCGACACCCTCCAATTCTTGACTAGCCCGTTCATTAGAGACCAGTGTTATGTCTAATACCTCCCGCTCCTGCCGACAATATTCCTGCAAGTACTCTGCTTTTCGCCAGAATAAACTTTGCGGTACCCATGTTCGGTTCTGGCAGGAAAAGTTTGGTGTGTTTAGAGCATTTAGGCTCTGACACCTGTCATTGCGGGAAGCTTGTTCCCAGTTTTGAAGACAGACTTAGCAAATGCTTCTGATACTCCAACTGCTGTTTCCGGTCCCTGCATAGGGGAGATTTGACTCCTCTTCCGCTAAAGCATCCGAGATTTCATTTCCCTCTACGCCACAATGACCAGGTACCCTGAGTAGCTCCACCGTATTGAATCTAGAGATAAAGTTCAAATGGTTTCTGCATACCTGACCAATTTTTGAGGTGATTAAAGGACTACTCAACGCCCTCAATGCAGCTTGGCTGTCATTGCAGATTGCGATGTGCCTGCACTTCAACCACTCGTTAATCACCCAGTTTTCCGCCCTTAGGATCGCATAAACTTCGGCTTGAAAAACCATTGCAACACCACAAGTCTCTCCAAACCTTTCATCAAGAATGAAGTAAACCTGATTTGTCTGAAGTTCTTTGGATTATAATAGTCATCTTTCTCAGGTTTCGGTATGAAGACTGCCTTAACCTTTTGCTAAGAGGAAGCAACAGATCCTCGAAAAATATTTCTTAGAGGTTACTGTAAGTGCTCCATACCCTCCTTTAGCATTGCCGGATAGAAGCCATCCATGCCACGTGCTTTGAAATGTTCAAAGAGCCGTGTGGGAGCTCTCACCTTTTCATAAGTAACAACAGCTTTCGCAGTATTCCAGTTCCCTTTGCAGCAGTTGCGTATTGAAGGGGTCGGAAGAACCGTCAACTCTCCCTCTGCCACTTCACTTACCCGTTCTCCCTGGTGGTGTACTTCCAGGAGTGTCTGTACTAAATCCAGTCTGGAACTCGTGAAAATATTGTCGGGTTTTCTAAGAGAGCCCAACTTGGCCGACTCATCCCTTTTGAGCTCTTCGCCTGCTAGTTCCTCACAGCACGGTCTAAAGGAGTCTCGTTTCGAACGAAATTTTTAGCAATGTATAGCAAACGCAACAGATACATATATACACCATTTTGAACATCTTCAAAATATGGGTCAGTTCTAGATCTCATAACTGGATATGGGTGGAGCAACATTTTTATAACGAAGCCCCAGCTGTTTAAAAGGACGATGCGATGAGTCTTCCGCATGTAAATTAGCTACAAACATACTAAAGTATCCAATTCAGGCTATATATTTCCAAACAATCATCTCCAGTGTAATTATCAGGAAGATATGTATTATTCAAATTAATGTTAAAACTGCAAATGTGCCACCACAGACATTTTTTAACAGCAGGTATCCTTCTCAGAACATCAACGCCTAAGTGTTAGGGTGAAGAAATCTTGCGTGTATACATAAATAGGAGACACTATTCATGAACCAAACAAAAGACTTAAGCGAGCAACTTGTTTTAAATTTTTCTTATTTTGAAAACTATTTAAAAAATAATATAACACAATTTAAGGAATTACAACATAAAATTTGTTATCCATTTCGAGAAAATAAACGATTCAAAAATAAATCAAATAACTATAACCAAAAAAATATGTTTGTATTGTGCCTGAAACAAAAGAGTTAAGCCAGAAACTTGAATGATTTTACTAGAAATGTCAAAATACAATCACATAAGGGGGGAGATGCCGGTAATCGGTTCAGAAAACTCAGAATTTTGTTTTTCATGTAAACATTTTGATATCTACCATATAATAAACGGGCAGGATATTCTCTGAAAATTTCAAATCGAAATTTGGAATGATTTTGAATTTATACGCAGTTATTCGATGTGCCCGCATTTCTACCAGAAGAGAGTGTCGGCCTTCTCATACTCACAACTTGTCATAGTCTTCCACATTCTGACTCGTTTTAATGAGGATTAGCTGTTATGTAGAAGCCGTGGCATCTCTGCATTTACCTCTTTTAGGTCTCCTTGTTTAAATGACGAGCGAATGAGGGATTCATTTCTTTGTATGCAGCATATTTCCATTCACCTCCCTACTTCAACACTTCCATTTCTCGTCTTGCAACTCCATTTTTACCATCCCGACATCCACACATTTGACAATAGTAGTTCAAAAATTTCTATTTTCACGAATTTATCTACAAAACATTATCACTTTTCAACTCCCCAGAAAGCCCTGAAATTCACTTAAAAATTGCAAGGTTAATATTTTTCAAATAAACATATATTCTCCTTTGTTGTTGTTTTTACTCATAATTCTATATCATGCTGCATATTGCTAAATGCAATCCTAACGCTTGTTTTTGACGAGTTAGAAACCCGTTTGAGACTAGCGGATGTTGGTTAGTGTGGTTTGAGTGGTGTTTTTGGGCAAGAGCTGGAAACCGCTGCTTCGAACTAACTATAACCGCATTGTGTAGATAATAGGAAGTTATTAAATGAAAAACAAAAATTGCTTGCTGTCTTTCAGCAAAGTGGCTCTTTGTGTGAAGCACACGGCCCTGAAATTGAATATACTTGGAGCACACCATTGACACCGGGAATACTTGTACTGATTGCCGCAAGGTGCTTGCGATTTCCTACTTCCTTCAACCAGAAATGCCCAAATACCTATGATGATTGCTTGGGGTATGTAGGCGTTTTTGGCCTACGTAAGATATTCTAACTGCACCGCTGATGAACACGCTTTAAATAAATTGTAGTTTTGTGGGATTACAAGAGTTATTTTAACCTAGGAAAGTGAGTCTCACTTCGGATTTCGTCTTATACGGTCTTCATTTTTCTAAACCCAATGCGATCTTTTGTGTTGCATGTCAGCATAGAGGATAAGGCAAAAAATATCCATATCAATATTCCATGTGCATGCTTACTCACCCACAGTGAAGCTACAGTACTTGCTATAGAGCAGTATTGTAGGAAAGGCAAAATTTCAAGCATACTTTTAAGGTTGGCTTTGCGGAATGACTGTGAAGCCTCACTTGATTGAATAATGCAATTATTTATACTTTATACTTAGATGGGAATTGAATCGCTGGTGCATTATCTTTTATCTTTTCTCCATCCCAGTTGTTTGCAATTTGCCATGAGTTTACTATAAACCGGGAACCCCGATGCAAGCAAACAGCTGCCTTTTGCAAAAAAGAGCCTGGCATTCATGGTTAGATTGTCAAGATCAAGGTCAATTATAGGACTTAAGATTGATAGAAAAATGGAATAAAACTGAAAGACAGTAATGGTGGATGATAAGCCTGCGATAATGGAAGTCGCAAATCATAAAATAGAGAACTCAATAGCTAGGGCAGTTCAGCAAGACGGAATTCAATACTCTTCTGGTCACAGGCCTAATATTGATGCAATTGAGACGGTATGATATCATCATTTACTGTATGAAACTATAATTTTAGCCATCTGGCTTTTAGTCGTTCGACTTTGATTTTGCGACAAATTTTAACTAGCTAATTCTCGTTAACGAAAATTCTACGATCACATTATTGAAGACGCCCCCTCTTAGCGTTTTCACAATAGACAAAACTCGATATCAATCCACGATCATCATCATAAACGACGCAATAACCGGTATTTATTTTAGGCCTGCCTTTGTAAGAAACTCCAGACATCTCGGTCTGACGCCGAGGTCTACCAATTCGATATACCTAAAAGCTGTTTGGCGTCCTGATTTACGTCATCGCTCCATCTGAGGCCATACCCTCATTAATTTTCCGAGCTTGATCATCCTCACCCATACGGTTTAGGTGACCGGCCCATCGCAACTTATTTTGCAGGATTTTATCTACAAGCAGATAGTCGTGGTATTGCTCATGTATAATAGAAGGCCAAATTTCTTTAGGGAATTAGTTCCTCAAATACAATTAAAAGCTTGCAATTTTTTTTGCTGAAACCAAAAGTCTCCGAGAAAATCATCGGGACTAGCAAGATCATTGGCTTGTACAGGTAAAGTTTTGACCCGATGGTGAGACATTTAAACCAAAACAGTCAACAACCGTGCGCGGATTTCATCGTCGCAACTGTTATCAGTTCTGATTTTTGACCCGAGATATTAGACATTATCTACGGTCTCAAGGTTATAGTTTCATATCTTTATTGGTCTTTGGTTTGCACTTCATCTTACCTTCATTTATCGCCCTACCTGTTCCGGTTGTTCTCCCCATAATTTCAATATCGCCAGCATAAGCCAGTAGTTTGGTGGACTTGAAAAAGACGGCGCCTCTCGCAATTACATTACCATCGCGAAACACATTTTCCAGGACCAGATTAAAAAGAATGCACTCCGTTATATTTCCCTTTTATGTATTGGACTCGTTCTCAGTTGTCCCATATATTGAGCTTCAGTTGACGAACCGCTTGGTGAAAATGGTTACCTCCATATTTTGCCAATTAGGTTGGCGAATTATGGCTTTTAAACCGATGAATTGCAGCGACTGTTTCTTTCATGTTGCGGAAGGCTGCGTTGTGGCTTCAGTATTCACTATCATCTGATTTTTAGAGGGGATTTTAGGCGGTGTTGTAATTCATACCTCGAGTACAAAGCCAACAAGGTAGTGATCCGAGTCTATATTGGGTCATCAATATATTCTGATATTCATTACGGCTAATAGGTGGCGGTACTCAATCAACACGTGGTCAATTTGGTTTAAAGCGGTCACTTCTGGAGAGCCCATCTGCGTTTGTAGACTGCTTTTCGCGCAAACCACGTACTTCCAACAACCACTTCTTAGGAAATTGCAAACTGTTATTCAGTCAGCAGTCTTTCTAAATTCTCCAAATATTATTTTCATATCATAGTCAGGGCAGGGTTTCAAGGTTCGCCTCTAGTGCCCTGTAGAAGATACCCTTCTTTCCTCTGTAGTAGTGTGAACGTTTGAAGCTTCTATTTCCTTCCTCGCAAGTGCAGAATGCATCGCCTCCGCCTTCCGGTTATGTTCTCAAAGGCGATAGTAGCAGGTTTCACTGTTTGGCTGACTACGAAACCTACTCCAAGCATATAGTTTACTGAATGGCCACTACAATATATGCTGTAATGGCTATTCTTCAGAAAACTAACCCCTGTCCACCGCATCTCTTGTAACGCTGTTATATTGGAAATGGGTGTCGGCTAGCTGCTGGGGACTACCCTTTGACCATGAATACAACCGTATTATACGACTGACATACTTGACGATTTTCATCTCCTTACCACCAGGCTCCGTTCATTGTTTTTGGGAGTCGGCTAATGCTATGAACTATAGAGAGCAACAAGGTGAACGAACGTACATTGATGCGATCGGCACTTGAGGAATGCCATTTCCTTCATACCTTGAATGCTGATAGTCTTCATCTAAGGTACATAAATCGATTAGTTGCAGGTATATCTCCGCCACTAATAGTGATATTGCCGTTTTCATGAGGTTGGTCTTCAATAACTGTTTTATTCAGATTTATTCAGAGATGGTGCGAAATGCACTGCCCAGAGAAGCAGCGTATGCAATTTATAGACTCTAAAATCGACCCCTGACTCTTCAAACACTCCCCACTATTACTTCTAGAAGGGAACTTTCCATTAGACCCTCATGATCCATATTTTTGAGTTTTCGTTACTCTTGAATATTTCATTATGAGCTGAGTTTTTCGTCAATCCTAAAAGGATGCCTATCAATCCCTCTTTGGTATTGTCCTTCTTCCAGTCGTTCGTGATCACGGTTGCTTTTCTACTCTACTCAAGTTCACGCTTCTTACTGTCTCATTGCACAGACAATAAAAAGCTTGTCTACCTTGCTCTCTTTCGCCGTCCTCTTGTCAGTCCAAAACTTACATCAACTACCGAGTAGTAGTGAATCGATCGACGATTAGGAACAAGTGAAATGATTATTTCATACCCGGTGGATGAAGTCCAGTGGAGCAGTCCTTTTCCATCAATATCCATTCTCCCTGCGTCCAACACTTTATGCTGGACACCGTAGAATGTAATACGTAAAATCACATATTCGGCCAAATTTATTTACCCCCATCTAGAATGGGCTTCAGAATGTCTTCATCATCAATATCAATAGGAGCTATCTGACGTCCTGGCCTACCCCATCGCCCCATCTGTAGTAGGGTACGCCACGTATTCTTTTTCTACTATAAATTTCGCATATCGGTTTTTGGAAAAAAATTTTATTTTAACGCCCTCTTCCCCTCCTCCTCTCTAACCCAACAAATAGCACATTTATCTTTCGCCTTCAGTTGGTGGGATCTCTAACTCGCCACTATTCTGGTTGTTGAGCTATTTATTAGAATAGTCAATCGATCGTCCCGATATGCCATACGATCGGAAATTAAAATTCCTTTTTGACTCAGCAGGATGAACATCCCCTCAGACTTCCGGAGCTGCTGCGATTGCTTATTGTTTTTGTTGTGCTCACAACTCTGTTGAATTTTCCAGGCTTGGTTTCTTTAACTGTGAAATCATTTTCCAGCTCGACAGAGTTGCTTGCGTTAACAAAGATTGATACTTTGCCGCGTATCCAACATTCTTCCGCTCTACTGCTAGCTTATAATCATCAATGAGCTAACCCTTCGGACCACTTTATGATTAAGGCTACAACCGGTAGTCGCCTTTGATAAAGCTGTCTATGCTAATATACTCTTTAGTCCTCTCAAAAGCTCGTAGAGTTATGTAAACATATATAACGCAAGCAATTTTAACAAAACTGATTATTTTAAATTATATAATTCTTTATTAACAAAGTCAGTCCAACAATTTAATGAGCAGCCTTCTTCTTCCAGAGACCACCATATCCCCAGGCTGGGGCGGCATAAGCGTGGCTTCCCCATCCGTATCCGTGGGAAACAACTGGGGCAGCGATAGCATGGCCAGCAATAGCTGGGGCAGCATAAGCATGAGCAGCAATAGCTGGAGCAGCAACAGCGTGGCTGACGACTGGAGCAGCAACAGCATGACCAGCATAAGCAGCAACAGCTGGAGCAGCAACGGCGTGGCTTACGACGGGAGCAGCGACAGCATGGCTAACAACTGGAGCAGAGTAGGCAGCAACAGCTGGGGCAGCTACAGCATGTCCCCATCCTCCAGCATAACCTACTCCATGTCCCCATCCACCAGCATAACCGACTCCATGTCCCCATCCCAAACCACCGGCATAACCGAGTCCATTTCCCCATCCGTATCCATGGGCGACTGGAGCAACATATCCGGCTGAAGCGGCGCCGATGAGAGCAAGAGCCAAAACTAAGAATTTCTGTAAATTCAAATCCCAACATTACAAATGCTGCGATATCCTTGTGATCCTTTTCAACTCACCATGATGCTGTTTGGTGTTATCTTCTGGATAAATGAACCCTGACTGATGATTAGTTCACTATCTAATGCCGTATTTATATGATCAGATTAACCGAAAATTTCAAATTCAAAAGCAGCTCATAATATGCAAAATTTAGATTGATTTCGAGGTCACAGTAGGCATCATGTTGCCGATTCACTGATTGTAAATATTTATCGGATATCTTCAATAGCCACCAATTTTTTGTCTCTGCAGAGTTTTGATTACAGCGAGTTGTTTGTTAAAGATAAGCATTAAGTTCTCACTGAGGAAAGGTTGACTTAATTTAGAAAGACCGAGAGCCAATTATAAATATTTTTCAAATGCTCCCCAAAACTCGTTGTTTTCGGGTGGGAATTATGAATTTTTAGAATCCTAATTGAAATGACTTTTTGGCATTTAACGCAGACACATCATATTAAAATATTGACGTAAAACTTACAGAAAAGTTATGTTTCACTGCTAAGAATAGAAGCAGCGAAGTACCTGCCTTTTAAGTTTCTGGTGATTATCACTGATCACATTTGTGTTCATTATCAAGTGATATTCGAACCGACAACATGACAAAATATGCTTCCGTTTTCTAAAAATACTTTCGAAACTCATGCCCTTAGATGTTTGTATTTTTATTCAAATGGAGAATAAATGAAATAATATTATTATTTGAATTTGAATCCTTAATGTAACGAACATAATTCAGCACACAAGAAAGATTGGTGGTCGAAGTGTAGTATAGGTCGCGAGGGGAAACGTGGATTAGTACCCGCGATCGAGCATAAAACCTGGAAAATGCCTGCTGAAATAACACCAATAGCTCTACTACCAAACCCTATCTCCAACTCCGCGTGATGATCGCTGGGACTTCTTTCTTAACGAAGAGCCGCAGACGAAGAAGGATAAAGACGAGCCTCATGCGTCTAAAAACGGGACAAATTATACCAGCTGGTCCTCCAGGCTGGGGGTTGCGTAAGGCTGACAACGCTACACGGAAAATAACCTGTCACGAAACCACAACAAGAGCCTCGAAGTGGAGGGATTTTGCAGCGACTAACCCACAACGAAAACGGAAAGTTTGCGCATTTTCTCGTAGAACATGCGTCCCTGGACAGACCAAGTGATGTTAAGCAGCTAGCTTAACTTACTCTGTCCTAATATAAGGCTGATGTAACAGCATTGCAAGAGATGCGCTGGACAGGGACCGGTTTCCTGTAGAAGAGCTGATACGCCATATATTATAGCGGCTATCCAACCATGTGGATGGCCGCAAATAAACGTGGGCCTCTCCAGATGAGACCAATTTCAAGCAAATTGAGCATGTGTCGATTGAACACCGCCACCCCTCAAGCCTTTATGAATGTCAGAACATATAGCGGGGGGGGGGGCAATATAGACTTAGATCGCCATCATTGGCGTGGTGCTCCGGGCACGAAAAACAACACCAACGACAATGCCCTCTGACAATCAGGTGAGGGCTAACACGGAAGCCATCCACAAGACAGCCTTCCGTAACACCTATAAGAGGGAAATGGATGCCGAAATAACCGCAGCCTACAAAAGTTATCGAGAAGAACGTTATCATTAATACGGCCACATAGATATTAGGCCCCAGTGGCAAGAAAAGTCGGAATGGCTGGTTCGACAATGAATGTAAGCTAGCAACAGATCGGAAGAATGCTGCATACCGAGTAATGTTACATTCTCGAAGAACGGGGGAACGCAATGGACTCCGTTGAGCGGAGAAGCGACTTCACAGACGGCAGAAGCAAGACTGGAGAACTAAAAGGACTGTTAACTCAAAAAGTACAGGGAGCAATCACATCAAGTGCAGAAGTTCTACCAACAAGTCAGCAGGATAAAGCCTTATACACCTCGATGCTTATCTCGCTGGGACTACGAGGCAAATTTGATTTTCGACAAAATAGGTGTATTGAAACGATGGATTGAGTATTTTGATGATCTGCATAACAGCCAGAATATGGACGAATTGAAGGCTCCCGCCAACTGAAGGTGACGGATAAATACCACCACCACCAAATATAGAAGAAACAGTCTATACAATCCATCAGCTTAAAAATCATAAGTCGTCAGGAACTGGTTAAATATGAAGGATACCAACTACACTAAGTGATTCATCAACCTATGCTCAAGGTATGAGACAGGGAATCAATGTCTGACGATTGGTCACAACCCATTATATGACTTCTACATAAAAAGGAAGATATCACAGCATCAGTTATAAAGGCATCCCATTACTAAGCACCATCTATAAGATACTCTTCGCTATCTTGCTAGGCTGGATATCCCCATGCGCCCAGAACATCACCAATCCATACCAAACAGGTATCACTTCAGGTCAGATCAGATTTTCCCTCTACGATAAGAGATGGATAAGCTGTTGGAATATAGCCATCAGTTCCACCATCTTTTCATCGACTATGACAGTAGAGCCAGGGTAAAACTGTACACGGCCATGGCAGAACACGGTATCTCAACGAAATTGGTAGGACTGGGCTGGTCCCGACCAATGTGCGAGGCCAGATAAAAGCAACAAGATCACAGCACGGTTAATGGCTACAAACAGAGTCTATTTTAGCTTACAAAAATGATTTCGCTCGAATAATCTCCCCCATAGGGTCAAAGCTCTTATTGTATTAGTCCTCATATATTGCTCGAAGGCCTAAGTTCTTAGCAAGAAAAATTGTGAACTCTTGGGTGCGTTCCAGTGAGAGAAATGTTTGGCCCCCTGAATGAGCCTTAATAAGGATGAAACCTATAAACACTATCATGACCGTCTGGATGGCAGGTTGCGGCGGGCGTGTGACTTAATCCGTGTGTGGGGGGCAATATCTATGGCCGAAAAAGGAGACGAGGTAGACGCTGCCTGAGATGGTGCGACGGTATACGGCAGGATGTCAGACAGCTTTTAGGGATATCAAATTGGTTGATTTCGGCGCAAAAACGGATTGTCTGGAGTTCCTTACTAGGGCAGGTCTAGGTCCAATTGTTGTTGTTGCGCTATTGATGATGATGATGATGAAAGGTAAGCACGAATTGGAGCCATGACTCTCTGTCATTTACAAATGGTACTTTGGAAGCTTGACAGTTGAATAATATCCTTTGCATAACAAGAAATTATCAACTCAAGAAATTGTTGAATTTAAATATGTCTGAGGTCAGTACTATCAGTCAATAAAGAATCGCGTTGTGAAATTGTTTCACGCATTAACGCAAAATGGATGAAGCCTCGCTCCACTATTGGTGTTCTTTGTGATTGACATGTCAATGAGCATCTCAAATCTAAAATTTACCGCAATGTCATCCGTCTTGTCATTCTCTATGGTTCTGAGTGTTGGCCGACTACGCAAAGCCATGAATGACGTCTTGCGGTGAGGGAGGCAAAGATATTGCGTTGGACTAGTGGCGCGACACGTTTTGATCACATCCAAAATGGGGATATCCGCGATCGATGTGGGGTTCAACTATTCATGGAAAAATCGCGAGAGAGAACTCACTTGCCAAAATTGGTCTGAACATCGAAGTCGATGGTAAGCAACTAAAAGACCTGCCAAAACAACGATGGCTGGATGGGGATTTGAAACCATTGCGATTGGATCCAGATGAGGCTTTTGATAAAATAAAATGGCGAAACCGGTCACGACGATCTAACCTCACTTGCGAACGGGACAAAAGCATAAGAAAGAGAAGAAGGAGAAAAGACACGATAGAAAATTTCGTCTACCTTGACATGGTGACTGATAATTAAATTTAAAAAGAAAACCTGTTCCTTTCCAGCTAGCTCCCAAAACTAAAATTACTTCCATTAGTTGCTGTGAATTATAAAGACTGATTAACAGTGCCCCGTTTAGTCAATGAATTTCTAGAGGCAAAATTCATTAAATTTGTGTTTTTAGCTTCTTTTCCGATAAAAAAGAGTGATCACATTATAAGAACCTTCAAAAGAAACTATTATTTTTGGGTTGTCCAGAAAACATAACTGCGAAATGATTCCCACAAATTGAAACCGCGTGAGCGGTTAACAAATGCCGAATGTAACGATAATATTATTATATTTCTTCTTGATCTTTGGGCGTTACGAAGATAACTTTGTCCACGTTAAAATGTCTAATGTTGTAGAGTTTTCAGTCGAGAAACACTTGCCGCATCGAGTCCTAAACTTAAAAGGCGGCTTACTATCATCGGTTCCTGATTGATATATGCAAAAATCTTTGCATAGGAGGAGGTGGAAATTTCAAAACGTTATTCAGGCAGCAGAATGTATGATTCATTCCCACTAAAACCAACCCCCTTTCCTCACATCACCCCAGGACCACCTTGAAGTACGACGTCGCAGGCAGGGGGCGAGTAGTCTGGACTTTATCCAGTTCCTGAAGCCCTCTGATTCGTAGTCGACCTTAGAATCGGTTGTTGGTTCAGCTATATTTTTCCTACTCCTCTACTAAGCATCATCTTTGCTAAACAAGAACTACAATTTGCTATTTCTTTAACATAGTCCAACTTTGGAGCTCAGCTTGTCACGAATAATTGCTCCAAATATCGAATGACCGAAATTTCGATCAACCAAAATATCTTTGAGCCGACTACGTCTAGCCCAATCGAAGGCACTTTGACACCAATGGGCAATGCCTCACACCAATGGCCAATGCCTCACAAACTAGCTGCTTAACCATTCCAAACGTATCTATCATAAAGAAAGTTCACCGAAACCTTTACTGTCGATGAACAAAAGTAGCCTGTTATGTACTGTCTCTCCCAATACCTTATCCACAATTATTAAAAGAAAAACAGGATAATATGAAAAAGGCACACCAGGTGATCTTAAAACGTCGACATCAGAATCCAACTCTCTCGTTGAGTGATAAGCACGTCACCTACCATGGAGGATTCAAATATATTGATGAATCACACTGACAATGGTAGCCACCTTCGGTCCTTTGTTCGAGATCCCGTTCAAATTACCTCCAATCGATCAGAACTTCTCCCGCAGTTCCTCCTCAAGTAACCCACAAAACATCCTGTTGGATCATTGTGTAAGACCGAAGCACCGAAGGCACACTACTTGAGGTGATATTTATCCACATAACCTGTTCATTATGATCTTGTGGGCAACGCCCCATGTGTAATGTCATTTAATATTCTTTCTCCAATCTCTTTTGGCCCTTGCATACCTTAGCTGCCAAACTAGTAGACGCCCCCCTTACGATTCCTGCTCCGGTCGGTGACTTCAAAGCAATCAATGTGTCAGGTTACTATCCTGGTTTCTTACTTTCATTACTCCCTAACATATTGCATTCCCCGTCTAATGTCGAGTGAAATAGCTTTGGGTTACTATGGACGCACTGTTCTCTCAAATTCCAGACCACCCTTCTTACCAACAAGGCACTGAGATACATCGAGCTTAACCTCTTACTCATGAAAAAGACACGCACCCAACGTTAGTCGGTACGATGTCCGCAATATATACATATATGTTAATCGTACCAACATATGCAACGTGAACAATTTAAATACAACTGGATTGTTTTAAATTATACAATTTTATTTTAACAAAATCAGTCCAACAATTTAATGAGCAGCCTTCTTCTTCCAGAGACCATCATGTCCCCAGGCTGGGGCGGCGTAAGCGTGGCTTCCCCATCCGTATCCGTGGGAAACGACTGGAGCAGCGATAGCATGGCCAGCAATAGCTGGGGCAGCATAGGCATGAGCGGCAATAGCTGGGGCAGCAACAGCGTGGCTGACGACTGGAGCAGCAACAGCATGACCAGCATAAGCAGCAACAGCTGGAGCAGCAACGGCGTGGCTTACAACGGGAGCAGCGAGAGCATGGCTAACAACTGGAGCAGAGTAGGCAGCAACAGCTGGGGCAGCTACAGCATGTCCCCATCCACCAGCATAACCTACTCCATGTCCCCATCCACCAGCATAACCGACTCCATGTCCCCATCCCAAACCACCGGCATAACCGAGTCCATTTCCCCATCCGTATCCATGGGCGACTGGAGCAACGTATCCGGCTGAAGCGGCGCCGATGAGAGCAAGAGCCAAAACTAAGAATTTCTGTAAAATCAAACCCCAATGTTACAAATCCTTTGACATGCGATCCTTTTCAACTCACCATGATGCTGGTTGGTATTGTCTTCTGGATAAATGAACCCTGACTGATGATTAGTTCACTATCTAATGCCGTATTTATATGATCAGATTAGTCGAAAATTTCGAATTCAAAATCGACTCGTAATATGCAAAATTTAGATTGATTTCGAGGTCATAGTAGACATTATGTTGGCGATTCATTGATTGTAAACATTCATCCGATATCTCCAATTGTTACCAATTTTTTGCTCCCATAAAATAGTCTTGATTATAGCGAGTCATTTTCTCTTGGGACGGACATTAAGTTCTCACGAAGAAACTGTTCGATTAATTTGGAAAAATGATTAGAATTCATTATAATTTTCCAAAAGCGGAACCAAACTTTTAATTGAGGTAAAGAGTGTGAATTTTCAAAATCCTGATTCACGAAACTTCCCGGTATTTGACACACCCATCACATTACCGTCTTGATTTAAAAAAGTTACGCCGAAGGTTATCTCTTTCAGTGAATTTAGTGCCGCACCTTCTTTGGGACCTTGAATACAAATTTACTAAACAATCCTAAAATACATATATGCAACGATGATTCAGCAAAGATTACATATATAGCAGTACTAGCCTTTGGCGTTTTCACACCGCAGGAAAGATCGCATCCTTCGAGCATGCCTCGAACAGCTGGACAAATATGTCTGTCCTCGGCTTAACAGGGCTTTATAGGATATCCTGCCAACGCCCGGCAGTCGGTTAGATTTCAACCCGATTTAAGTATCCAACAGTTACTGCTTTGTTACCACGGATATTATTACCGGACATCTAATAGTCTCTAAATAGTACAACTATAGTATGTTTCTCCCTTTAGTTCGCAGTAGTACAACGGTGTTTACTATGGCATAATAGAGTACATTATTGAAAAGAAAAGAAAGTATTTCTGCCAACTCACGGGAATGCCAATCAAATAAATATTCATACACATATGTATGTAGGTGTCATATATCCCCAAATGGGACATGGCGCTCAACCACTCATACGTGCCATCGTAGACAGTCTACTGGAATGTGTTTCAACTACCTTCTGGACTTATCGAGAGGCTTACACCCTTACTTTACTATTCTGCACCATGTTTTCCTGCGGCGACCCACGCGCCGGTTATCCTGTGATAATGCATAAGTGAATGGCGTAGCCAACAATGCGTAATGTGTGACCTATACACTGCCACTTTCCCCTTCTAATCATTATTATTTGGTATTTGGAATATCTTTTACTTCCTTTTCTCAAAGAGAGTAACACACTTCTTGTTTCTTATGCACTTGCTGCTTGTCTGGGATCCTTTCGAGCTTCTCTTGTTACTTTCTCTAATTTCTTCACGCATAATATACTGATAGCTTTGGCCACGCTCCTGATTACTTGGTGCATATTATAATTATCTTCAATAACTGAAAGGATTCAACCATTTTAACTCCTCGCAGCCTGAAAGATAACTCTTGTATATCGGGTGGCACACTCGTGGGGTAAAAGCGATCTCAAAATTAATAAGCTTCACCTAAATGCCGTTATTTCTAAAATGCCTTACAGTTCCTCCGAACTTACTTCCCCCGCCTTCGTCACCGATGCTCCTCCTTCGTTCAAAATTCCTGATAGCGTTAGATACCTAGCAGGCGCAGAGACTTAGCACGAACTCCGTCGAGCAGAGAAGCGACTTCACAGACGGAAAAGGAAGTCTGGGAGAAACAACAAGTATGTGAACTAGAAAAGTACAGAGAGCAACCGCACCAGGCGCAAAAGTTTTACCGACAAGTCAGCAGGATGAAGCCTTATACACTTCGATGCTCATCCTGCCGAGACAAATAGGAAAATCTGATTTTCGACAGAATGGGCATATTAGAGCGATGGGTTGAGTACTTTGATGAACTACTAAACAACCAGAACATCTCCGAGTTGCAGGTCCCGCCAACTGAAGATGACGGACAAATACTGCTGCCACCAAGTATAGGGGAAACAGTCCGTGCAATTCATCGGCTTAAAAGTCATAAGTCGCCTGAAGCCGATGGAATTACATTAACCGAATTGGTTGAATATCGAGGCGACCAATTACACCAAGTGGATCATCAACTGATGCTCAAAGTATGGGACAGCGAATCAATGCCTGACGACTGGCAACGAGGCATTATCTGTCTCATACATAAAAAGGGGGATATCATGTAGTCCAGCAATTATAGAGGTATTAGGTTGCTCAGTACCATCTATAAGATATTTTCCTCTATCTTGCTAGACCGGATAGTCCCATACGCCCAGAACATCATTGGTCCATACCAAAAAGGCTTCACTCCAGGCAAATCTGCAACAGATCAGATTTTCTCTGTGCGGCAAGCGATGGAAAAACTGTTGGAAGATGGATATCAGTTTCACCATCTATTCGTTAACTTTAAAGCCGCGTATGACAGCATAGCCACGGTAAATGAAAGAATTTGGTATCCCAACGGACTAGGCTGACCCTCACCAATGTGCGAGGCCAGATGAAAGAAGCAGCATCACTCTCGACACCATTCAACATGAACTACGATCAAAGAGAACGGGATGGCTTATAATGCATCCTGTTTAACCCGAGCCTGGAAAAAGTGATCCGTGATGCTGAAGTAAATGCAAGAGCCATCATCCCCTTTAAGCCCATCCCACTACTGGCCTATGCAGATGATATCGACATCATGGGAGGAATGACCCGGGATGTACAAATTGCTTTCATCCAGATCATCGAGGCGGTAAATGGCGGGAGATCTTGGGCTGCACATTAATGAAGGAAAGACGAAATATATGGTGGCAATGTCAAGACAAGAACCAACCAACCAACAACATCAAATCGCACTGGCCAAACGAAAATAATTAAGATACAACTTTGAGACCGTTGCTAATTTCTCATACCTAAGGTCGAAAATCACAACCGATAACTGTTACGATGATGGTTGTTGGCAGCTAACAGAGCCTATTTCAGCTTACAAAAACTGTTTCGCTCGAAACGTCTCACCATAGAGTCAAAGCTCTCAGTGTACAAGACAATGATCTTTCCATTCCTCATGTATTCCTCGGAGACTTGGGTTCTTAGCAAGAAAAATTTCGAACTCCTGACCGCGTTCGAGGGAAGAATCCTCCAACGAATTTTTGGCCCTACATGAGGATGCACAATTCCGTAGCCTACATAACGACGAAATCGATGAGCGATACCATGACCGTCAGGTTGTGGATAAAATCCGGGTCAATAGGTTACGGTGGGTGGGTCACTTAATCCGCACGGATAAGAATATAATAATATAATAATAATAACTCCGCCGAAGCCGGTCCCAAGCCCGGTTGTGAAAGGAGGAGGGATGGATAGCTTCAGTCTGAATGGCTGTACGCCACCGCAGCGTCTCAGGGGGTAGGTGAGGAAAGTGCAGGAACTTTGCAGTCTTGCAGATTACTCACTAAGGAAGCTATTTACACACCTGGCAGCTAGGGATAAAATGCACCACCAAAAAATGAGAAGAAGGAGAAATTTAAGGTCCGGTACGGATAACCGGCGGGAGTCGTCTGACTTGGTGACTGGGTCGGGCTCTCGTAATGGACAGCACGGCGTCGAAACCGCTAGTCGTGGGGCGGTTCGACGTCTAGGCGCCACGACGACCAGGAGCACAGCTCCGCCTGCTGCAGCTGTTTCGCCACAATCTGTGGCGACCACTTCAGCAGGTTCGCGTAGGAAGCGGATGAAATGGACTGAAGAAATGAACCTCTTCATCATCCGCTCCTACTACGAAATAACGGCGGGGGCGGGTACAACATCTTACCGCCCCTTGTTGCACCAGAGATTCGTCGAGCGTTTCCCGCAATTCGCGCACGTGACTGTGCAGCGAGTCGCAGACCAGTACCGCTTCATCACTCGCAGTGACACAATCCCGGCCACCATCAGGGAACGTGTTCGACTTGAAGTCATCGGGGAAACTGGTGACCGAGAGTCGATGGGGGCAGAGGCGGCGGCATCAACAACACCACGCCGCACTGCAGGCAACAGGTTCAGTACTCGCCGAAGCACTCTTCTCCACCGTCCAGCTGAGGTTTCCGCTGAAGTTCGGGACGAATTCCAAAGAGCGTGTATAGAATTCTCGGATATGGATCCTTTGCATAGACCAGGTATTCCCAGGCTCTATGCATCTCCAGCAACTCCGGGAATTCTATCTCAAATCAATGGTGAGATTGCATCTCGACTGTGTGCTGATATGTTACTGCTGCAACTACAATCACTTGTGTATTGTGGTGCAGTTGTGGCTATCAGATTGCACGGTCAGAAGATTCGCTTTCGTGTTATTGGTTTGAGTGACAAAAGAGATCCACCATGGAAAATTCGTCTGGAACGTCGGCGGAACTCACTAAGGCAGGACATTGCTAGACTGATTCAGATCAGCACTGGCAATGCCAGCCGACGGGTGAGAAATAAAGTGCAGAGGGTTTACCGGAACTATGCCATCCCCTGTGAGACACCCGTAGTTGAAATTCTGGACACACTAAAACAGAAACTTTCTGTCATATGCAGTCGGTTACGACGGTATGGCGAAAGTTATTCCAGACGTGTCCAGAATGCAACATACGCGAGGAACCAGCGGAGCTTTTTCAGATCTCTCAACGAATCCCAACAGAGCGCCCAGACAATACAGTTCTCGGTGACGGAAGCGAAAGAGTATTGGGGTGGACTTTGGGGGTTACCTGCCGAGCATGCTGAGCATGCTGAGTGGATCATCGCCGAAGGCACCCGCCATGCCAATACACCTGGCATGAATTTCGCGGATGTTACCGAAGAGGAAGTTCGACGAGCTATAAACATCTCGAAGAACTGGAGGGGCCCAGGTCTGGATCGGGTGCAGAATTTCTGGTATAAGAAATTTACCAGCGTACACAGTCGGTTGGCACGCAGTATAAATGAGGTCATGAGTCGGCCGGAGGAATTTCCACCTTTCCTCACTGCGGGAATTACCTACCTTATCCCTAAGAAGGACACGGTGCAGGACCCCGCAGACACAAGACCGATCACTTGCTTACCAACCCTCTACAAATTCATCACGTCCATTATTAGTGGAAGGATCAATGCGCACCTCGAGACCAACAACATTCTGTCCGAGGAGCAGAAGGGCTGCCGAGTTGGGTCAAGGGGTTGCAAAGAGCAACTCATTATCGACTCGGTAGTTGTAGGACAAGCAACTAGAGGCCAAAGAAACCTCTTCAGTTGCTATATCGATTATGCCAAGGCTTTTGATAGCGTTCCGCATACCTGGCTAATCGACATCCTACATGTGTATCGCATTGATCCGAAACTAATAAAGTTTTTGGCGACAGTCATGGAAGGGTGGCATACCACCTTGTCAGTCCGTACATCTGAAGGTGCTAATACCTCAGAGCCCATCCGTATTCGGAGGGGCATTTTCCAGGGGGATTCATTGAGTCCTCTTTGGTTTTGTATGGCACTGAACCCCCTTTCATGGCTACTGAATGATGCTAGAGGGCATGGTTTTGCAATAAAATATGGCCTACGTGCTAAGTGCGAACTGACACACTTGATGTACCTAGATGACATCAAGCTGTATGCTGGTACTGACAACCATCTTAGAAGTCTGTTGCGAATAATAGACATGTTCAGCCGTGATATTCGGATGGAGTTTGGATTAGACAAATGTTGAATCCAAGCCATTCGCAAAGGTCATCACGAGCCGCATGCCGGACATAGCATTGGTGACCTCCACATCGAAGCTATGACCGAGACAGACTTCTACAAGTACCTAGGAATTCTACAAGGAACCCATGTTCGAGTTGGTGATCTGAAGGAAGCTCTGCTGTCCGAATTCCTGCGACGTGTAAAGCTGGTGCTGAAATCGCATCTCTCGGGGAAGAATAAAATAAGCGCGTTGAATGTATTCGCTATCCCTTCACTGGCTTATGCATTCGGAATATTGCCGTGGACGAAGACCGACCTGGAAAACGTCCAGCGGCGGATACGGACAACTATGTCCAAATTCCGAATGCATCACCCAAAGTCTGCCGTGGAGCGGATGAACCTGCCTCGTGACATCGGAGGTAGGGGCGTGGTTGACGTGGCGGCACAACATCATCGCCAAGTCGACTCGCTGCGCGCTTATTTTTACAGTAAAGAGCAGGCGAGCCCCTTGCATGCGGCTGTCTGTAAGGCAGACTGTGGACTGACTCCACTTAACTTGAAGGATCGATCCTTCAATCCTCTGAGTGGGGTGAAGTCGGACCAAGAGCGGATCGATGAATGGAAGTCGAAGGCAATGCACGGTAAACACGTGAATTGTCTTTGGCAGCCATTTGTCGATTTGCATCTGTCGAACAGATGGCTGTATGCTGGGGAGCTCTTTGCTGAGACGGAGGGGTTCATGTGTGCCATTCAGGATGGCGTGGTCGCTACCCGAGCTTATAAAAAGCTCATCATGAAAGAACGGGTGGAGAACGACCAGTGCAGAATGTGTGGTTCAGCGTTAGAGACGTTGGACCATCTCATTTCTGGCTGTACTGTTATGGCACCGGTGCAATACATCACCAGACATAATGCTGCATGTAAGGTTATCCGTCAAAACCTTGCATACAAGCATGGGCTCATCACGGGAACATGTCCGGTTTACCGATATGAGCCGCAAGCAATACTTGATAGTTCTGCTTACAGCATGCCTGTAAGCCTGACGTACTGTTAGTTGACAAGACAGGTCGCTCCGCGTATATTATTGATGTTGCTATCCCCCATAATAGCAACATTGAACGGAAATACGTGGAGAAGAAGGTGAACTATGAGCCATTGGCTCGGGAAATCAAAGAGATTTGGCGTCTCGAGCGGGTGGTTGTAGTTCCCATAATATTGTCAGCTACAGGTATTGTACCTAAATCCCTCACGGCTTCCCTTGATGTCCTGGGACTTTCGCACAGTCTGGTTCAAACCATGCAGAAGTACACCATTCTGCATACGTGCTCGATGTTGCGGGGAGTACTCGACGGATTCTCCCACTGACCTACCACCGGCCACCACCACCAGTGCCCCTTTAGTTTTTAAGTAGGTAGGATCGTCCGAGCCTAAATGCTTGGCACTTAGTGCTAGTATTAGGTAAAATCCGGCATCTGCCGAGATTGTGATAACTCGGAAAATAATAATATAAAAGCAGCATCTATGGTAGAAAAAGAAGACGAGACAGACCCTGCCTAAGATGGAGCCATGGTGTAGGTGAAGATGTCAGAGAGTTTTTAGGGATACCGAATTGATGGACCTCAGCGCAAAACCGGGAAGTCTGGCCTAGACCGGATACCGATTGTTGCGTTGAGATAGGTGACCAAAATGCCTACGACTTTCCTATCGCCGTTCCTGTTTTGACTTGCGCCGCCGAAGCTGGCTACAATTCAGCAAGTAATTTGTTTTCATTCTAGTATACCTGTTTCCCAAAGCTGAAAAAAATTATTAGTGATGGGATGGAGGTTGCACGTTTCGGCATTATTCATTAATATGAGCTGAGACCCACTTGGGTTTTTTCTGCACTACCCGGCCTGGCAATTGATAGTATATTCTATGCTGTCTTGTGTGATGACATTTGGAAAATTTAATAGACACGGGGCATATTTCCTTTAATATATAAATTTCACTAAAAATATTGCATTTATCCTTCACATCGTAAACTTCGGACAAATAACTATACTGATTGAAAAAGTTGTGGCCGTTTTACGTAAGAACCACAGCTATCACTTATTCAGGAAGTGGCTGTCTTCCTACCTGCATTGATGGGTAATACATTGACGGTGTCGTGTTCGAGAGAGGAGATGAATCTTGAAGTCTGTACTTTATGATCATCAACAGTTGAGTAATTTCTGAGAATTAGTCCTTTTCCATTTAATTTGGCCATTTTCGACCCTTTTCCCCCACTAGTTTAATATCAACGCGAAGATCATACTCTCATTTGGTATTCCACATGACTACATTTGAAGAAAAAAATACACATCAATATATGCAGCTGTTTCTAAGAAGAATGCATATGAAAGACGGGTAGATAGACAGGCACGAATTTAAACAAAATGTATATTCCTACACAGCCTTCAAAATTACACTAGGGTCACTAAAATGAATGGCTTATCAACACGCGCTCGATTGTTTTTTTCCTAGCCAGTTCAAGGCTAGTAAACCGTCCATCATATACGGCTTCCTAGTTCACATTTCTTACTTTCGATGCATTTGAGATTTCTACCAAGATGGATCCTTAAGTTGTGAAATAAAATTGGAAAGATTTAAGAAAAAAAAAGTCCGCAATGCGCTCGGCAACGCAATAACTGCTAGGATCCAAATCAACAGTCTTAACCACCCTCTTTAAAAACGAAGATAGAAACAAACCGTAATTTCGATTTTTGCGAAGACAGGGGACGTTCTTACAGGGTGAAGCACGGACATCCTCGTCAAACCAATTTGACCAAAAAGCTGGTATAACTTAGTAACTAAGTAAAACTTCTTTTTTTAAATTATTCAATTTTATTTTAACAAAATCAGTCCAACATTTTAATGAGCAGCCTTCTTCTTCCAGAGACCACCATATCCCCAGGCTGGGGCGGCGTAGGCATGGCTTCCCCATCCGTATCCGTGGGATACAACTGGAGCAGCGACAGCGTGTCCAGCAATAGCTGGGGCAGCATAAGCATGAGCGGCAATAGCTGGGGCAGCAACAGCGTGGCTGACGACTGGAGCAGCAACAGCATGACCAGCATAAGCAGCAACAGCTGGAGCAGCAACGGCGTGGCTTACAACTGGAGCAGCGACAGCATGGCTAACAACTGGAGCAGAGTAGGCAGCAACAGCTGGGGCAGCTACAGCATGTCCCCATCCACCAGCGTAACCTACTCCATGTCCCCATCCACCAGCATAACCGACTCCATGTCCCCATCCCAAACCACCGGCATAACCGAGTCCATTTCCCCATCCGTATCCATGGGCGACTGGAGCAACGTATCCGGCTGAAGCGGCGCCGATGAGAGCAAGAGCCAAAACTAAGAATTTCTGCAAATTCAAATTCGATTATTACAAATCCTTTTGATATCAATTTGATCCTTCTCAACTCACCATGATGCTGTTTGGTGTTGTCTTCTGGATAAATAAACCCTGACTAATGATTAGTTCAGCATTTTATGCGGTATTTATATAATCAGATTCGCCGAAAAATTTAAATTCAAAATCACGACATAATAGGCCGAATTTAGATTGATTTCGAGGTCATAGTAGGCATCATGTTGGCAATTCATTGATAGTAAATATTTATCAGATATCTCCAATAGTTATCAATTTTTTGCTCCCATAGAATAGTTTTGATTACAGCGAGACGTTTTATCTTTGATGATGATTTAGTTGATTTAGTTCTCGCTGAGAAACTTTCGACTTAATTTAGAAAAATGATAAGAATTCATACTCATTTTCCAAAAGCGGAACAAAAATTTTGAGTTTACATAACTTCCCCGTATTTAACACACCCATCACTAAAAATCTCACTGAATTTACGCGGAACATAGCATATGCTTCACTGCAAAGAAGAAGACCATCCAAGTATCCGCCTTCTGAGGCAATTGATTCACATAAATGTATGTCCATGTGTTTATGTACAAGGTGATATATATATGTATATATGCATGCAACCCAAGGCCGAGGGGACGGCTTTGTCTGAATTCGGTACTCAGGGATAACACCCTAACGTTCCGGTGACCAGGCTGCTAGGAAAGCATTCTGGATGTAACCAGCGCGTTGGAGTCACTGGTGCCGCTAGTGGAGGGGTGGCGAGTTCTGGAAGACTTCTCGGCAAGCGACCACCAATACATTGCTTTCGAAGTGGTGGACACAAACTCTCGGTGTGCGCCACCCCGCCGTTCATTCTATACATGGAACATTGCGAAAGTGGACACCGGGAGATTTGTCGAAACTCTTGGAAGAGGCGGAGCCGCGGGTACTCCTCGGGATGGTAGCCCTGCAGCTGACAGTTATGCCCAGCAGGGCAACGATACTTGCCAAACCTTCTATATATTGGTGGACGGTTGAAATTGCAGAGTTCCGGAAGGAGTGTCACAGAGACCGCCGCTTAACACAACGTCTAAGCGACCGGGAGGAGGCATGTACCATAATGTGGGAATATAAATCAGCTAAAAGGAGACTCCGCAGCGTAACAAATAAGAGCGAAGCTCGCTGTTGGCCGGATTTGGTCGACGAGGTGAATGGAGACCCGTGGAGACACAACCACAGGCTGGTAACCCGAAAAATCCGAAAAGTGCCCAAAAAGCTCATCAGAAGTAGACTCGCTGAAGATTTATCTCCACGGCAGTTCAGTTTTAGAGCAGGGAAATCCACAGTTTATGCTGTCTTCCAAGTCGTCAACGGGTAGTGCGCCTCGTAATGCTTGACGTCAGAAACGCCTTTATTTCCGTAAGATGGAAAGACATTCTAGGCACACTAGATAATACTTCCCACGTGTCGAACTATCTCTTACGGATATTGAGGGACTATCTGACTGCTTCCTACTCTATGAAACACTAGAAGGTCAGAGGAGGATGGAGGTCACGTCAGGGGTGGCACAGGGATCCATCCTAGGGCCGAACCTCTGGAACGCTACCTATGATAGTCTACTTAAAATCGACATGCTAGAGGAGTCGCGCCTGGTCGGTCATGCAGATGATGTCACGGCGCTTGTTGCTGGACGCATTGTCGAACAGGCGCAAAGCAGACTCGGCGTGTTGATGCGACGGCTATTTGGATGGAGGACTAATCATGGTTTCAACCTTGCACTGGAAAAAACGAAAGTATTCATCCTGACTAAAAAGAGAATTCCGACCCTGTGTCCCATATTGTTCGGCGAGTCGATAATCGAGTCAAAGCCAGCGGTAAAGTATATCGGGCTGATACGCTAATGTAAATTTTGGGGGTCTTACGTCTAGCAGGCGACGTCAACGACGTTCAACACAATCTGTCCTGCTCTATGGCGCAGAGGTATGGGCTGATGCTGTTGGCGAGGAGATGTATCGTAAGCATATCGCGCATGTACAAAGACTTGGAACTTTGCGGGTGGCGTCTGCGTACCGCACTATCTCTGAGCCGGCCGTGATCGTGATCGCGGGAATGATCCCCATTGCTTTTCTTGCTAAAGAGCTTCAAGCCATATACAAGCGCAATGGAGAACAGCCAACGGAGGTGGTTGTTTGTGAAGAACGGCACCGGTCCCTAGACGAGTGGCAACTCTCTTGCCAAAATGAACCCAAAGTAATTTGACAAACGGTTCCAGGCTAGCTTTCCGATGATGGGGAGGTGTTTAGTTAATAGTCCGACGACGTACCGTTGCTGGAGTCCAGCACTCTGTGTGTAAATGAATTCACCTACCTTACTCCAAAAAAATATATATACATGCATATTATTATATTACACAACCTCATTAATGTTATTATTGATTGGTATTTGATTTGATCCTTCATGGAACACACGCTTTTCAGTATGGTTTAAACCCCCACAGAAAGCGAATCTTCAAATTAAAAAGCTGGCAAAAAGCAGCTGTTCACGCTAAGCAAACATTTTAGTGGATTCCTCCGTAAATAATTTGGAACCATCGAACTCGCATACAAGTGAATTAATTAAGTGAATCAAGTTCTCAAGTCGTCAACTCGTACTTAACCCTCATTCCCCCAAATCATTGTCGTACCTGGTTGTAGGTATACTAATTGAGTGCATAAGCGGTAGACAAGAATCTCTAGCCTCCATTTTGCCGAACTTAAAGCACACCCAAAATATTATAGTATTTACTCATACTGCCCATAGGTAGTTGTCCTGATTCTGCGAAAGTAAATTGTTGATCTGAAAAGCCTTCGAGATCCTTGGTGACACACATCCTTAAAAGCTGTGGCGGAATTCGGGACCACCACCAATAGAGCGAGGATTAGATTGTGGTGAAAGCTAGTTTTGTATATATAATGCAACCTTGTGTCAGCCGATATAGAAGTGCTCGGCCGATGGTGGAGTTGACGTTCAACTTGATGATCATACCGTCGTTCGATAGACGTCAGGATACCAACTATCGCGTTTATGGTGTTTGCTGGGTGGGACCGGACGAATGGTATGACGCTGCTTCGCACAACGCCTTTGATGGACACAGACGGCTCGTTTGAGTGGTTTTTGTACATTTCTTCTCGCCACGACCCTAACTTGGGCAGTTTCGGTATTTGACGGGATAATCGTTTCTCCCGCAACTGACGCACTTTGGCACTTTCTTGAACCTGGTCACATTTCACGCAGCGGCAGGTTAAGTGGCAATTGGTTGCCGCATGATTTACACGCTGAAAGTTCTTGGGTTGGCATGTTCGATGGCTTTAATATTTCAATCAAATGTGGTTAGCCAGATGTCCAATTGAATATTCTTTGTTTCTGGCCAGGTTGTGACAAAAGGCTTAACGCTGATGACTTTCCTTGCGTTTTTAATTTTACAGGACAAAAGGCCTCGAAGGGTGAGACTGATTGTCTTCTTAGAAAAAAGTGTGTATGCGATGAACTTATTTTTGTCCTTCGCCAGAATTTTCTTTCTTTCTTTCCGGTTCCTAATTAGATAATTGTCGGGAGAGGCTCAGAAAATGTTTTGCTTCATTAGTTTCAGCCAGAGATTCTCCAGCTTACTTCATTACTTTTATTCGCCTAAAATGGCTTGCTTTTGCTGGAAACTTTACACAGGGTTCTTGATCCATAATTTTGGGTTGTTGTTATGTCACTGATATCGGTTTAGGGTTGGGTCCTTTTAATGTCTGTTTAATCGTTACTTCAAGAGAGACGATGGTCCCCGGATTAGGTCCTTCTGAGGCTTTTGTAATTTTTAAAAGTGCCTCTTCACCCGAGTGTTGATTCTCCATCAGCGTTATCTCTTTTTGACAGTCGTAAATTAATTTTTTAGAGTTTTGGCGAAATCTCATAATGACTTGGACTCATTGTCCATTGAAACAATTCATTGCAATTCGTACTCGACCTCGAATGCCTCAGTTTGGGGGATACCACGACGCTTTTCGCCCGTCATTGTTTTGAATACGCCCTCCGCTGCGGACGAACTCATTTTGCCTGGTGTCTTGTCACCAATCACTGTTTCCTTCTTCAGTTCAAACTTTGTTAATTTTCTTGATCTCAACTTGGATCTGCTAATAAATTAGGTTCACTTTACTCTGACTGCATTCCAATCACTTTTGCTACCTAATACTGTGGTTGTTTATCGCGATTTTGTGTGTATGAATCCGCACTCTTAGGAAATTCACTTCCGTAAATTATTGAGCCTTGCCCTCTTCCTTTGCTGGAAGTCCTTAGGGGAAAATTGATACCCTTGTCAGATTCTGTTTAAATTACAATCCAATACTTGTTACATGAACCGGCACACTCGGTATTGAGATATGAATACTAATATATGGCGATAGTTCAGTAAGCGTTGGCGCTTCCATAATGCAGGAAAGATGCAACATGTCAAAAACGCCTTGAACATTTCTACAAATATATCTAGCCTCGATTTAGCTTCCAAATTAAGGGCTTTATTGGGTATATTTTCAGAGCCCTATGTTTCCTTGTGTCCAAACCTGTCGCAAATATATTATTGTGGTAATTATTAACACAACTAAAGATATCTGGATAATATAACTTGAGCATCTTCCTAGCAGCATCTTAGTGGTCAAAGGGTAGTATAGGTCCCAGGGCGAAACGTGGATTGGTACCCACGATCGGGCATAAAACCTGGGAGATGCCTACTGAACCAACACCAACAGCTCTACTACCAAACCCTATCTCCACTTCCACGTGGTGACCACTAGGAGCTCTTTCGTAACGAAAAGCTGCAGATGGAGAAGGATGAAGGCGAGTCTGCCGCGCCGAGAGATTGAGATTATTTATAATCCAATAATGTGTGAATGTGTGAATAAATCTACTAATCCATAATCGTCACTAAATGTCAGTATTATACTCAAAACAAAACAGAAATGAGTATACCGATTGACACAAAATTTGATGGAAAGGTGGAAACTGTGAACGTAGATTTTAAGGGGGGTCGTCATGCATATAAATGGGGGGTGTATATTTTTTTCACTGAATATAGTCATCATGGACATCAAATGAAAAGTCTCGATTAGTACTTTGCAACGCGAGTCTTAGTTTTGACAATTAATAGAAAGGCGGGGAATGCAGCAAGCAAAATTGATGATCTTCCTCCTTGAGACGAAATCATTTCATCTAGAGAGATGTGGATGCAGTAATCAGCAACTAAATTGCTCTGTTTATAGCAGAACATCTTTACATTTGTTGAAATAAACTGATTGTATCGTTACGTCCTACAAAGGATTGCTTGAACCTCACCCAAAAGAACCTCCGAATCGGTCATTGTCGACTGAACTATCACCTATGGAAGCTAGGGATATCTATGGACACTGCCTGCAGGTTCTGTGAGGAGGAGGACGAAACCTCTATGCACGTCCTGGGACAGCGTCCGGCACTTGCGCCAAGTAGGTCGGTACATCTGGGAGAACACTTAATACCAGATGCAAAGCTGAAACTTCTGGAAGTGGGGAACATACTAAAGTTCCTAACGGTTACAGGCCTGCTTGAAATACTATCATCAACAGGTACACTATAACCAATAAAAGGGGCACAATAGTTCTTCAAGGCCGCGGTGCGACTTTTCCTTAACAGAACAATAATAATAATACGTCCTTATGGATTCGCGAGAGTATCGAGCCAACACCACGGTCGTCTTAAGGTACGGATTGATTTGGTGAATACATTCAAAGCACCGCTGTGACAAGCCCAATGATGCCAGTTTATATATATTGAGTGCAGTTTCATCATTCATACTGGTGGATGCAAGACGTGTTTAAAGTCTCTACCCAACCAAGAAGTACGTCACCTAAGGTGTAAACGCAACTCCACCTTTAAGCATCGAATATCACAACCCCCATGTAACTTTTACAAGGTGGCCAACCGCAAATAACCGGACCGAGAACATATATCCCTAGAATTTTCCTGAGACATATGAACACAGAAAGCTATCCCGATTTCCGTGGTACCAGATAACCTCTGGGATGGCTAAAACCACTTCAGATGAGCCCCTGATTGCCCAAGGTCTTGGAGCATTCGTTTACTGCAACACGATCGTAAAGTCAATATGCATACAGCCTTTATGAAAGCTTCCAATTGGAGGCTCTCCTTGACCACTTGGTGTTGATTCAGTTGCTGTCCCGCATGCCTTCTCACCACCTTTGAGCACTTGTAGCGGAGAACAGATGAAATAATTCGAAGGCTCCATTTACATAGCTTATTGTCTTGTTGACGTGGGTTGTTGTTGTTGACCGATAGGCACCGAGTTTTTTGGTAACAAGCTTATACCCGAGGTATCCGTTAACGTCTTTGATTAGCCCTTATCAGCAGTGTGCCTGAGAGAAACTGCATACAAAAATTCTGAGGGAGCTTCGATTAAGGCGATAGTAACCTCGAGGAATTTGCTGACGTTAGCAAGTAATAAAAGTTGGGTAATGATCAATTGTTGGAGACCAATGGGCGAAATAGGTTAAAATTAAAGAATGAGAACTTGTAGCGCTATTATATAACCCGATAATTCTGATTACATGAACGGATGGCAGTAGAATAATCATCGTATTCGAAATACTTATTAGCTGCGGTGATTGCTTGGTAAACTGGTTATAATCTAGAATGTATTGTTTAGTATATAGTATCCGTAGTAGTATTTGGAAGTAATGAAAGTCGCGTAAGTAGTAGAGGTCTACATCCGCCATGAGCCATACATTCCAACACATCTAAAGCACTCTGGAGACGAGACACAAAGAAGGAAACATAAACCGTCCCTCTAGAGACTTGCTAGTGTAAATCAGATAAAACAAAAACTGTTATTCTTCGAGAAGTTACTCTGACTGAAATCACTGTCATAGATTTCAGAAAATACTGGGTCTTTCTGATTTTTGTCAAAGCAATCAAAGGCCATTCAAGAGCAAGCTGCTTTTACGGATATAACCATTTCTGATATAAAATTTTGCCTCTGAGAAATATTCTGACGTTATCCATGTATTAGATATTCGATGTATCTAATTTTAAGTAAAACTAATTAAGTTAAATTATCAAGTCGTTTATTTGCATAGTCAGTCCAAGAATTTAGTGAGCAGCCTTCTTCTTCCAGAGACCACCATATCCCCAAGCTGGAGCGGCGTAGGCATGGCTTCCCCATCCGTATCCGTGGGATACAACTGGAGCAGCGATAGCGTGTCCAGCAATAGCTGGGGCAGCATAGGCATGAGCGGCAATAGCTGGGGCAGCAACAGCGTGGCTGACGACTGGAGCAGCAACAGCATGAGCAGCAATAGCTGGGGCAGAATAAGCAGCAACAGCTGGAGCAGCAACGGCGTGGCTTACAACTGGAGCAGCGACGGCATGGCTAACAACTGGAGCAGAGTAGGCAGCATGTCCCCATCCCAATCCACCGGCATAACCGACTCCATGTCCCCATCCCAAACCACCGGCATAACCGAGTCCATTTCCCCATCCGTATCCATGGGCGACTGGAGCGACGTATCCGGCTGAAGCGGCGCCGATAAGAGCAAGAGCCAAAACTAAGAATTTCTGCAAATTCAAATCCCCATAGTTCAGATCCTTCGATGACAATGTAATCCTTTGTTACTCACCATGATGCTGTTTGGTGTTGTCTTCTGGATAAATAAACCCTGACTAATGATTAGTTCAGCATCTTATACGGTATTTATATAATCAGATTGGCCGAAAAATTTAAATTCAAAATCACGACATAATAGGCCGAATTTAGATTGATTTCGAGGTCATAGTAGGCATCATGTTGGCAATTCATTAATAGTAAATATTTATCAGATATCTCCAATAGTTACCAATTTTTTGTTCCCATAGAATAATTTTGATTACAGCAAGACGTTTTATCTTTGATGAACATCTAGTTCTCGCTGAGGAGCTTTCGGCTTAATTTAGAAAAATGATTAGAATTCATAATCATTTCCCAAAAGCGGAACCAAACTTTGTTATTGCGTTAAAGATTGTGAATTTTTAAAACCCTGATTTACATAACTTTCCGGTATTTAACACACCCATCAAATTAAATGTTTAATTGAAAAAAGTTAGAAGGAAAATATGTTTCGTTACAAGGGATAAGAGTAGGCTAGTATCTTTTGAGGCTGTGGTTGACTCCAACTGATATAAACATACATACAACCTCGCGCGGTTTGAAACTACACAGAGAGCAAATCTTCAAATTGAAATATTAAGGAGTTGGCAACAAGAAAGCATTTTAGTTGATTCCTTCCTCTCCCATAAGTAAACCATTTAAGTGAATCAAGTATCCAACTCCAGGTCCAAGCTCCAAATAAATCACCTAGACCTGACCTATTACGAATCTAGGAAGGAGCCCTAATCCTTACTGGAAAAATTATACCTTTAGCGATTAATATTTCCCGAATGACAGAATAATGTTAAGTCTCTTTCGAGTTATTCTGTATGTCAGAATAACCCCACAGTTCTAACCTTTTCTTTAACATCCTTTTTGGAAACAACTTTAGTGAATAATCCACGCTTTCTCCTAGAATCTAAACAAATAAAAAACAGTTGATTTCTTTCTAAAATGGGATAGGTTATTTATTTAGAAATACGGATGCTTATGAAACTTGCAGGGACATTCATGGCGGATAGCTGTCTGACATTCAGAAGGAAGTTCTACAAAAGAACCAGAGGGGTAACAATGGGGAAGTCCCTCTCATCCTGTTTGAGTGACATATTCATGGGCAAGACTGAGAATGATCAACATTCCAAAGGCCTGCACCAAAAGATAAGGTAAAGATATGTAGATGACATTTTCACCATTCTCCATGAAGACAAAGAGAAGGAAGTCCTGAATAAGATACATCAGAACCCGACATTCACAATGGAGATTGAGGGCAATATTTCTAAATTTGAGGATCATTAGAGAGAAAAAGGAGATCTCTTTTGATATCTTTAGAAAGCCTACACGCACGCAACGAACGATTCCGGAAAATTCCCCCCTCCCATTCACATAAAATGACCTCTTTCCATGCAATGATCCACCACTGTTCGCCGTGCCCCTTAGTACCGATTTAGGAATCGACACCAGAGTGAAAAACGGCTTCCAACCGGCGGTCGATTATTGAAAAACTCACGTGGAGAAAGTCAAAATGGAAAATAAGAGCACTAGCATCGTTCGTTAATAACTTGGAAGGTAAAAGAAGAATAAGGATCACACCCTCTGCGTCGTTCGCTTCTACTCTAACCCTCTTTTTTGTAAAATCACTGTCGAATAGTGAAAATAGATAACTAGGTGCATAAGCAGTCCGCAGGAATAATCCTAGCAACCTCTATTTAGCCAAATTGAAAGCATTTGGACCATCCTAAACAGCAGCAGATTACTGAGTCGCACGATCCCTTCTACATATTGAATTGTCCAACAAGCCAGTAAGTAATTTGATGGCACAGATAGTTGATCTGGTTCTGCAGAAGTGAATTTTCCGATCTGATAAGCCTCCCAAACTTTTGATGGCGAACAGCCTACCCCCTTCAAGGCTAGGAAAAATTTTTAAAATTTCTATCATACTTCACCAGCATTTTTTCCAAAAGTAAGTATATGGTTCTATAGTTGATGGTTCAATAAACATTAGGCAGCAACGCTAACCTCTAGCATTGTGATAATGCAAGAAAAATCCTATCTAAAAAGCAAGCCTTGAACAACGCGTAAGTACATCGTGCTTCGATTTCAAACCGAGCCTAAGGGCTTTCCTGGACATACTGACATGACCCTGAGGTTTTCAATCACCCAAAACGTCATAAATATCTGCAGTCCATCCTTTGTTACTTTAGGTATTATGGTATCCGAGTTAAGGTTTTCTTCAGCGAGCAAATTCTATGTCCTTGGAGAATGTTCTCTGATTTGCGAAAGCCTGCGAACGACCTCGACGAGAGGCCAATGAATGGGCGATCTGCGGGGATGTGCTTGGAGCTGTAGCTCCCTCCACTAAACTATGCTAACTAACTAACGGTATTTCAAAACCTCTGCATAGCCTCGCTTCCGCATGTTCCTACACTTTGGCCAACCTCTTTTAAACTTAAAGGAATAGTGCTTCATTTTGAGATAATGTTATGTGGTACCTGGACGAAAGTTTCTAACCCTTCTTGTCAGTTTGTAAGGATTGCAATTGAGAAGAAGTGAATGAAAAGGATTAGATAGGAATTGAGGTGGAGAATATGGGTTAGGAAAAGCGTTGGCTATTTGTTTAAGAGGAGGGATATCGACTGGGTGCGACCAACACCTCACAAAGGGCTTCACTGCATACCTAACCAATGCGCCATTACAGTAACGGAGAATCTGCTTACCTTTAGACTGCATCTCTCCATCTAGAGACATGTCGGTCTAGAAGGTAAAACCGAAAATGATCAGCGGTCGAATCGACCTCTCGCAGACGGCGTACGCAAACTTTCGCGGATCTGAGAACATTCTCCAAAGACAGAAAATGCGCAGACTTTTCATTGAAGAAAACCTTACTAAAGTGACTTCGTTTGAGATCGAATGAGGTCGGGTAGCAAAGTGCACATCCGTCTATTCTTCCTCCTGACATTGGTTGCATATAGCCAATACCACCACTCCAATTTTTTCCATGTAGTAGTTCAAGGGCAGTGTCCCGTTAAAAGCCCTATTAGGGTTTTCATGTCCTACTTCTCAAGGGACAACAAAAATGTCGCTCTAGCGGTGCCGGGTCCTTCCATAAAAATTTTCGCCTGCTGACGGAAGTTCTAACCTCTCAATTCGGCTGTGTGAATCCTTGCCACTTCCCCCGTTCAGAGTAGAATTAACAGTAGATGGCCGGATGCAAAAAGCTAGTTCTTCCCCCGCCATTGTGGATTCAGAAATTTGGCGAGCCAGTCTGTCAGCTTCCTCTTTACCGGTGATGTTTGAATCGCACCCACATTAGCAATGTTTCGTTCAGTAAGCCAAGTGTCAGCAGCACCTGATGAGAAATTCACCCCAACTGGCTTGATATGTCATTGCTGTCTAGTGATAACACTGCCCGACTGTCGGAACAGATTCAAATGATGCGACTTCTCGATTTTTGCCGCAAAGATTCTTCTGCTGCCAGTAAAACAGCATATATCTCCGCCTGGAATATGGTTTTCATTTTTCCGAGAGGTCAGCTCCATAAGCTGACTTCCCGAGAATACCTCTGCGCCCGAACCGTTTTCCATGACCCGTGGGCAATTGTCTATCCACAGACGCAATTGCCTACGTCTATCCACTCTAGCATGTGTAGGATCCAACTGACTGACAGAGGATCAATTTCATGCTGTCTTGCCATGTTAGAAATCGCCTTTGATGTCCATAAATACTTTGATTTGCCTTTCTGGTAGGCGTGTTGCCTACAGTGAAGTGGCCATTTAGGGATATATGTAGCCTTTAAGAACTGATCCACAAGCCTTTCCAGTCCTTTTAGCAGAAAGGAAGTTAGACTGATCGGAAGCTTTTTTCCATCTGGTCGGAAGCTTTTTTCCATCTGTGTCCCTGCTTTGGAAATAAATATTACCTTCACATCACGCCAGCTGGTTTAAATATAAGTGTGTGCTAGGCAAGCGAGGTATATATTCCGAATGTGTACACCGAGGGCATCCATGCTTTCTTTTACCAGAGCCGAAACAACGCAATCCGGACCCGCATGCCAGAGTCCAATCTTCCGGTTGAGGGCTGAATGTGTCTGTCGGCTTCGACATGAGATTTTGGATGCTGCCTGGGAAGTACACTTCAAGTAAATGGTTTGTCGTTTCCTCATCCTTTTCTATATACCTCCCGCTCTGTAAACGTAGATAGCTCAACCGCTTTGAGGTTGACTCAAGAGAATTACTCTCTTCGGGATAGCTTCTCCGTGATGCCGACCTTTCAGCCTCCTTGCACCAAACCCTGCAAGCGGCTGAATTAGACTTTAGAGCTTGTTTGGGGAGCACCCTTGTCATTCTTCTCTGGTTCGTCAAATTCGAGTTCCACCATGGTGTTTTACCCTTCTTTGGCATCATGAGTGGACAGCTCTCTTCAAAAGGTTCTCCTATGTTGGCTGTGATAATCTGGGTTGTTTTCTCAATTCCAACAATGAATTTTATGCGTCTCTTAGGGGTCGTAACTCATGCGCTCCGTTCTGTTCTATACGCCGCCCAATTTGTCTTACGTGGATTTAGATATGGTGTGGGTAGAGATGGATCCATACCCATTACGAAATGAATGCATCTATAATCCGAGAGTGTGATACTTTCCACTCTCCGACAAGAGCCGCAATGTCAGGAGATGCCACCGTGATCTCGATGACCTCTTACCTGACTTCGTTGAAAAAAGTTGAGGATCCGCTATTCGGTTACTACCAGATACTCCAGTTGTCTCGGTCTTGGAACTTCCCTAGTATATATGGTGAGCGTCAACATCACATTCTGCTATAATTCCCATGCCTTTACTTTTGACATATTGGTAAACTCTGATGAATGTTCCGCTGGGAACTTTGCTTACGTCATAAGGGAAATGAGCGGAGCGCCATAGAATCTTCTTATCTCCCTCTTGGCTTTTTATGATCAATTTGATCATTGTGGTGTCGCCATCACATACCAAGATAGCTTGGAGGTCTTTTGAAACCACCATGCATGAGCGCGGTCTATCACTTTCAACGGTATAAGTCAGCATGTTGGAAGTTTAAGCCCTTAATTTCCCTATCAATAACCCACGGTTCTTTTACGAGGTACATACATATACATATCTTGAAGCTATTGATCTGACGATTGATAAGAAAGAGAGATATATAGCACCTCATCTATGGTTCAGATGAAAATGCCGTGGGCAGCACGTCTCTTCGATAGTTTTAGGATCCGACAGCTGTAATGTATTGGAGCCGGTAAACCGTTGGCTCCCGAATCTACTTAATATACGATTCAGGAACCGCAATAGTGAGTACAGTTCCCTGTCTATTGGCTCTTCCCCTTGCTTTGCTACCTAATGGCATCCGGGTGGAAGTGTTGAAGTTATTCTGGACTTAAAGTTGTTCCAGATCCTCAGGGTCATTACGCTACTATTCCAGAAGCCAGGAAAAGCACTTTCAAAACGATAGTAGCTCGAAAACCCGCTTCAGGGTCCGTCGCGCACCCTCCCACACATCATCGAAATAGAAGCAGTACAGGTTCGTGCTTTCGTCGGCAAAGTTTATCCGTAATATTTTACGGATGCCCCCTGCCGACTCAAAGCATAGTGTAATCCCTTCCAAGGATGCAGTCATTACAGCTAGGAGGAGTTTCCTCCTCATCTATTCACACTGCTCGGTATTGTAACTGGAAGGATTTGTGTCGTGATATAGCACCCACCAATAGGCTCCGATAGCCTTGGCTGCAAATGAAGATTTAACGGTTGCCGGCCGGGCCTTCTTTGTAGCCATTTGAACCGAAAAGTTGGGATCGTCAGAAGACCGCTGCCGCTTTAGTTTGCCTTTAGCCGCAGATGCTCCAAACGATGCTTTCCCTTCATCATCGGTCACAACCCGGAGGTTCAAGTTTCCCGTAAATATTGGCATTTAAATTAACATTGATCAACCGATTCCGTAGGTGGGTAATTGCAATTCGGATATTCACGGATCACGGATGATGCATTTAGATCTTTAGGAAGTGGTATTCTATTATATTTCCTGAAGAATGTCTTCTAAGGAGAAATTAGGTTGTGAAAGTTGAGGTGCGTATCAGCACTAGTTTGTCGCATACCTCCTAATTTACTAAATAGTACTGACGAAGTAGGTGGTCTATATGTGAGAGTTTATTGACGTTGCTTAAATCAGACGGTGTTAACGTTGATAGGCAGCTAGCTCAATCCGGTAGCTAATATCTAGGGTGGTCCCATCGCAATTGCTAATAATAGGGATGGTTCCAAAAAAAAGGTTAAATTATTTGAAATAGGTTTCATTACATTAACAGTAGGACGTGCGAAATTTGGCATGCTTTATGCATCGGGATATGTGGTAAGTTAGTGATGGACCTGGCGCTCGTTCTGGGAAGGAAGACGATCTAGCATTAAAGTGGCCCCTGTAAATAAATTATGGTGACTGCTTAGCAAACTTGCCGAATTCTGTGATGTCTGCCTAAGTCAAGGGCTGAAGATAGATTGTTCGATTTGAGTTGAGTTTTCGGTGACCACTGAGTGAACGAATTTTCGACAATCACGTAGAGTTGGTCTTCGGGGTCATGTCGATCAGGTATAGGGCAATCCATTTTCGACTGTTGCCCCCATATAACTTTGATGAACTAGCTATTTGCGGCACGTGTCATCACAGTTGACGCGAACTTATTGAAGCTAACAGCTCCGCTCGCTTGTGTAACTCACTTACAGTTTTTGCATTGTGATTCATATTTGTTTTTCATCCACTCAAAGCCGATTATTGTAAAGACTACGGAGAGATGTTGAACTTAATGGAGTTGGAGTTGCCCTGCTTCGCTCCCATTGTAACAAAGTGTTTTGCAGATATTACGCTGGAGATGCCGTGGATCCTTAAGTCTTCAGCGACCTCCTTCTCAAAGTATGTATGATCAAGGCACACATGGTTAGCAGAATGGTGCCCTCTGCTATCATTTCTTTTTGCTCTAGATGCGAATAACCTGGTATACGACAAGCGAGACAAAATGACCCTAGAATTACATGGCAATCTGACAACTTTTCTGTGTTAACTTCAATTCAGTCGAGGTAGAAAAAGGGATGAGCTTTCAAAGCAAGGAGCATTGGTTGATCCAAAAATCGTTAATTTTAAGTAAAACCAAATAAGTTAAATTATCAAATCGTTTATTTTCATAGTCAGTCCAAGAATTTAGTGAGCGGCCTTCTTCTTCCAGAGACCACCATATCCCCAGGCTGGGGCGGCGTAGGCGTGGCTTCCCCATCCGTATCCGTGGGATACAACTGGAGCAGCAACAGCGTGTCCAGCAATAGCTGGGGCAGCATAAGCATGAGCAGCAATAGCTGGGGCAGCGACAGCGTGGCTGACGACTGGAGCAGCAACAGCATGAGCAGCGATAGCTGGGGCAGCATAAGCAGCAACAGCTGGAGCAGCAACGGCGTGGCTTACAACTGGGGCAGCGACGGCATGGCTAACAACTGGAGCAGAGTAGGCAGCATGTCCCCATCCCAATCCACCGGCATAACCGACTCCATGTCCCCATCCCAAACCACCGGCATAACCGAGTCCATTTCCCCATCCGTATCCATGGGCGACTGGAGCAACGTATCCGGCTGAAGCAGCGCCGATAAGAGCAAGAGCCAAAACTAAGAATTTCTGCAAATTCAAATCCCCTTAGTTCAGATCCTTCGATAACAATGTAATCCTTTTTTACTCACCATGATGCTGTTTGGTGTTGTCTTCTGGATAAATAAACCCTGACTAATGATTAGTTCAGCATCTTATGCGGTATTTATATAATGTGATTGGCCGAAAAATTTAAATTCAAAATCACGACATAATAGGCCGAATTTAGATTGATTTCGAGGCCATGGTAGGCATCATGTTGGCAATTCATTGATAGTAAATATTCATCAGATATATCCATTAGTAATCAATTTTTTTGTCTCCTTAGAATGTTTTTGGTTACCACAAATAATTTGTTTAGGGAAACATTAGGTTCTGACTAAGGAGCTCTTGACTTAATTTAGAAACATCGAGAGCCAAGCGTTATCGTTTTTCAAAAGACTAAAAACTCGTTATTGTGGGCCGACGTTATGAATTTTTAAAATCCTGATCATCATCAGCAGCATCATCTAGATATCTTGATTTGAAAATTTACAAAGAAATTACATTTCACTATGAAGGAAAACAGGCAAACAACATACAGCTTTATAGGAAGCACAGAATGACTCAGATGCAAGGTCATAATGGAGCACTTTCGAATCAGAAGCAAAGAAAATAGGCAATGAAAAATTAGACCCAGAAATAGGACAACTTTATAGATACGCTATGTTTTTGCCAATCATGCCTGAATTTGTTGGTAGTCAATTGTTGTTGCAGGTCAGTACTAATATGATATTTTTGAATTGAATGGTTGCTATCGCACTACAGCTTACGAATCATGGGAAATATCTAAAATATTTAGTAGACTCCGCGTTAGTCTGATGTAGTTCTGGACAACATTGTTGAAAATTTAAACAATGCCACAGACGTTAGAAAAATACAAGAAATTTCAGGCGAGCATACCAATTATTTTCTGGAAATTCGTAATGAAACTTTGCAAGCGGGATCTCGATTCAGTAAGGTAGACGATTCAATAAGGTAGTTTCAACATTATGACATTATTTTAAATGCATTATATATATGAAAGGCAAATTATCCACTATGTAGGAAGCAAACGCGAGAAGTGATTTACTTATAACTTGAGAGCTCGTTTTAACCAGAATATTTACTGCGAAGTTCTAATCCAGTGCAAGGAGCACTCGTTCTATTGACTAGTAGAGGCTTCTGATATAGAGGAGCTGCACTTTCTATCAGAAACTTGCTATAGTCCAAGAGAAGTTCCTTGAAAATGACATTATAGCCGTGACATCACCACTAGTTCAGCAGGAACCTAATAAATCTCCTTGAAAGAAAAGTAAGACAGGAGCAATCATAATCTGGGCGACCAAAAAATATCTAGGCACGATAGCTGGTTACAAATAGTGACAGATAAAAGAAGCATGAATTAGAGTCTGGAGTGGCCTATCTTCTACAAAGAATGAGACTGAACGAAGTCGGGGGATACAAAATAATGAAATACTAGACTCTTTTGATGTATACGAAGAATGAATGAGTACAGATGCATTTTGCAAAATAGTTCCGGGGGGAATTATTTCTGGAGAGCCTAGATATAAACTCATGAACGCTGGCACGCTCCTCAGATTCTAGACGATTGTAATTGTCAAAAAAAATATACAAGGAACGTTCCCGAAAAACTTAAAGAGGCACATTAAAACATAGAATTCACCATTGAAATGGAAATAGAAAAAACCTTTCCTGGATTTCAAAATGGACCGAAAAGGTGGACATTTTGAAATCGTAATTTACAAGAAACCAACCAATGAACCACATATTCCCCAAATCACGGTTTATATTTCAAGATGGCTGCAAGTAATGGATGGTCACAATGCCGAGAAGAAGAAGCAAAAAGAAATAAAGTACATCCTCGATGCAGCAAAGAAAATGGATACAGTAATTGTGAAGCGGATTAAAAAAAAGATTCACCAAATTTCGACACAACAACTCTCTACATACCTCAAAAAGGAGAATGAAGAATCTGGGGAAGAATGGGTACCATTACCTTACTCTAACTTAACGTATAACATCAAAAATTGGCGCTAAAAATCGGGATTCAAAGATGCTGCAACTAGCAGGCATTACTTGTTAAGAGCTCGAGTATAATCCATTAAGGATAAAGAAGAAATCACCGAAAAGAGTGTTGCATACAAGGTTTCCTGTTCAGACTATGGAACAGTTTACATAGTACAAACCAAACGTTCGGTCCACATCCAGGGAATGGACCATATAAAAAAGATCAAATCAGATGAAAGGAACAACAACCAACTCATGACGTCACACTATTCAAACGCATGATAGAACAAAAACACAATTTGTATGAGATAACGCAGAAATCGTGAAAAAATGTAAAGTGAAGTGTGAAAGTTGGGCCCATATGAAAGCCTCCACATTTCTAAATTTCTCCCTAGAAAAAGATGAAAGCATGGGAAACTTTCTAACCTCATCATTATCAACCACACAACAATCGGTATCTCGTCTAGCCCTGCCTTAATAAGGAACTCCAGACATCACGGTTTTGCACCGACGTCCACCAATTTGATATCCTGTCCATCGTCCTGGCCTATGCTATCGTTCTGTAGCGTCCACGCCACAAAAGTATACAACAAATAAAATGTATCAAAACTACATTAAACATAAAATACGAACACTGTACACACCAAAAAATAAATCTAATTATCGCCATATTTATTCATAGACTGGTTTCTCAAAAGCAATCATTTTATTTTTATCGAGCTTCCTCATACAACATATGCATACACTTTCGAATCTATTGTTTTACGGGAACTTGCTCGAGACATATTTAAACAATATTATACACCGGGTTCTTATTTTACATTTTTCTCCAAACACATGCATCAGCATCCATGAATAACAGACACTTACAGTACACATGAAATTGAACTGTATAAAGGGACTTAAAAATGTTGAAATGAGTTCAGTTTTACTACTACACCGAGATCGAGCACATCAATTCGTCGAGCGCGCCAAGTTCCTAATTTGATATCTCGCTATTATTCTCACACTCTGTAAAATCCCAATCCTGTTATCATTTTTATAATAAAGTTAACTCGTGTGCTTATAGTCTTAATATAAGTTCCATTGAGTAGTTCTTATAGCATAAAAGTGTAGAATTTTGCTTATTTACCGTACCATACCTCCCAAAGTTCCATCTAACGCAGGGTCTGCTGCATCTTCTTTTTCTACCATAGATATTGCCCTTATAGACTTTCCGGGCTGGATCATCCTCATCCATACAGATTAAATGACCCGTCCACCGCAACCTATTGAGCTGGATTTTATCCACAACCTAACGGTCATGGTATGACTCATAGATTTCGTCGTTATATAGGCTACGGAATCGTCCATCCTCATGTAGAGGCCAAAAATTCTTCGGAGAATTCTTCTCCCGAAGGCGGCCAAGAGTTCGCAATTTTTCTTGCAAAGAACCCAAGTCTCCGAGGAATGCATGAGGGCTGCAAGATCATTTCTTGTACAGTAAAAGCTTTGACCCTGTGGTGAGACGAGCGGAATAGTTTTGTAAACTGAAATAATTTTCGATCCTAGATAGGAGAAATTTTCAGCGGTCTCAAAGCTGTCGTCTCCAATGTTTATTCTTCCCGTTTCACCAGTGCGATTTAATGTTGTTGGTTGGTTCTTGGTGCTGAGATTGCCACCATATATTTTGACCTGCCTTCATTGATGTTGAACCCAAGATCTCACGTCACCTGGTCGATCTGGATATTCGTCTCAGGTCATTCTTCTCATGATGTCGTTATCGTCAGCATAGGCCAGTAGTTGGGTGGACTTAAAGAAAATCGTGCCCTTTTCATTTACCTCAGCATCAAGGATCACTGTTTAGACCGTTGTTGATGTCAAATGGTCTCGATAGTGATCCTGCTGCTTTTATCTGGCCTCGCTGCTTTAACTTCACCCCCCAAAAAGTTATCTACCATGCTGAGGTAAATGCAGGAAGAATCATCCTCTTTAGGTCCACCCAATTATTGGCCTATGCTGTCGATATGGACAACACGGGAAGAACAACCAGAGATGTACAAACTGCCTTCTTCCAAATCGAGAACCTGTCCTCATGAATTCCATGGAGGCTTGGGTTCTTACGAAGACAAATAGCGAACTCTTAGTCGTGTTCGAGAGAAGAATAATATAATAGATAATATCTATGGTAGAAAAAGAATATGGGACAGTCCCTGCCTCAGATGGAGAGATGCCGTAGACCAGGACACCTGACAGCTGTTAGGAATATCGAATTGGTGGATCTCGGCGCAAAACCGGTATGTCTGGAGTTTATTATTAAGGCAGTCCTTGACCGGATACCGGTTGTCTGGTGATGATGAAATTATCGATCAGCTACTTCATTAACTGTGTCCGGATAGCTCAGTGGTTAGAGCATTGGGCTGTCGTACGGAGGGACGCGGTTCAAATCTCACTCGTGGCAGTGGGATTTGTATCGTGACTTGCCGTCGGACACCAGTCGACTCAGCTGTGAATGAGTACCTGGGTCAAAACAGGGTAATAATCTCGGGCGAGCGCAATGCTGACCACATTGCCTCCTACAGTGTACTGTAGTGTACCGTTACGGTCTTGAATGAAGTGATCTAACACACTTCAAGGCCCTGATCCAATATGGATTGTTGCGCCAACGATTATTATTTATTATTTACTTCATCAACTATAATGAAGCCTATTTCGATAGTATTAACCATTGAAAATTAACAAAATTAAACAACTAAAATGAATATTGTTAGCTGCGAAAGTGAAATTAAAATAAAATTAGCAGATGCCAAAAAGAGATCAAATCAATCATGAAATTCCATCCAGAAAATTAACCAGACCCATAGATACAAAATTTTTCAGTTGAAGCCACACATTATTGTAGAAGCCTCAAGATCTTTCATAGAGAGTAAGAATACCAATAGGGGCCCGTTGGAAGCACCGCTAGGCTATCCATACTATTGAATTACTATAAGAATGCCGCAGAAGAAGCCTCGAGATCCTTTATAAAATGTTTACCTATCAACAGGAGTCTAAATCACCTTTTTGGTTGAGTGACTATTGGAGTCCTTCCCTCCCCTTTTCAGAACAGTTTTCACGGTGAATACCATGAAGTTTCTTCCTTTTCTTTAGCCTGTGTCGCGTTCAGAAGCGAGGTCGGATATGCTATTTCGTTCTATCAAAGTCCTGATGTTGATACAGCCGCGAGGTTTTCAAATCACCATCCAGGGTATCAAGCCACCATTATTTTGGCAAAACTTTTGATAGTTTCCCATCGACTTAGATGTTCAGACCAATCTTGACAAGTGAATTCGCAATTTTCCGACGATTGATGCAACCCCATATCGACCGCGAATATTCTCATTTTGAACGTAATCATGGCTTGTTACGTCACTGATAGACAAAACAACCTAATCGTCACTACCGTGAGACGCCATTCAATGTCTTTCATAGTTGGCCAACACTCAGAACCATAGAGTGCGAGAAGGTGGACAACACCGTGGTAAATTTTCGACATAAGACGTTCGGTGATAGGCCGATCATAAATAATACCAGTTATGGACCGTGACTTCATTTGGGTCGCGTTAATGCATGAAAAAATTTCATAACCCAATTCTCCATTGTCCGAGATATTTAAGTCACTTTATCCTGGGCAGGTCACTGTCGTTGACACCCTCTTTCGTGGGGATCGGTCGTCGAAAATTCAGTTTTATTCGTATTCAATCGGAGACCGTATTGAATGAGACAACCATTCCATTTTCGGACAAATTGGTCAGGATCATTTTTCCTATGGCACGCCGGGAAAGCACCATCTCCATAAAGCGGTGTATAGGGCGCTGGACGTTGGATGTCCCGTCTGGCAGTGTCTATAACAAGAAAGGAGGATAGATGAGAAGGCGCTTCCTTGATGAACACCAACAGAGACACGAAGCGGTATTGATACACCCGTCACACTTCGAAGTTTACTTTTCAGATCGCGGTAAAACAATTTAACCCAGCGCTCGTTCCTCTGGTGCTAGGTGCTGTCATAGAGGATGCCAGATTAGTGGCACACGGCCAAACGATTTTTCAAGACTCAAAAATACAATATAAGGAAGTCGATGTTTCTCACGGTGTTTTTCCATGGTAGACCATGCAGCGAGTATTGCGTCAGTAGTTCCCTAGTTCTTGATAAACCTGGCTTTATTTATGGTTATTTGACCGATTTCGCGAATACGGTTGTGAAAAATCCATTCAACCTCCATACCTTTCTTTTTCCATATTGGAACGGTTGTGTTTCCTTGCCAGTCAGATAGTCTTCGACATTCCCCAATTCATTGGGCTACAGTCGTGGGTTCTAACTCTTCGCTTTCCAGAGTTGAGGTGCCATATCGTCAGGTGGCGAATACCATGCAATATAACGGCGAAAGTCTTGTTCGTCTCCTCAACATCATGTGCTGGCATTTACATCCTGATCGTTTCACTAGATCTAATCAGCACTGAAACTACTGCCACTCTATACCATCTAACTTGATATGATGTTTTTCCTTAAGACTGTAAATACCGCATAACATCAGAACTGATTCCAAAGTTTTCGGCAATTTTTCTAAATTATATACATATATCTCCAATTTATTGGATCATCGATGGAGGCTTTCACGGTCATAATGCCAGAAGGCGTATGAACATCATGCGGCCATTAGTAACTTTCGATGGTTAGACCAAAATGTGTCTTCTCAAATGTAAATCTATGAGTCCACGTTCATCGGATTCACTAAGGGGTTTGCAAGTAGACGGATGTACGTACTATTGATCGCTTTTCTACCATCGAGTATAGGATTTAGTATTTAATCAAAATGTATCGTTATCTTATTACCCCTTTTACCATAAAAGGGGTAATAAGGCTTTCTAATCTTAGTCTACTGCCAATTCTAGGATATCTTTTTCTTTATTGCTTTGGTGTAAAAGTGTTTTGTTTGATCTCCATCACTTGCCGAGGATGAAATACCATCGTACTATTGATTTTTTCGGATCAACGTCAGTCTTTAAAGGATGGAGGATTACAGGTCAAACTTCCATGAGAAACGTCTACTTCACACAGTTTGACCAATTAGTCCAATTAGTGGATAAAGATTACTGAGTATTACACATCAATACCAAAACTATTCTTACAAAGGGTGCATCCAGCCTCAACCCGGGAACTCCCATTGATGCATTCCTTCACGAGGTGAATTTGCTTTTAAGCCTTCGTGCCTCAAACTCTTTCAGCCTTAATCCTTTTGCCTTCTTTAGTAACTAGTTTAATATCTTCATAATTGCGGACGCATGTGCAGGCTATTTCCCTTCGACTTCAACATGTCTCTCTTCTTTCGTTCGCGAATCCTGAGCAATGAGCACTCATATGTTCTGGACGGAACCATATTCATATGCTATCTATAGTAGCCATCGTGATAAGGAGATGAGTAGTATGTCAGTCTCTTAGTGCCCCCGCTCAAAGCATTCCCTTATGTTTGAAATGAGCTTGTGTGTCGATCCATCTGTGTTGTCAACAATAGTAAAACTGTGGCCATACAGCGTTTCTGCGTGCTGTACACTCATACGCATTGCATGGTATAAATCACTCATTTCTCGCCGAGGGATGTTTTTTGAGATAATGCCCGCCACTGCCACCATAGCCTTATCTGACGTGGTTTTAGAAGCAATAGAAACATTCTTGACCTTCAGGCGGTAAACGAAACTCACCTAGTTCCCTTCTTGCAAGTTTATAGGCGGCCCCGACTACAAACTGGATTGCAGCATTCTAGCTATGAGCAATCCGCGACTCTGCCCCATCCCACCAATAGTCGGTAATACTTTTTTAAATGACACCATGACGGCAGGCGCTTTTGACACGCATGCTATAGGTTCTTCCTTAAGTTGAAGTCCATGTTCAGATCGGTTTGCCGGTTACGCCGGAATGTACCCGCCCACCAGTTGAACCGAATGCACCATCCGCGTACCGGCAAGTGGCAATATCATTAGTTCAACTCTGGAAGTAAAAGACGTTGAAATGCAAATTTGAGATAATTATGTGCGTGAGCATTTATCACAAATGTTCATTAGCGATAAAGATGACCCTAAAATTCTCGCTCTCAGTCTAAACAAACTTGAAATCCTCGTTCACATCCTAAACAAATATATCCGACCTGATGGTCGAATCGTTTTCATTCAATCACCGGCCGCTGAACAATCAAAACGGCCCGACCGAATCCCATCCACTTACCAGCCTCCGGCCAAATGCGGGCCTTAACTGACAGGCCGAATTGTAAGTGGATGGCGGGCTTTATTTTAGCCTCAATCATTAGGCATTTAATAGCCTGCGGTATGTTCTCCAACTTTCACTTTGACAGAGTCCTTCTTTATCCACTTGGTCAGTTTATCTAATAGGCAGTACCCACACTAAATGGAGCGGGTTTGCGAATATATTGGGGAAACTTAGTCATCATAAACACTAAATGTTTAGGGCCTATGATGTGTATGGATAAGCTTTTCCCATATATTCGTAAGTTCGGTCCATTTAGTGTAGGTACTGTCCATTATGGTAGATATACTGTGCACTTGACGATGAAGAGCACTTGCGTTTTCTACTCATACCAGGGATAGCCTGGACTTTTCCAGTTGGGACCTCACCGCTCTCTTTGCTCCGTTATATAGGTCTCTACATCCTCTACTTCGTTATAACAACTACAACCAAAATATCCACGTCTCCAACAATGACAACGTCTTATTGGAAGAACTATAACCGCATCAGTGCATCTGCTCGGCGAAAGCCGGAGATCTTTTCGTAGAACACCTACCTAAAAACATTTCTGGGAACCCTACTACTGATCCTCAGATTTCTATGTGATCCCTAAGGCGAAGTACGCAGAACGTTAGAGTTAAATCATGGCAGTAAGTAGCAGGATCTTATCCTTGTGGCCAAGATAAAACACCAAACCTTTTGGAGTGTAGGAAAAAGCGCTGTGGAATTCATGCCACAGTGTTTTATTACTAACTAAAAACCAGAGTAAACATGATGGTGTTGCACGAATTACTCCACTAGGTCTTTGTTTTTAACTGATCACCACGTGATTAAGATTGTCATGAATTAACGACGACTAAGAGTAGTATTCACAGAAATCAACGACACAGACTCATTGAGGTTTTCAATCTTATGGACTTAAGTTATTTGTAAAAGTCAAGAATTCCCGAAAGTAGTTCGTCCAATATTCGAAGGTCTGTTCTAATTGCGAAATGGAGATGTTATCAAGGACATAATTGTTAATTTCGTTTGCTTTGGCGTCTAGGCTTAAGCAGGAAAACAAATGGCGACGTCTTGTCATTCAGTATCCCCAAAATTCTCTTTACGGTTTGTAAGTGACCTTAAGTTTCTACCAACAAATGGGCGTATCTTTTAGAAAATTATTGATAAATCATATTTTTTGCCAGGCTTCCAAACTTTGTCAGGCCTATTAACAGGGGCTGAGAAATCGATACAGTTCACGCCACGTAGTCGCCATCTGTTTAGCATTCTCGAAAAGAAATTTTTGAACCAAGACGAGGTGCAGACTAGATAACATGAATTTTTAAAATGAACTTCGAATAAAAGCACTTTGCACAACTTGTTTGCAAATATATCTGCAAAATTACTGTTTTATTTTAGAAAATGTATTCATTCGAGTTGAGACTGTTATGAAAAATCTGAAAAGCTTATCGTGATCCTTATCGTCCAAGCTTGCATCTTAAATAGAAGATCCATGTCATTATATTTGGTGAAATATGATGAGCACGAATAGGCTTAAAATTTTATAGAACGGAAGCTATAATTTTCCATTGGAAGAAACAGGTTTACTTTCAAGCCTCATTGGTTTCAGCGACATGTTATTATTTTGTGAGTGATAGTAACCTTTCCAGTTTGTACACCACTTCATAGTAGAACTTATTCAAACATTATAGTAAATACGGGGTGGGAAGAAGTTTCTAACGCACAACGATTAATTGTAACTACACGGATAGGCGGTCAGCTTTTTGATATATTTAGTAAAATCTACAATGAATGGATTAGCAACATAACACTCACTGTGGCCTCGAAGATGCTCCAAATCTAATAAATTATGTGAATGGTTTCAAATCGGTATCAACTTTTGCCACTATCTTTGATTGTATAAATACCGGATGGATTTTTCAGAAAAGCATTAGTCAGGGTTTATTTATCCAGAAGACAACACCAAACAGCATCATGGTGAGTTCAAAAGGATCACATTTATATCAAAGGAAGGATTTGTAATATTCGGATTTGATTTTGCAGAAATTCTTAGTTTTGGCTCTTGCTCTCATCGGCGCCGCTTCAGCCGGATACGTTGCTCCAGTCGCCCATGGATACGGATGGGGAAATGGACTCGGTTATGCCGGTGGTTTGGGATGGGGACATGGAGTCGGTTATGCCGGTGGATTGGGATGGGGACATGCTGCCTACTCTGCTCCAGTTGTTAGCCATGCCGTCGCTGCCCCAGTTGTAAGCCACGCCGTTGCTGCCCCAGCTGTTGCTGCTTATGCTGCCCCAGCTATTGCTGCTCATGCTGTTGCTGCTCCAGTTGTCAGCCACGCTGTCGCTGCCCCAGCTATCGCCGCTCATGCTTATGCTGCCCCAGCTATCGCTGGACACGCTGTCGCTGCTCCAGTTGTATCCCATGGATACGGGTGGGGAAGCCACGCTTATGCCGCTCCAGCTTGGGGATATGGTGGTCTCTGGAAGAAGAAGGCCGCTCACTAAATTATTTTTTATTGAAAGTACAAATACAAATCGAACCGATAAAGCACCGATAAGTCTTTCATTTTAAAATGTATTTATTGTATTTATGGTCTGATATTGATTGGAATCTAGGACAGTGTACTTGAAGGTTCCATTTATAGAAAGCAAAAAGTGTCCGGATAGCTGAGTGGTTAGAGCGCAAGGCTGTCGTACGGAAGGTCGCGGTTCAAATCTCACTGGTGGCAGTGGAATTTGTATCGTGATTTGACGTCGGATACCAGTCGACTCAGCTGTGAATGAGTACCTGAGTCAAATCAGGGTAATAATCTCGGGCGAGCGCACTGCTGACCACATTGCCTCCTAGTGTACCGTTGCGGTCTTGAATGAAGTGCTCTAACACACTTCAAGGCCCTGATCCAACATGGATTGTTGCGCCAACGATTATTATTATTATTATTATTATTATTATAAAATGTGGAAGCTATTAGGATACTAGCCCTGCAGAAACCTTTTCAAGCAACAGCATTGAACAGTTTTCACCTATCGTAATTCGGATACTTTAGATACATCGTTCTACTACTCTAATGAGACGTTGATAGACTTTAGTTTAAGCAAGTATCGCCTAGTCCTTCTGCACAAATTTATCCATGAGATCCCCAAAGCTCCTTTTACTTGACCCTACTTCCCTTTGTTTCTGCAAATATTCAGGCTGCTTACTTCAAAAAAGAGGACTGACTGAAGACTGTTTTAACCTTGATAATAGTAGTAAGTAAATATCTAGAAGGAATAAGCTACCATCAGTATAGAGATCACATCAAAGTGTCTACTATGCCTAAAAAAAGTGTCTATACCACCATACAAACTATATAAAGAGATTCAACTGAAAAATACTCGAATTTTGATACCCCCGCAAAAGCCAACAAATAATCCGTTATGTGAAGCATGCAATTAATATTTTTCAGGTTTTGTGTCAGGCAAAACCTTATTAAAATCGATTCACTGTCTGTTTGTCTATCTGTCACACACTCCAAAACTACAAACCGATCCAGACGAAATTTGGTGCATAAATGGGAACTAATAAATCCCACGCATACAGTGAATGATATAAATTTAAGTGCAGTTTAAAGGAGGAGTCTCCATACATGTAAAGGAGGATGTAAAACAACAATGAAAGGTCTTAATTTTTCCGAATTTCATACTAGTTTTGACGTGAATTGTAAAGTGCGCGAGTAAGGAGTCAAAATGTACACACTTAAAGTGAGACAGGACACATTTTTAGAAACTAACCAACCCATATATCCCATTCCGATGTCTACTCAAAAAACTTACTGGTAGTATATTACCCACTTTTAGAAATTGACTGGAAAATTCCCTTTAAATTCATCCAGGGATCCCCACCAGGATAGTTTCATAGAAAGTCAGCCATTGGTGCCAAAGGTATAACAGCTCAAACTTATAAATTTTGCGCGAATTTACTGCATCCAAAACCATGCAAATAAGATGCTGACGTCATAATTAACGAGAATAATTGACATTGGAGTGAAATATTGAAGTCCCATATATAAAGAAGTTACTTCTCCCCAACCCTTTTACCCTTTGTTATGCGCGACATTCGTAACCTTGCCTTATTCTCTTCCACTTTTCACTCTAGATTCTCGGAGACTCCCTCACAATTTGGATAATTGGACCAATTTTCCAATTTGAACCTGTACAGGTACTGGCGATATCCCCCATGTGCCGTTAGATTCTGTGCAAAATTATAAATAGTTTCCCCATGTTGTCTCCCTGCCACTACTTGCTGGTAGGAATCAGCCCAACGTCGGGGTCGGTTTCTAATAGGTGCGCCCCATGCTCATGATTGCGGTTTAGTCCACTTCAGTCTTCGGCTCTGAAATCTTATCTGCAGTTAGTAGACAGATATACCACAAGTTCCTAGCGTAGGTTCAACTATTTTTCAATATTTGGGCGAACTCCGATCGATGTAAACCTGCTGCTTTAGATAGAGAGGTAGGTGGGCCATATAGCTCGTGACAAAAGTTCGAACGTGATTGGGCCAGGCATCGTCGGATTGATTATTACTCCACATAGCTAAATAGTCGGCGTAGTTATTTTCAGCTTAATATGGACATAATTAGTAAATCATCATTGCCCGATTCTCTTTACAACAAGCGAGTGGTACTGTACTGGTAATGGTAATCTACATTTTTGTTCTGTAAAAGGTAGCATCATCATCGTCAAGGCTTCTTTGACAGAGGAGGTTGGTACATCCGCACATTTTAATGGAGCTCATAATAATACTAATGATCGTTGGCGCAACAATTCACTTGGATCAGGGCCTTCAAGTGGGTTAGAGCATTTCATTTCAGAACGTAACGGTACACTACAGGATTACAGTACTCTATACGAGGCAATGTCGATAAAGATAGGAGACTACAACTGTTGGACGGTTAAAAATTTCACCTATCTAAGGTAGAAAATCATAACCGATAACAGCTATGACGATGAAAACCGCGAACGGTTGTTGTTTGCCAATTGAGCCTATTTCAGCTTACAATAACTGTTTGGCTCGAAACGTCCCACCATAGGGTCAAAGTTCTTACTGTGATCTTGTCAGTCCTCATGTATTCCTCGGAGACCTGAATTCTTAGTAAGAAAAATTGCGAACTCTTGGCCACGTTCGAGAGAAGAATCCTCCGAAGAGTTTTTGACCGCCTATATGAGAATCGACGATTCCGAAGCCTCTATAACGATAAAATTTATGAGCGACACCACGACCATCTGATTGTGCATAAAATCCGTCTCAACAGGTTGCGGGAACCAGGTCACCCAGTTCGTATGGATGAGGATGATTCAGCCTTGAAAGTCAATAAGGGCAATATCAGAAGGCAGAAAAATCTTTCTTACTGCTTATTCCCGGAAACGCACTTTCAAATCTCTGTTGTAAACAAAACTTAAATGCCAGCCAATTTCGATCCCAATCGATTTGCGCTAAAGCAAAATTATAATCAGCTTTACGATAGTTCAACTTCGACTTGTATCATACATATGTAGGAGGCGAGATGGATCGGTAAAACTACGCATCCAATACGAGGTGACATACGGGGTTGATAGAAGAAAAGGTTATGAATCAAGAGGTTTCTGATGAAGTTAAGCTAAAGAGCTGAGCAAGAATTCATAATAATAATAATAATCGTTGGCGCAACAATCCATATTGGATCAGGGCCTTGAAGTGTGTTAGAGCACTTCATTCAAGACCGAAACGGTACACCACAGTACACTGTGGGAGGCAATGTGGTCAGCATTGCGCTCGCCCGAGATTATTACCCTGATTTGACTCAGGTACTCATTCACAGCTGAGTCGACTGGTGTCCGACATCCAGTCACGATAACAAATTCCTCTGCCCCCAGCGAGATTTGAACCGCGACCTTCCGCTATGACAGCCCAGCGCTCTAACCACTTGAGACATCCGGAGCAAGAATTCATGAAAGAGAAAAAAGTAAAGAGAATAGGAGGATTTACCACAGCAGAGAGGCAAGCTACAATGATTAGGCCTGTTGAACATTACAGTGGGAAGTTTTAATAAGGTGTCAAACAATTTTTAGTAGCTAGGGAAAGAAACGTGAGAAATATACACACAAACAAAACAGAACAAGTCGGGAAACCGTAAGCTGGACGCTTTAGGTATGAAAGCTTTTGTGTAGTTCTTTTATAAACACATTTGACACTTTACGCCTATAGCCATTCCCATAGGAAGGAACAATAACCTGATTGACGGCAAGAGAGCTCAACGATTTAACTGCACCGGGAGCGGATGTTTCACAGGAGACTAGGCATAGTAAAGTTAAAATGAATGCCGTCAAATGACCATCCTCAGTCGCCGCAGATGACCAAAAGGAGAGAGCTATTCAAAAAACCCAAAAAAAAAAAATTGGCAAATTGACCGTGAAGATCCGCCCACAAATTTTGGAGTTCTATCGAAGTATTCCTTCGACACATAATTGCATACCTCTGTGCTAGCCAGGCTCGGAAATGGTGGAGGGGGGGGGGGTTCGTCAAACACTTTGGTACCTCACGTGTCATTATATCAAACATTCACTCGATTCGCGTAAGCCCAACGAAACGAACACACGCAAGCTAAACCTAAAAATGAAAAATAAAAAGCAAGTATGGCTCGACCGCACGCGTGGAATTATTTGAACTTCAACCACTAAAAAATTCCGATCACGTCACGGTCTTGAATCTCAACATCTTAAATTTTAAAACCTTGATGCCAACAGTCGCTAATTGATTCCCAAGCAATCAGCTCCCTTACGTCAGGGCAGCAGAACCCCTCTCACCTTAAATTTTCCACTCTGTAAGCAACTTCCGCAAAACTCATGGATGGCCAAAATGCCATCCCAACCTCATAAATTGTTTTCACCTACAGTGCTTATCAATGAAGAAACACCAATAGAGTTGCTCAACATCGCAAAGTAATAAAAATCAAGGAAAAGGGATCGCGAGTATTCAATCTTCTTCGTTTGAAATTAGAGAACAAAGTGAGAATGAACCATTGAGGACGGAACGGGACAGTATTTAACCAACCACATTCGTATTCCATAAAAGGTTCATCTCACCCGTCACTTCATCCCGACAAAGAATAGATAGTGTTTTGACATAGAGATGGGATACTTGTCAGAAGCTCGGATGGCAATACCTTTCAGCATATAGCTGCAAAGGCCCGTAGATCCGGAAGGAAGGCGACCACTTACGAAACGCTAAGCCTCAAAGCCAACCACAACAAACGACCAGCTCTTTTGGTATACTACCGAGAAAAGGACAGGAAACTCTGCAATACAAGCTGGGAAGGAAAATTGAAGTTTAGGAACACTTGTTTCTCGGGAAAAAGGCGTGAAACCCGAAACTTGAAAGATGAAGTCAAGTGCACGTGGAGCCTAGCCGGGAGCAATGTTGGAAAACTTTTTTTCTTTTTCCGACACAACAAAATGAAGTTGTGGGACGAAATATCCTATCTTCCACTGATTCAAGTAACCAGAACTTAGGATATTGGGACCTGAACCTAGAAAATGTTGGGCTTCACGTTGGTAACCATTTGTTATTCTTCTTTTTCTTCAGCCTTTGTCCCGTTCACAAGCGGGGTCGGCTTGTCGTGATCGGTTTCGCCGAATGCCTGATCTGGGTGCAATCTTGAGGCTTTTAAATCCCCATCCATTTGTTATTACTAAGATGAATTGCGATGGTCAAATGATCATCGGGAGTATTCGAAGGACACCACCACCCAACCCCCCCCCCCCCCACACTGTCCCATAATTCCCGAGCCTCGCTAGCGCAGCGGCGTACAAACACGTGTCGACGAAACACTACGACGGAGCTTAAGTACTTGCTTGCGAACCTTTACGGCCGATTTCGCCAACCTTCTTTTGTTTTTTTAGGTTTTTGGGATAGCTCTTCGCTCTAGGTTATCCTCAGCCACTCCTGATAGTCGTTTGACCATCACAATTCATCTTAGTCATAACAGTATCCATAAAGGTATTGTAATTCAGATTTCGAAGGATATCAAGGGTTGAAACTCACGAAAACACTGTTTCTTCAGTATCTACAATATCAGAGAACTCATCATCCTAGAATATATCATGGATAAGGATAACTATAAACGGATGATAAGCTGCATCGTGCAGAAAGTCCGCCAGCATAGTCTAATCATCGAAAACGAAAAAATATTTAGAAGCAATGTCAAAAATCTAGAACTATGAGGGAATGGTTGCAGACACCAGGGACAAATAAGTAATTAACGGCTTATTAGAAATTGCTTTGAATGCATAAAATTAAGCATGAGGGAATCAAATTCAATCAATCTATGTCATCATCTTTTATTCGAACATTTGACAGCCATATTAATGGGCAGCGGCCTTCTTCTTCCAGAGACCACCATATCCCCAAGCTGGAGCAGCATAAGCGTGACTTCCCCATCCATATCCAAGGGCTGGAGCAGCAATAGCTGGGGCAGCAATAGCATGGCTAGCAATAGCTGGAGCAGCATAGGCATGGGCAGCAAGGGCTGGAGCAGCATAGGCATGGGCAGCAAGAGCTGGAGCGGCAAGAGCGTGAGCGGCAATAGCTGGAGCAGCAATAGCATGACTAGCAATAGCTGGAGCAGCAAGGGCATGGGCAGCAATAGCTGGAGCGGCGATAGTATGGGCGGCAATAGCTGGAGCGGCAATAGCATGGGCAGCAATAGCTGGAGCAGCAATAGCTGGTGCGGCAATAGCGTGAGCAGCAAGAGATGGAGCAGCAAGAGCATGTCCCCATCCTAATCCTCCAGCGTATCCAAGATTATGTCCCCATCCCAAACCAGCAGCATGTCCCCAACCCAATCCACTCAGTGGAGCAACTAATCCAGCTGATGCAGCTCCGATGAGGGCGAGAGTCAAAATTATGAATTTCTGCAAATTTAAGAGAAACGATGATTATTTGGAAAATTTAAAGAAAACAATTTCAAAGTACCATTTTGGTTTTAGAAGTTATCTGTCGGATGATTGAATCCTGATTGATGATTTTCGAGAAACATTTTCGATATTTATACAAATAAGCAAGCAAAGGGTTTAACCAAAATCAAATGTATACTTTACACAATTCGACTCAGAGCCAAGGTTCCCCCAATGAGGTAGCCCTAAGTTATTCCCTACCGAAACATGTACCAGAAGATTACCCACCTTGAGACTAAACCACTTTAATTTTTTTCTAAACTATCTTTCAGTCCAATTTAGTTTTTATATTTAAATAGAGTTGCTGGTGAATGATGATTCAGTTAATCTATAATACATTTCCCAATGAAGCCCTTAATTGGATCATCCATAGATAACCAACAAAAACAAAACAGAAGACATTTCCAAATTGTTTTAAGCAAATTATTTTTCCACCCAATTATGGATACAAGTGGGCAATTCTTGATTAATTGATATGTAAATGAAAAATGAAGTTTTGATTTCAATTTGATTGGAAATCAAGGATTTTGATTTCGTATGTGTGTATTGAAATCCCTTCAAGATTTACATTATAAACCCAACCCAAAATATTCATGAATGAATTTGTCGTACCATTACTTAGCGTTTTTATAGCGGAACCTTGTAAATGGATTGCAATACTTTGATTTGATTAAGATCTATTTCCAGTAGCCATATTTAACGTTTATTTGATACCCAAATAAAACTATGAATTAAACTAGATTTGATCTCCGGAGTCATCAACGCTGTGTGATATTCAGCAATTCATATTATAGATTACTATCATGGACCCTTTAAATTTTGTTATTTTTGGTTAGTTTTATTGGTCCATTATTCATGGCACTAGAATAGATAATGTTACTACTGGAATAACAATGATTGAAAGATGAACAAATGTGCCGGAAACCTGTCCACTTATATTATCACAGTGAGAAAGGCGGGGTATGACTTAAGAGGGTTACAATGAACAAGCCATAAGGACAAAAAATACTTCAGGACCGCTGCACATCCTCAAAAAATAATCGCCTAATTTCTCCTTCATTGATGAAACTGTGACAAGCAAATGGCGCCGTGTAAACTATTTGGCGATTTCTCTAATCCTTTTTAAGGTTTTGTGTAAACACAGTAAACACAGGCGGAGTCACCTCACTCTAGCTTAATCCCATTTCTTCTATACGCAGCACACGTGACCGCGCTTTTCACCTTTCCTCTGCCTTTCGCAATTTATCTTGAATAGATGCGATCATGGAGTTGACCGCATCCCAATTCTCTTCACGTGCTAGCATTTTCGGCACCAGATTCTCTGGTACCAGCACCTCTCCAAGAGTCTCCTCTAGATTCCTCCTTTCTTCCACAAATCTCGGACAGTGGAAGAATACATGCTCTGGGTCCTCTGGGACTCCATCACAATTTGGATAGTCAGGTGAGGTCTCCAATTAAACCTGTGAAGGTATTGGAGATATCCTCCATGTCCCGTGAAAAACTGGGTGAGATTATAATTAATCTCACCGTGTCGTCTCTCCAACCACTCCTTGATGGCAGGAATGAGCCTGTAAGTCCACCGACCCTTTCCCAAGCGTTCCCACCGCTCTTGCCATCTATTTATGGATCTCTCCCTCTCAGCGTTCTTCTTCTGCAATAAGGGAGAGATTTGCTTCGCATCGTATATATTCGCCATCTCATCTGCCAAGATGTCAATGGGCATCATTCCAGAGATGACGAACGCTGCATCATCTGAGACAGTCCTGAAGGCAGAGCATACCGTCAGAGCTGTCCTCCTGTAGACTGCATTCAGTTGGCTAGTATTCACTGATATCCGCAACGTCTCGCTCCAAACTGGGGTCGCATAGAGCATGATTGAGGTCATCACCCTGGCTATAAGCAACCTAGAGATATGCCGTGGCCCTCCCACGTTCGGCATCATCCTCGCCAGAGCCATACTAGCAGTGGATGATTTATCACAAACGTACTGCAGGTATTGCTTATAGCTTAGCTTCCTGTCTATCACCACCCCCCCAGTATTTGATGGTCGACTTGGAAGTGATGATATGATTCCCGATTCTAACACAAGCGTAATTTCTCTTCCGGCGCTTTGTGATGAAGACCGCTTCTGTTTTAAAGTATAAATTTAAAGCGTCAGGCCAGAGCTCTCTAACCAGCATTTCACGGTACTGATTGCCTCGCTTGAGTATAACCCAGCATCTTCGAAATGCTTTGCAACAACAACCAGTGCTATGTCGTCAACATAACCCACCACAGTAGCTTCCTCCGGAAGGGGAAGGTTAAGTACATCGTTGTACATGATCTTCCACAGTAGTGGACCCAATACGGAGCCCTGCGGGACACCCGCGGAAACAACGTACTCCTGGGGTCCGACATCGGTGTCATACCAGAGCCTCCTTTCAGTTAAATAACTATCGACGATAGCAGCGAGATAGGCGCGAATACCAACCTTCGCTAAAGGTTTCCGTATTAGATTCCAATTAGCCGAATTGAATGCATTTTCCACATCCAGGGTTACTACCACGCAATATTTGCTGGTACTACCCTTTCCGTGAATTGCATGTTCGGCCAAGCCAGCAGCTGTCTGTCACAAGCATTTTTCTCGGAGATGGCTATAACGGTTAACGCCAAATTTGGTGGAAAGATGGAAACTGCGAACGCACGCACATGCAGTAAGTTACAACCTTCTACGTCGAATTTAAGGAGGGGTCCCCATACATGCAAAAGGGGGGTGTAAATTTTTTTTTCACCGAATATAGTCATGTGGGGTATCAAATTAAAGGTACTTTTCGAAGCCGGTGTTAGTTTTGACATTTGTTAGAAAGGTGGGGACTGCGGGGGGTTGAAAGTGAGCGTTTCTTTAAGGGGGCTACTTCTTTGGAAATTTAAGGCTATGAATGTCAACGTCATCCCAAAGTGGATACTCTCGCATAAAATATGCATATATTACGTGCTACGTACTAAGAAATATACAAAACCTTTCGTACCTGAAGCGTTCAGTTTCCAGTTTCCGGAATTGTTATATATTCAAGAGCAGGTAAACAGTTCCTAAACTATATACATTGCCCAAGAAAAAAAAAGCAAGTCCGGAAACCGGAAGCTAGACGCTTCAGTAAGAAAGGTTTTGTGTATTCCTTTTATAAATAGATCTGAGTGTGCATTTGTCCCATTAGAATGTAGCACGTAAAATATGCATATATTATGTGAAAATATCCACTTTCAAGTGATATTAACATTCATAGTCTTGAATTTGCAGAGGAGCGACAGTTTTCATCCTGTATAAATTTGTTAGTAATAGTGCGATTTTTACCAAATTTAGCAGGATTATGCTCTATGCTGTAGCCTACATTGCAGCAAAATTGATTCTAGGGGGGGATTTTCTTGCTAGTTACTAAAAGTTATAGTAACGTACTATTATTAACTTTATTTGAACAGGTATCGGTATGGCGGGTATTTCGGAGCCTAGGCACCAAATAGTGGCAGCCCCCTGATTTTTTTCAGATTTTTCGGTTGGGTAGTTTCTGAGAATGGGTTCGTTAAAGAAATGATCACTTTCAACCCCCCGCACTCCCCACCTTTTCAACAAATGTCAAAACTAAGACCGGCTTCGAAAAGTACTAACCGAGACCTTCAATTTAATATCCCATATGACTATATTTGATGAAAAAAAAGTGTACACCCCCTTTTGCATGTAAATTCCCCTAAATTCAACGTAAAAGGGTATAACTCACTATATGGGTGAGCGTTCACAGTTCCCATCTTTCTACCTAATTTGGTGCCAATCGCTATAACCGTCTCTGAGAAAAACGCGTGTGACGGGCATACATACAGACAGCCAGACGGACAGACAGACAGCCAGTAAACCGATTTTAATAAGGTTTTGTGTTAAACTTTAATGTGTGCGATTTCAACCTTTGGCTATTTGTGGCCAGGGCAGATGTCAGGCAGCATCAGATTATTTGCCTCTCTCCAAGGCGAGACCGTCAGTCGTCTTTTTGAAGTATTATTTTAACCCGTTGGGGAGTGCCGTCCCCACGTACTCGAGGAGGGCGATCAGACCCGAGTCTGCAAAGGACATCTGAAGTGGCTCTTGCCACAAAGCCTCACCGGAGGTTATCTGGTACCATGGGAACCGGGATGGCCCTCTGAGAGCATATTCTCCAGGAGAATTCCTGGGGGATGTATTCTCGGCCCGGTTATTTGCGGTTGGCCCCCTAGTGGGAGTTTCATGGTGGTTTTGGTTATGCCTGCATAGCGGGCAGAGCTCCTCGGAGATCAAGCGTGGAGTTGCGCTGTACAATCCGGGTGCTTTAGTTGCAGCAGAGGTGTTAGATAGGCTTTGCATCCACTAGTAGAGTATAAACCAGTACCACTGCTCCAGTCATGGCGGGGCTCTGATTGTGGTCACAAAATCAATCCGTGTCGGAAGAGGATTATGCCTACACGGCATGTATTCACCGTTAAACCCCCAGAACGTTCAACCCAAAACGGGAAAGTGGAAATAAATTGCTTTCCAATTGGTCCGCCCATCATCAAATCAACCCGAACTCAGCACTCCCTCGATCCTCAAACAAAAGTATACAAAAAGTTTATCTATAATACCACAAGTTTTTACTCATTGTCAAAAGCAAAGGCAGTCTGTGCAAGTTTAATAATTAGGATTGTAGATGGGGAAGTCTTCCATTCTGTCAGGAATTTTCTCTTGGTATGGAACGGCAAATGGATCCAGGAAGAATATCAGTCTTGGGTCTACCCTTGTGGAAAATTTCTGTATAATAGAAATCACGGTTTTTTCTCCAGAAGATGAAAGGATGTTTACCTAACGAAATGATTAGGCAGTATTTGAGAGAAAAAGACGGAAATGGTCATTATCACAAACTACCCGAATAGGAATTCGTTCAAAGATGACACATGGTCAGCCTGGCGACTGAAACCAATTACCATTTTGTTTTTTGTTTTAAAGTCGCGGAGAAAGCACCCAAGATATCTTAACTATCGAAAATCCTTCTATCCGAAAGATATTTTGATAAAAAAAATCTTATCAGGAAGACATCACCAACCGAAGTAGCGCAAGGTATAAAACACCATCATAATTCCACCAAAGAGACAAGCCAACCGCTCGTTTAAACAGTAGCAGCAATTTTTCGCGGATGAATAGTGTGTGTTTGAGGTGGGGAGAAGCAAAGCCTCTGAGCACTCAAACCCTAGCGGTCCATTGTAATATCGAATTTGTTTCTGAATCGCACGATTTCCGTTAGTGAATGTGATGTTACCCACTGCAGTTGTAGCACATCAGCACTAAAAGTCTGATGCGTCCATAGACGGGGCACTCACATAGAAAATGTTCCGTGGATGCCGCTTCCTAATTACAAAATAAAAACATCATCTTGGAGAATTCCTATTCTGAAGATATGACCAGCTTGTAAATTACGGCCTGTCAGAATACCCAAAACACTTCTGCAAACCTTCCTGCTTTAGGACAGGCTAAACTTTGCAGTGTGGTCTAAAGGTAGTATAGGTCCCAGGGTGAAACGTGGATTGGTACCCACAATGGAACCAACACCACCAGCTCTACTATCAAATCATATCTCCACCTCCACGTGGTGACCCTTGGGAGCTCTTTCTTCACAAAAAACTGCAGACGGAGAAGGATGAAGGCGAGTTTCCCGCGCCTAAAAACGAGACAAATTATACCAACTGGTCATCCAAGTTGGGAGTTGGGTAGGGCTGACAACACGGAAAAAACCTGGTTACATGGAAAAAACAATGTTACGAAGCCACAAGACGAACCTCGGACTGGATGGATTTTACAACGACAAACCCGGCAACGAAAAGGAATAATGATGGAATGTGTGCTCCCTGTACAGAGATGGAGCTGCCAACCAGCTAGCCGATACCCAGTCTCAATTTAGAGCTGATGTAACAGCGTTACAGGAAATGCGTCGGACAGGGACCGGTTTGCTGGAGAAGAGTCGCTACACCATATATTATAGAGGCCATCTAATAAACCATGTGCTCGGAGTAGCTTTCTTAGTCAGCCAAAAAAATGAAACCTGCTGTTATCGGCTTTGAAAACATAAGTGAAAGGCCATGCACTCTGCGCCTACGAGGCAAGTTTAGAAATATCAGCCTCATTAACGTTTACGCCTCTACAGAGGAGACTGCAGAGTCGGAGAAGGATACCTTCTTCAAGGCAATAGAACGAACCCTCGAAGCCTATCCCAGATATGATATCAAAATCATATTTGGGGATTTTAACAGACACGTACAGATGGAGCCCGTGTTCAGGCGATACGTTGGTTCCCATAGCTTACACAAAAATACAAATGATAGTGGACTGCGGATTAATAAATAAAGCGGTCCACAAACAGACATGGGTCCCTCCAGACGGGACCACTTTTAACCAAATTAACAACGTGCTGATCGAACGCCGCCACCTTTCAGCCTTGATGAATGTCAGAACATAAAGGGGGGCCAATATAGACTCGGATCGCTATCTCTTTGGTATGCTGCTCCGAACTCGAATAACAACACTACCGAGAATCCCCTCTGACAATCACGTGAGAGTAAACACTGAAGTCATCCACAACACACCCTCCCAACACTTATAATGGAGATGAAGCATCAAAAAACAACATAAACAAATGACATCAGCAACTGATCTTCACAATCACCTGAAGAACGTTATCTTAAATACGGCCACAAGCATACTTGGCCCCATTCGCAAAAAGAGTCGGAACGGCTGGTTTGACGATTAATGTGAGCTAGCAACGGAATGGAAGAATGCTGCATACCGAGTAATTCTGCATTCACAAAGGACGTGGGCACGCGCGGAGACTTATTACTCCGAAAGGAACAGTGGGAGAAACTACAGGTGTGCACTCTAAAAGTACAGGGAGCAACCGCACCAGGCGCGCAAGTATTGGGCAAGTACCAACAAGTCAGCAGGATGAAGCCTTAAACACCTCGATGCTCATCCTCCCGAAACAAAGATGGAAATTTAATTTCCGATAGAATGGGCATATGGCAGCGATGGGTTGAGTACTTTGATGAACAGCTGAACAACCAGAACATCGGCGAGTTGGATGTCCCGCCAACTGAAGCCGACGGACAAATACTACCATCACCAAATATAATATAATATATATAATTATCTGCCTCATACATAAAAAGGGAGATATCATACAGTGCAGCAATTATGGAGATATCACGTTCCTGAGTACCATCTATAAGATATTCTCCGCTATCTTGCTAGGCCGGATAGCCCCATACGCCCAGAACATCATTGGCCCATATCAAAGAGGCTTCACTCCAGGCAAATCAGCAACAGATCAGATTTTCGCTGTGCGGCCAGCGATGGAAAAACTGTTGGAAGATGGATATCAGTTGCACCATCTATTCATCGACTTTAAAGCCGCCTATGACAATATAGCCCGGGTAAAACTGTACATGGCCGTGAAAGAATTCGGTATCCCAACGAAATTGGTAAGAATGACTAGGTTGATCCTGACCAATGTGCGAAGCAGATAAAAGCAGCAGGATCACTCTCGGCACTATTCAACATCAACAACGATCTAAGCCAAGGGGATGCCCTATCATGCGTCCTCTTGAACCTGATCCTGGAGAAAGTAATTCGCGATGCCGATGTTAATGTGGGAGCCACCATCCTCTTGAAATCCATCCAACTACTGATCTACGCTGACGATATCGACATCATGGAAAGAATAACCCGGTAGACTGTACACTACCTTCATGCAGATCGACCTGGCGGCGCGAGATCTTGGGCTGCACATTAATGAAAGCAAGACGAAGTATATGGTGGCAACGTCAGCGCCAAAACCAAAACCAAAAGAACGAAGAACATCAAATCGCATTGGTCAACCGAAAACAATGAAGATAGAAGATTACAACTTTGGGACCGTTGAAAGTTTCTCCTATCTAGGGTCAAAAACCACAACCGATAATAGCTATGACGATGAAATCCGGTATCCCAACGAAATTGATAAAACTGATTAGGCTGACCCTGGCCAATGTGCGAGGCCAGATAAAAGCAGCAGGATCACTCTCAAGACAATTCAACATCAACAACGGTCTACGACAAGGGGATGCCCTATCAAGCGTCCTCTCGTCCTCTTTAACCTGGCCCTCGAGAAAGAGATCCATGATGCTGAGGTGAATGCAAGAGGTATGATCCTCTTTAAGTCCACCCAACTACTGGCCTATGCTGACAATATCGATATCATGGGAAGCACGTCCCGAAACGTACAAACTGTCTTCATCCAGATCGAGCAGGCGGGGATTGGCGCGAGATCTTGGGCTGTACATCAATGAAGACAAGACAAAATATATGGTGGCAACGTCAGCACCGAAAACCAACCAACCAACAACATAAAATCGCACTGGTCAAAAGGGACGAATAAAGATAGGAGACTTCAACTTTGGGACCGTTGATAATTTCTCCTATCTAGGGTCGAAAATTACAACCGATAACAGCTACGATGATGAAATCCGCGCACGGTTCTTGCCAGGCAACAGAGCCTCTTTCAGCTTACAAAAACTGTTCCGCTCGAAACGTCTCACCATAGGGTCAAAGCCCTTACTGTACAAGATAATGATCTTGCCAGTCCTCATGTATTCCTCAGCGACTTGGGTTCTTAGCAAGAAAAATTGCGAACTCTTGGTCGCGTTCGAAAGAAGAATCGTCCGAAAAATTGTTGGCCCCCTACATGAGGATGAATGATTTCGTAGCCTACATAACGACGAAATCTATGAGCGATACCATGGCCGTCAGGTTGTGAATAAAATCCGGCTCAATAGGCAGGGTCACTTAATCCGTATGGATGAGGTTGATCCCACCCGAAAAGTCTATAAGGGCAATATCTATGATAGAAAAAGAAGACGAGGCAGACCCTACCTAAGATGGAGCGATGGCGTATGTCAGGACGCCAGACAGCTTTTAGGGATGTCGAATTGGTGAACCTCGGCGCAAAACCGGGATGTCTGGATTTGCTTTTTAAGGCAGGGCTAGACCGGATACCGGTTGTTGCGCCGTTGGTGATGACGAAGATCGGAGAGATTCACACAGCCGAATTGGACTATTTAAGCAGAACGACAACCGAAACCTTTTAAAAGCAAAACGAAGACCGCTGGAATGGCAATTTTATTATTTCTAACCAGAAATGTCACAGAAATCCTAGTAGAGTTTGATAAAAAACATTCCTATTACCCAAAAAAAATCCCGGCCATGGTCATCATCGCTGTCAGTGCGAAGTAGTAAAGAAGATTATCAAACGTGTGGTGCAGTATTTTTTATTACCTAATATAGCCATTTACCAAACGAACTAGCAATTCAGTTTTTATATCGGTTTGTAAAGTGGGAGACTGAAAAAATTTTTAGATTGTTCTGTTTTACGTAAATTAACTTTAACAAATTTATTATTCTGTACAAATGAAACCATCGAGCACGTAAATATTCCTGAATAAAAGATCCACAAAACCCTTCACACCTGAACTTTCGGTTTTCAACTTATTTTTATTGAATTTGTGATTCCCTTATTTTATCTTATAATTATTTTTTGAATCTATTTTGTTTCTTTTTTTCTCATGATATTAATTTTATTATTATATGAATTGGAGATCCCTTCCCTTTCCTTCCCTGAGAATTCGTCCAGAAAAATAGGAGGCGTCCTCCTTATTATACTCTAAAATGGGAAACCAAAGGGGGAACCATAGACCACACTCCTAAAAATTTATTGGAGCAAGCGCGTATCGACGGGATACTCCAGTCGAGCCCTTAATTAGCTGCGTACAATTCGTATGATTATTTGATCATTCGGCAATCTATCAAGTCATTGCATTTTCTGGTGAATTTCTATCTTTAGAGCTTCTTGCTGGTACATACTATAGAGTAGATACGCGAAAGTAGTGGACTCATCAACCGGAAACAATGGGGGGGCCTATTAGGGATGTCGCGGATCTTTGCTCGGAAAAATTGGATAAGGACTCTAGGTTTGCACTTATAGTGATCTAACGGTTGATAATAATAAAACTTGAACTTGAAATTCGTCAGAGTCAAGAGATTCTCCCATGACTAATACATACTTCCGCACATTTATAATAAATCGAAAAAAAAAACTAATGAAATTCTTATACTCTACATAACAATAATCATGATGCTTAAAGTTCGTTGTCCTGCGAGGTTCACATGATGGATACGAAAAATTTGTGTGTTTATATTTGATTACAACGTGATATGGTATATCCAGTTCCGATCTCAATTTAATCTTGAAATTATACCTACAAAAACAGAGAACATTTATAAAAAATCTTTTAGAAAGTCACTTACGGAATTATTCTCGGTGTTTTCAGCCAGCAAAAGTCAACCTAAGTCGAAAATATTTTAGGTTGAAATGTTCACTCCTTGTATAATAATTCTTATTTCAACCTAAAAGATGAAAAGAATTGTTAATTTTTAAACTTTAAGAAATATAGTAGTCCAAATTCACCTTTCTATGCATAAAGTGATATTAAAAAATACTACATTTATCTCCAAAACTGAATGGTCCGCATTCGAAAGCTTCAAAAAACACTTCACTATAGTTTCATAACGTAAATTATTTTTGAACGCGAACCTGAAAAATTTTATGGTGTGAATTATACTCTCAAAAAAGGATAAGTTGCAATCTAAAATATTTTTTTACCTACCTTCTTGATAATCACACTTTCAGCAATATAAGCAGAACTGGAGCATTCAGTCGAAATTCATGGTGCAAAAGTTGTCTCCTCTGTTGTAGACTTGCACAGCAGACATACCGACAGACATACGTATCACTAACAAACATTTTATTTACTTTCTAAAGAAGCGACCTATGTAGAGTTTAGAATAAGTCACTCTGCTGAAGGCTATATTCATGAAAACCACCTAGCAGAAGCCGAAAGAGAGTAGCTAGATGGGTTTCCATGCTGAACGACGAAAATTTTAGCAAGCTCCTCTTCCGAGTCGCTCATAAGTGGTATACATTACAAAACAAACAACACACAAACCACAGTATGTCATTATGTCTAGAAACCAAATAATATATTCTTGTGTAAGCAACAAACATAATAGATATTGATTGATTTTCGGAAATGTAGTGCTGCAGGTCGTATCAGAAGAGTCAAAGAGAAACCCGATAATGGCGAATGAGAGAAATCAGCACGTACTAGATAACGTCATAAAAGCCAGGATTATCGACCTTCCGATATAGGTAATTTAATTTTCATTGTATATAGGATTATTCGATAAAAACAGTGAAGATGTTAAAGAACCATATTGATTCTTACGACAGTCATTATCAGCAACGATAAAAAGAGAACCGCCGAATTATTGAAAACTCTAAGTTAGACGTATCCCATCGCCAAAGGAAACCAGTCACCGACAGCTTCAAGAAGAACTCAACAAATTGAGCAGCACCGGGATGGTAATTACAGTTGATTTACTTGAAGGTATAATATCGCCAATGACAACATGATCAAATTTAATTTTAATTTGTATAATTTTAAATTTTCGTTTAAATAATTATTTTGCTTGCAAATAGGCTCACTGAATAGAGGGAAATACAAAAAATAGAGCTGAATAAAGGGAGATACAAACAATAAACTCCCCGCCTTATTTCCTCAAACGCCGGAAATCATTTCTATAATGCAATCTAACAAAACTCTCAAAGGCTGATTTTGAAAAGCAATTGTATTTTTTAAATTATTAGTATTTTAAATTTCAACCAAATTCAAATGCATTGTGAAGTCCGCGCCATTATGTGCGACTTCATAAATCGCGTCAAGAAACTTCACTAAACCGGAAACTGGCAGTTGCTTATCAAAATATCAAAGCGGTAAAATTATTTTCGCACGTGAATTATCAAGAAGGACGGTGAAATATTGTTTGGTGCCTTGCTTTGTGAAAGCTTTTTTAAATATTACGAAAGGGATGGAGGGATGGAAACTAGTTTTTTTGGGGTCAAGTTTAAATTTTGGAGATCATTTCAATGTGAGTTAACATTTTTAAACTTTAACTCCAATTTTAATTGATAATATATAACTGCGTTAGAATTTTGTGTCACTATTTTTCAAATTCAAATCAAGTCACAAGGGAAGAGATACCGCAGAATATTTAAACGGCACAATGGTTCTAATTCCGCCCATTGCAAATTCATTTCTTTTCCGCCTGTGAATCTTTCAGATACGTAATTTTTATTGCCGCTTAGGTGAAGGTGCCAGAATTTGTTATATAGCTTGTTACCGTTACTACCGTAATGGTAAAGTAAATTAAAGGATTGTCCTTTCACGCAACAACTACCCACTTTTCTGAAGAAAACCGATTGCCTTCTTTAAAAGTAAAAGATGGCAAACACTAACCGTGTGCTTTTACGTAGATTAGATTTAAATTGCTCGCTCCGTGACGTCACATGAAGCGTCAACCAATCACCGCGTTTTCTTTTCTATCTTGCGAGACTAAACCAGTCTAATTAATAATTAACGGATGTGATAATTCGGCAAATGAGACTACTTTCTGGGCGTCTAAAAACACATAATTATTTCCTGAGGCGCCGAGTCTATTGATATTTGTTTGGGGCACGCAGACCAGGAAAAATTCAAAATAATTTTGACATTCCAGTCCACACCCACTTGACGACGGACCGGAACACTTGGGAAGCAACTTACTTCCTCTCTTGCGCTCGAAGGACTTTCGGGTTAAATACTCAAATTTTCCAAAAAAGTTGACTCATGGTTTCGTCCAAGGCAGAGGCAACTCATCAGACGCTACCTCACCTCTGCTCTGGGAGCAACGTGACTGAAAGTTTCCAAGGAAGTTTTCTTTATTTAAATATCCCCTTTGCAATCCCTACATTTTGGGGGGCGGAAAACTCCATTCTCTTCAAATCCATCCAACCACTACCCTATGCTGATGATGTCGACATTATGGAAAGAACGACCTTAGGTATAAAATGTATCGTCATCGCGGCGCGAGTTCTTGAGTTTCGCAATAATGAATGTAAGACAAAGTACATAAGCAACAGCAGCAGCATTGTCAAATGAAAACAATAAAGATAGGTGACAGCAACTTTGAGATCACTAATAACTTGTCCGGATAGCAGAGTGGTTAGAGCGCAAGGCTGTCGTACGGAAGGTCGGGGTTCAAATCTCGCTGGTGGCAGTGGGATTTGTATCGTGATTTGACGTCGGACACCAGTCGACTCAGCTGTGAATGAGTACCTGAGTCAAATCAGGGTAATAATCTCGGGCGAGCGCAATGCTGACCACATTGCCTCCTAGTGTACCATTACGGTCTTGAATGAAGTGCTCTAACACACTTCAAGGCCCTGATCCAACATGGATTGTTGCGCCAACGATTATTATTATTATTATTAATAACTTCTCTTATGTTAGATCGAAAATCACAACCGATAACAGCGACAACGACCACAAAAATGGTACAACGTCTCACCACTGAGTCAAAGCACTTACTGGACATGGCAATGATCTTGCCAGGCCTCATTTATTCCCCGGAAACTTAGATTCTTGGTAAGAAAAATTGCAAAACTCTAGCCGCGTTCGAATGAAAAACCCATCGAAAAATTTGTTGTCTCCTACCAGATAATGACCATTGCCTAATGCCTGACGAAATATAATAGCGATATCACGACCCTCTGATAAAGGATCAAATCCAGTTCCAGGATCTAATTGCAAAACTGGGATGTCCGAAGTTTCCTACTAATGCTGGCCTAAACCAGATAACGGTAATTGCGCCGTTGGTGATGATGAAAAAGGTCCACCGCAAAAGTAAGCTCCGAATATGGGAAACTTGAATGACACCTGTGTTACTAAATGGCTACAAAGCGTGAACTTTGAAGTAAACGTGGAATGAGTCTAACTTCGTTATCAAGCGTGACGTTCTACGAAGAGTTTTTGCACCGACGAAAGGCGAAAGCAACTGGTAAATTTTATACAGAAATGTGTTGTGAAATCTTTGTTATGATTCAGTGACATCAGTCATTCCTTCAAATGGCTTTTTCCGGTCTAAACTTAGTTTGGTATTTCCATTCAACAATTTTCGCCGCGCAATATTGTTTTTCGATATCATGACCGCCACGATTGCCACCTGCGTATGTCCGACACGCAAGGTGCTCGTTCCCCCACAGCACTTCACTCCCAGCTGAAACCAAACGAGGGTTTGAGCGAGGAACCAAACGGACGACTCCTCAACTCGGCAGTCGCAAGTCAAAATAGACGCGTCGTACGCCTATCGCCCTGGTTACGTTTTCCTTCTGGAGGAAGAGCTTTAGTCGAGCCAAGGGGACCCGCTATAATGGTGCCGGCCTCTCTCGAGGACATTAAAGGGGCCTAATAAGATGGCTGCCATAGATTCGTCCTAATTAAGACGTGCGTACAGGATCCGAGATTGCTGGGCACTTTAGCCACGATTTTCACATGGTTGACAGGTGGTTGCGGCTTCAGCTCTGGTATTGCCTCCTTAAGCTAACTCTACAGACCGGTATCGTTGAGTCTCGATCTAATGTCGAGAATAGGGTGACTAGGGTCACAGTCTCAGGTTTGCCCCATATACCAGCTCTGCGGAACTTGCAGCAAATTCTTCTCGATTGGTTGTTCGGTGGCCAAGTGGAACGAGTGACAAGTGCAACCAGGAAGGGTCGTCCTGGATCATTATATCGGCCTTCAGCGTCCTTCGACTGCGGGTGGTACGCGATTGTCCGGTGGCGTTTAAAGCCGAGTTGTTTGTCCAATTCTAAGAAAAAAGAGGGCTTAAACCGTATTCCTAGCCGGAGATTATAATGGCCGGCATACTAACGCGTAGAATTAATTCTCGACAGAGGGCCTCTTTACAAGATTTTGGAGTAATGTCTTTCATTGGTATCGCCTCAGACCACCGCGTAAACCCACCGATGATTGTGAAGTCATCGAAGTGGACTGTTTGGAAATGCTTAGTGGGACGAGAAAACACACCTACCTCTTTCCTCATATGCCTTGTAGTTTTGTAGTTCTGACATATGACGCACTGTCTCGCCCAAGATTTAATGTCCTTGTTCATAGTCGGCCAGAAATGCTTCGTGGTGACTAACCGAATCTTTGTTCGAATGCCTGGGTACACCAGATCGTGAACGGCGTGAAATACCTCCTTTCGAATATCAACCGAAATATAGGGTCTCGTCCTTTGTGTGAGGTCTCGCAGTATACATTTGCTGTTGAGCTGAAGATAGGCAACTCCCTAAAAGTGAATTTCGAGTTAGTCCTGCAGCCCTGAAGAACAGCGTCTTCCGTCTATCGAAAATTGACGGAGGCGGGGACTTTGACTTCTGCAACATGTGACAAAGCTTCAGCAACGACGTTATCTTTTCCAGACAAGTGTTGAATGCCGGAAGTGAACTGGCTGATAAAACTCAAGTGCCGAAGTTGGCTTTGTGAAGCTTTTCTTTCAAAGCAAAAGTGAGTGGCGTATAGTCCGTGAGCAATGTGAACGGCTTGCCTTGAAGGAAATGCCGGAAGTATTTAATTGCGAAATAGGTGGCGAGCGACTTACGAATGTAAGGTTTTGCAGTTCCTTTAAGCGGGATTAAGCAGTTGGGAAAAGAAGCTCATCGGCTGTCAGATTTGATTCACTTTTTGGTAAAGAACAGCACCTGCGGCAATGTCTGAGACATCCACGAACACGACTAGGGATGCATCTTGTTGAGTGAATATCAGAAATGTAGCATCCACCAACTGTTTTTTAGTGGTCATAAACATTTGGGCAGCCTCTGCGAACAACACAATCAAAAGGGAGTCATTAGTTTTCGTCCCAGACAAGAAGGCATTAAGGATCGATTGATTTTGGGCAGCCTTGAGCAAAAAACGGCGATAGAAGTTTGACATGTCCAAGAACCTTTTCAGATCCATAGTAGTTTTAGAAATTGGGAAGCTCGAAATCGATTGCACTTTGACTGATTCCGAGTGAATGCCTTCAGGAGTAATGAGGTAGAGGGAGAATCACCTGCGATTATTGAAATTTGCACTTTTCAACGTTAAGCACAGACCAGCCTCAATGAGAAGTTCAAAAATTCACTCGAAGTGCTCTAAATGCACGGATTCAGAGGAAGCCGCGACCAGAACATTATCAAAATATATGAAACAGAAGTTGCGGTTTCGCAGGGAAGAGTGTATGAATCTTGTGAAAGGCTTACGCCGCATTTCACAGTCCAAAAGTCATCCTAGTAAACTCGAAATGTCCGAATTGGCGTTTTCGGAATGTCTTTGGAACCTATAGGGACCTGATGGTATGCTTTAACTAAGTCCAAGGTAGAGAAAACACGGCAGTTTGCGATAGTGTGCGCAAAATCATGGTTCAGTGCGATGGGGTATCGGTCTGGAATGGTCTGACCATTTAGATGTCTGAGGTCGCCACAAGGTCTCCATTCACCATTGGGTTTAGGGGCCGTGTGAAATGGCGAAGACCAACAACTGCTTACGAAGTTCTTGGAACTCTTTCTGCGCAACTGCAAACTTCTACGGTTGCAATGGACGCACCTTAGAGAAAAATGAGCAGCCAGTAATGTTGATGTGGTGCTGAACATCATGCTTAACAGACTCTGAATGACTTGCGATATTTTTGAAAAAGTGCCCGAATACGTGCGTTGGCAACATCTTCACATTGGCAACGTCTTGAAACGGTAGAAAGGGTGCACAGGGTGAGCAGAATGAGATTTTTCTTGACGACCTCAGGAAAGTTGTGTTGCCAATGAGGGACCTGTTATGCATATCCACCCAACGAACTACTAATCCATCGGCCATTTCGGGAGACGAATTTGTAGGTATAATTGGAATTTATTACTTAAATTATTATATATAAAGTATTTTATTATTAATAAATAAATTAATTAATTAATAATTAGTTTCGAGCAGTTCGAAGTATGGCGGGTGTATCAAAACCGCTTCGTGTCTCTGTTGGAGTTCATCAAGGAAGTGCCCTCTCACCACTCCTCTTTGTCCTTGTTATGGACACCGTCACACGGGATATCCAACGTCCAGCGCCCTACACACTGCTTTATGCAGATGATGTTTTCCTAGCATCTGATAGCAAAAATGATCTCGAGCAACTTGTTCAAAAATGGAATGATCGCCTCATGCAACACGGTCTCAGATTGAATTTAAACAAAACTGAATTTTTGACGACCGATCCCCATGAAACAGGCACAATCACTGTCAGCGGCAGTGATCTGCCCAGATCTGAGCGATTTAAATACCTCGGGTCAACGCTATCAGCCAATGGAGAGCTGCGTTATGAAATTGCTTCACGCATTAACGCAACCTGGATGAAGTGGCGTTCCACAACTGGTGTCCTTTGTGATCGACGTATCAACGAACGTCTCAAATCTAAAATTTACCGCAATGTTGTCCGTCCAGTCGCTCTCTATGGTTCTGAGTGTTGGCCGACCATAAAAGACAATGAACGGCGTCTTGCGGTAATGGAGACGAAGATGCTACGTTGGACTAGTGGCGTCACACGTTTAGATCACATCCGAAATGAGGATATCCGCGATCGTTATGGGGTTGCACCGATCGTGGAAAAGTTGCGAGAGAGGCGTCTTCGATGGTATGGTCACGCAATTCGTGCAAACGAGAATTCACTTGCAAAGATTGGTCTGAACATCGAAGTCGATGGTAAACGACCAAAAGGCAGACCTAAGCAACGGTGGCTTGATACGCTGGATGGGGATTTGAAAGCCTCGAGATTGCACCCAGATCAGGCATTTGATAGAGCCAAATGGCGAAGCCGATCACGACGAGCCGACCCCGCTTGTGAACGGGACAAAGGCTGAAGAAAAAGAAGAAGAAGAGCAGTTCTTTTTTCCTCTTGCTCGTTCTGTCTCCAAACCACACTGAAAAACAATTTTCGCTGTCAAAAATTGTTTTTCGATGTCACTAGCTTCTTTAAATCTATATATTGACTAGTGAATTTGATAGCACTCTTGTCGAATTGGCAGTTGACGGCCCCTAAATTCATTTCTTCTTTGGTTTCCGTTCACATTATACATAGATACAAGATTAAGAATTGTCGTAGTTTACATTTAGCGATTGTCCGTCTAGTAAGCTTCAATCATTACTAGGGCCAAACGGCAATCAGAATTCCTTGAAAGTTAAGGTAGATTTAACTTTCACCCAAAGAAGATATTTCATTGATTCAGATGCTTTTAGGGGTATAGTCCGAAGAAAAGGTTTACATCTTCATCGATTATCAATTTTCAATCCATTCATAGGAAGAGTATGCAAATTTCAATGTAACTCATTGATAAGATATTGAAACTCAAAATTATCATCTCCAATTTGGCAATGAAAAATGTTAATTGAGGTCCAAATTAAAAATTGTATGCACGATAGTATCAGGAAATGTTGCCACCACTAGCTTGTAAATTCAACAGATTGTCTGCATTTCGCTTGGCGAACTACACGAGCCGCGAATAAATGTTTTATAAGTTCCATGAACTAAAAATCAGAAAACAACTGAATTACATCTTCCATTTTCAGTATTTTTATACTGTTTTAATGCTAATTCTCACCAAACTGCTCAATATGAAGAAGTTTTCAAAAATATCAAAATTTCAAAACTTAGGAGAGCTTCCTAAATATGTTGATAACTATGCACGAATCTAATCACAACCGGTAGAAACCAATTTATCTGTTTTAGCGGCGAAAAGATACTACAAATCAAAAGCTGCAATCTTCAAGTTTTCGAACCTTATGAACCCTACCCTAGCGCATATTTAATTCAAATAAATAATTTTGAATAAAAAAACATACGAAAAGAGCTGGCCAACAGTACTGATCGTTACTCGTCCGAAGGCAGTCCGCCTCTTTTGGAGATTCCAAAAATTAAACGGACAGACAAGTAAGTAGTTAAATTGGAGTAATCTATTTACCATTAATCTTCCAATGACCGCAGCGAAAAATACGATTTGGGCGATCAAGTTCCTGCCAAAAATAAGCCAATTTTGAACTCTAGTTTTCTGCCAGTCTCCATATCCGGAAGTGATTTTTGCAAAGCCAGATCCTCTTCATTGATTGTTTCTTGATCAACTTTTTTCAACCCCGTAAATCTCAAATGTCAGACTACCATGGCTTTTTTTCGAGCTTTCCATAAAAGGCATAATTTCGAGCACTAGCATCTTTAGATACGATTAAATTGATTTCGCGACTGATCTCAAATGAAATGTTTATGTTGATCAAGTGCTGATCGATGCAACATTCCCGGACAAATTAAATTAATTCAAAATTCAAGTTTCTCTGACGCTAGAAAACTGGCTGAAGTGGACGTAGGTATGCTGATTTGATGGTAACGAGTATAAATTGTTAATTTAGGAGATGACGATAAAATCAAGAGATCTTTTGTTAACGTCTGATAAATTATAGGCTGCTCTTTAATTTTCTTTTTTTTTTTTTGTTTTAAATTGTAGGTCCAACAAGCGGGTAGATCAAGATAACCAACTGCCGATTATCTTGGGGCTTGGTAAACGTTGGTCCAGTTTGAGGACCAGATGAAAACCTAGTCCTTGCAGACATTTTACGAACTACGCACTTTATTACACGCGAAAAGGCTATCAGACAACTTGAATTTGAATTGTAAATGATGAAATTCATATTAATTTTAAGGCTTGCTGGAGTCCGCCACTTCTCCTAGCAAATCATAGACAATGAGCGACTAATATGCAGCTTTTGCTTCGAAATATATTAAAAAATAAATAACTTGTTCGTTGATATTATTAGCGTACGAAACTGTACATCTCATTGAAAACTGCGAACATTTTCACATTCAAGTTATGCGGGTTGCTTCCTAAGTATTTTTTCAGGTAGGGAAATAAAATAGATTGAAAGTGGAAGTCGCAGAAACCTTGACGGCATCGCTGGTCGCTGATGCAACTAGTTGGCTGATTGCTGACACAATTCCGTCTTTGTGTTGGGATACAGGTATATAAGTGGAAACACTGGAAAAGCGCAACTCATAAGAACGTATACTAGTGACTTTCATGTAGTAAAATGGTGAGTACTCCTTGGATGAAAAAAATATGAAGCTTTCTTTTTCAGTATATTAACAAGAACTTCCCGTTTCAGCGAGTGCTTTTACTCGTCGTAACTTGCATTGGAATTGTATCCGCCCAGCCTGTATCCCCGTTCGAAGCAGGCTACTTTGGATATGGCGATCGACCAGTTAGCCTAAAGGAGATAAGAGCTTTATATGATGCAGCTGCACTGGTTACATCCAATGCAGCGCTTGATTTGAATACCGTCGTGGAAGCTGATGCTAAACGTGATGCTAGTGCTGACATAGCCACATATCTAGGCTTCGATACGTCAACAAGCAGTCCTATATCAGCTGCTACCCCTGAAACTGTCGTTCAGATAACACCTACTCCGCGTCAACTTAACCGGGGCCCTGTAACTTTCCCAACAGAACCCCCAACGAACGCTCCGTTACCGGCAGTCGCAACTACTCCTATATCTCGTAGTGCTTCAGCGGATTATAATCTAGTTTCCAATATCGCAAACTATGTTCCCGCTAACCCCACAGTAAATACTCTACTGCCTGCTCCGACATTAAGTCCCACTGGATTTACAACCGGCGTACCTTTGCCAGGATATTCCGCAGCAGTAAATCCAACAGTTCCGAGTTACTCAAACATTCAATCGGCCCAGCTGGCAGGTTCTTCGCTATTACCGCAATATTCGACCTCAGCACTGTCACAATATTCTTCATTGTTGAGTGCGACTCCCGCTCCCCTCACCTCGTCCTATGCGCCTTCGGGTCTAATTAATTCATACTTGTCAGCTCCATATCGCTCACCAGCAATAAATCTGAATGAACTCTACGTTCCCAGTCCAACTACCACTGCTCAGACTGGAGCCTATAATCCAAACTCCTTCGTAAATAGTTACCCATTACCACTGGGAGGTCAACTTACATCTAGCGCTGGAACAATTGGAAGACTCTACTCACAATGGGATATGGATAACAGCTACCCGGAGTCAATATACCTTTCCCGGAAATTTCCAAGAAAGAAGAAAACAGTAGACAGTGAAGTAGGAAATCCGGTGTGATACATATAATAATGAAATATTATTCCTATTAAAATTATAGAGCAATTTACAAAAAGAAGGTCCTTGTACCTGATCTTATTAATACTTGAAGATTTGATCTAAAAAAGTCAATATTAATAGGTAAGTTAGGAGATATTCCATAGGATAAATGAGAACTTACATTCTCGAAACAAAGATATATCTTACATAACGTGTTATAACGTAGAAATAGATATGACTTAGTTGATATTAGATACTAAGTTTATTTAATAAAATCGAATTATTTTAAAATCATTTATTTTTAATCGGGCAGCATAGAATAATAGCATATATGCTGGTCCGGGATCAATACTGAGCTTAAAATTTGTCTCCCTTTGATGAATTATTCAACAGCAAGAATATCAGCGAGTTGGAGGTCCCACCAACTAAAGACGGCGGACAAATGCTGCTCTAGAAAGGTCTCGTTCCACCCCCCTTCCCGTCATATTTTTCCAAATGACCTTTAGAGTACAGTTGCTGAAGATTCAATGACGAAATGCCCATGAATTGGGCCATTCTAATAAACAACTTCTCTTTTGATGGCAATAATAGGAAAATATTACTTTTAAAAATCATCCCAACTCGCCCTGCTTCACTTGAAAGTCCTGATAAGTAGGGACGATTTTTATGGCCCTCTTTCTCGAGCCTCCAATCATGCGTCCTACAGAAATTCATTTAAATGGACAGTCGTATCCTATTCGCTAGGGTTAGAAAACATTCGAGTAGCATCTTTCCGGGTTTCTTAATTCTCAGGAAGTATACCTGCATCATCTGAATAGGAGCAGTGTGAAATTATTTCATCCTCGTTATTGCAAAATCTGCTCGTTAGGCCTCCAGTGTAGACACCTATCATGTGTGTATACCTCCTTAGAGGTGAGCAACCAGATATGAAACCAATTACTGCCCCCATTTGGATTTTATTCTTCTCCAGAATTCTAATTCTCATCCGCAGTCCATCCTGTAGCATGGATTTGGTATGCCTATAACTCATCAATGTTTACTATCGTTAGAAAAGTTGTCTAGTCAGTTTCCCAGTCCCTTATACTTCTGCCAACTGCTGTAAGTTTCAAAATAATGCCATTTTTTGAAGAGTCCCTGATTGCCAGAGAGAATATGGACTCTGCCCTGGACGAAATCGTCAGCCATTTTTTTTTTGAGAATATGGACTTTATGTGCGCTTCCTTTGAAGAGAGAGAGAGAGAGAAAATCTCTGACTCACAGGTTTATCGCATACGCTGCTAGTTAAAATACGAAAATACATCAATCTGGGAGTACCTAAATGGGATGTTCAAGAATCACTCAATACCTCCCTAGCCCATATTTTGGCCCATCCATACACCACAGTATCTTCAAAGATGGTCAGCTCTCCGGAAATTTCAGTCTATCCCGACAGATCTTTAGGATTGTAAAATATCTGTCTATTTTTAGACTTGGATTTGCGATTTCATAGATAATATTTCTGTGCCTCAATTCCGCAGGTGCTCGCATGACACTCATATAAAATGCAGATGCTGAAAGCTTCACCCCCTTAAATTATAAGGTCCAAAGCTGGCAGCATGATATTTATGATAATGAAGCCAGGGGCAGGGCAGGGGCTAGCTGCCTGTCCAGTACGAAACTTTTGAATTACCAAACCATAAGAAAAGCCTCGGATAGGACCAGAACAACGGCAACAATATCGACGAAGAATAGTCGCTATTCTGTTGAATACTCTACAGAACAAATGCGTTAAGAGAGGGGGAGGGGAGATAACATCAAGATCCTAGCAATGCGAGAAACAAAATTGTTTGGATGCGCGGTAAATGGCACGCGATTATGCGGAGATTTTAAAAATTGAAGGTAACGCTCACTCTCCACGGCTATTTCAAGGATTTCATTAAAAACTTCAAGTCTATCATCGGCAGACTACGTGCGATTCATCAAAAGATGAAATTCTGCAATATTCTTCGTGATTGTCATGCGCCAACTGAGTACCAAGAACCTAGTTTATTGCACCCTAGATCGGGAATATGATGCGATGTCCTTTAATGGCTTAAATAATTACTAAAAGGATTTTAAAGTGGAAGTTGGAGGCAAGGATAATGCAGAGAAACAAATAATGACAATTACCAGCAGTTGATCGACTTTGCCAACAGTAACAATTTGGTTATAAGTTCGACACCTCGAGACACAATCGAAGGAGGAGGCTGTATTTTCAACCAAATACATCACGACCTAATTAAAAAAAAAATATTGGACGCCCGCACTCAGGGGCAAATTCGAACTCAAAGAATAACTCAGTGCATGTGTTCAGGCTTACACTACGCTTCGAAAATGTATCGCTGTAGAGACAGACATCAGTGTAATAACAACACTCACCATCATCATCATCAACGGCGCAACAACCGGTATCCGGTCTAGGCGTGCCTTAGTAAGGAACTACACACACCCCGGTTTTGGGCCAAGGTCCACCAATTAGATATCCCTAAAAGCTGTCTGGCGTCTTCACCTACGCCATCTTTCCATCTCAGGCAGGATCTTCCTCGTCTTCTATTTCTACCATGGATATTGCCCTTATAGACTTTCCGGGCTGGATCATTCTCATCCATATGGATTAAGTGACCCGCCCACCGCAACCTGTTGAGTCAGATTTTATCCATAACCAGACGGGGTGGTATCCCTCATAGATTTCGTCGTTACGTTGGCTATAGAATCGTCCATCCTCATGTAGAGGGATAACACTTTTTCGAGGGATTCTTCTCTCGAATGTGACCAAGAGTTCGCTGTTTTCTTGCTCAGAACCCAAGGAAGACAGGGAGAGTGGCAAGATCATAGTCTAGTATAGTAAGAGCTTTGATCATATGGTGAGACGTTTCGAGCGAAACAGTTTTTGTAAGCTGAAGTACGCTCTATTAGCCGCCAACAACCGTGCGCAGATTTCATCGTCATAATTGTTATCGGTTGTATCGCCCTAGATAGGAAAAATTTTCAACGATCTCAAAGTTGTAGTCTACTATCTTTGTTTACTATCTTGCGATACGGTGTTCGTCATTCTTGACGTTGCTACATGTACTTCTTCTTGCCTTCATTAATGTGCAGGCCGAGATCTCCCTCGGCCTGTTCGATTTGGATGAAGGTAGACGTCATCGTAGGTCAGTAGTTAGGGGGACTTGAAGAGGATGGTGCGTCTCGCATTTACTTCTGCATCGCGGATCACTTTCTCGAAGGTCAAGTTAAAGAGGATGCATGATAGGGCATCCGCTTGTCTTAGACGGTTGTTGATGTTGAATGGTCTCGAGAGTCATCCTGCTGCTTTTGTCTGACCTCGCACATTGATCAGGGTCAGCCTAGTTATCAATTTCGTTGGAATACCGAATTCTCCTATGGCTGTGTATAGTTTCACCCTAGCTATGCTATCATATCTGGCCTCGAAATTCGATGAAAAGATGCTGCCATATTCCAACAGTTTTTGAATCGTGATTTACTTGGAGTAAAGCGTCTTTGGTAGGGTCAATGATGTTCTGGGCGTATGGGGCCACCTGGCCTAGCAAGATAGCCGAGAATATCTTATAAATGGTACCCAGCAACGTAATACCTCTATAATTGCGGCGCTGTGTGAGTCTTCCTTTCTATATATGGGATCGATAATGCCTCGTTGCCAGTTTCCAGGCATTGATTCTCTGTCGCGCACCTTGAGCATCAGTTAATGAAACGCTTGATGTAGTTGGTCGCCTCCGTATTTAGGGAGGAGGCCTGATGACCTATGGTTTTTAAGCCGATGGACTGCTCGAACTGTTTCTTCCATACTTGGTGGTGGTGGCATTTGTCAATCGTCTTCACTTGGCGGGCCTCCAATTAGTTGATATTTTGGTTGTTGAGCGAAATGCTCAACCCATCGCTCCAAGATGGCCATTCAGTCGGAAATGAAACTTCCTTCTTTGTCTCGGCAGGATAAGCATCGTGGTGTATAAGGCTTCATGCTATTTTTTCGAGTTCACAGACCTGTTGGTTCTCGCAGACTTCCTTCCGCACAGACTAGACAACATTAAAACGAAATGTCTGTTTTTCTGTCTGTTTCTCTTTTTTAAGAAGGTGAAAATCTTCAAAAGATGCTAGCCTGGTCACGCTAGTGTGTGGGATTTTTATAGACTAAAAGCACACCCTCTCCGTCCCCATGGAATCACCGTTAGGTCTCACCCAGGGCGCGAAATCAGCTTACTTTATTTAACCCTCCTCCTCACCTCCTCCGCTTCTCGCAGCTTACCTCAGATCGTTGCCATCATGAAGTTGATCTCATCAAAATCCTCCTGGCAAACTACCATTCTCTGGACTAAATTTTCTGGTGATAATACATATTTCACCTAGAGTTTCATCTAGGTTCCTGCTTTCTTGCATGAACCTCGGACATTGGAAGGTAAGTGCGCTGGGTCCTCTAAGACCCCATCACAGTTTGGACAATCAAGTCCAATCTAAACCTATGCAGATGTTAACGGTATCCACCATGGCTGGTGAGAAACTGGATGAAATTATAATTCCCCCTCCCCTCCCCCATGTTTTGTCTCCAGCCACTCCCTGATCTTAGGGATCAACCTGTGTGTCAAATGACCTTTGTTTGAGTGGTCCCATCATTGTTGCCATCTATAGAATTATAGATCTCACCCTTTTGGCCTTTTTCGCTCCCGATACAGGAGAGATGGGCTTGATGTTATAAATATTCATCATCTCTTCCGCAAGATCTCCTAGATTCGGCATCATTTTTTTCAGAGCCATAATGGCGTGGATGCCTTTTCGCAAATCTATTCCACATGCTGCATGAAACCGAGCTTTGCACATATCATCATTCCCAAGTGATGTATGTGTACAACAACTCGGCATCTTCCAGATGCTTTGCAACCACAACCAGTACAATGTTGCGGCGTAGCCCACTATCGCAGTCTCCTCCGAAACCGAACGATTAAGAACATCATTGTACATAATATTCCAAAGTGGTGGGTCCAGTAAGAAGTGCTAAGGGGACAGCCGTAGAGACAACGTACTCCTGACGTCCATCATCGGTGTTATACTGGAAATTTCGTTCTCGCAAGTAGTTATCCACAATTGCAACCAAATGGGTGGGAATGCCAATCGTTGCCAAGGGCTTCTACATAAAACCGAATTGAATGCATTTTTCAAATCCAGGGTCACTACCACTTAAATTACCGGTACTAGCCTTTCCATGAATTGTAGTTTCTGCGAAACCATTAACCAATTAGATGGCATCAATGGTTAATCTAGCTTTACGGAGTCCATACTGCCAATCTGAAAAGCCTCCTTGGCCCTCAATATGCGGAAGCAATCTATTATTGATTACCTGCTCCAGAATATTTCCCATAGTATCTAGAAAGCATATGGGTCAATGAAAGGATAGCTCACCTGGAGATTAGCTAGCCTTAGGTAACAGTCCACCATATATTATTATCTAATATTCCCCCGTATTCCGCTTATTTTGCGTATGCCCAACTTAGTGCCTCGTTAAGTTTTAAGACTCGAGCACCCTGAAAAAGTATGTTCTTGTCCACCTCACAATTGTTACGATTGTTTTATATCAAACATCTTCAAGATTGGGGATCACTACTATATATTAAAGATCAAGACTAGTCAAGAATTCTACTATATGACAATATCAAACTAGAAAATGACTCTAGGTAGGACACATCAAGAAAAGAAGTTTCAGTTGCTAACTGTATAATGAAAGTCACCGTGTTGTTGTGTAGATTAATTTAAGGAGAAATAGCCTTGTCAGAAAGTCCTGAAAATATTCCATACAGTTATTTATAATAAAAATACAAATGCCAGGGCTGGAAAAAGATAAACACAATCAGGGTCATGTAACTGAAACAAAATTGCAGAAAATTTGATAAAGACACCCAAAATAACATTCAAAAGGCTGACTTAATTTCAAAAAATAATAATATTTAATAATAAATTATAATATCCAGATAAGATACTTGAATATCCATCTGGAGCATTTTTCATTTCTTTTACATTTCACTTAAGAAAATTAAACTAATTCCTAGGAATCAATTCACGTTGTCAAAATCCATAATAATCCAAGTGAATAATAAAATGTTCATCTCAATCGAATATCTTTAAAGCTATTGGCCTTGGTGAATCTAATTCAGCATTGAATAATCAATAGATTTCGAACATGGCCAAGTATCAGACACCATTGGAAATCGATCAAAAAGTGGAAATAGCAAATATAGCAGTTTGTTTCTGGTAAATAAGTGCGGACATTTAAAGATTTCTAGATACACAGCTTGATTGATGAGTTCATTAATTGGATCATTTACTCGTCATTATCTTTTTCCTTGATTTTAACCCTCTCATGGATGTGAACATGGATTGTTATATCACTGGTGGAATTCGTTTTTTTTTGGCAAAACAATTGGGTTGTGATGTTACCCATTTAACAACCTGTGATAATCGATAAGAACTGTTTGGTTTATTTATGCCATAAAATGAGTAAGGAAAAATTACACGCACTACAAATACATAAGGCATTAACGATACCACCGCATATTGACCAAAATGGTCTTGCTTTTCTAAAGAAAGAGAGCCTAAGCATTGAATGTGTTTCACTAGAAATTTAATTTTAAAAGAACTGGAGCACTTAAGCCTCAATCGAATATTTGATTGTGAAAAGGAACAAGGAACAAAATATCCTAAAAATAAAGTCTTTCTAGAAAATCAACCCAAAGCTTCTAATCGTGCTTCTCATCCTCTCCTACTTCAGATAATTTTTTAATACTCCATTATGGTAAGTAGATTCAGATTGATTTTACTGATATGGAAAATTTGTCCCATTTGTACCTAGCTCGACCGTGACAAAAATGGACTCCCCTCTTTTGTATGTACAGCGGTCAATATTTCAAAATATTTACCACTTGATATTCGGGGTAACATAGACTTAACGCAGCATAATATGAAACCATTTCTTAAAACCACTCGTGGCTATTGGTTTTCGGAGCTCGAGCTATACAACATAATCGAAGATGAAGCTGTAAGGCCTCCAATATAAGGGTAGAAACCGAAACTTAACTAGGTCTCTGACGAATATATAAAAATACCAGTGTTTTCTGGGACCCTTTTGACAGTAGATAAGTGTCTCAAGCTCAGTTGCAGTTCCAATTACCTGGTTGTGGAGACTTTTCAAAGAGTGTATTTGGGGGAGGTAGATAACTTTTTAAAATATCCCAAACCGTGACTGGGGAGTTCGGGAACTTAAGAGGGAACATCAAAGACATTTTAAGAGCTCACATAAAAACAAATATGTAATTCCTTAGGTGAAACCATTTGGCAAGAAATTATAACTCTATTAACTCCTTGCGTTATTAATTAGATAAAAATTAGTAGCTTGAGTTCCAAAACTAAATTACGTGAAACCATACTATATTAAACGTTAAATTTTGTCTATGGAAGGATGGTGACCTCTGGTTAGTCATATAACAGGTGGAATTTGCTATTGAATCTCATTTGCGATCCATCTGAGGAGTGCTCTTTGACACTTTAGTCCGTCGCGTATCATTATCAAGTGTACTTAATTCGGCGCGTTGAAAACACATCAAAGAAATGAAATACTCAATGAGGTTTCTATCTTGTTGTAATCGTGGAAAATTCTGGAAACGCCAACTTGACCCCGTGAGTTATTTATACAACTCCTCACCCATACACGTAAACCAACGCTCAATCAATATATTTTCTATAACGTAATATTGTTGCATTGATGATAGTGATCGATCCAATATGCATTATTACATCATAATTCATTTCATATTAAAATTCGAATTAGCTGAATTAGTTAGCCTTAATAACAATATCATTATCACTCCGCAAACGCAGCACTCTTTCGAAATCCTTAAAGTCAAACTTGATCTACTCCTCCTCCCATCTAATAGCCATGTATCCAACGACACCATGGAAGAGAAGAGTTTGCCAGCACACTAAAGGTATTTCCCATGTATGCAACTACTTAACGATCGAAATCCCCTCCCCAATTGTATCCCCAACGACATCAAATGTAAAAAGACTCTCTAGCGAAGACTATTTAGAAAAAGATATTCTCCTATTTAGAAAAAGATACTCTCGCACCTAATTGAAGGAATCCGCAAACTTCGCAGATCAATCTGCCAATAATCTTTAACACCATATGCCTCTCCCACGTCAAGCTGGACCTAGGCCGTTCAGGGAAATTAGAAAAACTTGCCTCAGCCTAGGGAGAACGATCCAACAAACCCCAGTTCTACCTCAAACCACCTCCCTGCTCGAAAAAATGAATATCTGGGCAAAATACTTTTTCCAACCATAGCAATGCACCCTACACACCCGCGACTAACTTTTCAAAATCGAAATCCGCAAGTCAATTTCTCAACTTTAATCAATCACACTTTTCTGCCCCACCCAATCCATTTTGCCGAACCAAACATCGTCGATCTTGGCGTCTAAAAGCAAGAAATTGATAGATTCTAACGAAATTGCATGCATAGTCCCAAAATACTGTGGTCCCAGCATTTCCACCATCTTTTCCTCGATTTTCCACTTCCTCAACGCCCATTTCCTCACTATTACTCCCATACAAAAAAGAAGACCGTCTTAATCCACATAGCTTCAAAGCAATCTCAGTCCTTTCTTAATTCGCAAAAACTTTGATCGGCGCCGTACGGTCCAACACGCATTTCGACTCCAGTTGTAAACTTTTCGACTTCCATCGCGGCAAACGTTCTAGTCCCTTGATTGAGTTGGCGCTGATTGTCTTTAAAACGGACATTCTCCTCGGTATTATTCTTCCCAGACCTCAGAATAGCTTTCGACTGGGTATGGAAATACTAGACTCGCTTTCAAGCTTCCTAAATATGTCTCATCCATGTAAGCTTATTCTTAGGTTCCCAGATGAACACAAATTCCAAATCAACGTCCAACAACACCTTTCAGCCCCATCCGTATGTCAACAAGACACAGTCTCCAAGATTCAGCCCTTTCAACCACCCAGTTTTCCCTATACGAAACTGACCTTACAACTCTAATCCCATAAAAAGCCAACAATTAGCGCTTGACTTGATCTGTAGAGCGCATTCAGCAGTTTCACAGCTTCCATTTATAAAAGTCCCTCTACCTTTTCTTCAGCCTTTGTACCGTTTACAAGCGGCTCGTCGTGATCTTTCGCGCCATTTGGTTTTCTCAAACTCCTGATCTGGGAAAATCCTTCTATTGCCTGGGTTGAACTTCTTTACCGAAATGCATTTTATTGCATGCTAGTAGAGCATATATAGAGCATTGCGATACTACATTTATAACAGAAAAGAAGCCAGCATTAAAGTTAACTTTTACACCTGTGGCGTCGGGTTTGGATATAGGAAATCGGCAATGGGATAAGAACTCCGACGTAGAACGACCCACAAGTGGAAGACAAGAAACTTATGACGAGCTTAAGCGAATAGCAAACTGGACGTGCTGAAAAAACTGTGAAAATACAACAATCACACAATATTAAAATTTGACAACGACATGTAGTACCTAGCACGTAATAAATGCATATATTGTGTGAGAATATCCACTTCGCGTGATACTGACATTCAAAGTCTTGAATTTGAACAGAAACGGCAATTTTGACCTATTATAACTTTGTTAGTAATGGCGGGATTTTCACCAAACTTGGCAAAATCATGCTCTATTGCTGTAATTTCGAGATTCTAGGAAGAACTTAAGGGAGGGGTGGAGGGAGGGGGGGGGGGGGGGGTTACAGTCAATTACTAATAATATTTATTGGAACAGATATCGACAACGAGGGTACTTCAGAGCCTAGATACCATATAGTGGCAGCCGCTTCTTTTTCCCCGATTTTCCATCTGGGTAGTTTCTGAGAATGGGTTTGAGAAAGTAATGACCACCTTCAACCCCCCGCACTACCCACCTCTCCAACAAATGTCAAAACTATGACAGGCTTCGGAAAGTACTAACCGAGACCTTCCCGTTGATGCCCCACATGACTATATTTGGGGGAAAAATGTACACCATCCTTTTGCACATATGGGGGTCCCCTCTTAAATTCGACGTAGAATGATGTAGCTCACTGTATGCAGGTAGTGTTCAAAGTTCCCACCTTTCCACCAAATTTGGTGTAAATCGCTGTAACCCTCAGAAAAACAGACAGACAGTAAACCGATTCTAATAAGGTTTTCTTTTACACAAAACCTTAAAAATTTGCGAACCAGTGAACGACTTCATACGAGGCTGTAGCACGCAAACAATTCTCTGTAAGGATGACCAAGGAAACATCCACGCCGACATTAAGAAAAAATTTATGTAATACTTTATGAATCTGCTCAACCCAGTGGAAGCGCCATCGACTTTGACGAACCTGGAAACAACACACCAGTCGAAAGCAACCCTGTGTAACCAAAAACTAAACAAGACCCCGGGATTCGATGGTATTCCAACTAAACTATTACAAAGAGGAGGAAATTGCCAGTAAAATTTACTCCATAAACCTATTTTAAAAATTTGGACCAATGAAAAATGATTTGACGACTACTACAAGAGCGTAATTTGTCCTACACAAAGGAGAAGACAAACCTATCTGTAACCACTACAGAGACATTTAATTGTGCACGTCCTACAAGATCCTGAAGAAAATCATCCCAGCTAGATGAGAGCCATATACGGACCAATTAATTGGTGAATACCAATGTGGCTTTTGAAAAGGGCGATCCACGATGAACCAAATTTTCACGGTCACAATTATTGGAAAAGTGCTATGAGTTCAATATCGATGTGCATCAGCCCTTCGTCGACTTCCCTCAAGCATATGAAAGCATCAAACGAGCACCAATACATCGTATCATGCGCGGGTTTCCCCTACCAGAAAAACTAGTATGAATGACCGAGCTGATGATGGCTAAAACTGAACCCCATGTAAAGATGCTTGGTGAGCTAACGAAATGCCTTGAAAGGAACTGCCGATTAAAACAAGGAGATGGACAAGTCCCATGCTTTTCAACCTAGCCCTCGAATATTTTACCAAGAAACTGGAGTTAGGTACCATGACAACATATCTCTACAAATCTTCTCAAATAGTGGAATTCGATGGCGATATAAACATTATGGCACGTTCAATTGCAGACGTCAAGGAAGTATTTCTACAACTAAATGAAGGAGTGGCCTAAGAATTAATGAAAAGAAAACAAAACTAATGACCGAATCAGGAAAGCAGGCGCCAATACGACAAAACCTGTCAATAGGCGACTTGAAAGCATGGACAACTTTGTGTACCTAGGAGTAAACATATCGAAGGATGGTAATGAAAAGGACGAAGTTCAGCGACGAATAATGATGGCCAACAAATCATATTACTAGTCATACGGATAATGAAAAGTAAAAGGGTGGATAGGAAAAATAAGCTCAGAATTTGCAAGACCTGTACTACTGCATGACTGTGAAGCGTGGACTCTAACGCAAGGGTAAGAGAAGTCCATCGACATATTCGAACGTAAAGTTCTGCGAGGAATTCTGGACCGGTGGAAGATGAAAATAATTGGCGAATTAGATATAAACCATATGTTGTACCAGCTCTATGACAACCTAGCGGCATCAGTGGTGATAAAACTAAGAAAATTGCAATGTGAGCTGGTCACGTAGAACAAATGAATGACAAGCGAATACCTACCAGGGTATTCAAAGGCACACCTGAAGGACGCCGCCCAGTGGAAAAGCCACGCAAAGGAAAGAAAAGGAAAGGACTCAGAGGATGAGACCAGTGAAAAGCTGCTGAAATCTTCCAACTGGAAGGATTGAGATGGCTGAAAGAAGTCTATCGTGTAGGCAGACGGCCGATTTGAAGAAGAAGTAAGACTGGCGAATTAGATACAACCATGAGTTGCACCAGCTCAATGACGACCCAGCAACATCGGTGGTGATAGAATTACGAAAATTGCAGTGTACCTAACAGGGTATTCAAAGGGTCTCCTGAAGGACGCCGCTTGGTGGGAGGACTCATTGGACGAGGCCAGTAAAAAGCTGTTGAAATTTTCCTACTAGAAGACGCGATCGAAGGATCGAGATGGCTGGAGGAAGTTTATCCTGGAGGCCAAGGACTGATTTGACCTGTATGAAGTAAGGGGTTTTGTGGTAACGCTTACAATACCCCATTCCATTATCTCTATAGATTTGTTCAACCAAATCCTTAAATAATTGAATAACACTTTACGACCCCCAAATTCACCCCTAGTAAAGATTTTAATGGACAGAGCCCAAATTTAATTTCTTTTTTTCGTAAAATCAGCTATTGTTTGTGGAAATTTGCATTTAGCCTAAAATGACTCCAAGTTTAAATTTTCTTTCATAAATATAATTTTTTGCTGGGATTTAATGTTAGCATTAATAATTGCATTCATTTATACATGAGAAACCCGAATAGTGACATTCGATCCCTACAGGAAAGAATGGATAAAAAGAAAATTGACAAAAAGAAAAGGAAACAACTTTCGAAATATGTGTAAGGAAAGAAAATGTGTTCTTGAAGCATAGGGGCATTTTGATACACCAAACGGCAGAAATCTTATATCTTATTTATTTAGATTATGCTTAATTGGTTTTAATTTTTTCCTGTTAGACTAGAAACTGACAAGTGCTTTTGTGTACTGAACAGTTAGCAATCTTTATTGTTAGTTTGAATGAATATATTCCCTCTAGCAGAATTTTCCGATACTACACAAATACTTTAGATAACAGAACTTGAAAACGATACTTTCAAGAAATATTTTCTAAAGCTTTACCGACTTTGAGTACTGTCAATAAACGACTTTAGTTGATTTAAATATTAAAAATTAAATATCACATAAACCGTTTGTTGAATAAAAATAAAAAGGAAAGCAAATATCAAAGTGGAATCAAAAAGAAATAGCTTAAACTAATTTTTGTTTTATGTTTGAATAGAAAAGTATATCAAATTTAATTTTTAAATATATCTTTACGCAAATCTATTGAAAACTGTGGCAAATATTTATTAATTCGACAAAGCTTTTATAAAAGATTTTCATAAATTTTTCAAAAGCTATAAAACTTTAATTTTCAAAAGCTTGATCCAAATACTTACCAAAATCCGACTGGAAAGCTCATCATTCAAATTCAGGGACCCCAAATTTGGCTGATGCAATCAGATACAAATTTACATCTTCAATCTCAACAGAGGACATTGCCCTTCTTTGATTTTATTATTTTCGGTAATACAACAAAAGGAAGAGAGTCCTTTTTCACTGCTTCGGAGAAGAGGGTAATGACAGAGGCACAAATTCAAACTAATCACAAAATCACTCCTGAAACTCCACTTACGAAGCACTTCACTTCCCCAAACGCATTAAAGCTTCACTGAAACCACCCACACTTCCGCGATTCTTCTAATTCGCACGCACTTTACGAAGGATTTCATTGTAAGCACTTTAAGGAGCCGGAGAAGCTATGTTGAATCGAAATCACTCAAAAATTTAATTTTTATTGCTATTTTGGAAATATTAAAGTGAAAATTATAGGAACGATGCATCATTTCACATAACCGATATCCCACTGCCTTGTACTTCGCAAGCTTTTCCAAAACCACTAGAAATTTTATGATGAAATTTCTTCGCGGGCAAGCATCACATACGAGGTACTTTTATGCTATTACATGTTGACCTAATTGTTTTAAATTAAACACAGTTAAAAGATACATGGTGAAGAAAGTTTGAATTCGTGAGATATTGGATGTTGATTTTGGTTGGTTCGAGGTGTAATTTGATTTCAGTTGTTTAGTAAAATTATATTTTCAATATTTTTCTCATTTGAGGGGTTGCAAAAAGCGCGTTAACCTCCCATTATTTTTTCGGTCCAGTTGCCGGAGTTTAGTACTAAATTGAATCTTTCTAGAAAATTTGGAAAATTCAAAGTGGATAAAAAGTGGTACTTATAAAGAAATTGAAGTGAATTAAAGATTTATAACGTATTTTTATACTTCCAGACTAATGTTAACATAAAATGATACGAAGAAAGTCATAAAAAAGAAAATCGTGTGATTCAAAAACTAAAGTATATGGAAATATCTGTGGAATCCTAAAAACAAGGAAACAAAGATGTCCTTATAAGCTAAAACGAAAACTTAAATTGATTGAGTGTAAGTTTTAGTAAGCTTGAATACGGAATGTCTAATCTATTAAATCCTTTGGGGATAAGTGGTAGTAGTCACATCGGTATTGTTAATATTTATATAATCCTGTTCCTGCTTTCATATTTTCTTTGCAATTATTTCAGGTTGGGACGACGTCAATTAAATGAACAAAGTTGAATAATATCGTCAATGACAGTTTAGAAAGAAAATTCATCAACGCATCGCACATGTTCATTTCTATGTATCACTTGAACTATCTAGAATGCCAAGAAGTAAGTTTGATATGTTAATTCATATTTTAAGCTAGTGGTGCATTAGAGATTGTCTGCTGTTTGTAGTCTAGCCTAAAATTGGAACCGACTGCCTCCAAACTACAATTTTTATTTGTCAGTGTAGATATATATATTTCCGGGGCAACTTACCCCTTCATCAGTACAAAGCTACTAAAAACAATTGCGATTATACGGTTCTTTTATAGTTAATTAGTAATTACGCAAATTACTTGAAATTTTTTTTTTAATATTACCCTAATTACCTGTTAATAACCGTCGCCAGTCTTATTAATTTTGAAGAGCAATTACCTGAATCTGTGTTTAATAAGCACATCACGTCTTCTGTCAAATTTCTAGAGTTTCCCAAAGGTTCAAGGTTGTCGTTCGGTTTATATGACGCAGGAGGTCATGAATTGGATGGGCTTCTTCGACTATGTGCGCTGCCACTGATGATCTTATGAACACCTTTTGTTTCCGAAAAGTTTGGAGGAACCTAATGGTCTATCAATTTTAGTGGTTCATTATTCATCTTATTGACCGTATATTTTCATTCAGAATTAACATTATTTATTTGTCAATAAGGGAAAGACGAATACATCGACTTATTCCCCCTCCAAACGACCCGAGACGTACAAACCGCCTTCATCCAGATCGAGCAGGCGGCCATAGGCGCGAGATCTTGGGCTGCACATAAATTAAGGCAAGACAAACTATATGGTGGCAACGTCAATACCAAAAACCAACCAACCAACAACATCAAACCGCACTGGTCAAATAGCATGAATAAGGATAGTAGATTCATACAACTTTGAGACCGTTGACAATTTCTCCTATCTAGGGTCGAAAATCACAATGTCAGCCAACAGAGCCTATTTCAGTTTACAAAAACTGTTCCGCTCGAAAGGTCTTACCATACGGTCAAAACTGTTACTGTACAAGACAATGATCTTGCCAGTCCTCATGTATTCCTCGGAGAATTTTGGCCCCCTACATGAGGATGGACGATTCCGTAGCCTACATATCGACGAAATCTATGAGCGATACCATGACCGTCTGGTTGCGGTGGACGAGTCACTTAATCCGTATGGATGATGATGATCCCACCCGGAAAGTCTATAAGGGCAATATCTATGGTAGAAAAAGAAGGCGAGGCAGACCCTGCCTGAAATGGAGCGATGGCGTGGGCCAGGGTGCTAGACAGCTTTTAGGGATATCGAATTGGTGGATCTCCGCGCAAAACCGGAATGTCTGGAGTTTCTTATTAAGGCAGACCTAGACCGGATACCGGTTGTTGCGCCGTTGATGATGATGATTCGCCTCCAAAAGCTACGAGTTCACTGCAGACTTCAATCTTTACTTGCATTCGGCTTACCGAGCATTTGCAAATCTACTTTGGAAATTGCTTTTGATCTTTTCACTCGTAATCAATGGTATTCCTAGCATGCGATCCATGGTTTCCGAGTAGCTTCAATTCTAAGCCCCTAAAACCAAAACCAATACGAATGTCAGAGCTAAACCCTAAGGTTGTATTCAGAAAGTTTCTGAGGTAGTTATCAGTATCAGCACTAAGTTTAATATTATGTATGATAAGTTTCTCCAGTTCCGACTTGACACATACGTAATATTTAAATTAAAGTTTTAATACCTTAGAAAATTAAAAAATTCTAATGAAATGGAAAATGGAAAACATATGACTGAGATATTGACACTCTTACTAAGTATCCCTTGAAAGTTGAAGTGGGGAGTAACTACTATTTCATGATTACTGTAGAAAATGATAAGACAATTTAAGGAGAGGGAGGCTTTCCAGTATAAAACAAGGAGGGGGTATAAAATAGTTTTTCCTCAAATTTAACTGTGAGAAATTTCAAACGAAAGGCCAGCATTTTATAAAACAAGTCTCATATTTGTCACTGATTGCAAAGTAGAAGGGTAATGGGTTAAACAAATGCAAGCTTGAGGTAACTCTGCCGTCAGTCCTTTGGGAATGCTCATAACCTCTTCCTTTACCAACGCACCATTGCTCGCGGTTACCTGAAATGCACTTTAGCTCCCCTCACGACTTTCCGAGACCCTTGTACTCCTCCTTTACTATTCTGCGCCAAGTGCCATGGAGGCGACGCACTCGTCGGCCATCTTGGGAGAATGGATTCCACAGTATATCGTAGCCCGCAATACAATTGTTGCCCTTTCTTAATGTGTGACCGGTTCACTGACACTTCCGTTTTCCTATCACATAGCATATGAGTGCCAAACTTGTGCACGGACCAAGTTGTTCGTTTGAGATAGTGTCAGCCCAACCTACTCCGATGATATGACACAAACCGGTATTGACGATAGCTTGGAGCTTTTGAGTAATAGTGCAGTTCATTTTCCATGTGCTACTCCCATGTAGCAACACAGAAAGAACGCAGGCACAGAACAATCTCAAGTTTTCAGATTTAAGACGGGGCAGAAAAAGCGTATCTAGCACTGCTAATGCATCGGGCAACATCTAGTTCGGTGCCACCGTCGGGAGCAACCACTCTTCCCAAATATATAAATTGATCTATGCCCTGCCCATTAAGACCCGTCAGACTGAGAACCTTGGCTTGGTTGGTGTTTATCTTCCATCCGACTCTACTTACCTCTCTTTCCAAATCCTGCATATTTGATCAAGGTCCATGACCTGGTGAGAGAGTAAATAAATGTCATCAGGGTAGTCGAGGCGTTCGAGGAACGATGTCATTGTCCATTGAATTCCTCCACGTCTTCCGCACAGGGAAACATAAAGAACGTCACCGATAACAAGAAGAAATAATATCCGTGACAGGATGCAACCCCGGCGGACTCCGCTTTTGGACCTCAAAATCCTCTGAGATTTTACCTCGTTCCAGCGCGTGATATCTTGCGCCATCATATCTCACTCTGATCACATAATTGGTGGTCAAAGGGTAATATAGGTCCCAGGAAGAAACGTGGATTGGTACTCACGATGGGGCATAAAACCTGGAAAACGCCTTCTCAACCAATACAAACAGCTCTATTACCAAACCCTATCTCCACCTCCACGTGTTGATCGCTGGGTGTTCATTCTTCATGAAAAACTACAGACGGAGAAGGATGGAGGCGAGTCTCCCGCGACTAAAAACGGGACAAATTGTACCAACTGGTCTTCCAGGTTAGAGGGTGGGATTGGGCTGACACGGAAAACCGATGTTACGAAGCCACGGAAGGAGCTTCGAACAGAATGGATTTTAAAACGAGGAACCCGGCAACGTCAACGGAATAACGATTTGGGCATTTTTTCATGGAACGTGCGCTTCCTGTACAGACCAAATGCTGCTGAGCACCTAGCCAATACCCTCTCCCAATATAAGACTGATGTAACAGCATTGCAAGTGATGCGCTGGACAGGGACCGGTTTCCTGGCGTAGAGTGACTACACCATATATTACATTGGCCATCCAGCAAACCATGTGCTCGGAGTTTCTTAGTCAGCCAAAAAATAAAACCTGTTGTTATCGGCTTTGATAATATAAGCGAGAGGCTATGCACTCTGCGTTTACGAGGCAAATTTAGAAATATAAGCTTCATTAATGTTCACGCCCTAGGTTGAAGAAGAATACATTCTACGAGACAGTTGAGCAGACCCCCAGAGCCTCTCCCAAGTATGATACCAAAATCATACTTGAAGATTTCAACAGTCAAGTAGGGACGGAGCCCGTATTCAGGCACTACGTCGACTCAAATAACTCACATAGGAATATCAACGATAACGGATTGCGGATTATTCAGTTAGCAGTATCACACGAAATGGTTGTTGGAAGTACCTGGTTTTGGCGGAAAGCGCTCCACAAAAATACGTGGGCCTCTACAGACGGGACCACTTTCAACCAAATTGACCACGTGCTGATTGAACGCCGCCACCTCTCTGTCTTGATAAATGTAAGAATATATAAGGGGGCCAATATAGGCTCGGATCACTACCTCGTTGGTATAGTGCTCCGAGATCGATTTATAACACCACCTACAATCCCCTCTGAAAATCATATGAGGGTAAATGCTGAAGCCATACACAACACAGCCCTCCGTAATACCTATATGTCAAGTGGGAAATGAATGCGCAATAACCGCAGTTACAGATGTCCTGGAGATGATGCATTAACAAATGATCATCACAATTACCTGAAGAACGATACGGCCACAAATATATTTGGCCCAGCTACAGAAAAAGTCGGAGTGACTGGTTCACCGATGAATGTGAGCTAGCAACGGATAGAAGAATGCTGCATACCGAGTAATGTTGCATTTTCAAAGAACGCGGGCACGCACGAAAACTTACCACGATCTCCGTCGAGCGAAGAAGCGATTTCACAGCGATCTGTGAGTCGGAAAAGTACAGGCAGCAACCGCACCAGGCGCGGAAGTTTTACTAACAAGTCAGCAGGATGAAGCCCTACACACCTCGATGTTCAACTTGCCGATACAAAGAGGGAAATCTGAATGGTCGTATTGGAGCGATGGGTTGAGTATTTTGATCAACTCCTCAACAACCAAAATATCGGCCAGTTGTAAGTGCCGCCCTCTAAAGACGACGGACGAATTCTGTCAATAACAAGCATAGAGAGACATTTCGTGCAATTTGCCGGCTTAAAAGCCAAAAGTCAACAGGAGCCGATAGAATTACAGCCGAATTGTTTAAATATGGAGGCGATCAATTATACTAAAGCGGTTCATCAACTGATGCTCAAAGTATGGGACAGCGACTCATTGCCTGACGACTGGCATCGGGGCGTTATCTGTCCCATGCATAAAGAGGGAGATATCACACAGTGCAGTAATTATAGAGGTATCACGTAGCAGAACACCATCTATAAGACATTCTCCGCTATCTTACTATGCCGGATAGCCCTATACGCCCAGAACATAATTGATCCATACCAAAGAGGCTTTACTCCAGGCAAATCAGCAACAGATCAGATTTTCCCACTGCGGCAAGCGATGGAAAAACTGTTGGAATATGGACATCAGTTGCATCATTTTTTCACCGACTTTAAAGTCGCCTGCGACAGCATAGCCTAGGTAAAACTGTACATATTCATGAGAGAATTCGGTATCTCAACGAAATTGATAAGTCTACTAGGTTGACCCTGACCAATGTGCGAACTTTGAGACTATTGATAATTTCGAACCTATGATCAAAAATCATAACTTATAGCAGCTGCGATGATGAGATCCGCGCGTTGTTGTTGGCAGCGAACAGAACCTATTTAAGTTTACAAAAACTGTTCCGCTCGAAAAGTCTCACCATAAGGTCAAAGCTCTTACTGTACAAGACAATGATTTTGCCAGTCCTCATGGATTCCTCGGAGACTTGGGTTCCTAGCAAGAAGAATTGCGAACTCTTGGCCGGATTCGGCAGAAGAATCCTCCGAAGAATTTTTGGCCCCTACATGAGGGTCGACGATTCCGTAGCCTACATAACGACGAAATCTATTAGCGATACCATGACCGTCTGGTTGTGGATAAAATCCAGTTCAATAGGTTATGGTGGGCGGGTCACTTAATCCGTATGTATGAGGATGATCCCACTCGAAAAGTTTATATATAGGTCAGGACGCCAGACAGATTTTAGGGATATCGAATTGATGGACCTCGGCGCAAAACCGGGATGGCTGAAGTTCCTTATTTAGGCAGGCCTAGACCGGATACCGGTTGTTGCGCCGTTGATGATGATGATGGACTAATCCTCCAAAAAGAAGTCTGAGCTGAAACGGATTTCAAGTTACCACAAACGATAGCACGTAGATGCACTTGACGCACTCTATCCAACCAACGGGTAAATAAGAATCCCTTCTTTTTAAATAAGGTTCAATATTTTAGTATCACGATAGTCACACCTTATGCTGTGCAAATGATAAGTCTATCGCAATGGAATAGTTTTCAAGTGCGGATATTAGTATCCATAACTGGACCATTATTATTATTATTCCAAAAGGGCCGATCAGCTATCATATAGTCAACATTTAATATGTTCCCCAAATATCAATATTACTAGGTGTTAATTTTTCCGATGTTTTTTAATAAAGTCTGCACGACGAGAATGAAGTTGCTAATGGCAAGTGTTTAGGTTTTGCTAGTTCCAACTAAAAAATAATTTTTTTGCGGGTCTCTGCTTCTATCGGAAAATTAAGCAGAAATAAAATCGGCAACTGTTGCCCTTATTAATTTTCTGTAGTTGAAAACGTATTGTGGCTGAATTTAAAAGTGGTTTATGGTTAGGGCACGGAAAAGGTCCTCCATTATTTATTTTATTTTTTATCCGCTACTTTCTGTAAGGTCGCATCTACTCCCTGTCGAACGCATGCAAACCTGCGTTATCACAGGTTGGTCTAGCGATAAGAACTTTCACGAAAGGTTTTTTCTCCGTTATTGCGTAATTTAGTCCAATCTGTTTGTTGTTTAAAAAGTGGTGCCTCAATAACTACTGAGAAAAAAGGAGAAATTAAATGAATTCAGGTGACATGACCTCAAAATTCAGTACTGTTTGATAACTCTGCTCGCAGCTGACTATAGCACGTCACCCAGTCAGTTAGTTATTTCTTTAGTTTAGTTTTAAAGTAAATTTAGTAAAGTTTAAGAAAAATTAAATTCAATATATTTGTTTTATTCAGATATAAGTGGATTTCAGTATTGACATGGTTTTTAAAGGAAGCAAGATCAGAAATTATGGACGAAAAAAGTTAAAGCTAATCCGGCGACTCACCCAATCGTAGTTAATCCGGACACTCAAATTGTAGTCAATATACGATCACACCCACAATACAGCAATCAGTAAAACGTGCTTAATCACTAAAAAAAAAAGAAAACAAGCAAAGTCAGTTCTATATTTAACATAGTCTGCATATATACATACACTTCACACCAATATTTAAATATTGGAATTTGTGTTGAAACACCCATATCGCTATCTTAAAATCAGGTTTCTGGCTTAAATCTTTCGTTCTCGTAATCAATGTTTTAAAATTATTGGTAGGGAACAAAAAATTTATTTATAATAGCTTGAGAAGCTTCAAAACCTGTATGGAATCTTGTAAAATCTGTTGAGAGTACTCTACGAATTTGTGATAATTCTTGAGGGAGTACTACGCATGCATTGCTTTGAGAAATGAAGAAAGGAAGGGTCTCCAAGTATACATTCTTAAATAGCAAGTAAGTGAGCAATGAGTGAAATTGAATAGTAATAATTAATTTTTTAGAAAAATTTTCGATTGAGGGTGAATGGTTGGGGTGAAACTCCAGTCATCATCATCATCAACGGCGCAACACCCGGTATCCGGTCTAGGCCTGCCTAAATGAGGAACTTCAGCCATCCCGGTTTTGCGTCGAGATCTACCAATTCGATATCCCTCAAAGCTGTCTGGCGTCCGAACCTACACCATCGCTCCATCTTAGGCAGGGTCTGCCTCGTCTTCTTTTTCTACCACAGATATTGCTCTTATAGATTTTCCGGGTGGGATCATCATCATCCATTCGAATTAAGTGTTACGGTGGCCGTAACCTATGTAATGACCGCGGCTGCGCTACACGAGAGGAATCTCATTCGGTTCTTTCTTAATTAGTTTGCTTAAATAATGCATTTAATAATATGCAATTACCCTAATGTTCGCCGCAGAATGCACATTATTGAATGCATTCAGGCGAATTAATCTTGACAGAGGCGAACGATTTGCCGCATCCGCCGGCGCATGCGCATGTTGCCGAAACATGAACTGAGAGAGTTCAAGGCAACGTAGCGGCAGGCGAAGCGGTGCTGGGAAAAAAGACGAGAGGGATGTGGGGTCTGTTTTGAACTGTTGGCGGGTGAATTGGGAGGACCGTTTTTTTTTGGCGGGAGATTGAGAAGAAAGTGAAAACAGTGAAATGAACAGTTGTACGTGACTTTTCTTTTCCCCAGGTGATTGAGGAATTGTTGAAGATGAAAGAAAAAAAAAATAAAAGAAAAGAAATTGAATTCGCGACGGGGAAACGGTTTAGTGGAGGAATTAAGGGGAAATTTTGAAGGGACGTGAACGGCACGAACCCTTTATCGTCTCTGTGACGCGGTTTAAATTAATATTAACTATAGAAAATTTTAACATTCGTGGAAATAAAGTGCTACATCAGAAAACAGCAGAAGAAAGGCGAAGAGGCGGCTCCAGTGGATGTGAAATTTTCGGGGAGGCTTACCCGCAGCGTGAAGGTGTCGCTGCGGGCGGATTTGGTAGAGTTGTTTTCACAGCATATGCAAAAGCCAACGAACACGATAAGGTTTTCTTTTTTTTAGTTGAGCAAAAGAAAAATAAGAACGGAAGAAAAGCAACAAATGAACTAATCAACTATAAATTATATTTTAGAATTTTCATAATGTAATGTTAGGAACTTTCTTTGTACCACAGAATCATCCTTCGAGTTCGGAATGACGACCTGCGTAAATTTTTTTTAGTTTTTAGTTTTTTTTTCTTTTTTCCTTTCTTTAATTTAATTTTATTTTTTCATTTTTTTTATTATATATTTATTTATTTGTTGTTTTTTTTGAATACGTAATACAATATGAATTGTGTGTAATTCTTGCGTAGTTTGAGGACTTCCTCCCTTTCTTTTCCTCCTTGCTCCCGCAGAACCTGTACAAGGGACATCCTCAAAAATAAAGATAAAATAGCCTGAGGGTGTCAAGGAAGAGTGGGAGCGTCAGAGGCAGCGCCTCATTCAAGATCTGAGGCGGAAGAGGCAATAATCGGGACTGTGATCCGTCGTGGATCTTCCCATCCTTAATCGCGGCACTCAGGTCCGGAGACTTACGACTCCACGCGTGCGGTCGAGCCTTTTTTTTTATTTTTCTATTTTAGTTCGCGTGTTGGTTACTATTCGATAAGCCGTCGCGAATTCCCTAGTATTGTCCATTTTGGAATCCGGTGCGGACCCACGCATTGGAAAAGACACGTTGATTTTGTAGTAATGAAGCGTGGGGGATCAAAGTGCTCACATTCCCCCCCTCCACATTCCCGAGCCTGGCTAGCACAGAGACGTGCAAGAACGTGTCGAGCGAGCACTTTGGTGGAGCTTCAATCTTTGCGGGCGGACCTTCACGGTCAACTTAGCCATTTTTTTTTTAGGTTTCTGGGATAGCCCTGCCCTCTAGGTCGTTGTCGGCCACTTAGGATGATCGCTCTGATCATTCCACCCATTTAATGGCATTACAGATTCGTTCTATTGCCTCGTAGAAGGTATCCTTCTCCGACTCTGCAGTCTCCTCTGTAGGGGAATAAACATTAATGAGGCTTATATTTCTGAATTTGTCTCACAAGCGCAGAGTGCATAGCCGTTCGCTTATGTTTTCAAAGCCGATAACAGTAGGTTTCATTTCTTGGGTTACTAAGAATCCTACTCCACTCCACTCCCTATATTGGTACAGGGTATTCGCTAGCTGCTTGGCAGCTTCATCTCTGTGCAGGGAGTCGTTGTGTTATCCGTCTAGTCCGAAGCTCCTGTTGTGGCTTCATAACTTCGGTTTTCCGTGTAGAGTTGTCACCCCTTCCCATCCATGAACCTAGAGGACCAGTTAGTACAATTTTTCCCGTTTTTAGGCGCGGGAGACTCGCCTTCATACTCCTCAGTCTGCAGCGGTTACCACGTGGAGGTGGAGATAGGGTTTGGTAGTAGAGCTGTTGGTGTTGATTCAGTAGGCGTTTCCCAGGTTTTATGCTCCATCGTTCGTACCAATCCACGTTTCGCCCTGGGACCTATACTACCCTTTGAACACATATGTTAATATTTTATAGGTTTATCTAAAATAAAAACTGTTCAGTGACAAAGAAGAATGGCAGCAAGTGTTTAGGTTTGCCAGTTCTGACTAAAAAGTAAGTTTTTACTACAATAATGATTCACTTTATACATTAATACATAATTTGCATTTTGCAATTAGAGTGCTGCTAAGCAAGGACCTCAAGGACATGACAAGCGTTAAGATTCTACGCTGCGATGGATGAACACTCAAAACAGCGAAAAAGGGCGAGATAATAATGATCAAATATATCCAGTTCAGTGATACACCTTCCCTTTTCTTGAATGGTTGGATGCCCGGAAGGTCATATTCACACATGTAAGCTTCCCGATTCAACGGAAAATATCTAAAATTTCGGAAACATCTCCAGAAACAGATAGTTATTTGTTACTTATCCCAAATGTGTCATTTATTTATTTATTTATTTATTTAATGAGGACAACACACAGAAAGCAAATTTCTTATTACATATTGTCCTCAGAGGGAGGAGCATATTTTACGCTTAAAGCTAGAGAGGGACATAAAGTCAAAGGACCCAAGCTGTAGGGCATTGTAGGACCGGCAAAACCTCGGAATCGGAGAGTGAAAGTAAATCTCCAGCTCGGCGAAGGGTACATAAAAAATGTCCGCATTACGTGTGTTATGAGACGAGGCGATACGGAAAGTAATATCCGAGTTGGCGGAGCAGTCCATCAGACCATTGCAGAGTTCGAAAAGAGTACATATATCAAGGAAGATACGGCGTTGCTGTAGGGAGGGGAGATTGAGGGTGCGGAGTCGTGACGGATAATCAACCCGTGGAAGGTTCTTTTTGTAAAAGAGGGGCCGGGTGAATTTGCGTTGTACAGCTTCAAGAGCGCGGCCGTCACGGATGCGGTAGGGGGACCAAACTACACAGCAATATTCAAGGGTGTTTCTGACAAGGGAATTGAAGAGTGTGAAGGTGGGCTGGATTGAGATAAAGTCGGAGGAGGAACGTAGGATAAAACCAGATATTTTAGAAGCTCTATTGATGATCTCAATGAATTGGGAATTGAAACGAAGTTTATTGTCGAATATTACACCCAAGTCTTTGAAGGAGGTGATGATGGGGAGGGTTTAAGGGAATAACACATCCAGTGGCATTTGTTGACATTCAGTGTCAGCTTGTTGACTCAACACCAACGGGCTAAATTATCAAGGTTGGATTGTAAGAGAGCACAGTCCAACGGAGACGAAACAGAGGCAAACAATTTAAGGTCGTCTGCGTAAAGTAAATACGGACAGGTGAGGATGGAGGCGAGGTAATTGATAAAAAACAGGAAGAGTAGGGAGCCAAGTGTAGAGCCTTGGGGAACACCAGAGGAAGGAGAGAAGGAACCAGACGAGTGACCATGAAAAGAAACTTTGCAGGAACGGTATGAGAGATAGGAGGAAAGCCAGGAGATGACTGAGAGAGGGAAGTCTAGCAATGAAAGTTTAAAGAGGAGAATGTGACGGTCAACCGTGTCAAAGGCTTTGGAGAAATCGGTATAAATAGCGTGTACGTCCTGGCGTGAAATCAAGCGTTTAGCAACAAAGTTGGTAAAGACCAGAAAATTTGAAGCCATTGATCTGTATTTCACGAAACCATGCTACTCTTTGACAATGAGGTGACCGAAGTGCGCGGTCAACCAGTCGTTGACATGTCTTTCTAGGATTTTGGAGCAAGAGCAGAGAAGAGAAATGGGGCGGTAGTTCACAACAATGGAAGGGTCTCCGCTTTTGAGGATAGGAATGATAAGGGCCTCTTTCCGGAGACGGGGAAAGTAGCATTCATCTAGACTTTTGTTGTAGATTATATACAGAGGGAAGGAAATGTGTTTTCTACAGTTAAGGAGGAAAAGATTAGGAAGCCCATCGGGGCCAGGTCCGACATTGGGGTCAAGGTTACCAATGAGGAACTCAACCAAGGAAGGCGTAAGGAGAGGAATGGCTAGAGATTCGGAGGAGTCTTTAGTTATGAAAGGTCATGTGTCATGATTTGTATGCAAGTTGTCAGGCAGCATTCCGGTTCTATTGGAAGTTTAAGCAAAATTCAATTTGATAGCCGTTTCCCATGGTAACAATTCTAATAATAATAATCCATCTGTTTTCGTTTTAAAAGTGGTGCGTCAATAATAATTGAGATAGAAGGAGGATTTGAATGACTGTCAAAATTGAAAACAATTTGGAAACCCTGCTCGCAGTTGACTATAGTACGGCAACGAGTTAGTTAGTACTGAAACGTTTTAAAGCAAATTTGCTAAAGGTTAAAAAGAATTCATAATATTTCTTTTATTCGTATTTAACTGAATTCCAGAACTTTATTGACTTGGTCGAAATACTTCGGACTTAAATTAAAATAAATATACTTAAATAAAATTCCAAACTTAGTTAATTTGTCAAAGAAAAATCAACGCTAATCCGGACTCACTCAATCAAAACTAATCCGCAGGCTCAAACTGTACCCAATATACGATCACACCCACAATGCAACAAAGAGCAAAACACGCTTAACAGCCAAAAAAAATTAAATCGAAAGCTAAGACCAAACTTAACATAGTCTGCTTTATGCATACACCTCGCATCAATATTTAAATATTGGAATTCGAGTTGGAATACCCACATCACAACTTTCAAAACCAGGTTTCTGGCTCAAATCTTTCGTTCTCGTAATTAATGTTTAAAAGTTATTGGCAGGAAGCGTAAGATTTATTTATAAAATTTTGGTAAACTTCAAAACATGTATTTTATTTAACTGAATGAAAATCAACTGGAATCTTGTAAGAGGATCCTGCGAATTTGTGATAGTCCTTAATGCAGCACTATGCATGCAACAATTTGCGGGCCACTTAGTTGTTGGGGTTTGGTCTTCTGGAAATACTTTCGCATAATCAACTTATTATATTTAATTCAGTAGCGACATTGACTACACATGCTCAAATAACAAGCATGCAAGGAGTCAAATTGAATAATAATAACTACATATTCTTTGTAATGATTCGTTCTCGACTTTCCTCCAATGTTGATGGTAAATAGCTGAAATAAACATCTCATTAGCTAAAGAGATCAATGATGAAATTATGATGAATACATATTATAATGTCAATTAATTTTTTGCAAATTCATTTGGGCATACCTTGAAAAAATATTCTCATCTTCAACATGGGTTGCCTTCGAATCCCTATTTGCTTGCCACGCCCTTTTAGTTGGTTAAAAGTTCAATAAAAATTCAAAGAAAATTAAGCAACGAATGACGGAATGGAATTATTCGTTAAATCTTCAAAAAATGAAAGCCGGGTTTGATTCAGTGAAGAATGAACAACATCAGAATATAGTAGTATAGCTAATAACCACAATAATCGTTTCTTGAAAAAAGTAAATTTAAAATGTAACTTTATTCAGATTTAACCGGATTTCAGAGAATGATTTTCTCACTATATTGGTTTTGTGCAAATACTCCAGATTTTATATCAAAGAAGTTGATAAATATTATTTAGAAAACGCCCCCAATTTGGAACTCACAGGTGAAAACAAGCAAAACCAACCAAGGCATTAGAACTGTAGTCAATATGCGATTACAGCCACAAAATAGCCAGCAAAGCGCTTAATGATGAAGAAAAGAAATCAAAAGTTAATTTCAAATTTAATATAGTCTTCTTTCATAGATATCATTCACATAGGTATTTAAATACTGGAATTCGTGCTAAAACAACCATATTATCACTACTAAAATCGGGTTTCTGGCTTAAATCTTTTGTTCTGGTATCAAATATTTTTGACTAATTGGTAAGAAAAGCAAAATTCATTATAAATTATCACTTGAGAGGCATGCAAACTTGTATTCTAGCTGATTAAGTTGAGGATAAACTGGAATTATTTCTCCGCTTGTTGCACATTATAGGATTTTCTGTTAATCTTCTGACAATATGCATGTTTGTTATTCTTCTATATCAGCTAATATCATTGAAGCTAATATGACACGCGTATCTATAATTCCTTACCACAGCTGAAGTATTTGGACACGCTGTGTTTATTGTATGCCTACTCAGCCACATTTAATGGCACATCTGTTTTAAGCGTCAAGCTTACACAAAATTAGATTGATTCTCTTAGCCAATTATTTGCAAACAACCAGTTATGTAATCCTATTTCACATCCAAAATAGCATACTTCTGTTCGATACTTAAATGATCAACAGACGTATCTGAATAGAACTCCTAATTTGAAAATATATTTATTTGCGTCAGAGTTGCACGTTTTCGCTATCTGCTATTAATATGGTCAAAGCTTAATTGCTGATCGAGTTTTTCGGGATGCTTTAGTTACAGATTTTGCTGGTTTTTAAGGTTTTGTTTGTAAAACAAAACCTTATTAAAATCGGTTTACTGTCTGTCTGTCTGTCCGTCTGTCTTTCTGTCTGTCTGTCTGTCTGTCTGTCTGTCCGTCACACGCCTTTTTCTCGGAGACGGTTATAGCGATTGACACCAAATTTGGTAGAAAGATGGGAACTGTGAACGCTCACGCATATAGTAAGTTACATCCTCTTACAATGAATTTAAGGGGGGGTCCCCATACATGCAAAAGGGGGGTGTAAATTTTTTTTTCATCAAATATAGTCATGTAGGGTATCAAATTAAAGGTCTCGGTTAGTACTTTTCGAAGCCGGTATTAGTTTTGACTTTTGCTGAAAAGGTGGGGAGTGCGGGGGGTTGAAAGTGATCATTTTTTTAACGAACCCATTCTCAGGAACTACCAAACCGAAAAATCTGGAAAAAATCAGGGGGCTGCCACTATATGGTGCCTAGGCTCCGAAATACCCTCCATATCGATACCTGTTCAAATAAAGTTAATAATAGTATATTACTATAATTTTTAGTAATTGACAGGAAAACCCCCCTTAAGTTCACCCTAGAATCACAAAATTTTGCAGCAATGTAGGCTACAGTATGGATCATGATCCTGCCAAATTTGGTGAAAATCGCACTATTACTAACAAAGTTATACTAGGTCAAATCTGCGCTCCTCTGCAAATTCAAGACTATGAATGTCAATATCACTTGAAAGTGGCTTTTTTCACATACATAATATATGAATATTTTACGTGCTACATGCTAATAGGACAAATGCACGTCCAAATCTCCTTATAAACGAAATACACAAAACCTTTCATACCTGAAGCGTCTAGCTTCCGGTTTCCCGACTTGTTTTCTAATTGGAGACGTATCTTATTTCGCCTTGTCTGGAAGATATGAAGGAGTTTTAAAGCTATGATACATTTACTCTAACAAGTAACTGCGCAGATCTATTGGTTTGTTCTCTTCCCGAGTCATTGACTTTGGTGAAATAGCTCCGGGTGCAATTGATAAAATCCAAATCAAATTAGCATGGAAATGCGAAAATTAAGAAAAATTAAGAAAGAAAAACAAACGCGCAAATCATCTAATGGGGTTGGTCCGGAATGCACCGCGAGAAATTCCAATATGGTAAAATGAAAGCCGGCTATGCTAACAAGCGAGCTTGTGACAAAAGAACAAGGGAATCCATTAAAAAGCCAGCTAGTAGGCAGGAAATAAAAGAAGCAAAGAAATGTAGAAAATATTAGGTTAAAACAATCAAGATAAAAGCAAACGCAACGCATGACCAAATAATAAAAGGAGATCTCTCAAGTAGTTTAGAAATCGCAAGGAGCCGACAAAGGGGAGGAGGGAAATGCCAGCTGATAAACCAAGATACTTTAAAATCGTATGAGGTAGCAAGCCGACGGATGCAAAACCCAAAGGAGCAAGAAAATGCATATAAAATTCGCCGGTTATGCAGCATTAATGCATTTGTACCTAATGAGCCGCGCAGATAATGGAGAAATTTTGTTATGTGTAAGTCTGCGAAGCATGGTTGTTTCGCATAACGAAAAGCGAGCAATTAGGTCGCTGCGAGTCATGTAATCACATAGCCAGAGATGAGTAAACTTTTGGGAGTTAAAACTAAGATCTGAGGCAGTTCACCTGTGAAATTAAAAAAATGTACGAGTATCTATCAAACATACGACGTCCCGTGTATCACGTGAAGACTTTGTTATCAAGTTTTTCAGAAGCTTCAAAAATTGCTTCTTAACCAAACAATATTGGTAGCCGGTACAAAAGGCCTACTTGAACGCCACTGTGTGAAAAATGTGCAGACATATTGTTCATTTAAAGGACGATAGCTTTTTATCCCTTAATCGGAGACTTAATTTAAGACAACTGGGAGGAGGTGCAAGTTGCATAGGAGTTACTGAAAATATGCCAAAAAGATAATTTCGTGGAAAGAGGTCATATCCTCATATATTTTGTCTACTAATAATCTGGATTATTTATGGGAATATGTCTGCATGCCAGCATTGATCACTTTCCAAAACGAGGTAGCTCTGCCAAGAATCTATATCACAATAGGTCAAAATAATGTAACTTTTATAACTAAATCAAAATGGGAAGCCAAGAAACTGAAAGTCGTGCTGTACGATACTGTACGTAATTCCACGGAATCCGGGTATTGATCACACTGCCCAGCTGCCAGATAAAAATCAACAGATTCGTTCCATTCCTAATCCTACTGAATCCCCCTCAAAAGACTAAAAGATCTATACATCAAACATGTGGAGTCAGTCCACAAAGCCACAAGCCATATGGACCTGCCTGCACCTTGTGGCGGCACAGTGGAGACATGAACCACAGACTGCATCGCCGGTAGTGTAAAAGCCTCCGCCAATGCATTTAACTAATGCCGGCACATTCAGTTTCCTTCAGAACGGACCTGCTCCAGTCCTCGTAGGTGATCCAGTACAGTAATTGCAAATTATAAATTTCGAATGCAACACGCTCTGTGAAAAAATAAATGTAATTACAAAAGGCGGAGAACAGTTTGGAGTCTTACCTACATTTAGTGACCCCGACGTGGTTTGAATACACAACCTTTTGAACTGCCGTATTTTCACAACCGTAGATCTGGCCAAGGCGTATCACCAAATCCTTGTAGCGCCCGAAGAGATACCGAAAACAACTATCTGCACACCTTCCGGACTTTTTTGGCTTATGCAACGCTGCGCAGACATTTCAGAGATTCATCTACTCTGTCTTACGAAACTTAAATTTCTGTTTCTACATGGATGATGTTTTGGTCGCCTGACCAGTGTATTTTTAAACATCTTCTTGAGGTCTGGCTAGTCCTAAACGGTGAAAAATGCAAACTCCTACAGAAGCAGGTGAAATTTCTCGGCCACATGATTACCACTGACGGAATCCGACTAACAAAGCTGAAGTGATCAAAAACTTCCTTTGCTAACCACGGTGTCCAAGACTGTTCATCACCAAGCGATCCACAAGGCGTCCCTGTCTGAAACTCCTGTAAGGTTGCGTGGTCTACTGTGGTCACTCAGGCATTTGAAACTACCAAAAAATAGCTCAGTGATTCTATACGACTGGTATTTTCTCGAACAAATGCACTTTTAGACGTACTCATCGATGCGTCAGACACAGCGGTAGACGCCACTCCTCAACAACGGGTGAACCAAACCTGGAAACCATTGAGCTTCTTTTCGAAATAACTCAACCCAGCTCAATGTAACAATGGCGCCCAGCTACTCGCTGTGTACCTCTCTATTAAATATTTCCGTTTCTCCCTTGAGGGCAGGTTGTTCACTGTGTTCACGGACCACAAGCCTCTTACTTTCGTGCTTAAACAAAAGCCAACTTCGGCAACTGAGCTTCATCAACCAGTTTACTTCCGACATCCAACACGTGGTTCGAAAATACAAAGTCGTTACGGACGCTTTGTCAAGAATCTCGGAAGTCACAGTCCCCACTACGGTCGATTATACGGCAATCGCAGGGCGCAGAAGGACGACGCAGAGTTTCAGAGCAGAGGAGGACAAACTCCAAATACATGTTCAAGGAGTTTCCTATTTTCGACTCAGTATTGCCTCACAATCATCGACAACAATACCTCTGACAGACATTACAGCGCAATCATGTGCCGAAGCCCTCGGTCGAGAATCCCGCGCTTTCGTGTACCAGCCATAATAATCACGGACCAGGAAATGCAGTTTCAGTCTACTCTTTTCTCAAAGTTTGGTAAGCTCCTAGGTTTCAAACGCCGTAGGACCACTGCACACCATCCACATTTGATACTAGAATGTTGGTACCGGACGCTAAAGGCCGTCGTCCTCTTCGTTCTTCGCACAGCCCACCGAGAGAAGTTCATGCCAGCCACGCGGATATGGTGTACGGGGAAAATCTGTGGTTCCTCGCCGACCCTGTGTTAGATACAAAACACGGTTAAGCGACTTCGACATGCTGCGTCTGCTCAAGGGTGAAGTTTCGAGACTGCGGCCAACTCCAACTCCCCGACACATGACGCCGGAAGTCGACACCCCGAGGAACCTCGGGATATACTCCGGCAGTTTCCGCTGAGGGCGGAGTGAAGTGGCGGCGCAGCCGTGACGTGAACTGCCGACTGCAGCACCGGCAGTGTAAACACCTCCACTAATTCATATAGGAAGAGGCTGGCGCAGTGCACTTCAGTTTCTGATCGCCAAACGGAGCGGACTTGCTTTCATCTTCGCAAGTAAAATTCCAAATGTTGCATGCTCTGTGGAAAAATAAATGTAATTGCAAAACGCCGAGAACAGTTTGATGTGTTATCTACACCTGTTGCCATTTGGAATTCGGACATAATAGTCCGTATCAATCGCTGAATGTTTTCCAGATGTATCTCCGTCCACGACAACATTCTGAAGGCTTATGCTTCATACGTCGCAAAGCGGAAAACCCTTTAAATCACTATGGGGCATGGGTTCTTTGTAGAATTCCTAGGTATTTATAAAAGTCTGTCTCGATTTGAATGAAAAGGTCACCAATACTAGAATCGACACTTGTGTAAGCCAAATTCCACCTAAATATTACAACTAACGATGTTTATTAATTGCAAAAGACATCTAAGGTAGTCATCAGTGTCAGAAAGTATATCAAGTGTGTCAGCTCACACTTAGCACTTCTTCGTTGGCAGATGGGAACTCAGAATTAGGAAAGGAGTATCAGACAACGATGTTTCAGCAAGGAAAACGAACGAACGATTTGCGCATCTCCTCATGGAAAGCACCGTCCATAACAAAGTCCTTGCTAACTCCTCTAAGGGGGAAATGGATGCCCCAGTAACCCCAGTTAAGAGAGCTCCCGGAAATGGAGCATCGATAAATAAGCTTCACAACCACTTGAAGAATGTTATCATTGGTACGGCCACAAACATACTTGTGCTCAGTCACAAAAAAAGTCGAAATGACTGGTTCGACGTTAATATAAGCTAACAACGAAACGGAGGAATCTTGCATATCCAAGAATGCTGCAATTACAAAGAACGCGACCTATCATCAACTCTGTCGAGGGGAGAAGCGACTTCACAGACGGAAAAAGGAAGCTTGGGAGAGACAACAGGTTTGCCAACTCGAGAAGTACATGGAGCAACCGCATTAGGTGGAGTTTCACCGGCAATTCAACAGAATGAAGCTTCATACAACTCGAAACTCATCCTACTGAAACAAAGAGCGAAATCGGATTTCCGATCATATGCACATATTTCTGGATGAGGTGAGCAGTTTGACGAACTGCTCGGCAATCAGTATATCGCTAGAAGCCAAGAAAGCGACAAACTTCACTATGTATTTCATCAGGTAAAACTGAAGGTATGTGAAAGCGAATCGAGAAGTGGCTGCCAATGAGGCATTATCAATCCCATACGCAAAAAGGCAAAAAGGAAGATAATGCGCAGTGAAGCAATTGAAGAAGTATCACTTTGCAAAGTACCATCTATAACATATTCTACGTTATCTCGCTAGGCCCGATGTGTCCAGAAAATCATCTTCCTATACCATAGAGGCATTGGTCCAGACAAATCAACAACAAACCAAAATTTAACTGTGAGAGACATTATTCTTCCTCAACCCAACTGACGATGACGACCAAATTTCAGCTTTCAGCTTACAAAAACTGTTGCACTTGAAACGCCTCACCATAGGGTCTAAGAGATAAACAATGAACTTGTCAGGCCGCATGCATTTCTTGGAAACTTAGGTTCTTAGCAAGAATAATTTCAGACTTTTAGCCGCCTTCCAGAGAAAAATCTTCCTTAAAAGGTTTGTTCATCGAAATTTAACCGCCTGGTTATCGATCAAATCCGGCTTAACAGTTTGGGATGGACAGGTTACTTAATCCGTATGGGAGGAGATAATCCAGTCTAGAAAATCTGTAAGAGCAATATTTATGAAATTGGGCGATGGGGCAAGCTAAAACGCCAAGCAGCTGTTAGGGATATCGAGTCATTAGCCGAGGTGTAAAGAGTTCCTTACTAAGGCGAACCGCATGGCGGTTGTTGCGCGATCAAGGACTACCGTCAAAAACTTTGTTAGTTTCGGATCAATACGATACAAACTTAGGACATCGACTAACTCTGTATAGAAAATAAGCAGAGTCAGTTGCCCTTTAAATACCTGTCCTGAACCACCCAGTCGATAAGGGGTTACTCTTTCCCTTGATGCTATTCGGAAATTCTTCTGTTCGTTGGACAAAATGCTGTTGGTGGGGAAGTGCGCATTGATCTTTCCAGTAATAAAATGGATGCTGTAAATTTGTGGCGAGTTGACAGGCAGTTGATCGATCCTCTGCTTGCGACATACTGTACTTTTGAGAGACAAGGTAAGTAATCCCCGCTATGAGGAATGGTGGAAATTCCTACAACAGATTCTTGAGTTGATATGGCATGATACGACAATCCACCGTGTATACTGGTGACCTCTCCAGTTCTTTGTATGATTATGGGTTCTCGAATCGAATTTTTGGTAATATCTGCAAAACTTATGCCCGGGAAATAGTGTGGCGAGAGCCCTAAGCGAGAAAGCTATCCACCAAATCCACCCTAATACTCCTTTGCGACCTTCACAGGAGACTATCATACATTCTCTGACAGAGAATTCCTGCTTGCATGTGTTCAGACTGTCAACTGGAAATAATTTAGTGTCAGTAAACCCAAGATACTTGACTTCTCACCAACATACTGGTATTACTAGTGCCGAATTCAGTACAGCTAACAACGTTCTTCCATGATGAGTCACACCGATGAAATCAATAACTTCAAAGTGAATATTCTGGTCGTGTAAGCTAATATCCTCATATATCAGCATACAATACACACAGCCGTAACTTCATTGGTTTGTGATTTTCGAAGTTGTTGAAATTGCATGTGGGAATATCCGATCAATGCAAGGTATATATTTCCAAAAATTCAACACATACTTTTTGGAATCCATTCTGAACCCCAGTGGAGACTGTGAATGGTTCGGAGAATACTGAAACTCTCGCCAGCAGGTTAGCAATATACTGTTCATACCGCTGATCTACCCCCTTCAACTCTTTGCCACAAGCTTCTGCGATTATCTCAAGTCGCACAGGCTCTCTAATGGCAAGCGGGGTTCAGTCGCTGGGAGTAATAAAGTATTACCGGTCTAAAACCAGCTAAAACCTTACATGCACGTGTTTCAAGAAAGGTTCGACGAATTTTTCGTATAGGGACGGACGGTATATTGTACTCGCCCCTGCAGTAGTTATTTTTGCGGTAGCAGTTGATAATAAAGAGGGTCATTCGCTCAACCCATTTCTTCCGCTGTTTGCCCGAACGTGCTGCCGTAGATTGTAGCGAAACAGCTTCAGGGGGTGAAGACATGTTCATACTTTCCGCCGTACTCAGAGTCGGATCACCCCACAATTAGTGGTTTCGATGCCGTGATTTTGATTTTTTTTTTTTTTGAGTAGGGTAGGTGAATGCGTTTACGACTCCCGCAACAGCACACTGTCAGACTACCAACTAAACATCTCCCTGCCATCAGAGAACTAGCCTGGGACCGTTTGACATATTACTTCGGGTTAGCCCTTTCGTTTTCCCGGCTTTGAGAGCCTTCAAGTCAGGGAATCCCATTCACCAACCGGAAGGGAGGGGAGGAGTTGTCAGTTTCGTAATATCTGTTACGGGAAACCGACCCAGTCACAAAGGCGTATGACCCCCACAGGTTATTCGTGCGGGTCCTTAAATTCTTCTTGCTTCTCATTTGATAAATGCGCATAAGTAATCTGCATCTGCATCCATTCCTTGGCTAGAGACCGGCTACGCCAGAATTCCTTTATTTTCATTATTATTCAAGCTAATAACTGGAATTGTTTTTCAAAAGAGGCACGATATGCTGTAACGAATTATCCCTCACGGGGAAAGGAAGGGTAAGCCAGTATTTTTCGCCAACTTCAGCCTCACCTACCTTCTTCAGAGCACATTACATGTAGGAAATTTTGAAATAAGAACTCAAAACTTACAAGCAAACAAGGAAGTGACAGCATACGAAAGATATGGCCCCAGGAACGAAAACTGAGAAGAAACGAAAACTAAAAATACCAGAAAGTTATTGGACAGAAAAACAAAGCTTTAGGTCTCATTAATCCTAAAAGTATTAGGTATGTTTATAATGAAACTGAAACACAAACTTTTTAAAAATGAAGTAGGTATAAAGTAAGAGGAAGAACCCCTTGGAAGTTCCGAAAAAGAATGAGGAAGAGACGTATATACTGCTATTCTTTACGGACGGACCAAAGATGGCCCGTGAAGTCGGCGCGGTCCCAGGTTTCATCAGTGTATTCCATGCGGAAGTACTGTCGATATTGGAAATCAGTCGATGGATGGAGCGAGATTCGAATCCCAAGCGTAACATAGCCATTCTAACCGACAGCCAAGCGGCCATCAAGGCCTTGTACTCAGTGACGACATCTTTCAGGCTGGTGGGGCAGTGCATAGACCCGCTGATCCGTCTGGGAGGCACGCTCAAGGTCACTCTCCTCTGGGTTTGCAGGCATAAGAACATAGAGGGCAATGAGCGGGCTGAGGGCCAGGCAAGGCTCTGCTCTTGGCAGTCCTTCGGCGAATACAGTCGATGTTCCGCTGGCGGCTCTCGGGGGCCGGATCTATTCGCACTACCTAGCAGCCGCGGCCCTGAGATGGCTAAGGCTTACAAGCTGTGCCAAGTCAAGGCGAATTTGGCCCGCTTATTACATAGCCTGATCACGAGAGGTTCTGTGCCAAACCCGTGCAAATGCATTCAAGATTACGGCGGTCTGCACGTAGCACTGGCCCATAGGAGACCATGCCGCTAGACTTGGCATACCCTACAATTCGCATTGCCGAAGCTGCGGAGAAGGAAGGGAAACAGTCATGCATTTTCTCTGCGATTGCCCAGCTCTGACTAGAGTCAGGCTGCGGACACTGGGCAAACCATTCGTTGGGGACCTCAGAGAGATTTCTTGCTGCAGGGTGGAATAGCTGCTTTCGTTCGTAAATCCTACGGGCTGGCTCTGAAGGTCCAAGCCGGTTGAACTCTGCCTCCTTGCTTCCATAACAACAGTCACGGTCTTATGAATTTGTGGCATCAAAACGGCATACCAAAGCGCTAATTGGACTCCTCGGTGCGGCTACTGATACCTACCTACCTACCATACTGCTTATCTTTAATTTAAACAAAGCTTATTGATGCATAGAACCATAGCTTGGAAAGCCGGTATCTTTTTGCCAGTTCTTTTTTCACCCGCAGCCTATCTACGCAACGGACCTAATTTACCACCCCCGACTTCTAATTAAATACCAACTACTTTTGTATCCTGTTATAACCTGAAACCCACCTGAGCCCACCTGAAATCTAATCGGCAAATGCGAAGATAACCGGCTTATATCCTGATTAGCTAAATATGAGCACGTTTTTTTTCGTCCGAAAATGGTTTCATCAATTTGACATTTTTTAAGAAAGAAAAAATATATTTTCTAAGATTCAATAATTTATTTCATTTTCCTATTTTCTGAGTTCACAATTTAAGCGGCCTTCTTCTTCTTCCAGATATCAAGACCGTAGGATGGGGCAACGTATCCAGTAAGTCCGGTGGTGTAGACTGGAGCATGGTAGGCAGTAGTGTAAGCGGGGGCAGCATAGGTAGTTAAAGCTGGGGCAGCATAAGCGGCGGCACCAAGTCCGTAATATCCAGCACCATATCCGTAACCAAGAGCAAGATCAGCGTTCCAGAGGGAGGAGTAACCAGTGGTCAATGGAGCGATGAATCCAGCTGAGGCAGCTCCGATCAAAGCGAGGGCCAAGATAACGAATTTCTGTGAATTGTCAACATTATGTTATTTGTCTCCTTAGGGCTGATTTGCAAATAATAGTTTACCATTGTGAGTTTTTTTAAATGTTCTTCTGGACAAGCGAATCCTGAATGATGCTCTTACCAGAACCAACATAGTATTTATACCATTGGAAAATGGATATTGTAATCTAGTTTTTTTGATAATTACAACAAATCAAGTTTCAGTAGTCTTTCAAGGTCGAATAGGCATCTAAATTCCATTTTTAGTGAAAAAGCAGACTTTTGAAAGCCATAATCGGTGAAACGGATCAGCATAAAGAAAGTGGTTTTGTGGCTCGCAATGTAAATTCTAACCAAATCGTGATTTAATTAGCAAAAAAATTTAGAGCATAAACTGCCATGCCTCCTTTTACAAGTTTTTAAGCCTACGCGAGCATCCTCATTTGCATGCATGCTAATGAGCAACGAAAATTGATAAAGGCAAAGTTCCCATTTGACCTTCAAACGAGAGTTCTAGCTAAAGATATGAGTGCGCCCAAAAAAAAACTAGATTTTGGCATTTGTGCAAGCCTATTTTAGAAAAAGCCTCTATTGTTATGGTAAAATTTTAGATATTCTGTATACTGACTAAATTTATTCCGCCAGACTGGCATATCAAACATGTATTATTGATTTTCACAAAAGTTAGCGGTGATAGTTATCTTCATTATTATCACCAAAATTGTATGGATGCGGGTGGTCATAAGTTAATCACAATTTTTTTGCACCCGAAATTGCTTTGTTTAAGCGAAGTTTGAAATAAACATCTTTTAGGCATTTAAAATCTCTAGTTTCAAGAAGCTAAAATGTCAAATGTTAGCAAAAGTTCAATTAAATCTTGTAGTTAATGGTACAGTTCTGGACACGACTCTATCTATAAAAGTGAATAGTGCCTGAATGTGTTCTGAATGGAGGCGGTCCAATATATTTCTGATACGTCATTATTATCTCTGTTATCTTCTTGTTCTTGACAAGCTTCCAGTATCGGTAGTACCTCCACTTGGAACATACGGTCAAACGACGTATCCGATGAAATTCCCGCACCGACTCCACAGATCATTTTTGACCCTCCCTTAAAGACGGAGTATTCTTCACCAAACCTTGCAACATGTCGTGGGTTTATACTCTGCCCTGGTTAGCAAGCCCACAGCAAAGTTGCTCTTGAAGGTCGGCTTGTGTGTGGCACAATCCGTTGGAAATACCCAAAACTCCCGAGGTACTATGTCTAGGATGTTATTGTAGCCATAGGGATTCACTGTTCAGAATTCATACTCACGTAGTTAGAAAGCACTGCAGGCTGCAGCGTATTTAATGTGGAGTTCCACAGAGAAGTAATGCAGAAGGTCATTAAGCGCAGTAATATCTGAATTCGTGATTCTGTGAATCCTTGATTCATTGTATAGTCACACAGGTGGTCAAACTGACTAGACAAACGTTATATTTTTATGGGACGTCCTATGACCGAAGCTTTTCTGTCAAACTCACAAACACAGTCTTCCCTTCTTCAAGCTGAAGTATTGATTTCCATTTGTGGGCTACCAAGGTTTATGACCTGGTGAGAGAGCAAATAGATGTCATAAGCGCAGTCAAGGTGTTTGAGGAAAGATGTCATCGTTCATTGAATTCCTCCACGTCGTCCGAACAGTACGCACGCACTGTTCTAAAATGATCTGTGGAATGTTGATATGGTCGATATAGGAGGATCCGGAACGGCACCCAGGCCACTCCCTCTAGATCGAGCTTTCGAGATGTTCTTTGGGGCGTTCCAGGATTATTTCAGCTATTATCTTTGCGACGGCAGGGAGCACGCAGATATCCCTCCAATTGTCCCACTCAAAACGGGTTACGAATGGAAAAAGCAAGTGCAGCGATAACTAATTCTGCGGGGAGACCGTCAAGCCCAGCGACTTTACTTCGTTTGACTGCATTGATGGCCGAAATAACTATCTTCTGCTTGAAGAAACAATCTGTATCCGCATGTTACGGTGATCTCATCCACAAGAGGCAGAAACTCACCGGATGTAGTACAGTTAAGGACCCTGGTGAAGTGTTGCTTCCACCTTTTCAGTTGTTCATCGTGGTGAATGAGAAGTCGACTCTTAACGTCCTTCACAAGACCATCGAGGGATTTCCCACCACATTCAAGCTCTTCCATGATCCAGTATATAGTTCTGTAATCATTGCGATCTGTGGCATCTTCCAATAACCTGACCAGCGCAAAAACAAATTCCCTTTTATCACGGTGTACACTACAGTAAACTTCTTGAGATTTCGCTCATTATCAGAGTTCGAGCGCGTCACGCCCGCCATCACTAGGGGTCAGTGGAGCGTTCAACCTCTTCCGTTCATCATTCCGCTTCCACGACTCCGCAATCAGCCAGATCTTCTAACGCATTTTTGATGGCGGCCCAATGCTCATCAATATTCTCTGGCGCTTTACTGAAAAAATCTGCCGCTTGATCAGCAAGATAGCTCACCTACTGTCAAGCGACAGCTGGGTCATACAAGCAGTCGATGTTTAACTTAGGGGGTTGCAGCTCCCCAAACCTGCGTGAAGTGGCGAACGCAGCATGCAAGGGAACATAATCGACCATCAGATGTTGATCCTTTTCGAGACCGATGTCAGCGCCTTTTTTGTTACGCACATCCAAAATACAACTCCTAAATTTACTGTTGATCGCAAAGTGGTCATTTCGATTGTTCGTACGGGGTCAGTAGTTGAAAACCAACTAACCTTATGGCAGGCTCTGTGCTCGCACAATGTGCCACTAATGACGAGGAGGTGGATGTTCCAGAAATCCAAAAAACTTCCGTGATTACCGTTGCGGTCGTCAAGACCGTGTTTCTCCACATATGTCCGGGTAAGGTGCTGTTAGATCCCACCTCGGCAATCATATCACCCGTCATGATCACAATGTCACCTTTAAGAAACCTCCTTTGAATTGGCTTTAGGTGCTCGTAGAAAGCATCCCTCTCCACTACATTATCCGTTGGTGGTAGCATTGTACACTTGTCTTGCTCCTTAACCTGGACCGAAATCTTGCAGTTAGAAGTCTATCATCATCCAGCTCCCAGGTCAAAATAGCGCCTTGCTGTAAACGTCAAAAGCAACCCGACCCCGGATTCACGTCTGCTACTACTCTGCTTTCCAGAGTACAAAAGCCCATTGCCATCAGTGTGGCCAGAGGCAGAGAAGTACTCTCCAGTGTCTCACCGTCTTTGTTCGCTTAGGTCCAGACAATCCCGCAAGGATGCCCGCTCAAATTGGAGAAAGCGGGCATTCTGAAGACCCTGGCTACCATTGTTGAGGAACGTGCGCATATCCCAGAAACCGATCATGATCCGTTTTCGATAGCCAAAAGTCGTTGCCGTGAGGTCAGTCCCTATCCAAACGTTGACGTTTCGGTAACAGTAGAGTCTCAAAATTTACAGGTTGTTAGCTCACAAATTTCTATCCCTTTTAGTTGCCTTTTGCGATAGGCAGGGAGGTATTTGAGTGGATTCCTAAGCCTCATCTCACAGGGCATAAGTTTCCAGTATCACAAGTATATGCACTGGCAAATTTCCGCAGTGACTTCACATACTATTTTCAATCCGTATGTGAACAATACTGTGTCATAATCCTGCAACATGTCGCGGTTAGAAAGCCTAACAAAATTTTCTTGAAGGGCGGCCATAATCCGTCAAAAATACACAGAGTTATTGTGGTATTACATATAGGATGTTATTATGCCCATAGGTCTTAGCTGCTCAACTTCCGGAGTCTCATATTATAGTTGGGAATCACTTCAGGCCATAGAGATTCAGAAGGACATTCAGATCGAAATTGTCTGTTGCCTCGGAATTGACATTTATAGTATTTATAGGATTTCCATGGATTTTTTTCTCTTCCTCTTCTTAACTTTTCTTCCAGCCTCACTTACGTGACTGATGCAATCCGCAGTTGCTTGCATTGGGCACGCAAGTTTCTTACTCAGCTCCAACACTCTACTCCCAGCTGAAACCCAAGGACGTTTCAGTGATGAACCAAAAACACAGCTTCCTTCATTCACCTACCGCAAGTCAAAGTGGACGCTTCGCACGTCTCTCTCCCTGGGTACGATTTCTTCCTGGAAGGAAGTCTTTAGCCGAACCAGCAAGAGTCCCTCCCAGGTGAACTCAAAGATGGTGCGGACCTCGCTCAAGGACTTTGAATATGCCCTCGTAAAGTGGTTGCAGCGGCCATCGGGGGACGTCCGCCCTAATTAGGATGTGCGTGCAGAAGTCAAAATATCTGGGCACGTTGGCAACATTTTTCACGTGGCTGGCGGATGGTGATGGTGTCCTTGAGCAGAAGCAACAAGCCGATGGTGTTGAGTTGCACGGATACAGGGTCGCTGGGGAGTGTCAGGCTCTCCCCGTGTACCAGCTTCGGGAGACTTACACCAAATTCTTCGCGATTGACTGTCCGAAGGCCAAATTGAACGAATGACAGAACTGAAGAACGACTGGCAGGACCTGTGACCAAGATGGGTCCTCTTGGGCTATTATGGCGATCTAGAGCGTCCTCCTGAACATCATCCAAGTAAACGAAATAGAAGTAGAGGTTTGCAATAGAGTGCCCAAAATCATAGATAGTTGAATGGGGTATTCGTGAAATGGAATCATCAAGGCATTTAGATGTCTGTAGTCGCCGCAAGGTTCTAGTCGCCATTGGATTTGGAGACCATGTAGAGTCGTGAAGATTATTAACTGTCTGAAGGTCTATCAGCGCAACTGCAAGTTTCTGCGTGGGTAACTACGCACCTTAGAAAATATAGGGAAATCTATAGTGTTGCTATAGTGCTGAATATAATGCTTAGCGGTCTGAGTAGTAGAGAGTAGTTGTACCGATATTTCGGTATGTTTGAAAAATATCGCTACCGATATCAATATCATCAAAAATGATAGAGAGAGTACTAGATAAGCTATATGAGATTCATACTGATGGCCTAAGGAAAGTTATGGCGTCAATGATGCCTGTTATGTAGATCCACTAGCAATGCTGATGTCTGCGGTAACAAAGCGCAAAGAAAATCCTCGTCGAAAACCTCGAGTTATTTGCTGAACAAGTTTCGACGATTACAGAGTTGATCGGAATATGGGAAGAACTAAGACTTTGGCGATACGTACGGATTGGCAAGGGCTTTGCTACTACGAGTTTCAACGATGTTGAATTATGATTCCGGGAAAGTTGAGAGGTTGATACATTTATAAGAAAGTGCAGGGATTGATATATTTCACGGCCTTTTCGGAGAACCTGCAACGGTATTAACATGCCTCGGTAATTGCCGAAGTTCCTGAAAACAACTACCCGGTCGCTCATTTTGAGAAGCGGAGCTAGAGTGTGATCAAATCCCACTTTCCGACTGCCTCTACCTACTTAGAAATGATGCCTGTTAACACTTCCACCGTCTGGTGCAGCGGAGCCACCTGGCTTAATGTGTCACCAAACATTTCGCAACTTCGAGGGAATTTCGACAGTGATAGTGTCCAGAGACCCCAAATCGTCACATATCAGGATGGCCTCTGTGTTTTTCAGAAGCCTATGCAGGTACAAAGACTGCAGCATCTCTTTGTCGACATTTTACAAGCCTCCTCTAGTCTTTTATAGGAACAGTTTTCGAGTACTTCGGGACAAGCACAATTGTCTCCTTAACTAGCCCGACCAGGGCATGAATGAAGCGAGTGGCGTCCATTATGACGCCGGCCGAAGCGAATTGAACCTCGAGCTGACGGAATATGCTACCGGGTTAATATGGCGACATCCGTACGTATGCGGCAGTTACTGATGGACTTGCCTCTATTCCATCGGTAGACAGCTGAGCAGAGGCGAAACAACCCACAAAGGCCAACAACACGCAAATGAAACGAGGGTTAAAAAGGGCACAAAAGGGAGCGGAGAAAAGCGGTCCTATTTTGGCGTTTTTTTGCATGGATTGTAACCTTATTAAAATCGACTCAGTGTCTGTCTGCCTGTCTGGTAATAATATGATAGTACAGTCCAGTGCCTCAGCAAAGCTCAAATTCGTCAGATATTGATGTTCAACAATGTCCACCCGGGTCTTCACCTAATATTCGAACAGGACGTATTTCGTATAGCAAGCAGAAAAACGACTTCCTGATAAAATTGTATGAAGACGAAATGAGTATAAAGGAAGCAGCAGCTTCTGGGAACATCAAATATGAGGCAGGCGGAAGAGACATGGGGTCGTTGCCGCCAGGTAAAACTGATGAAGTGTTAGCTCAACTGTGCGTGGAAATAAAGCCATCAATTTCCATCAAGGAAATTAGAGGTCAACTTTCTCTAAAAGGGTTGAGTGTTGTAAAAGTATGTTAATGATCAACAATGAATGGGCAAAACTTCGCATCACCCACAAGCTTGTGCACTTCGAGTTAGATAGGGTTAACGCTGCGCTCACTATCGAGCATAGAAAAGGGAATCGAGTTGTCGAGAAGTTGTTGGCAAATGCGACAGAAAATGATTTCCATTGATAAATGTGGCTTTCACTTACACCATTGGCTCTGTCAGGCTTGGTTAAAAAAATAACACTCGAGCTCGAGTAGTACTGCCGAAAGTACGGGGCAGCAATGTGACATTCATTGCTGCGACAATGAGCGAGGAAATTATCCATCATAAAACATTTACGAATGAGAAAAACGCTTGGTCCATCTTGGCAAGAGGCATTCGTGATAGTGGATAACGCAAAACTGTTAGTATCTTTTTGACCCCTTCGTTCGCTAAAACTTTTCATATTAAATGCTTCGAGCTTTCCGAACTATGATCTACCTTATAAAGCTCAAAACATCTTATCTATGTATAAATATGTATAATATATTCAGATATTCCCTTTAGAATTTAAATTCTTTAGTTGTGACCATTTTACATATTTGCGAATTAATTTTGAGCGAATGTTACAGTTGCGTTAACATGATATATCCAATTTGCATAGTTTGCTCTTCTTTCAATTTTTATTTTGATTTTATAGATTCACGAAGCTCCTAATTTTCATAATTTATGGAGATCTAAGTTTGTTTGTTTTTATAATAACATTTTGGTTAGAAATATAATGGCTTAAACGTGAACAAGAAGCTATTCAAGAGTAAAATTTTATTGAAACTTAGCAGGTTAATAAACTGAAATTTGACACTCCTGCCCATGAAGGCCACGATAAATAACAAAATATGAAAAGAAATGTGCAATTTGCGAGTGTTAATTGAATTGGTTTAGATGGAGAAAAGTTCAATAAACACTTTTTTTAATCAATATCAATTCGGAAACTAATTGAATTTAGATATGACCGGTGCTAAATTTATTTGGTCACGATCAGTAGCAAGTCTTTGATCTCAAATCTCCCGAAACTTGTGAGATTCCCACCAACCTTCTTCTTCTATGGCGCAACCATCCGAAGTAAATCCTAGCCTTCCTGAAATCTTGGCCTTCATTTTTCTCACCGGATCGGCTGGATTCCTTGGTTAACAAAGTTTCCCATCCACTTTGGTTCAAAGTTCCAAATTTGGATATGATCAGTAGCTTCTGCTTCATTATCTGTCGTCCCCCCTGACGAAACCCATCATTGTTCTGATTACTTGACGTCTCAGTCAGAAGCCATTGATGCCGTGAAAATGTTACAGAGGGTTGGGTCATAGATGGATTTTTGCGGCACTCCAGTTGTTATCGGCAAGAGATTGGAAATTTCATTTACAACGCTAAAATGACTTCAAAAAGGCTGATTTTCAATTAATTTATAAATGGGTCCGTTTACTCACATGGAGTCAAAGGTATTTTCTAGGGCAACAGCACAAGGTTGTTATTGACTTTTAGTCGGATACCCACGGTATCGTTAACGCAGCTTAGAGCGTGCTGGGTAGAGTATTTGAGCTGGAATCCAAACTGGTGGTTAGGAATTATGTTATTGAGATCACAATGCTGGTCCAACTCAGTTGTCCATAGTCTCCCAAAAAATTTTCCCAAGTCAGATAGTAAGGAAATGTGCCTATAATTATCTGGTTCGCCACCCACCCTAATGACAACAATCTTGGCTAATTTTCAGGTAGATGAGAATAACCTAGCTGACTTGTTAAAAGTTCGATTTTTCACTAGGACGGTGGGCTCTGGTAAACTCAGAAAGCTTTTAGAAATTTCTCAAGATGAATTCTTAGACTATTGATTGAACAGTGCAATGATGGTTGGACCTTCTCGTGGCGGAAATACACTCAGCTCTCGCTCAAAAGATTCGCTACTGATAGGTTCCCTGCTCTTCGGGATTCGTGCTTCCCGATTAGAATATTTACGTCTTGGAACATATTTGGCCCTGGCTTGATATCTGCTAATTTACGGATTAGCTCTGTACTACCGAAATTCGCCATTTCCAGGATTAAAGTACTGAGGTTGTTGATCCAGGTAAGCGTCAAAATGATTGCTTCATTGATTTCTTTATCCGGCAAGTTGATGCGAGTGGCGAGCTTCTTCAAATTCAGCCTTGGTGCTAAATCTGACTTGAGTTTATCAAAGTTCTTCTGGGCGAAAGATTCGACAGTTGCCATACCTAGCTTTTGTAGTGCAAAGGTTGAGAAAAGTTTAAGTTCCACTGCATAGTGGTTGCACATACCTGGCAGAGTTTTACAGGAAAGAAGAAAGTAGTCAAGGAAGGATTGACTAGAAGGTTTTGTTGCTTAATACAATAAGACTATCTCAAGGTCGGTTGGTGTCAAAGAGTCATGAATCGATTTCAGTAGGATTGTCCCATTTCTATTCACTACCGTATCACCCCAGAAAGTGTGCCTCGAGTTGAAGTCACCACCAAAAATATAGTATTTAACTTAAGATTTTGTAGTGACCGCGGCTGCGCGACAGGAGCGGAATCTCATTCGGCTCTTTCTTAATTAATTTGCTTAAAGAATGCATTTAATAGTGTGCAATTGCCTTAATGTTCGCCGCAGATTGCACATTATTGAATGCATTCGAGCGAATTGATCTTGACAAGAGGCGAATGATTTGCCGCATCCGCAGGCGCATGCGCATGTTGCCGCAACATTGCCTAGCGAGTGAGAAAGGCTATGTAGCGGAATAGAAGCGGTGCACGAAGAAAGAACGAGGAGAGTGTTGCTTGGTGAGGGAAACGGTGCGCGGAAAAATAACTAGGAGTTTTTCGATTTGGCGTTGGAGGAGGTGGACAGGTTGAAGGAGCAAGAAGAGGAAAGACTTGGAGAGATTGGAGAAAAGAAAGAGAGTAGGTGGACAGGTTGAAGGAGCAAGAAGGTGAAAGACTTGGAGAAGTTGGGGAAAAGAAATAGAGGAAGTGGAAAGATTGGAGGAGCAACGGAGGAAGAGCAAGAAGGGAGTCTTTTCTTTTGGAGTGTAGGAGACGAAGCGACAAAGGAAATGAAGTTTTGAACACGAAAAGTGGAGTGCTTTGTTTCGATAAAAAATATAATATATTAAAAATTAATTAAATTATAAACAGAAACAGAAAATAAGAAAGTGAGTGAAAGAAACCTAGGTTTATGCTTAATTTGAAGTTGCATTAAGGTGGAAGTAGAAAACTAATAGAATTAATATTTAAGTGGATTTTACTCTTTCGTTAGTGCTCTAACGGAAAATATTTGAAATATAAATTAGAATAAATCTAAAATTACACAAGCACATTACACAAGAGTAAAAATTAGGGCGTTAGATATTGATGATGTCCTGTGACATAAATAGCGATCAGATTTTTATGCATTAAATATTTCGTGTATATTATCACTAGTAACGTCAAAGGACACAGAGCATGCACAACGGCCAAAGCTGCTACTTGCATAACTTGCACTAGGTGTTATTGATATATGCATATAAATAGTTTAATCATATTCCTGATAAAATTTTGGTTTTTTAGAACTTGGTACACCAGCCGCCAACCGAGCTCGGCGTGACGACCTGGGTGAGTCATTGTTTTGATTTTCTTTTTTTTATTTTCTTTTTATTTTTATTTATTTTTCATTTTTTTATTATTTTCTTCTTTGAATTTGACCAATTGTTTATTTTTATTTTCATTTTTGTTTGTTATGATTAATGTTATAGAATTTGATAAACAATGAAATGTGAATAGAGTGATGGTGGTTTGAGGACTTCCTCCCCTTAGTTCCTCCTTACTCCCGCAGAATTCCTATTGAAGGGACATCCTCTAAACGAATAACTGGCCGGAGGATGTCGAGGAAGAGCGGGAACCTCAGAGGCCGCGCCTCGTACAAGATCTGAGGCGGAAGAGACGGCAATTGAGACGGTGATCCGTCGTGGATCTTCCCCTCCTTGATCGCGGCACTCGGGTCCGGAGACTTACGGCTCCACGCGCGCGGTCGAGCCGGTTTTTTTTTTTCTTCTATTTTCCAATTTAGCTCGCGTTCTGTTTGTCCATCGATAGGCCGTCGCGAAATTCCTTGTAAAATCGAATTTAAAATCCGGTGCGGACCCACGCATCGGAAAAGGCACGTTGTTTTAAGTAATGAAGCGTGAGGGATCAAAGCGCTCAAAGGACCCCACCATATTCCCGAGCCTGGCTAGCACAGAGGCGTGCAAGAACGTGTCGACCGAGCACTTTGATAGAGCTTCAATCTTTGTGGGCGGACCTTCACGGTCAATTTTGCCAATTTGTTTAGATTTTTGGGATAGCTCTGCCCTCTAGGTCGTTATCGGCCACTCAGGATGATCGGCCTGATCCCCTATTCCCACTATTATCATTACAATTTCCCAAGACTTTCATGTCTTTGCCCAGTTGTTCAGTTTGGAAGCTGCATGAAATATAGACGGAGATGACCAGAATCTGCCTAATATCTGCCGTTTTCACTGTTGCCGCTGCAGCGGAAAAGGCGAGCAGCTTCTCGATGATGACTTCCTCAAAATGATAGCCTTTTCTGACTAAAAGGACAGCGTCAGTGTGGTCGTTATACTGTACAATCAAACATCCGGTAAATTAAACATAGTTCCTCCACTTAAGATGGATTTCCGGAACGCAGATGTCTGCTTTCAAAGTGTCAATCAACACTTGGGCAATGACACGTTGAACTTGTGAGATCAAGGACACAGATTTGAAAGTTACCATGTTTATTTCCATAGGTTGAGAATTAGTTTGATAGCATCGGATTGACTCTGCTCATTGATGGGGGCCGAAGTAAACGCTTCAACGGATTAGAGAAAAGTATTGGTTGGTGGATTGAGAACTGGTTGAATAACCGCTTTTGGGAGAATCTTACGGGCGGCTTGAACTTAAGAGACTCCTGGACCTGTCAAGCTTTGTGATAGTTATGCCACCGCTTGCTGCATATGGAAGACGTTGGTTATTTTTCGATTTTTGGCAACCTCCCTAATGACTATCAACTCTTTGTAGATGAACACCTGCGATAACTAGCGTGGATGTAGTACAGTTTAGTACACTTCACGCATCTGTGTACAATCGTACAATTTAGGCCCTTGTGCCCAAACTTCAGGCAGTTAAAGCACTGTACTTGTTCTATTGGCTTTACCTTTTCAAAAGTCAGAATGTACATAATTTTTATAACTCCAATGAGCTCTTCGGTGGATTCGAAGGTGGCCGCGAACAGCCCCGATTCCAATTTAATCGAGAGAGTAGGATTCTTTAAGTAGAGAGCTTTATCCCTTTTGATCACAAGGTTTGCTTAAAATATGTTGAGTGTATTCAACTACGATATCCGACATAAAGTGGGCTGAGTCTGCTTCCCGGTGGAGGCCTCGGTTTATTAAAAACTGTGTTCTTAATAAAGAATGGGTGCTTGTTATGCCGTTCAGCCACTTACCTTTACTGCTGATGTTGATGTTGCTCTGATTGCTTATGCTCTAATGTTGATCCTTCTCTTCCCTGATGATTCGTAACTCCTCTTGAAGTTGAAGAATGAATGTCTGCTGGTGCTCAATCTGGTAAGCCGCGAAAGCCTTTCGAGAGGAGAAAGCAAGTTAACTAGTGCGCCTAATAATACTCTGGCATATAGTTTATCCTGGCCCATCACACAAAGCCTTTTTATTTAACGATCATTATGCGATTCTCTACAATGAAATACAATATGGTAAGCCCATAAGCACTCTGAAGAACTCCAAAGCATGTCATAAGGAAATCTTTACGGAAACTTCAAGCAGTACCGCAATCTTGCAGAGAAGGTGGTAGAAATGCCTTCATATATGATAGAAAGTTTAAGCTTTACTGTTTTTAGAGGCGATTATGGGTATTCATTGGCCGTTTAAATAAGAATTCACTAAACAAATAAGTCAGGAAATCTGAAGCACGTATACGAACACAAATTTGTAAGACGACCGGGATTCGAACTCGCGTAATCAGATTGAAAAAGTGGCATGCAACTACCTCGACCACCGCACCCGTCACAATCTATAGGAGCTCTCAAAACCCAAGGCGGCTCACTTTGAGGTGACACTGATATAACTAACTACTGTACTTCTAAATATATATGTATGACTATATGCAATAGTTTAGGGGACAACGAGCCCTGTTACACTCTATGGAACATACATTTTCGACCGTAAATCCCATACTTCCCACCGGATAATGAAAGTTAGGCTAATTCTGAAAATTCAGCCAATTCATTCAATACCCCACATGACCACATTCTGTTAAAAAAGAATGCACCCACCTGTACGGGGAGATGTTTGGGAAGCGCCTTAAATTTAACACAAAATTATGCTACTCCAAGCATGTAAAGGGATTCGTAAACCAGTAAAGTAAAGTAAAGTAAAATTGATGTTGTCATCATAAGTAAACAACATAGAGATCTCCATAGTAGTGTTTCGATATCAGATAAAAGTGGCAACACTACATCAATGATAGAAAGACTTGTTGCCAATGCAACACGCCACAACGCCATAATAAGCCGATTTTAATACTTGGACACAAAATTCAGAAGAGAAGATGTCCCAGATTGCTACAGAAAGCATGTGACGCTTCCATTTAAAAACAAATACCCAACTTCTGGTCGAATTCAGAAATTGATGAATGCCGCAAAATCTGCTTTAAAGCCAGGAGACTCAGTCAACGTAGCAGGAGCTGACTTAATTTGAAGAGTAGCACAACCGATATAGAAAGGCAAGGAAAGAGCTGCAAGCAGTCATTTCGAGGAGTAAAACTGAATACTACACGAAATTCGGCAAAGAAGTGGTCTCCAAACTACGGGGAGGTGCATACAAAGCAATCCCGTCGTTAATTAAGGGTAAACACCTTCCGCCGATCCCAAAATTTAATTTTCTGTTCAAAGTGAATCAGACTCTTGGTAAAACAAAATGGTGCAACTAATCACGACGAGGCGACCGCGCTTATGAACGGGACAAAGACTGAAGCAAAATAAAAAGAAGTGAATCGAATCTAACCACTGTTCAGCTAGATCATAATAAAATTCCTAAGGTAACCACAAAAGAAGTCCTGGATACGGCAAAGAATGTTACCGAAAATAAAGCCTCAGGGTTAGACGGCATCCTAAATAAAGATTCCAAAACCAAATAAGACTCGTTTTATAGGCCTGTATGCCTTGTGCAAAACATATAAAGAGAGGGTGCAACTCAAATAGGCAGTTTAATTTCCGAAAAGCAAGATCTACTGTCAATACGATCAATGCAGGAAAGACAATTGCAGCGACAGTTGCTCTCGATTTGATAAATGCCTTCAATTCTGTGAGGTAGAAAAAAAAAATTAAGTTTGAACCAAATTAGGCGTTCTCAAATTCGTGGTGAAGATAATCATAGAATGCCTCCGGAAGAAGGAATGAGTTTTGGACGCAAGACCTAAAATACATCGAACAACCTGAGGAGTTCCACAAGAATCGAACCTCGATCCTCTTGGATAATAACGTAGAAAGAAATTATGAATTTACAGCTTCCCAAAGGGGTGACGATTCTTGGCTTCCCAGATAATATTGGAGTGACTATCGCGGCACAAGATGTTAAGGAGTTCGGGACCCCCACAAACAAAGCAATTCGAAAAATCAGATCTTGCCTAAAAGACTGGCACCCACAGACCATAAAACCACGATAGTTTAGGATTGGCGAATACACCTCAGATTCCCAACGAAAGCTTGAATACCTACCAAGCAGTCATGATTGACCAAAAACTAAACTTCAAGAGACATCTTTAGAGTTTAGTGACAAAGGCTTTCGCAGTTTTTAGCAAAAATGTAACCAAATGTAGGTTTGCCAAAACACAGCCGTTGGCTCCTTATTTTGAGACTTATCAGCTCGCTTTAGGCAGTTGGATTGTCTGGGCATCAACTTTGAAGCAAAAAGCAAATAACAAAAAAATCTCAGCCTAATACCGATTGAGCACGTTGCGAACATTGTGCGCTTACCGTACAACCCCAAACAAAATACCATGTGTGACAGCAAGCATGGTCCCCATCGATATCTACGCAAACGAGGTTGACGCCTCTATAACTATGCAATTGGGAAGCCCAGTACCTACCGTCGACAATTGACATGAACTGAAGCAATACTAAAGTGGTAGAAGAGATAGAACGATTCACCTAAACGGCGCTAGACTTACAGAATTATCCCAGATGTCTCGAAGCGGATTAAACGAAGCCATGGAGGTGTTAGCTATGACCTAACCCAATTCCAAGCAGAGTGCATCGCGAATATCTTAACCGTGTGACCGCTGCCCATATTGCCTGACATGCGATATGATTGCGGAAAATATGGAGCATGGTGTTTTTAACTGCTTCCAGGTTTAGGGCGCAGGCGGACATTGTTACTGACGGGCACTCACTCGAGAAAATCGTGAAATACATCCTGGGCTCTGAAACATATTGGAGGGGGTGGAAAAATTTATGAAGGCATAAAACCTTTTTTCCTCACTACTTTTGGAAATTGGAATGCTAATATCTATAACGAACGTAAGAGTTGGAGATCATCAAAATAACCATCCGGTCAAAGAAAACTTGACTAGCAAGTGCAGCCTCAGTTATAAATGAAATTCAGCTTTTGGGGTCGCCCTTTTTACTGACCATTGCTTATGGGGAGGCTCCTGCAATGGATATAAAATTCACCGCGCATGAGGACGTGGGAGCGAAAGAAATATGCAAATGAGAGAAGTCATCGTTAGATTCATATAATTGGACATAAACTTGCCGATACAATGTATTAAATTTAGCAATCCTGTTACTTCGTGCCAAAAAAATCACAACAATACGAATGCGTCCTCACAAAATCTTCACTATCAATCCTCGCAACGTACTCACATCATAATCGAGGTTTTCAAATGTTTAGGTTTTATTAAAAAATCTCCCAAAAAGGTAGTCAAATGACACCCAGCATCTCCTCTATATACGATCAGCGTTCCTTTTCGCGAACTCGAAACACAAAAACTATCTTGACTGCGATACCCTCCAGCACGATTTCAATTTTCACAAATATCACTGAATTTAAAAATTATTTCATATTTATTTTCTAAGTGAAATAAAGATTTCTTTTCCTCGTCAGCTTCACTTCGAACTGTCCTCACACTCTCTTCCATCGATCCAGTGATTGATCGGTCATCCGGGGTAAAAAATAAAAACCCGTTCTTTCTCTGGGACAGTCGATTAAAAATGTTACCTTCCGCGCACAACAACAAAATATCCTACGATGCGGCAATTCTGCAACATTACCCGCATGAATATGTTTAAATTGACTGGGCCGACCCGTTGAGGCAAAATTCATTTAATTGCGTCCTAGACAGGGCATGTGCGTAGCAATGAAATACTAAATGGATGGTAATTTTTACTTTCAAATGTCTACAATTGTATTATTATTTAAGGTTGGGGGAAATTTTAAGGTTAATGAATTTTAGTTCAATTTTTGGAGTGGAGTTAACATGATTTTCTAAAAATAAAGATATAGAGGATGTCAATTTTTAATATTTTCGGGTTGGGTGACGAAAATGATCGAAAATACAATATAGTGGGAAAAGGAAGTTCGGTGAACAGTCAAATGAATTTCTTTGCCAGTTCGACTCAAGGCAACAGAGAAACAAAAGTGATTCACATGTCATAAGACCACGGATACTACGCATTGTAAGTTTCCCGCGCTAGCGCTGTAGGTCTAGTGGTTCCATATAAGTATCGCTTGCATGCATCTAGGATGCCTATTTCATAAATAATATTTAAGATGGTTTTCATTCCTTATTTTCTTTCCAAGCATTACAAACTCTTTTAAAATCCCAACGTCCAGTTTTCAGACGTCAATACTACCATTTTGAATCATGAATTGTAAAAAAAATAAATGACAAGATTGCAAAACAACACAAATAAATATGTTTCAATATCAGCACCCACACGGGCTAATCGGTTTTAGGCGAATAAGGCTCCCAAAATTTTCGGAAAAATTGCGGTAGTAGCTGGTTCATTTTTCCAACCCTCAGAGCTTCACGAATTCGGAAAAATTATGAAATATTTTCTATAATATATGTACTCGTATGTGTACAGAAAAATAAAAATTAACTAGCAAAAAATATCATTTAAACAAAAATCCAGAAAATATTTTCATGTCATCTTAGGTATCTACGGTATCATTTTACTTTCTAATATTCTCAAAATACGCCACATCCGTATAGTAGGAACCGGATTCAAGCGAACCCAATTGATATTCTATAGATTACTGATTTCACAAGAACTGCCTAAAATTAGATTAGCATTCCATAGATTTGTGATTTTAAATATTTCAATTGAGGAATGGAATGACGCTATCAAACGAGATTTTACTAGCTAGGGTTGAAGTCTCTAGCCCCAGGCGATGTTATCAATATTCACCGACCCAGGACCAAAGTTCAACCAAAAATGAATGCGGGACTTCTCACTACTTTCAAACCTTTTGAAAGAATGTTAGGTGTATATATACATTTAAAAAAATTTAAACGGTGAGACCATCCCTTTTAGTAAGGATATTATTGCGATCCTTCATGAAGCGACAAAACACCCGAACTTCAGAGCATTCCAATGATACGAGGACTGAACTGGTGGTGCGTCACCCTGTTGATCTTATGCCGTTAGGTCAGACCTCGGTTGCATCATAGATGTTTCAGGTTGTGTTTGTGCTTGTTCTGCTGCTACAAGTTTATGACCGCAGAGGACAAAGTTTGACAACAGTGAAACTAAAGCACGATATCGTTGGAAATAAAATGTCGAAAATAATGCAATGAGAAAAAAAGAAAGATTGGGTACATGTCCTATGCTACATAAAAGAGGTTATATACAGGTGACCTAGGCAGACCCACCCCAATATATATAATAATAATTCGCTTTAAACCAAGTACTATAATCCTAGTTTCAAATAATCCTGTTTACAAATCCCATACTATTTCTAGAAAAGGCTGCCTGCTCGGCGCATGAGAAGAATGTACCAAAGTCAATACGCGGATTTGAATCTAAAATAAAACATCTGATCCTCATGCAGACGATAATTTATCCTCGTCTGACAATACCTTAACAAAAATGCATTAACTATCCATGAAATCAAGGTTCCTGTCTGGATGCACTCATGCGTATCCAAAAGCCTAACGGTGCTAATTGTATAATATATTTTGATGAATCTTCTTTCGTTTGCACGTTCAATAGATACACATGACCGCGTCAAAAAAGAATTTCTTACCTTGAACTTGTCTTCACACCCAAACATATTTCCAAATTCATAGACGCAGCCCATTTTTCTTTTCTTTGCATGCAAAATATTCAATATCAAGGTTATCTGGTTTTGCGAGATTTGATGTGGTCCATAGAAAATATGCACAATTCTAGAGATGCCGATACCATTCATATCTATTAATGAAAATACTGGAATTGTAATATTGTATATAGAACAACCGGTTCACGATGCGTCGCTTCAGTGGCCACAATCCACCGTTTTGCTACTATAAATACTGTTCGATTTCAACAGATCAGCATCATTCAGGATCCACCAATCCAGAAGTCTAAAAACAAAAATCAAAATGGTAAAAAGATATTTACAAATTTTTAGGGATTTTGTGGTCAAATATTTAATCCCTATTTTTCTCATTTTCCTAGAAATTCTTCGCTTTGTTGCTTGCCCTCATCGGAGCTGCTTCAGCAGTATACGTTTCTCCACTCGGCTATTCAGCCTACGGTGCCTACCCATATGCTGCTAGCGTTTACAGCGCTCCAGTTGTCAGTGCCTACAGCGCTCCAATTGTTAGCTCATACAGTGCCCTCCCATACCATGCCGCCTACGTTGCCCCAGCTTACGGATTCGACTTGTGGAAAAAGAAGAAGGCTGCTTAAATATTAGGTTGAAATGGACTGGCGAACTAACTGATTATGGCAATAAATACAATTTCATGACGTAAAAGATATTAGTTTTACTGTTCGAATCCCTTATCACATTTCTAGGAACTAGGAGGGAAAGGTTTGCTCCAAAACAATGAAACCCAGCAAACTCTCGTGAGACATGTCCTAATGTAGTCTAATTCCAAAAACTTTAGACCCTCAGCTATATCTGTTAGATAACTATCTATCTTCGGGTCTCCAACTATACATTCCTGCAAGTACAGTTTTTGTTAACAGTTACCAGAAAAACAGCTCCCTTGATTACTCTCAAGCCTACATTCAATTTAGATGATTTGAACCTTCCGCAGTAACTCAAAATTTGGAAAAGCCAGTTGTCATTGAATTCCTCGCCCCAGAAGACACTCATTCCTAAGTATGAACGCACTGATTAATATTTATTTATTTTATTTAAATGCTTTTTGTCATTCTTTCAATTCCCAAATTATTATATGCCAAGAGATAATTGTTATCTGCCAGGCAAACATCCTTAATTTTTCAGCTTCCTTTCTTTCCGACAACCTCTGAAGATATCAATAAATGCACATGGTACTTGTAGATTGTTCAACTAGAATCTACAGACAATTTCAACAATCGGAAAGGAATGCGACTTTCTTGCCAGGCATGGTTTTGTACATTATTATACCCATTTTGGACCAACCAAAAAATATAAGGGGTAATAACACAACCATTTTTCACTTCGCATTTCACTCAGAATTCTTAGAGGCAATGCACAAAGGTTTACCAGATGAAATCAAACAAAGCGAAAAATAAGAACACTATGAACAACAAGACTGGAAATTTATTAACAATTGTCGGATTTCCACCAAATTTTTCAGGTTGGCTGTTTATACTTTATACAAAACAAAACCTTATTAAAATCGGTTTACTGTCTGTCTGTCTGTCTTTGTTTTTTTTTAAGGAGGTGGAAATCTTCCAAAGACTCTGCCCTGGGCACGCCAGGGTGTGGGAATTTTACCCATTGAAACCACCCCCAACTACCGCCTACCTCGTGGAACCACCTTTATGTATTATATCATGGGGTGGAGTTAGCTTACTTTAGCTAGGTCTCCTTCCGTCTACTCGCAGGGTTCGTAGCCGCGGCTCCCTCACTTCTTCTGCTTTTCGCAGTTTATCCTGGATTCCGGCGATCATGGATCTCCGGACAAAATTTTTCGGTGATAGACAATTAGGTGAGGTGTCCAATTTAAACCTGTACAGGTATTGACGGTATCCTCCATGGCCGGTGAGAAACTTGGTGAGATTATAATTGATCTCCCCATGCTTTCTCTCTAGCCACTCCCCGATGGAAGTGATCAACCTGAAAGTCCAACGATTGTTTTCTGACTGACTGACTGATTGACTGATCGCTGTTACCATCTGCTTATGGATCTCTCCCATTCGGCTTTTTTCATATGCGATAAGGGAAAGATGGACCTGGCGTTATAAATGTTCATCATTTCAGTTGCTAGTATATCAATCCATGCATCATTCTCGAGATGACAAACGCTGCAGCGTCTGAGATGGTCCCGAAAGCAAAACAAACCCTTAAGGCTGTTCTTCTGTAAACCGTACTCAGTACATTGCCTAAAACCTGCTGCGTTTTTCTCCAAACTGGGACAGCATGAAGCAGAAGAACTCACCACCCTGATTATGAGCAGCCTGCAAGTATGCCGCGGTCCTCCTATGATCGGCATCATACTTGCCAGAGCCATACTCGTGGTGGATGTTTTTTACAAACATGCTCTATGTGCTGCTTACAAATGAGTTTTTCCCCTATCACTCCCAAGTATTTCATGGCCGGCTTAGAAGTGATGATACAACTCCCGATTCTAATGCAGGCGTAATTTCTTTCGCAGCGATTAGTGATGAAGACCGCTTCCGTCTTTTCCCCCTCGAGTGCCAGTCCAGCTCTCTCTAACCAAGCCCTAAAAACATTGATTGCGTCGCTTGAGTATAACTCAGCATCCTCGAGATGCTTCGCGACCACAACCAGTGCTATATCATCGGCGTAACCCACCACCCACATGATTTTCCACAGCAGTGGGCCCAGTACAGAGCCCTGTGGGACACCCGCAGAGACAGCTACTCCTTGAGTCCATCACCGGTATTATATCAGAGTGTTGGCTTATTAAAGTTGCTATCGATAATAGCGGCGAGATAGGTGGGAAGACTTTCGTATAAGGTTCCAATTGGCTGAGTTGAATGCATTCCTCGCATCCAGGATCACCACCACACAATATTTGCTGTTTCAACCCCTTCCGTGTATTGTATTTTCGACCAAGCCAGTAACCATTTTGACGGGGTCAATGGTTGATCTGGCTTTGCGGAACCCATACTGCCTATTTGGAAGGCCCCCTTGGCTCTCAACGACTAAGAGTGATCTATTATAAATAATCCGCTCCAACATTTTCCCCATAGTGTCTAGAAGACATATGGGTCTATAGGAACACGGTTCCCCTGGCTGTTTGCCAGCCTTAGGCAGCAGCATCAACTTCTGCCTCTTCCATGGTACAGGAAATATACGCTCGGACATGCACATTTCGAACAGCTCTGCGAACATATCCGGTCTATATTTGACGGTAAGTTTGAGGGCCTTATTCGACTGCAGATCTCCAGCAGCTCGTCCCTGGTGACTGGTGGAATCGGCGTGCCATTCAGAGGACGCTGGAAGGTATCAGTACCCCCCATCTTGTTGGGGAGATAACCCCTGGATTATTTTCAACAACAGCATAGGACACTTAATCTGCGGAGATGATCGGCCTCTGAATCATCTTGTCACGATTTGACAATTGACCCAGTTCCCCTCTCCGATAAGTGTTTACATCGCCTTCGTTGCCCAGAACGTCATCTAACTCGGCAAATGCTTCTAATAGGCACCGCCGCCTTGCGTTAGTCTCTATGCCGCCCCACTCGGTAGCCCACGCATTTGGACCTCGTTTCCGTGCGTCGTGAATAAGATCATCTAACAGGTCTTCAAGCTCAAGCAGTGTGAGGCTCGATGGTACGTAGCAGCTATATACGAATATACCGCTTATTTTTGCCAACCTAAAGCCACTAGCCGCCTAACGCATGCTATATTGTATGGCTTGATGATGGCACGCCCATATCGCTGCTCCACCAGGCGAATTTGTGACCCACAAACCACCATAGAGATTCCTGTATGATTCACTAATGACAACAATCTCCATCGCGGATTCGTAAGTGGTCTGCGCACGCAAATCTTGTGCGGCCCTGCAATGATTGATCCTAATTTGTATTAACATCATTTTTTCACTGCAGTTAACGCCTTCCAAAATTCGGGGCACTTACCACTTCCGGCAATATGCCGGTTATCCCATCCCTCCTTTCCTTCGCACAAAATACATTTGGGGTCTCCATTGCACTCCTTGGTAATATGTCGTTCTCCCTACACCTTCGACATCGATCGGACCTTGTACTGGATATAAATCTAATTGTTTTTGGGAACGAACCGCGACATTCTCCCCAAGTTAGTTTCTAACTTGGTTACAAAAACCGTCAGTTTTTCCCACATAGGGTTTTTTCAGCTCAAACATGAGATCCCCTTTCCGGGTCCTCCGGATTTTGCTGACATTTCCGCCTAGATCTACAGGGTGCGGCAGCATAACTTCCTTTTTTCAAAACTCAATAAAACCTATTGTATGCATCGGAAAATATTTATTTATTTTTTATAATGTAGGTACATGTCTAAAGTTTTTATTTACATTGTTTTGAAGATCAAATCTGTTAGGTGACGTCCCCCATTCTCCATACATTGCGTAAACCGATTTCTAGCGTTTGTCATGACTCTTGTTAGCATAGCAGGTGTTATGTTAGCAATTTCTTCTTGGATGTTGGTCTTCAAATCTTGTAGGGTTCTTGGACGGTTCTCATAAATGCGGGATTTCAAAAAACCCCATAGAAGAAAATCACAAGGGGACAGATCGGGAGAGCGTACCGGCCATTCCAAATCGCCTCTAATTGAGATAAGGCGCTCTGGAAAGTGTTCCCTCAAAACAGCCATCGATGCTCTTGAAGTGTGTGCTGTTGCACCGTCTTGTTGGAACCAAGTGTCCCCCAAATCCAAATTTTCTAGCCGTGGGAAAAAAAATTCTGTAGCATGTTTACATACCAGTCCGAATTCACTGTCACTGTAACCTCATTTTCCTCAAAAAACCAGGGACCAATAATTCCAGCTGAGGAAATTGCACACCACACTGTGACTTTGGGTGAATGCAAAGGCTTTTGATGCAATTCTCGAGGGTTGGTGTCAGCCCAGTAGCGCATGTTTTGTTTGTTAACCGACCCACACAAATGAAAATGGGCTTCATCGCTAAAAAAAACAATAGCACCCTCGGGAACGACATCAAGAAGAAGGTCACACGCGTTCATCCGAGAATTGAAGTCACGTTCTGAAAGTTCCTGCACTATCGCCATCTTATAGGGATGAAAATGAAGATCATCACGAAGAATTCTTCTCACAGAACGATCGGATAGTCCAAGGGCAGATGCGTGTTTGCGCGCAGAACGCCGTGGCGATCGCAACATTGACGCTCTCACTGCTTCATTGTTCCCAGGTGATCTAACGGGCCGAGGGAATCCAGTTCTTCCTTTTGTCGCACTTGCAGTTTGTCTGAATGTAGTGACCCATGTAACAATTGATTTGCGGTCTGGGACGGGAGCCAACGGGGCTAAATTAAAGCGATTTCGAAATGCACGCTATGTTGCAATAACCGAACATCCGCTTGAAAAGTAAACCTCAACGGCAAAGGCACGCTCCTCACTATTCCAACGCATGATGGCGACTAAACCGTGTCGGGACAAAACTTTACAGTATCCCCTCTTGAACGACACCACTAGCGCTCCGCTATGACTTCAACTAACTGAGTGGCGCGCATTTTAAAAAAGGAAGTTATACTGCCGCACCCTGTATTAGGTCGGGGTCAAATTTCACTTTCTTTAGTATCTGCGCATGCATTACATGCACTCTGCTGGAGATTGCCTCTGGGCGAATTCGCACCTTTCGTTTCTTGTTTCTTTTTTTGTTCACGACCTTACTCCAACCACGACTCTTATTTTCCTTCGGTTTCACTTTGCCGGCCGACATTCCTACTTTGGCCATTTTGGGCCCTTCTGAACTTTTAGTTCCGTTTGTTGGACTGGTCAAGACTCCTTTTTTCCATTTTGGTGCCTGTTAATTCCCCAAAGCTTCCCCCTTTTTGTCTCGCACTTTCTTACTTGATCAATGATCGATGACCTTGTGCTTTGGTGTCACTTACTGACATTGTTGTGGCTGAGATGCCCGGCTTTTTCTTAGGATTTCTTACTTCTACCTGGGACTTATTGCTAAGCTGTCTGTCTGGCAGTCTATCTGCCTGTCCGTCACACGCATTTTTCTCGGATACGGTTGTAGCGAAGCAAATTTGGTGGAAAGGTGGGAACTGTAAACGCTCACGCATACAGTGAATTACATAATCTTACACTGAATTTAACACATTTTTTTCCACCAAATATAGCCATGTAGGGTATCAAATGAAAAGTTTGAATTAGTACCGAACCCAGTTTTAGTTTTGACATTGGTTGGAAAGGAGGTGAGTGTGTGGGGTGGAAAGTGATCATTTCTTTAAGGGACCCATTCTCAGAAACTGTCGCTGCTTTGCAAATTCAAGACTCAATGTGGATATCCTCACATTATAAATGCATATATTGGCTGCTACGTACTAGTGGGACAAATGCACACTCAAATGTCTTTATAAAAGAAATACACAAAGGTTTTGTGTAGTCGCCTCACAGAATTAGACCATTCTAAGTTCTAGAATTATTTAAAATGGAAAATATTCAAGGATACAAACCAATCGTGGCCGAGACACTGCTAAAGAAGCAGGCAGACATCATTAAGGAGGTGAAGATGTTGAAAAGAATTACTGAAAGGACGGTATAGGGCGTAAGACACCCGAATATTTCGAAAGGAAGATCGGGTGATCGGAGGAACTGGCGAATGAATACTACGCCATCCATCATTGCTGGAAGCAAAGGACCCCTATTTTACCATCCACCTAGAGTCGGAGGCAAAATTAGCAGCGGTAAAAGCCTTGTACCAGAAGGATTAGCAAAATATCACTGGTCGCGCCACCGTGGAAGCAGTGGGGTCGACAGGCATCGAAACAAGCGGTATAGCTAGAATAACTGACGAACATGGTGACAATTCACAAATATACATACCTCAGACGATGTCGAAAAAGGGCTGTTATTGCTGTAAATGGTAATATTCTATATTTGCATGTGACACCTTCGAGAAACTTTCTGTCGATGCAAGATGTCAATTAATAAAGCAGCAGAAACTATGTCGAAATTGTCTATCACACGCCGATTCAAAAAAATGCACCAACAAAACCCGTTGCTTGGAGTGCAGTAAGTTATACCTTACCTTGCTTTACTATAAGAAGGAAGTATAGGTCAATACAGCGAACAAGCAACATACCGGAGGCGTTATATTGGCAACAGCAATAGTGAAAACCACCGGTCAGGATGGAGGAAGCGTTACACTTCGGTTGGTAAAGTGTAAAACGTTCGCGTCGATTATGGGAATCACATGCGGCAACGATCCAAAAGGCAGTCAGATTAAGAATTGCCCCAAACTTCGAATCCACATTCCAGTTGAGCATAGAAGCATATGTGCTGGATTCCCTAGCAACTCTTCTACCAAATCAAGAAGGTCGACAAGCCTAAATGGACGAATAAACTGCGACTCGCTGATCCCTCCCTCACAAAAGCAGGCATTGATTTGATACTGGGAGTCGATTCATTTGAAGAGATCAGCGGAAGACGCATGAAAAAAAGGGAATCCGTTAATGGCCCAAGAAACAAAGCTAGGTTGGATACTATCACGCAAAGTGGCCGTGAAAGAGGATCAAGTAAAGAATGTGTTTTCAAACGTATCGACCATCGAATTCAACCGCGCTCTTCAACAATTCTTTGGCTCTGACAGTCCCCCCGATGACATATTAGCAAACAACGAGTGCGAAATAATATAGCAAAGTTCAGAAATCCGACAGGCTGGGGGGGAGCTGACGGAAGATACGCAGTGACTCTAGCCTTCAAAGAGGATAAAACTATCGGCCCACTAGGAAACTCCAGAAACAGAGCGTTTGCTTGCTTTAAGCAACTGAAGAGGCGCCTAGACAGAGATCCTCAGCTACACCAGGAATATCGCAAGGCCGTCAGCGATTATATTGAGTTAGGGCATATGGAGCAAGCGATCCCTTTCATTGGAGAAGATAGGGACGTCTAATACCTTCCCCATCATCCGATTTTCAAACTAGAGTGCTCCAAAACGAAAGTATGCCCGATACCTGAAGCCTGCAGCTTCCGCTTTTCATCAAACTAGGCCATCGTGAAGAAAAGTAAGTGACATATTATGAACAAACCGAGACCGGGAAACCACGTACCTTTTGATTCAAAAAAGGGGTTCTCATCGTGTGAAATAGTGCTGAGTACCATAAATTTTTGTTAGAAAATTAGACAGTAAGTAAGTTTCATCATCATCATCAACGGCGCAACAACCGGTATCCGATCTAGGCCTGACTTAATAGGAGACTCCAGATACCCCGGTTTTGCGTCGAGGTCCACTAATTCGATATCCCTAAAAGCTGCTTGGTGTTCTGGACAACGCCATCTTTCCATCTCAGGCATCCCAGGCCTCGTCTTCTCTTTCTACCATGAATATTGCCCTTGTAGACTTTTCGGGTGGGATCATCCTCATCCATACGGATTAAGTAAGCTTGTTTGAATCAATTCGTCAAAAGCGAACAACTCATGAATTTTATACCATGTTAAAGTACCCTCAGAAAATGTTATTATTACAAACGTCCGAAAGCCGCTGAATTGTCCTGATTTGCCTCCTACGGTTTTTTCTGGGTAAAAAAAACGTGCTTCAGCAGCCAAGAAAAAGCGCAGACATAGTAGACAATGAATGTTGCATGAACAATATAGATTTTATTGAATTATCTTTAAAAATTTATATAACACACAATTAATTAATTGGGAGTGTCAAAGGATGTTTGCAAATAAACAGGGATTTGACATCACCATAGATGCAAGATATGAGAAATTTAAATATTTTTCGATGAAGCTATAAGCCAAGTTAAAGACGGGGCCAAGCAAGCCGGGAAAGCTATTTACAGTATTTTGTAATGCTACTAAAACTGATACACTAAAGTTGAACTCTCTTCGATTGAAGAGCTACGCAACCAAAAACTAGATAAGGCCCCGTGAATCAAGTCGGGTTTGCCAAGAACTGCAGAACTTCTGACGCAATACACTTTGCGCGGTTATTCATGCAAAAGCATCGTGAGATGTTTCGCTCACTTCACATTGCATTTCTCGATCAGGAGAAGTCGTTTAACCGTATGCCACACGAAAGCATCTTTTATGCTCTACGGCAACATCTCTCTCTGCTCTACCACGATGCGAAAAATAAAGTGCAAAGTGTGACAAGCATAGAAAACCCGTTCTTTGTGATCGACGTGTCAACGAACGTCTCGAATATAAAATTCACACCAGTGTCGTCCGACCAGTGACTCTCTATGGTTCTGAGAGTTGGGCGACTATAAAAGACAATGGACGGCGCCTCACGGGTATGAAGAGGAACATGTTGCGTTGGACTAGTGGCGTGATACGTCTTGATCACATCCGAAATGAAGATATTCGCAGTCGATATGGGATTGCGGCGATCGTGGGAAAATTGCGAACGGGGCTTCTTCGATAGAATGGACATGCAATTCGCAACGACAAGACCTCACTTGATAACAATGGAATGAATATCGAAGTGAACCAAACACAATACGCTGCATAGTGAATTAAAAATCTCGCAACTCAATCCAGGTCAATTCTTTGACCGAGCAAGGTGGCTCAACCGATCACATGACCGCGGAAAATTTCTTATACATTTTGGCCAGTTTCTAGTGCTTTATTACATCCGCATATTCTTCATCTACTTCTCTGTTGGCTGATAAACATTTTATTGATTCCCTTGATTCAAATTCCTAGTTTCTTTATACCATACCTCCATTATTAGGATGCAGGTATGACACTTTTAATTATTGATTTTCGCATTTAGTGAATTACTGAAATTCCAAGGCGGGTTTGCAGTAGCTTTCAAACAGCAGCGTTCCAAAAAGAGCTACCAATCTGTCAATAACGTTTACACTGCAGGCCCTGCTCCCGGCATGATGAACTACTCTTAACCAGCCTCGGATTAAATTATCTGGCCTGCCCTGTGAAATAGTTTCGTCTTTAGTGTACTAAATTTTGGCTATTTAACAGCCTTGCTTAGAAAATTTTAGATAAATCAATAGGATGACCCCAGATCATATTTTTCTTCGGGAACGCATCAACTTATTCCCACTTGAGTAATCTATATAATATATATATATGAAGCAAGGCGCATTTACCATGCCTATGCACCATCGGTCCCTCAAAGAAATGCACTTCAACTCACTCTAAGTTTTGACGAGAAGCGTACTCCGTCATGCGTAGCATAGGCAGTAATGCATTCGTCGTCCTTTCTTAAAGTGTGACCAGTCCCATGACATATCTATCCGTTCCTGAATTGTATGCGGACTCAGCTTCTCGATTGAAAGGTTCTTAGGCCAGAGTGCACCATTAGCATGGCGGAAATTCCTCAACTTGAAGCGGATATTGGGATATGTGCATTTCCCCAGGTTAGACAAAAGAGCGAAAGCTAAACCTAGCTCCGTGCCACCAACTGCTAAAAACGCTACCAAGATAGACAAAATGATTGACTATTGACCTTCCTATTAACACAAATGCAGAGGTGCGATGAACAGTCATACTGAGAACCTTAATTTTGTTGGTATTAACCTTTAGTCCTACTCCACTTGCTCCCTTTCCAAAATCAGAGCCATTTGACCCAGGTCAATGACGCAATGAGACAGCAAACATCATTATCAGCACCATCAACGCAGTCTAGACATTTGGGTAAAGCAGCATGGCGAATGTCCCCATAATAAAAAGAATGCAGAATGAACCTTGTCGGTTTACTGTTTGCCTATCTATCCATCTGTTTGTCTATCCGTCTATCTGACTCACCTATTCTCCTTCTTCTTTTTCTTCAGTTTTTTTTCCGTTCACAAGCGGGGTCGGCTCGTCGTGATCGGTTTCGCCTTTTGGCTCTATTGAATGCCTGGTCTGGGTGCAATCTTCAGGCTTTTACCATCGAAGAAGCCACCCTCGTAACCTTTCCACGATCAGTGCAACCCCATAACGATCGGGAATATCCTCATTTCGGATGTGATCAAAACGTGCCACGCCACTAGTCCAACTTAACATCTTCGTCTCCATTACCGCATGACGTCGTTCATTGTCTTTTATAGTTGGCCAACACTCCGAACCATAAAGAGCGACAGGACGGACGACATTGCGGTAAATTTTATATTTAAGACGTTCGTTGATACAGCGATCATAAAGAACACCAGTTGTGGAAAGCCACTTCATCCAGGTTGCGTTAATGCGTGAAGCAATTTCATAACGCAGTTCTCCATTGGCTGATAGCGCTGACCCGAGGTATTTAAATCGCTCAGTTCTGGGCAGATCGCTGCCGCTCACAATGATTGTACCTGTTTCATGGAGATCGGTCGTCAAAAATTCAGTTTTGTTTAGATTCAATCTGAGACCATGTTGCATAAGGCAATCATTCCATTTTTGGACAAGTTGCTTGAAATAATTTTTGCTATTAGATGCTAGGAAAACGTCATCTGCATAAAGCAGTGTGTAGGGCGCTGGACGTTGGATATCCCGTGTGACGGTGTCCATAACAAGAACAAAGAGGAGTGGTGAGAGGGCGCTTCCTTGATGAATACCAACACAGACACGAAGCGGTTTTGATACACCCGCCATACTTCGAACTTTACTTTTCGGATCGTGATAGAGCAATTGAACCCAGCGCACGACTTCTTCTGGCACTAAGTGTTGTCGTAAAGCGTACCGGATGAGTTCGTGTGGCACACGGTCAAACGCTTTCTCTAGATCCAGAAATGCAATGTAAAGAGGACGATGCTTCTTGCGGTGTTTCTCCATGAGTAACCACGCAGCGTGTACTGCGTCAGTTTTTGACAAATCCGGCTTGATTCACGATTATTTCAACGATTTTGCGAATACGGTTGTTAAAGATGGGTTCAAAAATCTTCATGGTATGGGAAGGTAACCGGATCGAACGGTAATTTGAACATTCTTCTGGACTACCTTTCTTTTTCCATATTGGAACAGTGATCCTTTCATGCCAGTCAGATGGTGTTCTTCGTTCCTGAATAACCCGATTAAAGAATTCACTGAGCTACAGTGTTGGGTCCCATTTCTTCGCCTTCCAGAGCTTAGATGTGATGTCGTCAGGACCTGTGGCTTTTCCCGAGGATGAGCAAATTCTTCAGTTGAAATCTGTTCGAACTATCCATTGCTGCTCAACGGTTGGTAAGCAAAGTACCGTTCTTGTCATTAACGCATTCGATATCCTGTGTACGTTCATTACGGCTTTTGGCAAGTCGATACAGATCTCTCTCACAATCCTGAGTGTCCAGTTTAACGTAAAGATTTTTGTAATGGTTTGCTCGGGTGACAGCGACCGCTTTCTTTGCTTCCCGGTTGGCATTCTTATAAACTTGCCAAATAGCAGGCGTTTTATCGTCGAGAAATTTGTGGTAGAGGAGTTTCTTTTCACGGACCTTCATTTGAACAGTATCATTCCAAAGCGAAGTATATCGGTTGATGTACCGTTTACCCGGCTTGGTGACTCGAGGGTTGCAGAGGCCGCTTTCTCGACATCAGGTCGACCTGTCTGTGGTGCGTACGCGATGAAGAAGGGAATAGTGCGATCAGCTGATATAATGGTGAGCTTCGTCAGCCGATCATCAAATCGTTCGACTTCTTTAATGGCATCACGGAAACCCTCCGTGATGGCAATGCCAACACCATATTGAATGTGTGGGTTACTAAAATAGAGAAGTTTGTAGTCATTTTTACCGCGTTAGCGTTCAATGCCGCAGCTTTTGGTACCAGACCATCGGGTTTCTAGCAGAGCGCAGATATCAATGCGCCTTTTCCGAAGGGCTCTTGAGAGTTCCTCGGTCTTGCCAGTTAGAGTACCAACATTTGGCGTGCAGACACGTATTTGTTTTGTTCGTTTTGTTAGGACTAACTTGCTTACTTCCTAACGCCGTCCATGCGTCAAGAAGCCATGCCCATTTCTCGACAGGACCAGGGCCCGTTTTGCCGCGTCGACTGAGGTGGACGCCATAGCATTTCTCCGAGGTTTGTTTGTAACGACATTGTATGCATTTGCTTGGTCGGCCTGTCGCGGGACCTGCCACCAAGAGAGATCAGGTAGGATTAAGCATAGTGAAATAACTTCAACTATACTCTATTGATCCCTCTTCCTGATCTCAGCATTTTATTTTTGTTTTACTGAGGATGGTACAGAGTACGTTGCCTCAAGCCCTCCTCCTTTACCTACGGTTGGGACCAGCATACTATGTTAATAGCGTGGCGCAGTTCTATCTGGCTCACCTGTTTTCCCAGAAACGGTTATCCCTATGACGATGAAATCCGGGCACGGTTGTTGGAAGTCAACAGTCTATTTCAGCTTTCAAAAACTGTTCGCTCGAAACGTCAAACCATAAGGTCAAAGCTCTTACTGTACAAGAGAATGATCTTGCCAGTCCTCATGTATTCTTTGGAGACTTGGGTTCTTAGCAAGAAAAATTGCGAGCTCTTGGCCAGGTTCGAAAGAAAAATCCTCCGAAGAATTTTTTGCCCCCTACATGAGAATAGACAACTTCGTAACCTTATTAAGGCAGCCCTTGACTGGATACGGGTTGTTGCGCCGTTGATGATGATGTTTTGGATAAATATCATAGAAAATTTTTTTTAGTGCAAAGTAGAGGATTGAACCGTTGAAAAGGAATGGTAGTTGTTTCTTTTTAATTATAACAATCTAATCGGAAAAAAATGGCAAACACCAAATCTCACGATTTGCCCCGGTCTCCCTTATCCATTTTATAAAGATAGGGAAACACAAGTAAAACAAATTTGCATATTATCAATAAAACGCGTGCGGCCGAAATCCAGTATAGATAGTTATCTTTGTTTATCTTTCTTCTTAAATATCACTTTGATTTATTGATTTCATGTGAAAATAACAGCTATTTGCATTAGTATGCCACTTTTTCAACTTATTATGTAGTTTGTCAGTTAGTTGACTAGTTGATAAAAGTAACAAAGAAAACAAAATATATCCGACTTCAATGTATATATAACAATCAGATAAATTTAGAAACAAAAAAGTACCAACTCAATGCCGCTCAGCCGTAAATCAATTTATCTAATTATAAAACAATACAATTTTGAAAAGCTGGTAGCGAAGGAAAGCAGGCATGTGAACAAGGCTTGACCCACGAACAAAAAACCAGATCTTCTGTATTCACATATTGCAAAGTGCAGATGAAAACTAGCTCCAGCGACTTCTGGATTGTTATAAACTTCTAGACGCATCCTTCAAACTATGCATTGAATCCATAACAATTGCGAAAAAAATCTAATGCTAACTTGAGTCGTTCAACTTATTTTGCATAGTTTGAAAAATATCTCCGGACCAGCCTCTGCCTTTTCCATTTTCAGCCAATCACTCAATGGTTTTACTCGTTCCTCCTTTATCGGGTTTTTTATGTGAAAAGATTGAATTCTAAATAAATTTATAAGTTGCTTTGAGGAGATACTCGCTACACAAGCAAATAAAAATTAACTTTTCTACTAAAAGATATTTTATACTATCAAGTTGGGTATAGAAAACTTTGCCAAGAACAATCCAAATATATTAGAAATTAGTACATCTCTGGAACGATTAACATCAAAAGGAACCGGATCAAGGATCTATGGATGTGTTGATGCATAAATATTTTTCTAGGAGTGCCTTTTTTGCTAATGTCTGACGAATATGAATCTGACTAGCGTCATTGGAGCCAGTTTCCAAATTGGCATATTTGAAAGCAGTTCGAACTAGAAAAAAATGTGCACGGCATGGAGGCATGTCTCCTAATATATTCAATATGTAGATAAATCTGATTTGATATAATGCAAAACGGTTCTGTCTATGACTATATTTGGCAAATTAGCAATGCAATATATTTGTTTTTTGTCGCCTTATTGTTGGTATTGTTGCTACTATCACTATTGTTCTGGATGTGCACATGTATACATAATAAGAGACTCCTTGTTAGCAACTAATACCAAAAATAGATATCGCTTCATTAAATACTCAATCAAGGACAAGTAGTTAGAAAACAACTGAAATTATTATGTTGAAAGGAGTGGGAGCTGATGCCTAGACTAGCGGGCCTTGATATAATTCTGATCTCATGTACACATGTCCTGCAGACTGAAAACAAGTGAAAATCACATATGACATATATATGTAGCATATATACTCTTAACTGGTTAGATTTTTACCGGAAAATAAGTTTTATTAGTTGTTCCGATCTTTTGTTCTGTAATAAATTAAATTCAGAGTGGTGGAGCCCGGATATAAAACAACAAGACAGAAATCTTATCGGCTTTTTTACGGAAACTCGTTGATCGGGAGAGATACGGATGGCCTGTGTACCAATCTTCTGTTTTCCAGATTGCATAAAATTTTCAACATATACGAGGAACTTACATAGATCCTATGAGTTGAAACCTGATATTGCAAAAAAATTCAGGAGCGCTACATTTAGAGTTCAAATCCCACAGTTTTTTCCCGAAATCGGCTCTAAAGCCCGAAACACATGAAATGCATGCGCCAACCAATCATACGAACCGAATACTATACAATAAGACAACAAGATTTAGAATGAGAAGAAAAGATAAAGCTAAAAGTTACTAAAACTGAAAAATGAGTAACACTTACAGATCCACTACAGAACATTATGAAATCAAACTAAAAATTGTCAGGAGCGGAGGTACAACGACAATAATGGATATAAAAATTAAATTCAGATAAACGACCTTATTTCAAGATGAATAAAGCAACTTCGAAAATCATCTTTTCGTATTTTTCTTAGATTTTCAAGTCAGTGTTTTCTATTAAAAGTTCATTATATTAGAAAACAAATTCTAAATGACTTTAACTTGTCCCTATCATTTAAATTTTTCTAGAAGTACTATGTATATCTGACCTTTACCCCAAACTAATAATCCATTAGAAATTATGAAACGCGTTCCAAACAGAAATTGGCGAAGATGTGGTACTTGATTTACATCAATTTATATTATATACAAATTATAGATTATCATTATCATTCTTTCGAAATTGAATGTGTTTCCTCTGTACTACCATAACACGTCAAACTACACCCGCCACCGATCACAGACTCATCCTCTACTTTCTCTGCGGGTGTAAATTAGTTTACATTCAACCATAGCGCCTTTCTGTCAGTCTGCCTGGTCTCACTTACTTAACATGCGACCAAAAGCTCGACTTTCTTCACACCATTCTATCTAGTCTGCTTTCTTGGTCTTCCCTCAAGCATCTGTATTCTGATACCTTAAAAAGTTTCATATGAAACTCGCAGCAAGGAAAAATAAAAGTCTACCGGAAACCGTTGATCTCGCTAACTTAGACGAACTTCAGTATAATCAGTGATAGGTCAGCTCAGAAAGGAATCGGCTGACGACTTCAAACCTAGCTATTCTTCGCTCTTATCCAATTCACAGTCTACCGTGGTAACTATCCTTTATTATCGTGTGACATACTCTAAAATTATTTTTCCTCGATAAATAACTTCTTCTTTTTCTTTTCCCCGACTAGGAGCAGCCTGCCTTCCCCATATTCAAGAATAACCCTCCTTACCACTTCCATAATCGAATATTTTTATTTTATTTATTTTTATCAAAAACTAGTTTCTATAATAGGAGCCTCGAAATTTGTCACTTTCTTAGGCTGTGGAAAGAGGCTGTCATTATCATCGTTATCATATTCTCGGCGTGAATTGCTATCCCAATTCGCCCCACTCCCCACATTTTCAAATTTCCGGAATGTATGTGCCTACATCAACGACCGGTTGACCGCTGATTTTGGCGGCGTAAAAACAAAGCACGGCCCAGTTAAACGTCGGTCTACTACTACCAACCTGCAAGACTTTACTAACTTCTTGGTCAAGTATGTTAACAACCGCCAGGAAGTACACATTATTTGCGCAACTTTCTCTAAGACCTCTAACTGTCTTAATCATATGATACTTTTGCACAAACTTGCCTCTATTAACATCTCCCTGTCACTCAGTTCCAGTCTCTCTAATAGTTCCTGCAACATTTCTTTTTATTGTTGCATATCCTGTTAGCAGCGTCTCCGAGTATTCTTCCGTGATCTGTCCGTGGCAAATTCTTTAAAAAAACACACTTCCCCGTGTGTACCCACCTGCCTCCAATCTTTCAATCATAGTTACTTAAAACCACGCAGAACGTTTCTTAATATGCACACTCTTTTTAAACTCTCTACCGTGCCTGTTGACAACGCCTACCGACTCCGAATCCGTGCCATTGATCTAAGGCACTAAAGTCTGGTCTATTAGACTATTCATATTATAATTTTAAGTGTAGCCTAAATCATCATCATCATCAACGGCGCAACAACCGGTTTCCGGTTTAGGCCAACCTTAGTGAAAAACGGCACACCCCAAGGTTTTACGCCAAGGCCCACCATTCGATATCCCTAAAAACTGTATGGCGTCCTGACATACGCCATCGCTCCATCTTAGGCAGGGTCTGCCTCGTCTTCTTTCCCTACCATAGATATTTCCCTTATAGACTTTCCGGGCTGGATCATCCTCCTCCATACGGATTAAGTGACCCACCCACCGTAACCTATTGAGCCGGATTTTGTCCACAACCTGACAGTCATGGTATCGCTCATAGATATCGTCGTTATGTAGGCTACGGAATCATCCATCCTCATGTAGGGGGCCAAAAATTCTTCGGAGATTTTTCTCTCGAACGCGGCCAAGAGTTCGTAATTCTTCCTGCTAAGAACCCTAGTCTCCGAGGAATACTTGAGGACTGGCAAGATCATTATCTTGTACAATAAGAGCTTTGACCCTATGGTGAGATATTTCGAGCGGAACAGTTTTTGTAAGCTGAAATAGGCTCTGTTGACTGAAAACAACCGTGCCCGGATTTTATCATCGTAGCTCTTATCGGTTGTGATTTTCGACCCTAGATAGGAGAAATTATCACGTACATATACCCGGGATTTTACAACGCATCCTATTTTTCGGATCACAACACTCCATTTACTGGAACTTAAACGCAACCTGTTCTTCATTATCAACCAGGGAAATGACTTAAGGCACCCTAGATCCTATATAACCTATATCAACTGCATTATTAAATATTCCTTATTTTGGGCTGTTAGCCTGAGTTATTGAGATTTTGTGTAACACAAAACCAATTAACATTATTAACTGTTTATCTGTCTGTCTGTCCGTCCGTCTGTCTATCTGTCTGTCACACCTTATATCTCAGAAATGGTTATTGGTACGAAATACGACGACAGATGGGACCTGTGAACTTCCGTACATGGGGTTCGAAAAAGGTCAGTCACTTCAAGGACCCGCTCTCAGACTAAATATCTGAAAAGGAATATGGTGGTCCATGCACATAGTATCTGGGTACTCTTCTAAAGTTAATAATAGCATATTAACGTGTTTACTATAAGTCCATTTTCTAGAAATTGACTGGGAACCGCCTCCCCTAAGTTTGTCCTAGAATTATCAGCAGTAATATAGCCTAGACTAGAAGATATGTTACACAAATTTGGTGGAAATCGCACAATTACTAACAGAGTTATAACAGGTCAAAGTTGTCAATGTCATACTAAAGTGAATGATTTAACAAACGAACTGCATAAACATTACGAGCTAATCTTATACAAGAAATACACAAAACCTTTCATATCTGAAGGACTTAGCTTCCGGTTTCGTAACTTGTTATTTACTAGTAAACACAACTTAATTTTGGGCAGAAACTTCGCCCACAATTGAAGCAGCCCTGACACTGAATCCTTCAGTACCCCCCCCCCCCCCCCCGGGCTTCCGTCGAACAAAAAACAATACCTACCTGCAGTTTCAGGATAATGTGTAAAACAAAATTTCATTAAAATAGGTTTATTAGAAATTTTCAAAAGGCATTGTCACAGCCAGTGGGATTTTTACCCACTAAAATAACCCATTGATCTCTGCTGTTTTCTCCATAGAACCAGCGCAAAGACCTCGAAAGGTATTCATAGCACTAACTCTCCCTTAACTCAAATAATTCCATTCGCAACCGTACCTTTTCCACCTCTTCCATATCTCTCAACTTATGTAGAATCCACCATATGGTTAACTATATTTGAATTGTCTTGGCTCCCCGGTGCTATCGCTGCGGGCCAATTTAAGTCTATACGGGTATTCGGAATATGCGTCCAATTCTGTGAGAGATTGTGCGAAGTTGTAATTTATCTCTTAATCTGCCACCTTGATGCTGGGAATGAATCTATGGGTCCGCCGATTCTTTTCTGCCAGTTCTCATCGTCGTTGCCATTTGTTCAACGACTCCTGCGTCCCAATTAGAGGAGGAACCGAGCCCACCATAGATGTACGCCATCTAAATATTGTTCGGCATCATTTTAGTTATCACCACCATATACCACATCGTCTGAGGATATTCCTAAGCCACAGTCCTCCTGTAAACCGCCCTCAACTTTTGGACATTGCATGTTATACGCAGTGCAGTTCCCCAAACTAGAGCGATAGCTATAAGTGACCGAGGAGTACATCGCGCACCCCAATGATAGGCAGAGCCATGCTGATACGTGCCTGCAATGAATGCCATAAAAAGGGGATCCCCATGCCCCAAATACTACCATATCAACACCTGCTCAATAGTATACTCCTTTTTAGAAATTGAGTGAAAATCATCCGAAATCTCTTCGCATCTAAGGTAAGGTAGCGACGGTCCTCAGAATCTTCGTTTTCTCAAACTCGTTTGAAGAATCTAACGATATAACTTGGATATTCCGGGTCTAGACGAAATAAGATGTTGGAACTCTAGAGAGTACTCCTCTCCCTCTAGCCATACTTATGGCACTGTACTTTTGTACTCTGGAAAGTCAAGTGGTAGAAGACATGAATACGGAGTCGGGCTGTTTCATACGGTTACCACAAGGCGCCTTCTATTAATCTGAGAGCCGATTTCTGCAAGATTCCGGTGCAGGTTAAGGGGCATCATATTTGTACAGTACAAGGAACCAACGGAGACTTCCGATACAGTAGACAATGATGCTTTCTACGAGCAATTACATACATTACAAAGAAAACTTCTGAAAGGTAACATTATGATCGTGATGGGTGAGCTAAATACCAAGATGAATTCTCGCAACATCTTGCTCGGACATGTGATGGGAAAGCACGATCTTCGCGACGATAATGGTGGAAGGTTATGAAGTTCTCCTACTTCCACGGCTTTGCCATTGATGACACATTGTTCGAGCACAGATCTTACCATAAGGTCCACCTCTAGTTGCTCCGCGTTCATGACGACGAGCCGCTGAAGAGGTGGTAGAAATACTGAAGAGGTGATAGAAATACCACATAGTTCTTAACCGTGTCACATCCGGTTAAATTTCGGCTAATCACCGTAACATGCTGATACGGACTGTTCCTCCAAACAAAAAAGAAATCATTTCGCCCATCAATGCATTTAGGCGACGTAAAGATGCTGGGTTCGACAATCTCCGGGCAGAGTTATTTGTCGCTGCACCTACAGTTTCTGCAGACCTACTTCTTCTTCTTTCTGCTACTTTCACTTATACCGAAATGCTGGAAACCCGAGAACTCTCCCAGAGAGTTCGAGAAGGGGATGATCTTTAAAATTCCAAAGAAGGGCATCCGTTTTGAGTAGAGTGTTTCCTGCTGCCGCAAAAATAACAGCTAAAATAATGCTGGAACACATCAAAGTACACCTCAAAAGAATAATCGACAGAGAGCAGGACGGTTTTTGCTCCGGATCTTCCTACATTGACCACACCAACACCACGCTGATCATTTAGGCGCAGTGCGCGGAGTTTAAATTTTTGCTTCACCTATTGTTCATCGATTTCAAAAAATCTTTTGACACAGTGGCTAACGAATCTATCAGGCGTGCTCACGCTAGAGGGAAATTCCAGGGAAACTAATATCTATTGTCGGAGCAACAGATGATGGTGCAGAATGTCACGTTCTGCACGGAGGTCAAATCTCGGAGGCATTTGAGATTGAAAGCGGAGCCAATCAAGGTTACATATTGTCACCGATGTTATTTACTCTTATTATAGGTGACGTTCTTTATGCTGCCTTGTCTGGAGGGCGCGAAGGAGTTCAATGGACACTGACATCTTCCCTCAAAAACCTTGGCCAAACAGCTCTGGATTTGGAAAGGGCGGCAAGTAGAGTTGGACTGAAGATACACATCAACAAAACCAAGTTTATCAGTTTGACTGGTCATTGCACACTCCCTATCTACATTAGTGTGGAAATGCAGTTATCTGAACACCAATATCAATTTGAGACTGTTCTGTGCTAGTGTTATTATATAGGAGTTGCACATGTGAAGTGAGCCCCACTCTCACTCGAAAGTTCCAAGCTGTCGTGATGACCTGTCTACGACATATCAATGGAGTACCCTGACCTGACACTATCTCAAACGAAGAACTTGGTCGCCGCACAAACCTTTCACCCATAGGTGACGTGATCGAAAAGCGGAAGTGGCAGTGGATAAGTCGCAAATAAGAACATACAGTGGAACCCGCAGTCCCAAGATGGTCAACGAATGGGGCACTCCAGGTGCACTTCGCGTAGAACAGTAGAAGGGGAGCGCGGGCATCTCGGGAAATCCTGGGGGTGCTGAAACGCAGTTGTGCAAACCGCAAGCGACCGTGTGTAGGTCAGGTGAATGTGCTATACCCCACCAAGGGGCAAATGGCAACCATATAATGCATGGCACACAGTACTAGAAATTTTGAAGGAAATCTCTCTTTTCTTTATTGCAATCCATAATAATTTCACATATTAGAACCAAACTAAAGTGAATTGTCTGACATAATAAATCCATGCAGATACTTAACAAGTAGTGTAACCAAATCTATATATATAAAAGAAAGTGGTGTTAGTTACTCTATTTATAACTCAAGAACGGATGAACCGATTTGGCTGAAAATTGGTGGAGAGGTAGCTTAGAACCAGGAGACGGAAATAGGATACTTTTTATCCCGTTCGACCGCGCTTCCGTTAAGTCACTATAAAACGTGGTATAACAAAAACGCATCTGACATAGAATAACAAAACGCAAATGACAGTGGAATAACAAGCGCCAAACGTAATCGATAATATCATTAGTAATTTGTTTTCTCTTTGAATCATCCTTAACAATGCCGCGACCAAGACGATTGAATCTTTCCCGACAAAACCGTAATACAGGAAGGATACGAAACATTGCGAATTAAATGACTGAAGAAGCACAAGGAATTGCCCGTGAAGAGCGCCGCGTCGGTATGTCTCGACTTTTTTGCTTCTCAATCACAAGAGCAAAGCGAAGCAGCCCGTGAAGCGGCTCGGTTGGCAATGCGAAATCGTCAAGCGAATAACAGAGATGAAGAAGTAAATAATTTTCGACGCACACCTGAGCATTCATTGCTTTGTGGCGAAACACCTGAATCACGTCATTTTCTTGCAAACAGTCAAAAATACAATGGTTGTTTCCAAATGACCTCATTTGGAGCAGACATTATCGAAGAACGAGGATTTAATCCGACATTCAAGGTATTTATTTGTTTAATTTTGTACTTACATGCAATATAGTAGATGAATAACTTTATTTTGTGGATACAAGCGCAGATTCACCATCAAATTGGATCATTGCAACCTTTCGAAGATGCACAGCATAGGTTTTTACATGGGCAACATGGAAGAACAAGTTGATCGACGTCAAGAGATAAATGCAGCAATGAAAAGAGCAATTCTTCAAGATCTGCAGCAACTGCTTCATGAACATCATGCATTGGTCAGGCTGTTCAAGAGTGCTTTGGAACGCATGCCAAGTGATGACTACAAAGACTACACGCACGCACATTTAACGCTCCAACAATATATGAAGTTGTCATCCTGATTTTTGGTGAAAACTTGGAAACACGCGATATTGTGCTTACACCTCGCGATACTGGGCAACTGCAACAAATATCTGAAACACATCGTTCATATGATACGTTCCAGTACTCGCTGATGTTTTGGCAAGGAGAAGATGGACATTATTTTAATATCAAGATGATAAATCCATTAACTGGTGAGTATCAATATCATAGTTCAACATGACATACGTTTTACATTGTTTGGTTTTGATTTACAATAAAAGTCCAATTACACTTAGACAAATGACTGGCAACCGATTTAAAATCATTTATCTTCACCCCTTTTTAATTATGAAAAAATTATATATTTACAAAATACTAAATCTAAGGCTTTAATTTCAGGTGAAGAAACTACAAAAAAAGTTAGCTCGATGAATTATTACGCATATCGTTTGATGATTCGTCAAAATGCAGTATTGCGTCGACATCTACGTCAAAATAGAAACGGAGCGTTTAAATTTCATTAGGTTGAACCAAGCCAAACTGCGTTCTGATGCAATTGGTACTGAAGGAAATACAGCTAATATTGGTCGATTAACTATTCTTCCGGCGACGTACATGGTGGACGGCATATCCACGGAAATTGACGGCGGAGACCGTCACTGGCAACGATGGTTATCCACTGTATCGCCGTCGATCACCAGATGATAACTGTCGAACTATCACAACAAAAGTGAAAAGAATGAATTTCGTACTCGACAACAGTTGGATTGTTCCATATTCGCCACCTATTTCCAAAACATTTAAGACACATTGCAACGTTGAGTATTGCAATTTAGTAAAGTCCATAAAATATATTTGTAAATATGTCAAGAAAGACAGCGACATGGCGGTTTTAGGTATCGAATCCTCCAATACCAATGATGAAATTGCGTGCTATCAAGTTGGTCGTTATGTGAACTGCAATGAAGCGATTTGACGTATATTCGCATTCCTTATTCACGAACGTCATCCTACTGTTGTGCATTTGGCGGTGCACCTGGAGAATGGTAAACGAGTATATTTCACGGCTTCGAATGTTGTTCAACGTGCTGAAACACCTCCAACGACAACATTGACCAGTTTCTTTGAGATCTGCCAAAGCGATCCGTTTGCAGGAACTTTACTATACTCGGAGATGCCACGTTATTACACTTGGAATGCTTCATCGAAGGGAATACGGTTCCTGGTTATCCGGATGTGCGTTCTACTAATGCTCTTGGTCGTATCAAGAATGATGAATGCTTCTATTTGCGATTGTTTTGCTGGTAAATGTCCGTGGGCCAACGTAATTTGAGTCACTACGGACTGATAATGGTACAATATTTCCAACATATCGTGCTGCATGTGATGAACTCAATTTACTAGAAAACGATATCCGTTGAGATACGACAATCGTTGAAGTCATTATCTCTGCATCTCCAAGTCAGATACGCACATTATTTGCTATCATAATTTCGACATGCTTTCCATCGAACCCATCTAACATTTGGCATAAATACAAGGATAATATGTCAGAAGATATTTTACATCAAATTCGTGTCAGTTCCAGAAATCCCGATCTTGAGATGAATGAAGAGATACATAATCGGGTTTTACTCTTGATCGAAGACATGTGTTACCTTATGTCCGGTAGTTTATTAGTGGTGATATAAATGACGCATTTAATCGAGAATTGAAACGGGAACGTGACTATGATCACCAGGAATTAGATTTAGTAGTTCAAACGAATGTACCACTATTGAATCCCCAACAAAAGGAAGTTTATGATACATTAATGAAGGCAATTTATGATGGAAATGGTGGCTTATATTTCCTGGATGCCCCTGGTGGAACTGGTAAAACATTCCTGATGTCATTAGTTTTAGTCACTGTTCGTGCGAGATCCAACATTTCGCTTGCAGTTGCTTCTTCTGGAATAGCGGCCACATTGTTAGAAGGATGCCGTACGGCTCATTTAGTATTAAAATTGCCGTTAAATCTTCAAACTATTGAAGAAACAAAATATAATATTTCAAAAAACTCCGCAATAGTCAAAGTTTTATCAGCATCGAAAATCATCATCTGGGATGAATGCACAATGGCGCATAAACGTGCCTTAGAAACACTTAACCGAACATTGAAAGATCTACGCAATGACTCAAGATGTTTTGGAGGCGCAATGATTTTACTGTCTAGCGATTTCCGCCAACACTGCCAGTAATTCCAATATCAACGGCTGCCGGCGAAATAAACGCTTGCCTCAAATCATCGAATTTATGGCGCTATGTGAAGAAACTTCAGCTAACAACAAACATGAGAGTTGCATTGCTTAATGATACTGCTGAAGATTTCTCTGAGCAATTGCTTACTATCGGTAATGGTCGAGTACCGGTCGACGAATCAAGCGGATTGATGTCTTTTCCACTGAATTTCTGTTACTTTGTCTCATCGAAAGATGTACTCAACAAAGTATTCCCAAATATCATTACTAACTACAAAAATAATGAATGGTTGAGTGAACGAGCAATTTTAGCGGCTAAGAATAAGATGTAGATGACCTAAACTACGTATTTCAGAATGATATCATTGGAACAATGCATTTATTCAAATCAATTGACGGTGTAACAAACGAAGATGAAGCCACCAACTATGCAATTGAATTTTTAAAATCCTTGGATGTGCCTGGCTTACCACCGCATAATTTACGTCCTAAGCTTGGCTCGGTAGTAATTATACTTCGAAACATAAATCCACCAAAACTTTGCAACGGTACGCGTTTGATGGTAAGTAAATTGATGAACAATGTGATTTACGCGGTGATACTCAAAGGAAAATTCGAGGATCCCGATCATCCCAACCGATATGCCGTTTGAGTTTAAAAGACTTCAATTTCCGATCCGTTTTGCATTCGCCATGACCATTAACAAATCACAAGGACAATCCTTGAAAGTTTGTGGTCTGAGTCTGGAAAATCAATGTTTTTCACATGGTCAATTATATGTGGCATGTTCACGGGTCGGAAGGCCATCTGCGTTGTTTGTACAAGCGCCTGATAATAAAACAAAACATGTCGTGAATCAGCAGCTAAAATAGTCAAAGATAACGAAAACTTATCCAACTACTACAGCGTCCTAGACCAAGACACCGAACAAGATGTTGACATGACTAATAGTCAAAATGAGCAAGCAACAAGGCAAGACCCTCCTCGCCCCAAATACAAACCACCACCCATATACATCAGGGAACCAAGTAGCTCAAAGCTAGTAGCAGAACTCAAATCGTTAATTGGTGAAAACAATTTTTATCTTGTCGACTTGAAAAGAGGCAAGATAAGAGAAACAAAAGTCCAGGTATCAGATGAAGTAAAATACTGCCAGGTTGTCAGCTGGCTTGATGGCAAAGGAAGTCACTACTACACTTATCAATTAAAAAGTGCAAAAGGTCTTCGTGTTATCATTAAGGGAATAGACTCAGATGTCGACCAAAACGACATAATCAGTGACCTCAAAACGAAAGGTTTTGATGTAAAAACCGCCCATAATGTACTTAACAAATCCAAGATACCACAGCCCATGTTCAAAATTGAACTAACCCCCGAATCGAGCAAAATACCAAAAGGAAAGATACACCCAATATACCATGTCAAGTACATACTCCATCGAAAAGTGACAATTGATGAGCCTTATAAAAGAACAACAATGGTACAGTGCCAAAATTGTCAAGAATTTGGTCACACGAAATCCTATTGCAAACTATTGAACGTCTGCGTAGCGTGCGGAGTTCTACACCCAACAAAAGACTGCGAAAAGAAGAAGGATGACCCAACAACCAGAAAGTGTAGCAATTGCGGAGGAAACCATACCGCTAACTATCGTGGATGCCCAGTATACGTAGCCCTCAACAGAAACACGAATAACATTGGAAACAAAAGAAACCTGAAATACGACCTGCAAACTAACATCACCCACTTCCATCAAAACTCCGAGCATCGGCCTGGCGAGTATACTAGCTATGCGGACGCTGTGAGAAGCCAAAACCACACTCAAGACAATCAATCAGCGAAACAAAGTAACCAACAGCAGCCCCCCCTCATAAATAAAAATTTCCAAGGTAATATCATGCAAATCCTCTTATCACTAACAACCAATATTCAACAGCTAACCAGCACTATGAATCAAATGCAAGCAGCTCTCAACAAGCAGACAGAGATATTATCAAAGCTACTCGGTAAATAATGAGGAAAATAACAATAGCACACTGGAATGCATAAGTTAGAACTAGAAACGTTTCTTCACACAAATAGTATTGATATAATGTTGCTTTCAGAAACCCACCTCAATAGCAAAAATTTCTTTAAGATTTATGGTTATACATGTTATAGCAATAATCACCCCGAGGACAAACCTTACGGCGGTACAGCGATTCTGATCAGAAATCGGATAAAACACTTTCCATTGCCTACTACCCAACTCAGTAATATCCACCACACGGTTATTAGCATGCAAGATAGTTACTATACACTTAATATTGCAGCAATTTACTGCCCCCCCCCCCAAGCAAACGATAAGCTCCGCACAATTAGACGATTTCTTTAGAGCCCTGGGACCGCGATTCCTCACGGCAGGCGATTTCAACGCAAAGTCTCCTCATTGGGGTTCTCGACTGACCACCCCGAAGGGAAAGCAACTCCTAAAGTCCATATATAACAATAATCTTCACTGCATTTCTGGTGGCTCACCAACCTACTGGCCAACAGACAGGTCTAAAATTCCCGATCTAATCGATTTCGGAGTTGTAAAAAACGTCAGCCCAAGGCTTATTAGCGCAGTAACTACTAGTGAACTCTCATCTGACCACCTACCCACGATTATTACTGTTAACTCTGAGCCAACGCTTATAAATAACGAAATCAGACTGACTAACGCAAGGACAAACTGGATTGCATACACGAAATACTTTGAAAAAAACTTTTGCCCTCACATTAGACTGAAAACACAAGAAGACATAGACAACGCATTGAACTACCTAACAGACACCATCACCGAAAGCGCAAATATTGCAACACCTACAATCACTACCAATGATGACAGAATTACATGTCACTACAACAAAGAAATTCTTGACCTACTAAGAATTAAAAGACAGGCAAAAGCTGCATGGCAGAAAACACGTTCTCCATCAGCTAAAGCAGCTTTCAATAAAGCTTCATGGAACCTAAAAAAAGAGCTTTATATAGACAGAAACAACAAAATACAGGACTTTATCAGTGGCCTTTCCAACGAAGCCGATACCAATTATTCAATCTGGAAAGCAACAAAGAAAATTAAAAAACCAGTAGAAACGGAAACACCTATAAAAGACACTACAGGAAACTGGGTAATGAATAACGAAGCAAAAGCCGAAACATTTGCTAAGCACTTAGCCGAAGTTTTCAGCCAAGAGGACACGGATCTTGAACCAAACATAGACTCACCGACCATACATGAGGGAAGGCCCTTGAAATTCTCACTCCCCCAGCTACGTAGCAAACTTTCCGAAATAAACCCCAATAAAGCCCCAGGACATGATCGTATCACTGGAAAGATGCTCAACAAATTTCCTATAATGGGATTAGTAGCCATCTTACACATCTTCAACGCAATTCTACGCTTAAACTATTACCCAAACAGTTGGAAGCATGCTAGGGTCATAATGATCCCAAAGCCCGGCAAGGACCCATCTATAGTCTCATCCTACAGGCCGATAAGCCTGCTGCCAGTTCTATCCAAACTCTTTGAAAGACTTTTGTTAGATAAGCTTCTACCCTCCCTAGAAGAAAATGGAATAATACCCGACCATCAATTTGGGTTCAGAAGCGGTCATAGTACCATTGAACAAATTCACAAAATCACTAATTATATCAAACTGGCCCTTGAAGAGAAAAAATATTGCATAGGACTCTTCCTCGACATTTCCGAAGCATTTGATAAGGGTTCGAGAGAAGAATCCTCCGAAGAATTTTTGGCCCCCTACATGAGGATGGACGATTCCGTAGCCTACACAATGACGAAATCTATGAGCGATACCATGACCGTCCGGTTGTGGATAAAATCCGGCTCAATAGGTTACGGTGGGCGGGTCACTTAATCCGTATGGATGAAGATGATCCCACCCGGAAAGTCTATAAGGGCAATATCTATGGTAGGAAAAGAAGACGAGGCAGACCCTGCCTAAGATGGAGCGATGGCGTGGGCCAGGACGCCAGACAGCTTTTAGGGATATCGAATTGGTGGACCTCGGCGCGAAACCGGGATGTCTGGAGTTCCTTATTAAGGCAGGCCTAGACCGGATACCGGTTGTTGCGCCGTTGATGATGATGATGATGATTTGATAAGGTCTGGCATCAGGGCCTCTTCCTCAAAATAGCCAGGTACCTCCCCACGAAATTTCACAAAATCCTCTTCAGTTACCTTCAAGGACGGACCTTCAAGGTCAAATACAAAGAGGCTCTAAGCAGAAAATATCAGATAAAAGCTGGGGTGCCCCAAGGTAGCGTCCTTGGCCCAATTCTCTACTTACTATACACTTTTGAACTTCCAACATGTGCAAAAATATTAACAGCCACATTCGCAGACGACACTGCAATACTCTTTTCCCATATAAATCTAAACTGCCTCAAGGGTACTACAAGAACTAACAAACAAAATCCTAGATTGGGCGGATAAATGGAAAATAAAAATAAACCAAGCAAAAACCCAACAGATTACCTTTACCCTGAGGAAAAGAACATGCAAACCAATTGTCATAAATAACAAACCAATCCAACAAACGAAAGTAATCAAGTATCTCGGTATGCACCTTGACAGGCGACTTACATGGAAGACGCACATTAACAAAAAACGAGAACAAATAAACATACAATTTAGGAAACTATACTGGCTACTAAACAAAAAATCAAAGTTGAACACAACAACAAAAATTTTGATTTACAAGACGGTACTAAAACCAATATGGACATATGGACTGCAACTATGGGCCTCTGCAAAAAAATCCAACTTAGCGATTATTCAAAGAACTCAAACAAAAATTATTCGCGCAATACTTGGTGCACCAAATTACGTAAATAATAAAATCATACAACGTGACACAAATATCGCAACGATTGAGGCCGAGGCCATGAAAGTTAGCAGTAAATACCTTAATAAACTACAGACCCATCGTAATGTAACTGCAAGAACTATACTTAAAAGCAAACCGTATATAAGACTAAACAGAACAGACCCGCTTCAATTAGCATAACAACAGACCACAAAGAACATGGGTGGCGGCCAAACCAAACAAGTCGACAATACCGGCGAGGTGATAAATTCAGTAATAGTTAACCCGGTAGACGTCCAGTCAAAACAAATTGAACTTATCTTAATCATATTAACATCGCTTGTCGGCATTTCCTTTGGATATCAGATCTATAAGGACTATCGCAGGAGCCTGAAAAAGAGATACATATCCAACATATCCAACATAATCAGCTCGGGCAGTGCTAAATCTCCACAGATATAACCCTGAATCTTGAGAAATGATGCTTTGAGGCCATTTTTAAATTTTTTTTTAATCAAAAAGCTCACAGATGCACTGGCACTGTTAGTGCTTAAATCCTAGGTTAAGAATTGTAACAAAGTAAGCTAGAGGTCTAAGTAATGATCTAATTCTTGCTGTAATTAATTAAAATGTAGAATAAAAAAAAAAAAAAAAACATGTCGTGAATCACAAGGTGCTTAACTAAAGAGTGCAATCTATGCACCAAAATACGTGAATAATAAAGAATCATTAAAATACTTAATTTTTTATATTTATATAATATTTTTCCTAATAAAAAAAAAATGAATTGAATAAAATCCAATGTCTGCTTATTTATTGCCTCTAAGGCGGAACAGAGTTCGCCTGGTCAGCTAGTATTCATATATAAAGAATATACCAAAAACTTTATACCTAAAGCGAAAACCTTCCAGTTTCTGAATTTTTCTCATACGTCACGTAACGCTAGTTGATTCTTTTTAATTTAATGCATTCACACCATAAGAGGGATCTATGCACTTTTCCTCGATTTAGTATGGTCCCCCACCACATCTTTGAATTCTTTATCTTCAAATTCCTTCAAGTTCCAAGCAATCTGAAGAGAATACAACTGAACTAAAATAATCTGAAATCGACAATTTGCCACACTATTAGCAAAAATTAAGATTATTCGGACCGAACGTGCATAACCGTAAGTGGAGATTCAGATACTTGCGTTTTCAAGTAAATAATACATACATGTAACTTCGGATGCGTTTCAAATGCTTGTAAATGAATTGAGTGGTGAGCGAAAATCGGAATGAATCTACACTTGACTCGATGGTCGTGAAGGTGCGAGACAGCGGCTTTGGTTTTTCTCAACATGAAATTTGGATCCAAAAATTAATAATCTTCTATCAACTACATAGAATTGTTGTTTCAATACTGAAAGTGTCCTGCAGCGTCCCAGCAATTATCACTTGAGAAGTTTCGCACAACCAAGTACTCGATTTTACACCAATTAACCATTAACCATTAATTATCCTATTCATACCAGCAATTGGACCTTAACTGAATTTATGAAATTTAATTGAAATTCATTAAATTAATCATTAATTACGATTACGTAATTACGTACAAAAATTGTAAAGCTAGTAGGGAAGGAATACCATCTTAAACCGACGTTTGACAAATAAATATAAGATGCAGTACTCGTTGTAGAGTTTATATATATCACATATTTGGATTCTTTTTACACTTTTCAATTTACATGATCTCCACTGAATGAAACTTCAAAATCAACACAAAAGGTCAGATACCACTCAAAAACGGCTTCACCAGTTCTTATTGACGTTGTACTCTTCCGGCACTGAACTAACTCAAAATTGGTTAAACTGGATAAAAGTATGGAATATTATATGTTGAAATTAGAGCAGAAGGTTGACTACACTTGATGATAATTTAGGAAGACTCGTGACGTAGAACCACTTTATGCAGATTATATCCGCGAAAGTGGAATGACAAATCAAATGCGCAGGTTTCAGTTAAAAAAAAAAACAAATTAATTTAAATAAGTTAAAATTCAGATCACTGGCAAGGAGCGAAATAATTTAATGGGAGCATTCAATCTTCAGTTAAATGTACTCACAAAAAATATTATAGAACCGGTTGGTGGGCTTGGATGAATTCAAAAACCTCCTGCGGTTTATCTGGATATTCCTTCGAAATGAATGGATAACATTTCAGGTCGCCCAACTCAATGACATTGAATTCTTAATATCATATAGTGAATAAAGGTTGACATTTTATGAACATTTGATTCTTCTGGATTTTTACTTTTATTTTTATTTTTTTCTTCTTTTCAATTATTAACCAGAAATGTTATTTTTTTTATTTATTTAAATTTTTTTATTTTAGTGTTTTTTATTATTAAAAAAAAATGTACCCAATAAAATCAGTACCTAAAAGTCAATCAATATTATTGACGAAAGGTTGAAAATAATGCCATTACTTTCCAATACGCTTATTATCATTGGAAAAGATCTTGAAACCACATATAAATCCAAGATTACTTGTAAACACATAAATACGAAATTTGTAAGATCTTTCTCGCAGAGTTAACGAGTTAAGACCATTTACCTCAATTTCAATTTTTATAGCTTATCTAAATGGGAAGATTCGATATCTGATATCTCCAAAAAGAGAATTCACAGGAGCTTTTCTTTCCCTTCTGCATTTAGGAATCTCCTGTAATTTTTAACAGAACTACATCTTATGTTGTTGCTCATGGTTTTACTTCCAGTCTCCAAAAAGCTTAATAAGCCTCCACATTGGTATCCAAAAGGCAAAATTTTGCATATTTTCAGGATGGTACTGTTGAATCTTTTTCATTTTTAGATATAATTAACTGAATTTTACTGAATGATGATGAATTTATGAAAAATGAATAAAAACTAATTAACAAATTTCAATTATTTTCAAGTGAAGATAATATAGATAGTTACTTTTGAACGTCCATATGAGGCATTGCATGGTAACTGACCGTTACACAGCACAGTTGCTATCGACTTCTGACAATGGCTTTTATTTTTCACAGAGCTGTTCGCGACCAAAGAGACCTTCCTTTTTGCAAACTGGATGAGTGAATCCCGCTGGATGTTAAAGCCAATTATCGCTTACTCTCGATTTGCAATCTATTCACCACCACTTTCATCGCCAGTTTCACCACCGAATAAACATATCCATCACTATTTGAACCGGAGACACAAGTACTTGAAAACCACGGAGTACCCGGATGCGGAATTAGCCAATAGCTTGCAATAGCGAGTCACAGACTAGCTTTGGTGAGAAATCGGATCTTTTAAGTCACAATGTCGCTCACTTTCCAAGTGCTCCCCACGAAGAATAGTGTTGGGAGCTCATTAATACAAAACAGCTTCAACTTGAGAAAGTGTTGGGCCAACTGTATTTATTGAATTCCAGCTGAGTATCGGAGATGAATTTAATGTTCATATTTAGAACTGATCTGATATCGATTATATTATCGAGAAGGTTCTTCATACCTTTGGTAATTATTTCCTTATCCTACCATAGGTAGAGACATCATGATAGGCAATGGCGCGCATCTTTCAACTTTGTGCCCAGGATTCGAATCTTGATCGCCTAATAGATATTTATATTTGCATATTTGTCGTAGCCTTATCGCTTCCACACGATTACGATTGCTAATAAAGGCGCAGGAATACAGCTTACAAAAAAAAATGAAATGTTAGAGAAATAATAATAAAAAGAAAGAAGCGCCTCTGTGCATTCACTTTGCTTCACAAAGCGGTGAATAGGAGACATAAATGTAAAATATAACAAGTCATCACTTTCCATCCCTCCCACTCCCCACCTTTTTAACAAATCTCAAAACTAAAACCGGCTTCGAAAAGTACTAATTAAGATCTTTCATTTGATACCCCACATGACTACATTTGTTGAAAAAAAATGTTACACCCCTTTTACATTTATGGGGACCCCCGCCCCCTAAATCTCAACGTAGGAGGATATCGATCACTGCATGTCTGGGAGTCCACAAGTCCCACATTCTCACCAAATTTCGTGTCAATCGGTGTAGCCGTTTCTGAGAAAAGTGCCTGTGACAGACAGGCAGACAGACAGACAGACAGACATTGAACCGATTTTAATAAGATTTTGTTTTGCAAACAAAACCTTAAAAAGAGTGTATCTGCCAATATTCCTGACCTCCGTACCAATGTTTAGAATTCATTCAAAAGCCAGCAGATAACACGATATGCGTCCAAGACGAAATGGCTTTTAGTTACTGCCCCTATTCGTGGTTATTATTGATAAAATAAAGAAAAGTATGATAATAGAGAAATTTCTCATTGGATCTTTGAAGACCTGAAAAACTGGAAATTGGAATAAATTCAAATAAATTGGTTAGGATAAATGAGGGATCCTAAAATTCAAATAGGCTCAGAAGTCAAGTCGGGAAAACGGAAACCGAAAGCTTCAGGTTTTGTGTTTTTCCACTTTCCACTTTCCCGTGATTCTGATATTCAGTCTTGTATTTACTCAGAAGTGAGTGCATTGGCTTGTGATAACTTTGTTAGTAATAGTGCGATTTCCACTAAACTTGGTAAGATCATGCTTTATGTCATAGGCTACATTGCTGTTGTACAGGCAAATACTAAAAATTATAGTAATATACCATATTAACTCTTTATAAACAGATATCGGTATGGAGAGTATTTCACGGGGTCCGAGAAAGAAATGACTACTTTCCCCTTTACCTTACCTTTCCATCAAATGTCAAAACTACCAGCTCCGAAGAGTACTAACCGAGACCTTTGATTTGAACTATGTAACTCACTGTATGCGTGAGTGTTAAAAGTTCCCATCTTCCAAAATTTCATGACAATCGCGACAACCGCTTCCGAGAAATATGCGTGTGACTGATCGACCGACAGACAGACAAATAGACAAAGAGAAAGATGCACAGATAGACAGACAGACAGCGACCAGTTTCCTGGAGAAGGGCCACGGCATCATATATTGTAGAGGCCATCCAGTAAACCATATCCTCGGACTAGGTTTATTAGTCAGTCACAAAAAGAAACCTAATGTAATCGGCTTTGAAAATATAAGGGAAAGGCTATGCACATGTAAGGAAAATTTAGAAATATATGCCTTATTAACGTTCACGTCCTACAGAGAAGACTGCAAAGTCGGGGAAGGATGCCTTTTGCGGGGCAGTTGAGCGGACCCTCGAAGTCTGTCCCAAAAATGATATCAAAGCCATACTTGCGGATTTCAACAGTCAAGCAGCGATGGAGCCCGTAGCTGTTTCAGCGTTCTCCTAAACGGCCTCTTCCAGTGAACTACCCTGCTCGGCGTTGGCCAAGCTCGCGCACTAGCTCCTGGATGTTTTACTAGAGGACCGTGGTTGCTCTCGTTCCGGGTTGCCGAAACCTAACTTCGGAACGATGGGGTTATCAAACACCACTGAAACAGAAAACACTAAAGGGGTTAGAAAGAATACTTACTTGATTTGTATGGCTTAAGTAAATGAGAACACTCGCGACTCCACTTCAACATACCTTTATTTTCTAATCACAATATTCTATTTCACTCTTATTAATAATTTTTACTTAATTAATAATTAATTAATTAAAAGCGATTTTAAAGTAATTCCCGCGCGTAAAGTGTTCTCGGATAGAACCCTTTAGCTCTGTTCAGAGGCTTGTTCACAACTCAAAATTAAAAGTAACGTTATTCTTAAAATCACCTATGTTTGACCCTTCCGTGTTTACACATTGCTTTGAAAGTGTTCTTGTACACAACACAAGAACACTTGTTTGTTATTATAATTTTGGTTGTCGGCGACAAATCGATACCGCTGTTGCGCTGCGAACTGCTGACACGGAAGAAAGTCATGTCGAGGCCAAATATACCATTTGGTATGTAACATGCTGATGCAAAGGCGGAAAAGAATCTCGTGATGTCCAAACAGGCCATTTGCATAGCATGTGATGTAACGACGGAAGAGGTTAAATGCGCAGGCAGACTGGGTTTCATTGGGCTAGCTCCAAAGATGCGGCTGCTGGAGAAAATCCGGTGAAATCGCTTGAACATCCTCCCGCGCAAAGAAAGTCCAATTGCCTGGACCTGGACTGTTATCTATTGGCAAACGGTCCCAAGTTTCTGAATATGGAAACTCTCGTATTGGTGTCACTCGTTGCCAGCTTGCATTCTAAGGGTGTAAGGCCATCCTTCTACCTCTAACGATCGAAATGATGGCGCCCAAAACGGAAACCCCTAAGTAGTGCGTAGCGCCTTAATAACCCCTTCCATCAATAGCCAGTCCCCTGGTAGATCTCCGATTGATGCAGAATTGTCTTCCGGGTGTTGATGTGTTGTTTTTTTCCGATGAAGTCGATTGTCTTGTTAGTATTATACATATCAAAGCTTATGCCTAATTTTCTTTTTGCGGAAGGGTCCACAATTTTGTTTGTTCTTAAATGTATCGTTCTTATTTTCTTCATTGTGTTCATTATTCTTTTATAATCGAATCTGCTCTTTAAAAATTATAATAAAAAGGCTATTTAACCCTAGGATTTTGTTACAAGAGGATGAAAAATGAAGAATGTAATAATTACACAAATATAAATACTTGGGGTCGTTTTTTATAAACGCCTGGAAAACTTGAATCGTTTATTTGGATGCTATTTTGCTTGTATATGATGTAGTTATCATTATGTTCATATGCATTTTGTGTTTATAGTTAATTCTAGTGTTGATTTAGAAAATATTCATACTTCACAAGATCACCACATTTCGTTTTTTGCTTACTATTTCTGCAATATTTTTACTCTCAGTTAATTGTTCTCAGATTACTTATATTTCGTTTTTTTTTTTCATTGTGCACTTAAGTGTGCTACCTATTGGTAGTAATTAAACTACACGCGTAGTAATCAAAATTACTCGAAAGCGATTCAATGCCTAGGGAATACCTCATCAGCTCAGTTTCACGATGACGTACCACGGTAAAGAAATGTGATCCATCAAGCGTTGACTTTGCACATTTGAAATCAGAGCGCCGGCTGCCCCAGACATTGAATCACTTTTGCACGCGTCTGCATTCATTTTTGCTTGCACTCATGCTACCAAAACAACACATATCCAGCGACTGTCACCCAACATAACAAAAAACAAAAAAACAATCAAAACAAATCTGATACCTTGACACCATGCTACTGTTCTTGACCGTGACTTTTTTGCCGCCGGTCTGTTGTTAATTTGTATTAGTCACTTATTTACAATCCATTCATACACAAGAATTTTACGTAGGTTAGTGATTATTATTTAATTTCATTTATTTATATTACAGTTTCGGATCCAACTACGGGTTTGTTTTTTTTACATGGGAATGTATACACAGGAATTCTAGACTGAGGAATTTGCGGGTGACATGATACCTATAGGGTTTGTCGATTCTTGACCCCATCTCCCGTGCTGCCGATCCGCTGTTGCTAGATGGCTTATAAAGGTAGGGTGATCGTCATCCCCCTTTCGCTTCTTTCTGGCTAACCGTACCCAAATTCCTACGATAACGGCCCCTACTAATAACCCTGCCAAAGTACTACCGTGGGGAATGTATTGTTTGAACACATTATCGTCATTAATTACTCCATCGAGTTCTCTCTTTAATGTGGCTATAAGGTGCTTGTTGTCCCGGACGTGACTGATCTCGGTTGATGGAAGATTAAACCGAGGAGTGACTGTTTCATACACCTTTGTCCAGTTTACTGTGATGGCTCGTGGAATCTCTTTTATCTGGAAGGGGACCTCGCCCATGGTACAATAGTCGAGCTCTACTAGAGAAACAGGAAACCGAATTTCTAACTGAGTGTCATCACACGTGATTGGTATTTTATCAACTTGCCCTTTGAATATCACTCCAACATGGGGGCTAATGCGACCGATGTAGGTCTCATTGCTCCACCGCGTGGTCGAACACCAATCCTTTAATTGTTGGCCTCCCCGTATAATTTCCTTAATACATGATGGTCCAGAACGTAACAATTTTGTCTCATATAGGCGAGGGAGAATCTCTGTAGACTCTTCCTCGAAGAAAAACTTGTCCGCATTGGGCCCAACGAATAGGATGCGGAATGGTATCGTTGTCCCCAAGTCCCAAGTGTTATTTTTAGAATCTGGAGGGGTGATAACTGCTACCTGTCTAAATTCCTCTTTATACGCAAGAGGAATTGTATATTCGATCGTAACGAGATCATTCTGAAGCCATGCAGACACTGGATTAACCTCGAACACTCTTTCTGGCTCATCTTGTTTCGGCAGGACTACCCCAGGGACCTCCCTATTAACCTGGCTTATAAAAGCAGCCAGTTCCTTGGTAGGTCGAATGTTTCGTAATTGCTCATGTTTGGCAACGATTTCGCTAATTAATGTTTTAATTCCTAGGGAGAACTCCGACAGCTCCTGCCTTAACATTTCTTTCCCCTGCTGCTCCATTAGCTGATTTATCTGGTTCTCCACCTGATGGTATTCTAGATCCGTGATGTTTAACGTTAACGCTGCGATTTTTGTCTGTTGATGTCTAAGAGCTTTCACTTCCTCGCGAATAGCTATGTCTCGATAACTAAGGTAAGCTACTGTCCCCGCCGCTAAGAGACCTGGGATATACTTAGCCCCTGTTTTCAATAAACTACTTGATATAATGGGGACTATACCAAAGGCCCGCCTAACTCGGTTGACCTTATAGGAAGCGGTCAACTGTCGATTAACATCAGCGACTTGGAGTTCGCTTGCAAGTTTCAGCTCGTTGCAATGTTCTTGGACTTCCTCCACCATCTGCCGCTCACATATCCTATGGAACTTTTCCAACTGTTGCGACATTGTGTCGAGATCACGCGTGAGGTTTACTGAGGTTGCAATAGTATATTTTAGGTCAAATGCCTTTACCTGCACTAATCCCAATTCCAAAATTCTGGTTTCCAAGACCGGGTCCACTGCCCAGGACACCACTGTGGCGGGCATTAGGCATATACACAGCAGAGTAGCCACTTGTGCTAGAGACCACGGCTTCCATCCTTTTCCGCTTCGCGTTCGGGAGGGAATGTTAGGTGGAGCCTTGTCCGGTTCTAACGCATTATCATCTGCTTCCTGCGCTTGAGAGGGCTCAGCTTCCTCTTCTGGAAGAAGGGGAACGAGCTGATGCACAGCACGATGTATATTGTCCCTACCAGCAGTTTTTAATTTTACTTGACGGATGGTGCCCTGTAGATCTGGAAAAACTTCTAACACTCGCCCGGTCTTCCAATCTAATGGCCTGTGACCACTTTCTTTGATTAGCACAAGTTCACCTGGCCTCAGTTGCCTACCGGGGGCCTTCCATTTATACCGCTTCTGTAGATACCCCAAATAGTCAGTCTCGAATTTGACCCAGAAATGCTTCTGCAGTTCCTGGATCTGAAGCCATTTTTTGGTTGCTGGGAGACTTTCATTTAGACCTTCCCCAGCCGGAGGTGACAATAGGCTTCTTTGAATGATGAAATGTGCAGGAGTTAGTACCTGTAGGTCATGGCTATTATCAGCCAGCGGATACAATGGTCGGCTGTTTAATATTGCTTCCCATGTGCAGACGGCAGTTTGAAAGTTTTCATATGTCAGGTTGGAAATTGAAGGCATCCGCTTTATGTAGCGTTTTAGACTCCCCACTGCTGCCTCAAATAGCCCTCCGTAGTGGCTGGCTCTTGGGGGATTATGATGCCATACGATCTGACGCTGAGCCAACCTCTCCTCGCATTCACTGGTCCACTTTCCCCAGGCTTCCCTGAGCACTTTGGAAGCCCCTACTAAGTTTGTGCCGTTGTCGGAGCGAACCATTTTCGGCTGGCCTCGCCGGCTTACGAACCTTTGAAACGCAGCCAAAAATGCATTGGTGGTAAGATCCGTACAGAGCTTTAAATGTATCGCTTTAGTAGACATACATACGAAGACCACTATGTAGACCTTCATAGATTTTGTGATCCGTAAATTTGATGCTTTTATTTGAAATGGTCCGCACAGATCGGTTCCCACATTTTCAAAAACAGCGGATGACCTGATTCGCTCGGGAGGAAGGTCTGCCATTTTCGGGATTATAGTGCCTCCTCGCATTCGAACGCACCTAACGCATCCCCTAATCCACTTCTTCACCCTCTGCTGCAACGCTGGAATGTAATATCTTTCTCGGATGATAGCCATTGTGAGTCCTGTTCCACAATGTTGGTGAAACTTATGAACATGTTGAATTATGAGGTCAGCTAGGTGACACTTCCCGAGAATTATAGGGTGTTTCTGCTCAAACGGGATGAGCGCCTGCTCTAATCTTCCTCCCACTCGGAGAACCCCAGATACCTGATCGACAAAGGGGTTTAGCGTGGACAGCCAATGGTTTTTCTCGATATTCAATCCCTTCTGAATTCTGAAAATTTGCCTCCCGAAGAGTAGTTTTTGTTGATACCTGACGACTGCCCACTCCGTTAGCGGAAGTTTGCCTTTCCCTAGAGTTTTTGTGATTTTCCGGATGACCTCTTGAGCTTCTTTTATACTGGACGCCCCGTACAACAGATCATCCATATAGAACGCGTTCTTGATGATCCAGTTGACCTCCTCATCAGGAGCATTGTCGTCCGCCACCTGGTGAAGCGTTCGAATTGCTTGCCAGGGTGCACAGTCTAACCCGTAGGTCACCGTTTTCAAGTAAAACTCTCTTATCGGTTCTTGAGGCTTCGCCCGCCAGAGAATCCTAAGCTTGATCTGATCCTCCGGTCTCAAAAGTATCTGCCGATACATCTTAGTAATGTCACTAGAGTATTCATACGCAAACCTGCGTATTCTAGTGACAATGTCGGAAATATGGTTTTGCAACTTTGGACCGGGATGGATCATCTCGTTAAGGCTCACACCATTTGATGTTGGACTGGAAGCATTGAAGACATTCCGCAATTTCGTCGACGTGGCCTCTTGGCGAACCACGCTTAAATACGGGATATAATATACTTCGCCGCTAGTGTCAGATTGATGATCCTTTGGAACTTCAGCCATGTGGTCCAAATTAAAATATTCTTCCATAAACTCATCCGATTTGAGCTTGTGGTCTTTGTTTTTCAACCACCTTTTCTCCTGACCGAGATAGTGCTGCACAGCCTTGTGGTACGAGTTTCCTAGTTTAATATTATCTTGTCGCCACGGGGTCGGTACCACGTATCGGCCATCGTTCTCTCGGTAATGACCCTTTACGAATAGGTCCTCACAAATTTCGTCATCTATGCGACTAGATTCATCTCTACTTAGGGGCATATCCCAAAAAGCCCTTAAGTCCTGTTCCCATTCCTTGATAGTGACATGTGTTGAGGTGAACTTCGATACCGAGGATTCCGCCGGACCAGACACAATCCATCCCAATTTCGTGTTCTGGAGCAGGAAACTATCTACGGTTTCTACTCCATTCACGAAAAGTTGTGGAAGGATACTAGACCCTAATAAAACTGGAACGTGAGATGCATGTTCCATTACGGGATCCGCCAACTTCTTCCCTTGAAACAATGCCTTTACTTGCGGCGGTACTTGTGGAAGGGAACCTTTAGTTACCCGTCTGACTACTAACGCTTTAGTGCTGACCTCGGAACCATCGTCCAATTTAAGGGTGAGACACACAACCGCTGACACTTTCCCTGCTGACACACCACCTACCCCTGAAATTTCGATGTTGGTCTTTTTCTTTTTTAACCGAAGTTTCTGTACTAGATCTTCGGTTATATAGCTGCTCTGACTACCTTGATCGATCAAACACCGAACTGGAACGGCATGTCCTTCTCTTGCCTCTAGCTTAACGACAGCTGTTGGAAGAACGGTTCCGGACCATGACAATGCTGTCGAATTTTTGGCATGATGAACAGCAGAAGTCGGGTTATCCCCTTTGCACGGATGCATGGCAGTAAGATGTTGCCCTTTGCATATTTCGCATTGGAGATTCTTGCGTTTATTGCACGCTTCCCCCCTGATATATTTGTGGGAGAGACAGTAAATGCAAACATGATAACGGCGGAGCAGTTTCTCCTTGTCGGTACTTTCAATTAATTGAGGACACTGGGCTGTGAAGTGCTTCCCCATACATAAGAAGCATTTAATCCAGTTTCTCTTTTCACCATCCGACTTGGAGACCAAGGCTATCTCCTTTTGGGTTTTTCTCTTATTCCCAAGATCCTCCGCCTTGGATATCCCACTTAGACCATCCCAACCGGGGGACATGACCACATATCTATTTTCTAGAAATTGGTCGATGTCGTTTATCGTAACGGGCATTTTCGGATCTCGTAACGTTAAGTCGAATTCCCTCCGAGTTGTCATATCCATTTTCCTCGTCAGGACGAACGGAATGAATGGAATACCTTCATCTGCATTGAATCCTGCTTTCCGTAGGTTCTGAACTGCGGAACGCATGGTATCCAATGCTCTTCCCAGCGTTCTAGCCTCCCTTTGGTTTATCTGAGGTAAGTCAACTAACGCCTGAATTTCTTTTTCTATTAAGGCCCGACGATTACTGTACCTTCGGTCAAGAAGAACCCATGCTTGTTGGTAATTCTCTCCGTATATCCCTAAATGGTCGATTACACGTTTTGCATCGCCTCTTAACTTGCTCTGAAGCATCATTAAGCGCTCCGCAAAACCGATTTCAGAACCATCGTATACAGAGTTAAAGAGGCTTTTGAATGGTTCGTATTGACTGATGTCCCCACTGAATATTGGAATATCTGGGATGGGTGGGGCGGGTCTAAAACGATATCCTGAGTTCCAAGGGGAAAAATGGCTCGAAGGACCAAAATGGTTTGGCCGGGTCTGGCTGGGATCCAAGAAGGATTCTGAGCGGTTTGGTCCAGGAGTCCGCAAATATTCTGGGCGGGGCTGACTAGGATCTAATAAATAGTCCGGTCGTAGATGGGTGGGGAAGGGCCCAAGATTAGATGTACGCGGTTCGTCTCTCCACGTTGGATAATTTTGTTTATCCTTATCACAGGCCCCCCATGCCCCTCCAAATGCAACTTCACATCTGCTTGAACTCCTGGGCAGATCCCTAGCTGTCGCTTCACCTTGGAGTCTGTCGTTGACGTCTATGCCCAAGTCTCGTTCTAATAACCCTGTTTCAACTTGTCTTGGGACGGCCCCCCTACTCGAACTTCCTTCACCGGGATCTACATAATTTTGAGTCACTGGCGGGAGCTTAGGGACTTGTTCCCTAACTGACCCCAAAGATAACGGGTCGACCTCTGTTTGTCTCTCCTCAGGGATAAGAGAGGGATGAACTCTCTCAACGAACTCCTTTGTTTTCAAATAAACTGATTGCATGAGTCCCAGCTTATTCTCTCGAAAATATATTAAATCTGCCGAGGGATTCAATAATAGAAGCCGTTTATGTTCTGCAATGAACTCTAAATAGATCTGCCGGACCTCACTCCACGCGGTTTCAAAGCGTTCCTTAGTTCGCTTTTCCTGCCGCAGTTTGCATAGCGTCTCGCGAACCTCTTCAACTTTCAAAACCCGCTTTTGCTGAGCTTCAATGATCTCCTGGATCTCCATTTTTGGTTCTATTTCAACTGGTTGTCACTTAATTGAATTAAATATTTCCGTTTGGTACGGACAGTGTATATGAACGACACACAAAATACGTGGGAGGCGCAACACTATAAGGATCTTTCCAACAATAATAAAAATACACACCAACGATGTTAGAGTGTCGTTTGAGAAACGTGGGAGGCGCAACACTATAAGGACTTTGCCTTGGGTTTGAACGCGCCCACGGATCAACAACACCACAAAAATTCACACCAACGATGATAGAGTGTCGTTAGAGAAACGTGGGAGGCGCAACACTAAAAGGACTTTGCCTTGGGTTTGAACGCGCCCACGGATCAACAACACCACAAAAATTCACACCAACGATGTTAGAGTGTCGTTCGAGAAACGTGGGAGGCGCAACGCTATAAGGACTTTGCCTTGGGTCTGAACGCGCCCACGGATCAACAACACCACAAAAATTCACACTAACGATGATAGAATGTCGTTAGAGAAACGTGGGAGGCGCAACGCTATAAGGAACTTTGCCTTGGGTTTGAACGCGCCCACGGATCAACAACACAAAAAACAATGCACACCAACGTTGACGTTCAAGTAGTGTTTTATGTTGTGTAAACGAAACACAATCACTATAATTTCCCGCACTTTATATATATTTTTTCACAAGAGAAATTATTTTTATAATAGTAATTTTTATTTAAAAACTTACTTTGGATCGTTATCCGGCTCGACGGACCAGCTACGGATACCTACGGATAGGGATACCAATGATAACGGACTGCGGATTATTCAGTTAGCAATATCGTACGAAATGGCTATTGGAAGTGCCTGGTTTGCGCGGAAAGCGGTCCACAAACATTCGTGAGAATCTCCAGACGAGACAATTTTTACCCAAATTGACCACTTGCTAATTGAACGCCGCCACCTCTCAGCCTTGATGAATATCAGAACATATAGGAGAGTCAATATAGACTCGGATGACTATCTCGTTGGCAGAGTGGTCCGGGCTAGAATTACAACACCACCTATACTTCTGACAATCAGATAAGAGTGAATACTGAAGTCATTCACAATACAGCCCTCCGTAACACCTGTAAGGGGAAATGAATGCCGCAATAACCGCAGTCAACAGACACCCTGTCCATCAACAAACGATCTTCACAATCACCTGAAAAACGTTATCATTGATACAGCCACAACGGCTGGGTCGACGATGAATGTAACAACGGAAGAATATTGCATACCAAGTAATACCGCATTTTCAAAGAAGGCGGGCACGCGTAGAGACCAATGACGAACTCCGCCGAGCGGAAAAGCGATTTCACAGAGGGAAAAAGGAAGCCTGGGAGAACCAACGAGTCTGTGAACTCAAGAAGTACAGGGAGCAACGCACCAGCCGAGAAAGTTTACAAGTCAACAGGATGAAGCATTATACACTTCGTTGCTCATCCTGGCGAGACAAAGAGGAAAGTCTGATTTCCGACAGAATGAATATATTGGAGTGATAGGTTCAGTATTTTAATGAACTGTTCAGCAACCAGAATATCGACAAGTTAGAGGTCCCGCCATCTGAAGACAATGGACAAATGCTGCCACCATCAAACATGGAAAGAACAGCCCGTGTAATTCATCGGCTTAAAAACCATAAATCACCATGAGCCGATAGAATTACAGTTCAATTGATTAAATATAAAGGCGACCAAATACACCAAGCCGTTCACCAACTAGTGCTCAAGGTGTAGGACAGCCAGTCTATACCTTACGATTGGCAACGAAGGAATGCCTGTCCCATATATAAAAAGGGAGATATCAAGCAGTGCAACAATTATAAAGGTACCACGTTGCTGAGTAATATCTATAAGATATTCTCCACTATCTTGCAAGGTCGGATCTCCCCATGCACACCGAACATCATCGGTTCATACCAAAGAGGCTTCACTCCTGACAAATCGGCAAAAGATCAGATTTTCTCTCTCTGCGCCAAGCGATGGAGAAATATGGACATCAGTTTCATTATCTTTTCATTGATTTTAAGGTCGCCTATGATAGTGTAGCCAGGGTAAAACTGTACACGGCCACAAGAGAATTTATCCCGACGAAATTGGTAAGACTGACTGACTGACCCTGACCAATGTGCGAGACCAGATAAAAGTAGCAGGATCACTCTCGAGACCATTGAACATCAACAACGGTCTAAAGGTATGCCCCACCATACGTTCTCTTTAACCTAACCCTGGAAAAGGTAGTCCGCGATCCAGATGTTAATGCAACAGGCACCATCCTCCATCCGACTGCTGAGCTACGATGACTGTATTAACATCCCGAGGTATACAGTTTACCTTTATCCAAATCGAGAAGGCCATACGAGATATTGGACTGCACATTAATGAATCACAATTGCACGGTGAAATGAGAAAAATAAAGGTGCGAGACTACAACCTTGAGACCGTGGATAATTTATCCTATCTAGTGGCGAAAATCACAACCGATGCCGATGAAATTCGCGTACGGTTGTTCGCTGCCGACAGAGTCCATTTCAGCTTACATAAACTGTTTCCCTCGTAACGTCTCACCATAGAATCAAAGCTCTTACTGTAAAAGACTATGATCTTGTCAGTCCTTATGTATTCTTCGGAGACTTGGGTTCTTAGCCAAGAAAGAAGAAACATCCGAAGAATTTTTGGCCCCTACATGAGGATGGACGATTCCGTAGGATACTTAACAACGAAATTTATGCGCGATACCACGACCGTCTGGTTATGGATAAAATCTGGTCAATAGGTTGCGGTATGCGGATCACCTAATCAGTACGGATGAGGATGATCCAGGCCGGAAAGTCAATAAGGGCAATTTCTATGGTAGAGAAAGGAGACGAGGCAGACCCTGCTTCAGATGGAGCGACGGCGTAGGTCAGGACGCCAGACAGCTTTTAGGGATATCGAATTGGTAGGCCTCTGCGCAAAGTCGGGGACTTCCTTATTAAGGCAAACCTGGACCGAATACCAGTTGTTGCGCTATTGATGATGATGATGATGATGACTATAAAATGTAGGAAGATGAGACAATCGTTTGATGAACCATGTATTCATAAGTGCAAGGTCATGGGCGTCCCTAAAATCGATTATACGCTCGCATCCTCATTGCGCGCTCCAAACCCCTTTCCCCAATGGCACCTGAGGGGAAAGGGGTTTGGAGAAGGTATCTTTCTCGGCATCAGGTCAACCTGTGGTGCGTACGCGGTGAAGAAGTGAATAGTGCGATCAGCTGATGTAATGATGAGCTTCATCAACCGATCATCAAATCGTTCGACTTCTTTAATGGCATCACGGAAACCCTCCGAGATGGCAATGCCAGCACCATAGTGAGTGTGTGGGCTACCAAAATAAAGAAGTTTATAGCCATTTTAATCACGTTCGCGTTCAATGTCGCAGGTTGTGGCACCAGACCATCGGGTTTCTTGCTAAGCGCAGATATCACTGCGCCTTTTCCGAAGGGCTCTTGCGAGAGTCTCGGTTCTTCCAGTTAGGGTGCCAACATTTAGTGTGCTGACACATATTTGTTTTGCTCGGACTAACTTACTTACGTCCTGATGCCGTCTATGAGTCAAGAACCCTTGCCCATTTCTCGACAGGACCAGGGCCCGTCCTGCCGCATTTATCCGAGACTTATTACTCGATCCGATCATCTTGTTTCTAACGACATTGCATTTTCTTGGTCGGCCTGTCGCGGGACATGTCACCAAGAGAAATCAAGTAGGATTTAGCATAGTGGGATAACTCCAACTATAATTTATTTATCACTTTCCCTGATCCCAGCATTTAGTTTTGGTTTACTGAGGATAGTACAAAGTACGTTGCCTCAAACCCTCCTCCTCTACCTAGGTTTGGGACCAGCAAGCTATGTTAAGAGCATGACGGAATTTGCTAATTGTCTACAAGGCATTCAGGATAGCGCACTATTTGTTCTAGAAAAGGAGGTTCAACGCACCGCCGACTTCCAAAAGGTGACCAAAAGTGACCAAGCTGTATGGAAGATGGCAGGGATGAACAGATAATTTCGAAAGGCTTGACTAGATACACCCTGCGTGTATTGGGAAACGGTTCGACCGAAGACATTGAAAATTCAATTACAACCTAACACAATTCTTTATGGGGGACTGCGATTATAAGAACCATTTACGGTTCTCTGGATTGGATAAGTCCCACAATTGTCCCGGAGGCTCGTCCGAGCACGCGAAGCACATTATATACCGTTGTGTAAGATCCACATAGGGCAGAAGGAGATTGAACGATGGCACCGTAGACATCAGACCCCACAACCTCTCAAAGGAGATTCTGACGCCAGAGACGATCCAACAGAAAATCCAGGAACTGGAGGGTGAATGTATGATTTTAACGTGCTAATGTAGATTCTCCTCGATGAAGTTATACGTAACGATGGGTCCATGGAAGTCTGAGCTGAAGAGTTGGAAAGTTTTAGGAGGTAGGAATCATACACATAAATTCAGGATTTTCGCCCCTAACCATAAAGGAAACTTACCTCTCCTAAAATACTACTAAATTTTGATATCAAAATAAATAAATAGAAAGAGAAATTCTTGTAGCACTTAAGGCTTACAAGTTTTTCCAAATTGGGTAACTTATTTCCAACTTCTTAATTCTTTTCATCCATTAAAGCCATCCAGATCACTAGCTTCTCCAATAAAACTTTTTCTTAAACCTCCGGTCCAGGTAGCTGACCGCCCCAAAACCAGTCAGATGATGTTCCTATAATAAATAATCAATGAATCCAATACAAAATAAAATTAATACTCCAAAATATTTATGTTTTCTCATAATCGTTTTTAAGACAGGTAAACTTGTTCTGCAATAATCGCAACACTCTTGAGTGCTAATCTCTGATCTGATCAACAGGTGAACGACTCGATTGACTCTTTTGCCCAAATTAAGCTTAATGACTGGTGCATGCCGAACATTACTTGCATATTTGATCCTTAGACGTGCTTTTTGTTAGCTCAAGGAAATTATCAATGAAAAAGAGACAAAAGCTTATTGAATTGTGGGTATTCAGACCACGGTGACTTGCAGATTTCACAGATAAGATTAGTTACGTTTTTTGCGGTTGGTACTATCAATTAGCTTTACAGTTGTTGCAATTAGGGTAATTAGTCTTTCATTACTTACTAAAGCATCCCCATATCATCAAAATCAGAATCGACTGTAAGCAAAAAGTTAAAAGGAACCTTGACATCCACTGAATCTTCCAACGTCTTTCAATTGAGGACTCAGACGTTATAGATCAGACGTCTGAATCCTCAATTGAAAAGATATCATTGTATATATACAATGCAACGTGAGCTGCATTTTACGTGTCATTAACTCCTTTCGCTTTCAATGTGATATTTTACTCCAACAACAGAAGAGAATGTTGGAAAAAAAATATCTTGAGTCCTCATTTCGTTTACTGATAAATGAGCGCCTTCCATTCGATTGGGGAAAATCCGTTCAGTTTTGTTTTACATATTTAGTGCAAGCGCAACAAAAGATTCTTGTATTTTACTTTATCCCTAATTTATTGCAAACATCCCGAGTTTGGCCTCCCAAAATTTGTATAAATACCAAGCCCGTTGCACCAAACTGCATCACTCAGGTTTGATTCATTCAAAGAGTTCACATCAAATTAAATAAAATGGTGAGTCATCTTCCAATTTATCTAAATCCTAAAAACTCACAATTTATAAATCCTTACAGAAATTCATCGTAGTTGCTTTAGCTTTAATTGGTGCTGCAGTTGCCCTTCCACCACCAGGACATATTGGTCTAATTCAAGTGGCTCCAGCCCATGGAGGACTTCTTCACGGAAGTACATTGGGTCATGCTCCGGCTGCAGTAGTTATTGCACCGGCGCATGGAGCCATAAATCCCCATCATGGAGCTGCAATTGGATCAGCTTACCACGCCGGATACCAACATGGTCTGACTTCCAGCCATAACCTAGCAAGTCATGGTGCTATTCTTCCCGTGCATGGGGGACATCACGGTGTTTTGCCAGCGATTCCAACCCATCATGGGAAGTAAAGTACGGAAACCTGTAAGGATTGTTTCACCAGTGTAAGCAATGAATGACGGCTTAATTAAAATAATGGAATAATTTCAAAAGCAAAAAATGTCTTTTACTATTCAAGAAGAAAATTGTCTTATTTATTTCGAAACTTTTGGAATTTTCCCAATGCTGGGTGCACAAAACTCAATTCTTGAAAAGTAAAACATCCAGGAAAGGAAGTCACTAATGTCAGGTCGATTGCTCGACTTATGTCAAGTCATTAATCGTCGACACTTTTATAAGCTCCTTCTTTCTGTGAATATATCGGCTACTACATCCAAAAACGATATTTAACATCAACCGGCTGTCTCTTGAATAACCTTCTATCCAGTGGAGTGGACACTTATGTAACCGTGGAAGTAGCTTTGTACGAAGGATGGATCTGCCAAACATCTATAATGGTAGCCAGGTGGCCTAGTGGGCCCACCTTCATAAAGTTCGACTTCTCCACGTTGCTTTGTTCCGAAAATAATACCCAAATCGTCGTAGACCGTCGATAATATCCTGGTCCAAATTATATCACTTTCTATAGTAGAGAATATAGCACCAAACCCTGCAGAATTTCGGATATGACGATATACTCCTTAGGTTCCTCACTCGGAATAGATTGTGCCTCCTAAAATGTAACTATCACCATCTAAATTGGATAGTTCCCTTCCCTCCAACATATTCCTCGGATGTTGGGAGGAGCCTGCTCATGTTGCCGAGCCTGGTCTTTATTCAATGGTATATCCGCAGCAAGCTTCTTTATGGTCGATTCTTTTCGAAATTTCATGAAATTCCTTCTCAGTTTATGCGCAGATAATAAAGAGCTACAAGGCAACTCTAGGTGAAGATGCTTACAAAGGAGGGTTTCCACCAGGCAAATCAGCAACAGATATGATTTTTTCTCTGCGGAAAAACTGTTGCAATAAGGAGATCACTTGCTCAAGGTGTTGGACGGCGAATCAATGCCAGACGACTGGCAAAGAGACATTATTTGTCTCATACAGAAAAAGGGAGATATCACACAGTGCAGCAACAATAGAGGTATCACGTTGCTGAGTACCATCTATAAGATATTCACAGCTATCTTGCTTGGCCGGATAGCCCCGTACGCCCAGAACATCATTGGCCCATACCAAAAAGGCTTCACTCCAGGAAAATCAGCAACAGATTAGATTTTCTCTCTGCGGCAAACGATGGAAAAACTATTGGAATGTGGACACCAGCTGCGCCATCTATTCATCGAATTTAAAGCCACTATGATAGCATAGCCATGATAAAACTGTCCACGACCATTAGAGAATTCGATATCCCGACGAAATTGATAAGGCTGGCTATGCTGACCCTGACCACCGTGCGAGGCCAGATAAAAGCAGCAGGATCACTCTCGAGACCATTCGACATTAACAACGGTTTACGACAAGGGGATGCCCTATCATGTCTCCTCTTTAACCTGGTCCTCGAGAAAGTGATCCGTGATGCTGAGGTTAATCCTCTTCAAGTCCACCCAACTACTGGCCTATGCTGACGATATCGACATCATGGGAAGAATGATCCGAGACGTACAAACTGCCTTCATCCAGATCGAGTAGGCGAATATCAGCGCGAGATCTTGGGCTGCACATCAATGACGGCAAGACAAAGTATATGGTGGCAACGTCAGCACCAGAAACCAACCAACCAACAACATCAAACCGCACTGATTAAACGGGAAGAATAAAGATAGAAGACTACAACTTTGAGACCGTTGATAATTTCTCCTATCTAGAGTCGAAAATCACAACCGATAACAGCTACGATGATGGCACACAGTTGTTGTCAGCCAACAGAGCCTACTTCAACTTACAAAGACTGTTTCGCTCGAAATATCTCACCATAGGGTCAAAGCTCTTACTGTACAAGACAATGATCTTGCCAGTCCTCATGTATTCCTCGGAAACTTGGGTTCTTAGCGAAAAGAATTGCGAATTCTTCCCTGCGTTCGAAAGAAGAATGCTCAAAAGAATTGTTGGCCCCCTACATGAGGATGGACGATTCCGTGGCCTACATAACGACAAAATCTATGAGCGATACCATGACCATCCGGTTGTGGATAAAATCCGACTCAATAGGTTACGGTGGGCGGGTCAGTTAATCCGTATGGATGAGGATGATCCAATCTAGAAAGTCTATAAGGGCAATATCTATGGTAGGAAAAGAAGACGAGGCAGACCCTGCCTGAGATGAAGCAATGGCGTAGGTCATGACGCCAAACAACTTTTAGGGATATCGAATTAGTAGAGCTCGGCGCAAACGGGGATGTCTGGAGTTCCTTATTAAGGCAGGCCTAGACCGGATTCCGGTTGTTGCGCCGTTGATGATCATGATACCCAGTAAGTTCACATATCACGCTGTTGCCGCACTTGGAGGAACATAGAAGCTGCACAAGCCAAGAACAACTACTTTTGTCCTAGTAAACCAAACCCCAAGCAACTGAACCACTCCTTAGACTCCGTAGATACCCACGTTTAGTGAGACCTATGAACAAGACCCTAAATCCAGTATATTTGAGCCTTCTTAACCGCCAACAACTCTCAAAATTGCCTCTGTTGGTAAGCTGGTCCTGGAAGTCTGCATAACTCCTTTCAATCCCGAATCCCTTAATTGGCAATCCTATCAACGTCAACACGGGGACAAGCAGTGACCTTAACATGCTACGAGGAGCTATGGCACGGCGGACCTCCTGACCCCCATATTCGCGGAAACAAAATGAGTAAACAAATCAAGAAATCAATACAAAAAAGACAAATAGCCACCTTCAAGCGAGACTCCGTACCGCACACAAACTGTCCCATCCCACGGAGGCACTTCTCCAAAGCACTGGGAGCCTAACGGTTAATCCCAAAAAAGGAGAAGTTGGAGCGTATACCTGTGGAGTCGAGGTCAGCATTGGCATACTGCAAACAAACACCACTGCTCAAGCAAAGACAAGCAAAGGGGCGTCTGAGATCAGTATATCAGTATGGTACCTGCGCTATCCAAAGAAGGACCTGAAATCAGAGAAGCTCTTAGGAAGGCTCACGACCGACCTAAGCCATCATTTTCGGAGCCCAGAAAGCGGGGAGAAGCGGAGAGCCCACACGAAGGGAATGCTCTCAAGAAGCCCAAACCTGAAACCAAGAGATGGGAAATCTCCGGTAGGTTAGAGGTAAAGGCAGGAGTCAAGAAGCCCGCAATTACCTATGCTAGTGAGATCAGGGGAATTTGACTGTCCGTACTGTCCAAAACGTTTTCAGAGCAAATATTCGCTCGTGTCGTCAAACAAATGGACAAGGGATGGAGTGCAACTTATGCTCACTGAGATACACTTTTGACCAGGTGATATACTGGTGTTCTGCGCGACAAAGGACACTGCAAAGTGGCTTAAGAATATCTCCATGTCTCCAAACAGCCAGGCTGGAAAGGAACAAAATTGACGACAGTGAGCCCCTGAGGGTGTTATGTGAGCACCTGTCTGGAAGACTTAATTCGTGTTGAAACGCAACACCATGCGGAGGCTCGAAAGTCTCTTCTCGCTTGAGCATAGCCACAACCCCCATGAAACTCCCACTAAGGGGCCAACCGCAAACAACCGAACTGTACTCACATACAACGGGAGTTCACCCGAAATATGAGATTCCAGGGGCTATCTCGGTTCCCATGGTACCAGTATACCCCTGGTGAGGTTTCGAGACCAATTGCCACTTCAGATGAGTCCCCGTGCAGACTCGGGTCTGATCGCCTTGATTAAGCCTTTGGAACACCCGGTTCCTGCATCACGGCGGGCAAACCAAAGTAAGTACAGCGTCTCCCGGTGCCACCACTATGGAGGTTCTCCTCGGCCACTTGGTTTTGGTTTGGCCGACAGGGTTGCCGCCCCGTCTTCCTCACCGCCACCTCTGAGCACCAGAATTGTCGACATGTGCTGGGGACGATGTACCAGGAGTACACATAGTGACCGTGTCTCTTCTTAAAGCCACAGCGCTAAAGAGGAACAATCTTATGGGCCTCCTTATTGCTCAGAATCAAGATCTTCATACGCGCTTATGGACAATCTTGAAAGCAAGACGAAGGGCAAGGACAGACTCCTCACGATTGCGGTGGATGACCGATCCTCAACTATAGGTTTGGCAACATACCTATGCATGTGCAATGCGGAGGAAAAACACTTCGGTGGAGACATTGAGTAAAAAACGAGGGAAGCAGAGTTGCCGCCCAATGAAGTGGAGAAGCTAGACAACCTAAAATTAGGCTTAGGGTGGACATCGACGTGCAGGAAAGCGCCATGTCGTAGAGGGTGATACTCTGACAGTGGGGTCACCATGCATCTATAGTAATTGCAATAGCGAGTTCCATGGACAGCATTAGAATGATACGGGCTCAAGAGCCCTGAGTATACCAGGGGCAGATTGATAGCGTGCAAGGATTCCTCCTTCCAGCATGGAGGTAGCCTGGGAGACCAAGAGCTTGCATCATTCTTAAGCGTAATTTGAAATATATAAGTTTTCCAGAGTTCCTGACCGTAGACCCTGTGGCTGCCCAAGTCCCACTGGAAACCGGGGGAGAACCCGAGAGGCAACTTGGCATCGTGCTGCTTCCGGATTCCACCGGCGTTAGTCGCTGGACTGATGAAGTTCTGCGAGAAAAAGGCGCTACCATTTCTCTCTCATTTGTGAGCCCAATCTTGAGAAAGCAGCGACGTTAATCGAAAAGGTGAATACTTTCTTGAATTTATTTTTAGCAACCAGCAGCACTAGGCAAAAGGTACTAGATGTAACTCTAGGAAAACACTGATGACCACGCTGGTTAATAATTGGGGAGTTGCCGGAAGGAATGATGGAAGACCTCAACAAAATCGTCATTGAGGCGTCATATGAGGCCAGCTGTCCGGCTAAGATAGTTAAGTTATCAAAAGATGAACCCTAGTCGGAGACTCTGTATTACGAAATATTGCATCATCCTAGCCAAAAAGCAAGCGGTTTAACGCTGCGGACCAGCCTTGTCCGCGGTGGCCTGTGGACACGTTTTGAAAAATTACAGAGTTCGCGAAGGACAGGAAAAATAGATAACGAAAAAAGTAGATGTTCTTCTTTATCTGATATTATCTTGGAAACAAAACTCACGGCGGTGTACATTCAGTCCCTTTTTGAATGAAACGAGTCCACTGTAAATGATCCGCCTGCTGTTTGACATCACCTGCCCACGACAAACTCCAGTGCGGACAGTTCGCGCGGATAGTCCGCTTTCTGTTTAACGAGCCCTTAAACAATACCCACAAAATGGAACAATATCAGACTCCAATTTAAACCCAGAAATTGTACCTCGATGCAACACATAAGATTATGCGCCATCATATGTCGGTCAGATAATAACTTTCAATTTCTCCAGAATGTCTTCCCTGCAAAAAGTATTTCAAAAATACTCCCTTCTCACTTTGCCGAAAACATTCTCCAAATCGGTGACGAATAGGTGAAGCGGTGATCTGAACTCTGTACCTCGCTTATTGCAGAAGAATTCAGGGCAGAAACCAACCTTCCCTCTGTCAATTAAGCTTTCAAGATATTCTTCACTGCGTGCTGGGATCATTTTAGCTATATTGTTTATGACAGAACTCCGCCATGTTATCTACATAGAATTCTGTTTTCAAACCGAAATAAAGGAGGAGGGCTTGAAGGTACGTACTTTTTACTATCTCATTAAAAGCAAAAATAAAATGCTGTGATAAGGGAAAAAGATAAACAAAGTATAATTGGAGTTACTTCACTACATTAAACCCTACCTGATCTGTCTTGGTGACAGGTTCGGACGTGATGAAAACGAAGGAAATGGTCGTGTTGAATTCCAAGCTTTGAAGAAATTCTCGGAAGTTCACCTCAATCGATGCCGGAGGGCGGCCCCAGTCCTGTCAAGAAATGGACAAGGGTTAACCCATGAACGGTATCAGGACGTAAGTAAAGCAGTCCGGGTTTGCACGTTAAATTTTTGTACCTTCACAGAATCACGGAGGACTCACCAGAATCCTTCGGAAGAGTCATATTGATTTTTCTGCTCTACACGAAGCTCAATGGTGCGGTGCCAAAAGCTGCGACATAGAACGCTAACACCAGAAAAGTGATTATAAATGTCACTATTTTGGTAGCCTATGCACTAAATATGGTAGCTGCATTGCAATCTAAAAAGTTTCCGTAATCTTGACTGAAGGTTTCTCCAGGGCAGAGGCAACTCATCAGGTACTGCCTCACCTCTGCCCAAGGAGCAACGTGACTGAAAGTAGTGACAAGTGGTACTCGATCAATCTATATATAATCGCAAACGCGACATGAGTGCCAATTATATTGAAGTAAAATACGTCCTAAGTTCAAACCGAGACCAAAGTGATTTTTTTTTGTTAAGGATGCTGGGAGTCCTGAGCCCGCATCCACTGGATGACAAACCGGATCACTTGGGAAGCAACTTCTTCCTCTTTTGTGGTCCACGAACTCCTCATTCACTTCGGACACGTCGCGAGGGATGCACTGGCCCTTCGCTCATTATATGGTAGCGATTTCGTAAGGAGAGACAGGAAGTAATCTCGCTTACGCGATAGCCGACCATGAAGAATGTCCGAGAATCGTGAAATCAAGCTAAAAACACGATTCACAAAGCGACTTATGCAACCTGTGGAGTAACCAAGCCAGATAAGTGCTTCATATACTGAAATACTTGACTTTGGAATGACGATATCCAAATGAAAGTCCGTTAATGACAAGAACGATGCCTTGCTCACCGATTAACGGACCACGATGCACAGACCGGAATATTTCAAATATCAATGGAGTATCGGAATCGATATGGGGTTGCATAACGAAAGAGGTGTCTTCGATGATAAGGACATATAATTCAGGTTGAGGAGAATTCCCTTGCCAAGATTGGTCTGAATATCGAAGTCCATCTAAAACGCCCAAAAGGCCGGTCGAAACGAAGGATGGAATGACACCTTGCACGGTGGTTTGAAAGCTTAGCGATTTCATCCAGATCAGTCCTTTCACCAAACAAAATGGTAAAACTGGTCGAAAGAAGCCGATCCCACTTTTGAAAGGGAGAAAACCTCAGAAAGAAAAAGATGGACTATGGACATGTTAAAAGAAACTCGATTTTCTGGAAGTCTAATGGTGGTTTTCCCTATTAAACCTCTCCCAGTACTCTATCTGCTCCGGCTATCGGCTTCCTTATTCTACTTACCCGCACCCCTTCCCTAACTAACTTCGACAATACCTTTATATGATCTGGCAGTATCATTTCTTTTAACCCTAACTTTAGCCATTTATATTAAAAATTTCTCTACTTTGCAAACTTTCCAGCGCAGACTTCCCTCCTCTTCCTCTCCTATTTTGTAAAATATAAATATAAGCGTCCCCATATCCTCTCATAGCCAGAATCAATTGTGAATAAAGTAAGAAGTCAAGAAAAACATTGGAATCGGCCAAATCTTCCATGTCTTTAATCTAATCTATAAAGTCTGAAAAATCGAAAAGATTCATTGTAAATATGCAAATTTTATCACACCCCCTTGCCAAGTACAAGTGACGCTGCATTTTGCATCTCATTAACTTCTCTCGCTTTCATTTCAATATTTTATTCCAACACCTGAAAAGAATGCCCGAAAATAAATATCTTGAAATCTTTCTTCTTCTTATTTTTTATTTTATCTCAAATTTATTGCAAACATCCAGAATTTGGTCCCTGAAAATTTGTATAAAAGTCCAGCTCGATGCACCAAACTGCATCACTCAGGTTTGAATCATTTAAAGAGTTCACACCAAATTAAATAAAATGGTGAGTCTTTTTCTAATATATCTAAATCCTAAAAACCCACGATTTATAAATCCTTACAGAAGTTCATCGTAGTTGCTTTGGCTTTAATTGGTGCTGCAATTGCCCTCCCACCACCAGGACATGTTGGTCTAGTTCAGGTGGCTCCGGCCCATGGAACACTTCTTCACGGAGGTATATTGGGTCATGCTCCACCTGCGGTAGTTGGGGTTATAAATCCCCATCATGACGCTGCAATTGGATCAGCTTTCCAAGCCGGATACCAACATGGTCTCGCTTCCAGCCATAACCTTGCAAATCATGGTACCCTTCTTCCCGTTCATGGGGGACATCAACCTCTTTTACCAGCGACTCCAAAGCATTATGACAAGTAAATTACGGAAGTCTGTACGGATTAAATTAAAATAAATGGATAATTTCAAAAACAAATATGTGTTTGAATATTCACCTGGATTTTGCTATTTTTGAAATTTTCCTGAGAGTTGAGTTCAGATTCAATTCGAGAACGGGTGGAATGATGGTAAAAGAATTCACCAATCCTATTTCATTTAGGAGTTGTCTAAAAGACGAGGAATTTTTGCACGTCCAGGCGACACATTTGATTCCTACCTAAATTTCACTACATCAGGTAACTCAAAAAATATCTTTTTCTACGCCCTTTAGAAGATTGTATGTCCTTATAATGACAACTTCACTTTTCTTGCTTATGTTTCCCGTAAGGAACAAATTTAAATCAAATCTAAGATTGATGACGGACTAGTTTGGAAGGTGCTCTTTTCTGCGATCAACATCAAACGGCTGCCAAATGAATACTACTCAATCGCAGCATCAGGAATTGGCACCGTCTTGCTCACAGGGCAGAGATGAGGCCGCATCTAATGTGTTGCTTCTGCTCTCAACCAAACTGTACTCTTTTTTTTGTGTATTAGCCCAGAAAAAGGATACTAGGACCAGAAAAAAAGGAGGAAGTTTCCTTCTCATTGGTTTGATCCACCATTAAGTGTATGGTGAACCTAGGATCTCCTTAATTTCAAAAACAAATAACCAACTTTATTCCCTTTCTCAAAATGGGTTGTCAAACCAGCCCGAATATTCAGTTCCGTTAGGTCAAACTCGATCATCAGAAGAGCAACTCTTTATCACCTAAGTTAAGTAGTAAAGAAAAGTCTATAGCATACGACCCATTCTAGCATCTTGCTTATCCTACCAGCCTCTTCCGTTGAACGGGGAAAACTCCTCCCACTAACCACGATAAAACGGGCTGTTTCTGATAGTAAGCTTCACAGTATTTTTGTTAGAAACTTTGATGTTTCTCATTCTTTTACTGGTTTCAACAACTCCTACAGGCAGAGTAAAGGCATCCGGAGTTATTCCGTCTTTTCTTGCGATTCCATTCTCGGAATTAAAAACCAATGTCACTATTTGGAGAAGAAGGTACATCAAATCAGCTGAACGTTTACCACCCTCCCCACTCCCCTCCTGCTTTGAAATGACCCTATGCGTTGTTTACCTGGAATTGAAATCCAAAACTGCAGAAAGTTCTTTCGAATATTCATGACCAGCCGATTTGTTGTCCAAATGCCTAGATGCGCGAGATAGTGTACTGTATGGAATACTTCCTTGCGAAAAGCGGAATATATGGCCTAGGTCCCTTATCAGAGGTCTCGCAGTGTATTTCGAAGATTGAGCCGAGCAGGGGACACGTGTTGGATATCCGAAGTAAACTGGCTTATGAAGTTTAGGTATCGGAGTTGGCGAGGAGACGCTTTGTGGGGTTTCTGTTTAAAAGCAAAGGTAGGCAGGTAAATCGGCGAACACTGTGAACGGCCTGCTTTCTAGGGAGTATCGGAAGTATTTTATTGCCATGTACACAGCTAATAGCCCATGACCGTAGGTACCGTAGTTCTATTGAACTGTATGCAATTTCAAAGAAGAGAAGCTCAACTGCTGGCAGATTAAGTTCATCTTTTGGGGCAGGGCACTACCTACCGCGGTGTCTGAGGCATCGACGAAAACGGCTAGGATTGCATCTGATTTAGAGAGCATCCGCCAGCTGTCGATTGGCTAGCTCAAATGCCGGGACGGTCTAAACATTCAACCGTCTATAAACGCTACAAGGTCTCTATTCGCCGTTGGACTTTGGGACCATGTGTAGTGGAAAAGACCAGCAGCTGTCTGATGGTCTGCTAATACCGCGATACCGGAAGAACTGACTCATCTGCGCCTGTGTCGACTAGGTAATGGCGCTTACTCAAGGGATCGTATATTGCTAAGCGGCAAGGAGCTGCGTTCTGGGTAGCCGCCGCTGGAGCTCAAAATGAGTTCAGTTTTTTAAGCCAAGAACGCGCACAGGCTGGTACACTTCTTTGCTATGTCGGAAAAGATGCGGTGATGCTGGCAAACTGCAGTACTCGTTGAAGTCCCCGACTCACAATTACTCCGCGAACAAATTCGGGACCTACCTCCCGAAGGCAAGGCTCCCACCGCTGAAGCTTGAGTATTTAGCCCGCGGTCTCTCGCGACACTCCACTGACCACGAGGCGCGCATGCACCTCACGGGTTTTATCCGCAGTGTCTGCCAACACCTCCAAAGACCCGGAGTTTGCACAGGCCAAAATGGCCTGGGTACTTTCCAGGAGTCACTGCAACCACAGAAACTTCAGGAGCTCAACACCGGGCTACTATATCTCACGCAGCAGTTGGCTCGGGTAGCGGTCGTCTTATATGAGCTCCGTCAGTAAGTGATTCAGCTTTGCTGACTTCAGCTTTGCTGACTCACTTACTGAATCTTGTGGCATTGGCAGTGATGCCTCGAGCACGAACTGCGCCTCCAGTTATCGGAACTAGGCCTCCGGGTTTCATCGCCAAAATAATGGCACCCGTAGTGTCACTGCTACCACAGGGGGTTCGGAGGTGGTGCAGGTGCTTGCCGCGCTATTATCATACGGCATTTGGTGAATTAGACGAAGAGCCCTCCGAGCCCCACAACGTGCAAAACATGTAAAAACTTGAACACGACCGAAGCAGAATTCATCCTCCGAGCCTCATAAGAATAATTGGAACACTGATTTCTGCTCAACCTTTTCAAACAGGGTTAAGGCAGTCTCGCAGAAGTCGAGGATGGTAAGATTTTTCAAAGCCAACGGAATGTTTTCGAAGAAGTGATTGATATGCTGCTGCACTGTTTTGGAAATCGTGGTTGTCGTGGTTGTTCTCTGTTGGTGATGCGAATATTATCCAAATGGAACAAATTCACACTTCAATATCCTATATCCTATCAATATCGTAGAATTTAAGGAGTCCGTTTTTGCTTCCAAAGTGAATATGACAGTTGTCTGTCCTGTGGGATCAAAATGACCCCAACAGTTTTCAACAGTTTTTACGTAGGAATATCTTATTTGAATTATCTAAAGGCAATTATCTTATGCCTGAACAAGATTTTTAGGCTTTCAGGATTTTCCACAAAAATTTTTTACGTCGTTACATTCAAGATAACGAAACATTTTTTTACGCCAAGCTTGGAAAGATCAAAAAGAGATCAAAAGAGCTCAAGAAACAAAACGTCTTTGACATCAATCTTTCGTCAATCAAGAAGAAGTGGAACAAAAAAGCAGACGGCTCATCAACGCAATTCGCGCTGGCGTCATAACGAATGCAGCTAAATTCAACCACGTCCTTGTCGGTCTGGAGGAGGAATCCGCCGCACTCGTCGCCGAGGTGCTGAGCGGGGGCTCCTACAACCTAAAGGACCAGTTTACCAGGCTCTGGTCGGTAAGAGAGACAGCCAAGCTGAATCATTTGCTAACAGATTTAACACTTGTCAAATGCACATCCAGCCAGCTGCTTCGGAAGCAGCTGGATGGACACAAGGTCAGTAGAGTTCCTTAAGCGCTTGTGGCTTCAGCGACTCATGGTGGGCACGTATGCCATTCTAGCGTGTGCCGATGGTGGTCCCCTTGAGGTGTTGGCCGCGACCGCGGGCGAGATACATGAGGTGCGCGCAAGTCACATATCAGTCTAGATATAACAAAATATTAGCAAATGCAATGCAACAGCTTGCAATTTGACTCTTCAGACGTAACAAACTATTTTCTTAACTTCTAAAATTAACAGCAGCAAACTCAACGCCCATCGCAACTTACGGTTACGGGCAAGCAGAGAGTCTTTGCTTGTGTAGGGCCTCCTCGTGGCGCTTCATTTTGGCTGTCCCCATATTAGGAGCACAGTTCTTATGCCACTATTGGCTACTGGTACATATGCAACATAAGTCCCTGATAGACCCAACAATGTCTCTCCGGTCGTCAGTAAAAACTTCATCCCGCCCTAACAGCAATACTCTTTCTACCATTTTTAAAAAGGCATTCCAAGCACCGCTCTAAAAACATCATAACATTTCTACCGAATGCACTCTCTCTCAGCCAGTTGACCATGATGTCCAGCACCACATCATCACTTCCCAATCTTCTCGAAGGTGCATCATCTGCGCCCTCAGAAGCACACTGTTGCCCACAAAGAGTTTGAATAATTACTTAAGCTGGGTATGTGCAGTGGATAGTCATCTCCATTCCATTTGCTCCCAAGCCCAATGGCGAATGCCGACCTTGTGAAGATTATAGACGCCTAAATGCTTAGATGATTGCTGATCGGTACCTCATTCCGCTCATCCAAGACTTTGCAAACTATTTGTCAAAGTGTCGTGTTTTCAAAATCTGCAAATGCAAATTTCACTAACAGCAGGTGAATTTTTAGGCTGGCATTGGCATTCAACCCGACCCAGACAAGGTGCAAACGATTGCGAGCTTTTCGCTGCCAAAGACGGTCAAAGACCTTAGAAGATTCCAGCCGCTCACCACCAGACATTGCTTAACGCCTTACTATCTGGTCCTAAGACTGAGGATTCGCGAGTGATTGTTTGATCTTCAGAAACCGTCCAAACGTTTGAAACCACCAAACAATAGCTGGTAGACGCTACTCTTTTTGGCGTTCCCTCAACAAGATGCACCTTTAACCGTGCTTGTTGATGTCCTAGACACAGCACCACACAACAGCTTCATCAAAGGGTGAATCAAAGCTACCTGGTTTTCTTCTGAAAAAAGTTGAATCTCGCTCAAAAGAATTATAACGCGCGTATCTGAGTATTAAGCACTTCCGATATTCCCTTGAAGGCAGACCGTTTACCTTACTCAAGGACTATAAGCGTCCGACGTAAAAAATTAACTAAGTTTTATCAACTCTATACCCAGAAGTTAACAAAAACTGGTATGAGTGCCTGGATGAACTTTGGCACCCAAGAAACAGATTACTTTTTAAGGCGTTTATGTCTCTAAAGCGAACACAGCAATTGCTTCGATTTCGATGATCCCCGCACGAGAGCTCAATGATTAGAGACCGACAAGCTTGCAGCAGTGCGGGATGCATGGTCTTTACTATTAGATCAGCAGAAGATACAAGATACAAGTTATCTACTTTTTTAACGATGGAAGAGAAGATGCTCATTCCTAACATATATACCATCGAAGCCAAGAAATTTGATTGGACTTAGTGTATTAAGTAGACATACCGAACAATGTTGCCATCAACTAGTCATGATATGCGGTACACTTACTTTAATAAACCGGAGCCTTCACGTTCGAAATGATTGGACTGCGATGGGCACTGTGAGAAAACATTCCACCTGAAGTGCTTGGGTGTTCTCCATCGTTTTTGGATATTCGCACGAAATTCCCAGCTAATATTACATATCGCTGCAATATCTGAAGCGATTCCACGATCTCTGATACGCCGAATGAAAATCTTCCACCTGCCGTTTCTTCCGTTCATTCCGGCCACGACGTATTAATTTCCAAGGCAGCAGTCCCGGTTCATTCAACATACATGCTATTCCCAAAGTGTGGGGTCCACCCTCTATAACATCCCAAAGTGCCGTGCGTCAAAGCATTATGTATGAGAGTTTGGTTGTGACTAAGCATACACCTTCTGAAGCGTTAAGTAGTGCCTCTTCAACGGTCGTTTCTTCTAGGACATCGGATCATCAAGCTTCTGGTGAAGGGTCACCCACTGACGCAGCTAATAATATCCACATACCAGATCTACCAGAGTCATTAAACCGCGATGCATCAGCAGCCTCTTATTTAAATCAGGTTTCAACTTTCTCTACACCACCGATGCAGTAGTCTTCAAATGGCAAGTTGGCAACAGATTATCCAGTCCACTCCACGCCCGATTCATCTTTACGCATCGTTATACCTCCCAAACAATTATTTGTTTCGAGGTACGCCTTCGACACCTCTTCGGATGACATCCTGAACTATGTTAAAGACTTTGTTGTTACTTGCCGACACCATTGCTTAACGAGGAACAAGAATCCTGGCCGAATCATAGCATCATTCAAAATTACCTACCCACATGACTTGAAGGGATTAAATCATCTGTCATTTTGGGCTCGCGGCGTTTTCATGAAGGATTTTGAGCGACACTCACCCTGAAAATTTCCGTTTCAGCTCAATTCTAGTGTACACAATGGAGAGCTCCTCGATGGATACTCTGTCCTTTGTATTCGCGTGTTGTGATCGCGATTTGCATATGCCAGGTGGTGAGAGGTGGTGTTTTAGTTGCCTCTAGGCAATGTCTATTAACCCCACTATATCCTTAAGTGCCTGTCCTTGGAAGTCACCCTAATTTCTCCTCCAAAATGTGATCCATTTATAATATCATGTATCTACCTTCCTGGTTCATCTCCAGCCTATCATATCGAGGTACTTTCGGATATCTTCTTGGTCAAATATCCTAGTTTACCTTTCATCCTCTACGGGCAATTCAATTTTCTTTCCTTGAATGCCCAGATTCCCCCGGTATTCCCATTCACCCTAATAATTTCCTACCCTGCCTGGTTTACTGCCGAGGTCTGCAGTACCCTTCGTGAGAAACACAAAGCTCGTCAAAGGTTTTAACGTTTCGGCAATAACGAAGACAAGGCAAAGCGTATAACTCTACGTTCGTCTGCAAAAATTCTTATAAAACAGGCACATTCCCAATATTTAAATTCTATTTCCTTTTCTATATAAATATTCTCGAGCGACGGAAATTCGAAAATTTTCTGGTCGCATGTCCGCAATTTCCAATCTTCGCCCACTTTGTTAATATCAAATTCAAAGATCATATTTTTTATTCCTCTAAATCAGCTCGTGACCTTCTTCGGTATCATTTCTCCTCCAATTTTACTCCTAGCCATTCATGTTACTTCTCTTCCGACATACTTGAGTCTTCTTCGGCTAGCATACTCTCCATTCGTCTTCTCCTTCTATTGTCGAATTCCTACTTGGAAACGTCGATGTTAGTGATGGCTGCGGTCCCAATGGCATTTCGAATCTCTTCCTGAAAAAATGTAAATCGAGCAACATCCTTCCCCTTACTATAATTTATAACAAGAGCTTGTCCGAGGATATTTTTCTGGACATGTGGAGGGAAGATCCTATTATACCATTACACAAAAAAGGTAACAATACCCGGACTGAAAACTACCAACCTATGTCCATATTTTCTTCCTTCTCCAGAATTGTTGAAAGATACGTAAAAGACTACGTCTCGTTTCCGTCACCTCATTGTGAAAGAGCAGCACGACAAGAAACGACGTCCATACAATCAATAGTGACTTCTCCAAATCCTTCGATTCCATTAAACCCTCCTTGCTTCTCACCAAATTCGATCGTATGGATTTCCGACAAGTATTCTCTCCTCGTTGAGATCTTACTTCGATGGTAAAGTAAATCATGTTTTCTTCAATGGTTGTATCTCGTTTCCATTTCCAGTCTCAGCCTCTCGAGAGTACTCCAAGGGTCCATGCTCGGTCCATTTCTGTTTTCACTTTTCGTGAATGATCTTCCTTCCTTGTTAACCTGTCCTAGCCTTTTATATGTAGATGATTTAAAATTGTTTTCTGTTGTCGGTTACTAAACCTCTAAAGAAACTCCCAACACCTCCACCGTACTGACTTCGGTTCGCCTGCCAATCAGTGCAGCCTTCAGTCAAACCTTAACACATTATCTCATGCGTTATGCGTTCGTAACAAGTTGCCACTTAAGTGAAGAAATACTACTCTTTATGCTATTCACTAAAAAGTTCTCCCCCGATACCCGTTTATTATCTTGATGGTCAAACCTTAACTGTGATTGCCTCTTACAAGGACCTAGGTGTGACATTTGACAGCAAACATCGATTTAATTTTCATTATATCGATGTACTCAGCCGCGCTTCCAAAATGTCTGGCTTTATCCGTCCTTCCTCTTATCAATTCAGGAATCACCATTCCTCAGTCATCCTTTATAAATCCTTCATCTGTTATATGATATACTCGTGAAATACACAGAAAATTGTTGGGGTCTTTATGTCCCCGCAGGGCAAGCTACGTTTTATTTTCCAAGGACGGACAGAATGTCAAACGAAAATTGTCTGGTAGACCAGTATAGTTCTCCTCTTTAAAGGTCACCGTCTTCTAGTCAATCTGTGTTTCGAACGAAAAGGGTAAGGGATTCAAACGCAACACTGTCTCCGTCGCTAGTAGTGGTTTTCATTTGACATATATCGATCCCTTCTACATTGCCGGATGTTGCGGTTGAATCCCTCCGTATTCTGCTTACCCGTACCTCCCCCCCCCCTCTTCGTAACTTGGCCAATGCATTTATGTTATTTGGCAGTCTGCTTACTTTTAACTCTTATTTTAGCCTACTTCTGGCGTACTTCACTTTCTTCATTACACAGGGAAAACATTTTTCTTGGAGACTTCTTCTCCCTTAATCCGCATTTTGTAAAACCTCGCCATACCCCCATGACACCAAGAACCAATTGTAAGTACAGAAAAAAACTCAACAGAAATATTGAAATCGCCAAAATCTTCCAATATCTTTCAATCTTATCTGAGTCTCAATTCGAAACGATTCGTTGTAAATATGCAAATTTTATCACACCCCCTTACCAAATACAACTAACGCCGCATTTTGCATCTCATTAACACCTTTCGCTTTCATTTTGATATTTTATTCCTACACCTGAAACGAATACCCGAAAATAAGTATCTTGAACCCCATTTCGTTTATTGATAAATGCGTGCTTTTAATTCGATTGAGAAATTCTATTCAACTTTATTTTACGTATTTTGTGCAAGCGCATTGAAGAATTCTTATATTTTATTTTATTTCAAATTTATTGCAAACATCCAGAATTTGGTCCCGGAAAATTTGTATAAATACTGAGCCCGATGCACCAAACTGCATCACTCAGGTTTGATTCATTCAAAGAGTACACGTCTAATTATTATAAATAAAATGGTGAGTCCTTTCCTATTTCGTCCAAATCCAAAAAACCTACAGTTTCCAAATCCTTACAGAAGTTCATCGTAGTTGCTTTAGCTTTAATTGGTGCTGCAGTTGCCCTCCCACCACCAGGACATATTGGTCTAGTTCAGGTGGCTCCGGCGCATGGAACACTTCTTCACGGAGGTCTATTGGGTCATGCTCCAGGTGCGGTGGTTGTTGCACCAGCACATGGGATTATAAATCCCCATCATGAAGCCGCAATTGGATCAGCTTACCATACCGGATACCAACATGGTCTCACTTCCAGCCATAATATTGCCATCCCTGTTCATGGAGGACATCATGGCGTTTTACCAGCGATTCCAACGCATCATGGGAAATAAATTATGGAAACCTGTACGGATTATTTCACCAGTGTGAACAATCAATGGCGACAAAATAAATGAATAATTTCAAAAGCAAGAATCTGTTTGAATGTTCAGTATTATTTTTTTGGTTTTAATTTTTGAAATTTTCATAACTGCGGAGTGAACAAAATTCAATACAGAAAGACATGAAAAAACGGCAATCCCATTTCGTTTTTTGTAACCGCGGAAATTAAAAATTTTCAATTCTGCAACAAATAACACTCCCTCGCCTGACGTTGTCCTAAAAGTGCTATACACACTTAGTACCATTAAGTAAAAGGGCCAGTTTCATCTTTTCCTGAAAACCCTTATATGTGGCTACCACCCATAAAGGGGTGGAGAAAAGCACTCAAGTCGCAAGCGCTAGCAGTGTGGCAGTTCTTGCTATCATCATACATGCATAACGTGGATTTCCTCGAAATTCAGCTGTGCGTCAATCTTCAAACCAGCTACCCAATAACTTGTTTCAAAGTGATGGCATGACTACCAACCAGAATGTCAACCGTAAGACTTTGGCCACTCCGCCAAAATTGTTGGTTCTGCTAAGTCAAGCTGGACCATCACCTCACTCGTGTTTTGATGGCATTGTTGGTATCATTAGCACACATTTCCACATATTGTGGCGTCCTTCGGCATAAAAAAAGTGAGAACCCTATTGTGCACGACTTTTTACAGAAAAGAGTTTAGCATCAGACTTCACAATATTTCTACTGTGACAACATACTACTTAGATTCGCCATCTGTACCGTTCTTTCTGCTCTTTCTGAAATGTAATTCTTAATCAGCTTAATTAAACTAATAAGTTTCCCAGTGCTTATTGGAGCAAAGCTAACCTATTTCATGAGTACGGAAAACTCCTTTTATCATACTAGATACTGATAGTAATCTTGACCTCAAGCTGCAGGTGGGCTAAAGATCAGCGCTCCAATTTTTATAAAAAGATGCCAACAAGTGAGGTCCTCACTCCAACTTCTTCAAAACATTCATATACCAGAAATTCAAATCCACCTTCACTGAACGTTCTTTCAAACGCTCCCGCTTACATATGACCTGCTTAGATCCACCACCAAAACTTACGACCGCCTTGTTACAAGCTTAATAGTCAACAAACCACCACACCATACCGTCTGCTATGAAAGCTATGCGACTCCGATGAAAATTGAGCGCGATTGTGGTGTCTGAGAAAAGTATCGCTCTCTTAACATTGCATTTCTGGATATCAGACGAACTCATCTGCTATACTCTGCAGCAACACGTAGTACTGGAAGAGCTTGTGCGCTGAGTTAAATTGCTCAAACATGATCCGAAAAGTAAAGTTCAATATTCAGCGGCTGTATCAAAACCACTTCTCATCTCTGTCGGTGTTCAATGGGGAAACGCCCTCTCGCCATTTTCGATATTTTTGTTATAGACCCTGTCATACTGTCACCCAACGTCCAACGCACTATACACTGCTTTAGGCTGATGTTTATCTAGACCAACTTCTTCAAAAATGGAAAGATTATCATGAAACAGGCATTATCACTGTCAGTGGTGTCCTGCCCAGAACTGAGCGATTTGCCACTTGCCAAGATTGGTTTCAACATCGAAGTCGATGGTAAACGACCGAATAGGCGGTCGAAACAACAGTGACTTTATACGCTGAATGGGGTTTTGAGGGCCTCGCGATTACATCCAGATCAGGCAAATGACAGATCAAAATGGGGCAACCGGTCAAGACAAACCAATCCTGCTTGTGAACGGAACTAGGGTGAAAGAAAAAGAAGAAGGAGTTAACTGGAATGCCACTGATGGGGCGCTTGCTCTCTAAGTCGACAAACAACCAAGGTCATTTTTACGTTACTAACTGCCAACAACTTTTAAAGTTGTTTCTGCCGTCAAGCTAGTGTTTCGAGTGTGCATCTCTTCATTCGCCTTCCCGAGTCTCTTTTGGGGAACCTTGTATCAGGAGCAATAGAAACATAGAATCTTACAGATATGTTTCCGCACCGCAATTTTATCAGTCTGTGCATTATGAGCTTCTCTCTTGCCTTTTGGCTGTCACTTGGTTCTGTCGTCATTAAGGCTTCTCAAAAAGCGGCATCAAATCTTCCGTTTAGGGAAGTCTTTCTAAAGTACATAACCTCCGGAACAGATTTGGTCTTTGGAAAAATGCCGGTTTATGCCTTACCACTTTTTTTGAAGATAATAATCAAACATATTCTGCTTTGAGCTTACCACCTTTCCTTTTGGTTGAACATCCGTTCACTACTCCATAATTGTTTTTCTCTTTTGCTATTGTTGCTTTCACTGTACTAAGTACACCACTGTGGCGATCGATAATGTTCATATATGATGGGAAATGTTCAAACACACTTTGCGAGAGCAGGTCCTCGGATCCTTGGCAAACGGGAACTTCAATACCCCAGACATCTGTAACTGGCTTTTACATATATGATCAACCTAACTTTCTTATGTTTCTCTGCATAGAAGGTATTTGGGACTGCACTCTTCAGCAATATGCTCTACTCCATATGTTCGGCACAACTTGAACCTATCATACATTTTCCCGAAACATGTCCCAATCCCAGAGATTTGAAAACCCTCTTTGGCGATATCTGTTCTCACAGCCAACAGCTTCGAATAGCAAGGCTATTGTGACCGTGCGAGTACCACCACATACATTACATAGCCTTATCACATTGGCCCCCAGGATCGAATCTAGCCTAAGTTGAGTCTTTAAGACCTCGCAGATCTCTGCTTTTGTGGTGATGTTATCTAAGTCCTTGCACTCAATCAGCATTGAATCCTGGCTCACCTTTACCTCGGGGTCTTAGCAAGAAAAATTGCGAACGAGGCAACAGAGTTGAACTGAAGATAAACATCAACAAACCCAAGGTTCTCAGTCTGACGGGTCATCGCACTCTCCCTAGGAGTCCTTCAGGACGTAATTAATGGGCAGAACATCGAAAGCGTTGATCAATTGTATATTTAGGAGTCGTGTTTTCTGCCAACGGCGGCGCCGAACTAGATGCTGCTCGACGCATTAATGGCGCTAGATTCGCATTCACTGCCCTGTCCTAAATCTGAAAATGAAGTTATCCCCATGGCAAAATCAAGTGCAGACTGCTCTTATTGCTAGTGTTCTTTCTGTGTTGCTATGTGGAGGTAGCACATGCAAAGTAAATTCCACTGATACTCAAAAGCTCCACGCCTTTGTCAATATCTGTCTGATTCGGATCATCGGAATAACTGAGCTGACACTAGCTCAAATGAACAACTTGGTCGGTGCACAAGCTTGACACTTACATGCGATGTGATCGGAAGAGGGAAGTGGCAGTTGATAGGTCACACATTAAGGAGGAGCGACAATTGCATTGTGGGCCAAGTTGGCCGACGACTGGGTCTCCCCAGGGGCACTTGACGCAGAACAGTAGAGGACGAGTGTGAGCATCTCGGGAAGTCGTGCGGAGGAGGGCGAAAGGGTATTTCAGGTAACCACGAATGATGGCGCGTTGGTGTGGTTGACGCGCTATACCCGACAATGAGGTGAAGGACAAACATATTATGCCGACCATCTCATCTACCAAGGATGTCTGCATCATTCCTAAGATGACAAAGGCTGCTGGCACTTGAGACAGCTCTGAAATAAGAAAGCACCCTTAGGACTGTCCACCTATAGACCGCACTCAGTTCATGAGTTACGCATGATATTTGAGAGGCTTTCCCCAAATTAGGATTGCATAAAACAAGATCGAACTCATTACCTTGGCAATAAGTAGCCTACAAGTACACAGCGGCTCTGCAACATTCATCATTCTTTCAGAAGCCATATTCACGTGAAGAATTTGTCACAAGTACACTGCACGAGTTGTTTAAAGCTAAACTTCCCAAGAATTTGATGGCCGGCGTGAAACTGATGATGTAGTTGTCAATTCTAATGCAGGCCTAATTTGGCTTATGGCACTTGGTAATGAGAACCAATTCTATTTTTTTCTCAGCAAGTGACTGTCTAAAGCTCTCAAACTCAACAACTCTTAGCATCACTGGTTTATTCACTTGAGAATAACTCAGCATCCTCTTGCAAGTACAAACAATGCTACATCATTCACGTAATTCACTACCGTAGCCTCCTCCGGAAACCATAAATTAAATAATCATTGCACACGATGTTTCCCTGCAGTGACTCACTCCCACGAAATATTTTCTGGTACTAACCACTCCGTAAATAGTGTTCTAGGCCACGTCAATAATGAATTTGATGGCATCAATGGTTGATCTGGTTTAACGGAATCCATACTGCCGATCTGAATGGCCTTCTTGACCCTCAATAACAGGGAGCAATCTATTGTAGATCATCCGTTCTATAAGAGGAAGGTTCATCTGGATATTTACCAGCCTTAGGCAGCAGTACCAGTAGCGACTCAATGCTGCAGGAAATATCTCCTCGGACATGCATGTTATGAACACCTCAGCGAATTTGTCTGGGTCTGGATTTCACTTAAAGCTTTTATTCGGTATTCCTTCCAAGCCAGAAACTTGCTGTTACTTAGTCTATCGTAGATCTCCAAAGATTCGTGTGTGACGACTGTAGAAGTTGCTGTCATATTCACAGATCTTTGAAAGGTGTCCCGGTCCCCAGGAAGGAAGTAGGATACGTAATTCAGGAAGGAAGTAGGACACGTAATTTTTAAGGTAACCGGCTTCTGAATCATTTCATTATAATTCTATAGGCGCTTCGTCGCACCTCGAAGTAGAACTTTCCCTTTGTTCCACTGCATGAGGTTTTTGCCGGCTTCTTTATGTTCTTGCTCTTTTTTTACCTGATAGATTCTACCTACTGCCCTCTGAACCATTCATTTGGCTCATTGGCAGGTTTGTTCACAATAGTTCCACCAATAGTTACGTCTTCTATTGGAGATCTACAAGCGAGCCATATGCTTTGATGATGCAGTGTATCACAGGGAGGGCTTTTTCCACGGAAGCACCTGCCTTAGTAGGTTGACCTTGCTGCGCTTCTACGAGAGTTTGCTGGTCAAATGCGTTCATAGACCATGGACCTGATGCGCTTCTCGACTTTGGATATGAAAGGTATGATAGTATCCTGCAGGGAGACCCTATTGCATGCCTCCTCTTTAGTTCGAAGGTAATTTCTTGGGGATCGCTTTGGCTGTAGCCCTCACTAACATACTATAACCTATTGATAAGAAATTCAGTGGAAAGGTCGATGCGTGACACCTTTTGGGCTGAACTTAAGAAGAATATGCCCAAAGATGTAAAGGAAGAGAATGGGGTTTTCTTTTCACCATTCACTTAGCTCTTTTCGAAATGGCACCCAGTTTTGTCATTAGTTTTAAAGAATGGAGGGAGGGCGGAGGTTGGAAAATAGCCATTTATTTTAAAGGATCATTTTCAGAAAATGCTCAACCGCAAAATCTGAAAAAATCGTGGTGATGCCCCTATAACAGTATATAGGCCTCAAAATACCCAAAATCGATATTCTTTACAATAAAGGCAGTACTAGAACTTTACCATATTTTTTAAAAATTGACTGGAAACCCCCTTAAGTCCACCTTTTGATCAAAGAATTTGCAGTGACATAGGCTATACTACAAACCATGATACCACCAAGTTTGATGGAATAGTGTATTAAAGGCGTAGTTAGTATGGATCAAATTTACCTCTTTTGTGTAAATGTATTGTAACCCAAACTTTTTGTTTATATATATACTACGGGCAGCTCACGCAACTAAAGCTCAATATTATTAAAGGTAAAAACTCAATTATGCTGAAATTATTTGCTGATTTATTTATTTACTCCGAAATGTTTCCTCTCCACACTTTTACCTGTTTCTGATTTTACAATTTGCCGTATGTACCCTGACCACCTACTGACTGACCTATAATGGTTGGCACGATTGGTGATTGTCCATGAATTGGATATCCTGAACCAGAAGCACCAATAAGGTGACTAGGAGCAAATCCTTTCTGATATCCTGCGGAATAGGGCGAGCTAACCGCTGGTGCCCGAATGCCAGGGTGCAAAGCAAGAGTAGCCCCAGGATAAGCAGCATTGTTGCCATTCAAATTTCCTGCAGGATTAGAAGGAACGAATAAGGGTCCAGTTGGAGCATTGGAAACTCCACTTAGATGTGCAGCAGATATAGATAGAGGTCCTGTTGAATGTGAAGCTCCTGACAAAAGAGATGGCGCATACAAGCCAGTAGCATGATTGGGTGGTGAAAAAGCTACGGCACTGCCAATAGCAACCAGAACGATGATGGTGAATTTCTAAAAGTTGTCAAATTAGTAAGGATTATAATCGATGTATCTTAGGACTTACCATTTTGAGTAAAGTGTATCGCTTCAGTGTTCAATAACTTAATGATGCACTCAAATGCAACAGGGTCAGTATTTATACAAATTTGCAAAGGCAATTTTTTATATCTTCCAAAACTAACTATAAATCCGAAACATGGTGATAAGAATAAAATGAACTCACAAGTAAATTACATGATAAAAAAATTTAAGATCAGGACATATAAGTGAATTACGGTAGTAAACTAAAGAGACACATTAATCACTTAAGTAACAAGATTAAACTCTTCATCTTCAATCGATAAGAAATGAAAAGGATAAATACAAACTGAGATGGAAGCTAATGACATTCAAAATTTACATGTCCTCTTTTATATTATATATAGTATAGGAAATTCCGCAAGCCGGTTAAAGAGTAAAAGATATCCATTGTCCAAAGCAAAGTATAATAATTTGCATCAAAGGAAACTGTGCTTATAATTAACATCAGTCACAATCGTCTGAATGCGAAAAAAAAACGAAAAAATAAATAACAATTCTGTAATATGAACCGTGGGCTTACACCCAATAAACCATAAAAGACTTTTTTACATATATGTACATAAAAAGTGCACAAAAAGTGCATCTGACTAACTTCAATATTTTTTTTTGTTTTGCTTGTTCATAAGCTAATTAAATTCAGATAAAATTCTTTAGTACAAAAAATTCTTTTTTAACATTCTGAATTTTTCAAGATACAACTTTTCCATGTTATTTCATTCTCTTTTGTTATTTATTTTATCATATTTAGCTATCCTCTCTCTCTAGCATTAAAAACTTATAATAGATATTCATCTATTCTGGAAACTAGCAAATAATTCGTTTTCAATGATGTTAAGACCAAATTTTAAGTCATCAAAATATTCATTTGGCCTGTTTATCTAAACTTTAAACTACTTTTCTCGAGGAACATAAAACATGGTCTTATTTCACAAGAAGTGGGTCTGAGCAGAATTTTCAACTTAGGAGTTAAATGAAAACAAAATTTTCCTCTACCATAATTCCAAGTGAAAGAATTTTCCTACCAAAAGCTCGCTACCAATATGGCATGATAGTAATATCTGGTGAAATTCTGGATCTAAAAGTAAATGGATTGGAGATTGAGATTGTACACAAAACTAAGGGTTAAGAAAGCCTGTATAGCCTTCCATTTATGCAAGAGAACCTTTGCAAAGAAATGGGGTCTCCCCCTGAGGTTGGTTCTCTGGATGTTCACCGCGGTGGAGCGTCTAATCGCGACTCCAACGTACGGCTCTATTGTATGGTAGCAGGCTTTGAGCAAAAAGTACAATAGAACGAAACTTAATAGGATTCAAAGAACCGCGTGTGCAGGTGCAAGTGAGGCTCTGCAATCCTGCCTAGGACATGCTCTCAACATACCCCTGCACCGTTCCCTCCTAAACCTCCACATTGAACATGTTATAGCGTTCAGTGCCGTACTTGAGTGAGGATGCTGGTCAGCAAAGCCCCACGGCCACAGTAACATCCTAGACGAAGTCGAGAAATCTGAGCATTCCATGGACTTTCCAACCAAGGCAGAATGGAAGACCGGCGGCGTGTTGCAAGGTTATGACAAATTATTCTTCACCGATAGATCAAAGATGGTCTGTGGAGTCGGTGTAGGATTTTCTCGAATACGCACAGTGTGTCCGAGTCGTATGGTCTCCCAGGTTTCGCCAATGTATTCCAAGCAGAAGTACTGGCGATACTGGAAATCTGTCGATGACTGGAGCATGATCCAAGCCCAATCTAACATAGCCTTTCTGAACGACAGCTAAGCGGCCATTGAAGCCTTGTACTTAGCGACGATATCCTCCAGGCAGAAACGCGCTGAACAGTCCGGACAGTACGCTCAAGGCAACCCTCCTCTGAGTTCTCGGGTACATTCTGTATCCTGCTGGCAACTGTCAAGGCCCGAATCTACTCACACTACCTAGCAACCGCGCTCCTGTACCAGACGCGTGCAAATGCATACATACTACACGGGAACTGGCTCATAGGGGACCATATCGCCAGGCTGTACATTCTCTGCAATTTGCATTGCCGAAACCACGAGCAAGGTGGAAAGCGCTCAGGGACTTCCTCTGCGATAGGCCAGCTCTAGCTTGAGCCAGGCTATGGCGCTGGGTAAACCATACTTTGGGGACTTCAAAGAGATTTCTAGCTGCAGGGAGGGCGAGCTGCTTTCCTTCGTGAATGCTACGCGCTGGCTTTGAAGATCTGAGCCAGCTGGACTCTGCCTCCCTGCTCTCATAACAGCACTCACGGCCTTTGACGTTTCTGCTACAGCGCTAATTAGACGCACAACCGCCAGTGATACCTACCTACCTATCATCACAGGAAAACAGTTTGCTGTCATATATGTAATATAATGCAGTTTTTGTATAATGTTAAAGTCATTTTTCGAAGATGATTCTTGTTGGATCCGGATGGATAAAATCCGACAAAATAAGCTACGATGGGCGAGTCATCCTATCAATAATTATGAAGGTGATTCAGTCCAAAAGGTCCATATATACAATATCTATGGTGAAAAAAAAAGGTCGAATGCAGCCAGTTACGATGATGTGGCGAAAGTCACTCCAGACGTATTCGGTATGCATCGTACACGAGGAGCCAGGGGAGTCATTTCAGATCTCCCAACGATTACCAACAGAACATCCAGACAGTAAAGCTTTCGGTATTGGAAGCCAGAAAACATTGGGGTGGTCTTCGGAGGCTACACACCCAGCATGCTGAGTGGATTACCGCCGAGAGCACGAGCCATTCCAGTATGTTACCAAAAAGGAAGTTCAACAAGCCATAAACCGTTTGAAAAACTGGCAGGGCTTAGCTCTGAATCGGGCACAGAACTTCTGGTACAAAAAGTTCACCAGTGTAGATGGTCGGTTGGTACATAGCATCAACTAGGTCAATTTCAACCCTTCCGCACTGCGGGGATTACCGACCTTATCCCTAAAAAGTACACCGTGTAGAAGCCCGAAGACACAAGACCGATTATTTGCTTACCAACCCTCTACAAATTCATAACGTCCGTTTTTAGTGGAAGGGTTAATGCACATCTCGAGACCAATAACACTCTGTTCGAAAAAGCGAAATGGCTGCCGAGTCGGGTCAAGGGGTTGCAAAGAGCAAATCGTTGTGGACCCGGTAGTTGTAGGACAAGCAACTAGACATCGAAGGAATCTCTTTAATTGCAATATTGATTATGCCAAGGCTTTTGGCAGCATCCCTCACACCTAGCTAATTGATATCCTACGTCCGCATTGATCCCAAACTACTACTATCTAAATAATCAGTGCATCCATCTAAGCGTATCAGCACTCCATAGCCCATCCGTACACGAGGGGCCATCTTCCAGGGGGATTCGTTGAGTCCCCTTTGGTTTTGTGTGGCAGTGAGTTCCCTTTCATGGCTAGTGTGTCGGGTGTATCAAAAAACTTCGCACCTCTGTTAGTGTTCATCAAGGAAGCGCCCTCTCACCACTCTTCTTTGTTCTTGTTAGGGACACCGTCATACGGGACATCAAACGTCCAGCGCCCTATACACTACTTTATGCAGATAATGTTTTCCTAGCATCACATAACAAAAATGATCTGGATAACTTGTCTAAAAGGGAATTATGGCGTCATGCAACACGGTCTCAGATTGAATCTGAATAAAACGGAATTTCTAACAACAGATCTCCATGAAAAAGACACAATCACTATCAGCGGTAGTGCCCTGCCCAGAACTGAGCTATTTAAATATCTCGGGTCAACGTTATCAGCCAATGGAGAACTGCGTTATGGAATTGCTTCAAGCATTAAAGCAGCCTGGATGAAGTGGCGTTCCACAACTGGCGTTCTTTATGATCGACGTATCAACGAACGTTTCAAATCTAAAATTTATCGCAATGTTGTCCGTACTGTCACCCTCTATAGTTCTGAGTGCTGGCCGACTATAAAAGACAATGAATAGCGTCTTGCAGTAATGGAGACGAAGATGTTGCTTTGGACCAGTGGCGTGACACGTTTTGATCACATCGGAAATGAGGATATCCGTGATCGATATGGGGTTGCACCGGTCGTGGAAAAACTGCGTGAGAGGCGTCTTCGATAGTATGGTTACGCAATTTGCGCTAACGAAAATTCACTAACCGAGATTGGTCTGAAAATCGAAGTCAACGGTAAACTACCAAAAGGCCGGCCAAAACAACGCAGGCTTGATACGCTGGATGGCGATTTAAAAGCCTCGAGATTGCATCCAGATCAGGCGTTTGATAGAGCCAAATGGCGAAACCGATCGCGAAGAGCCGACCCCGCTTGAGAACGGGACAAAGGTTGAAGAACAAAAAGATTGGTATGCCCGCACATCTTGCTGCTATTTTCGATAGTTATTTACAACAACGGAGACTCTAAAACGACACCGATGACGGGTCCCAAGAGTACGGTAGTTCCGCGGGTGTCCCAAAGGGCTTCGTACTTGGCCCACTGCCGTGGAATATCAGGTGTTTGGTCTTCCGGTCACGGAGGAAGCCTCTTTAATGTGTTATGAGTTATCATAAAGCGCATTCAAATTGGGAATTATATCATCACTTCCAAGCCGGCCATCAAATACTCATGAGTAATGATAGAAGCGAAACTCAGTTATAAGCGCACGTACCGTGTGTTTGCGACAGAGCATCCGCTGCAGGTATCGCCCTGGCAAGGAGAATGCCGAATATAGAGGGGCCATGGCATACTTCTAGGTTATTTATAGCCAGGGTAGTGAGCTCGTTTTTGCCCTATGCAACTCCCGTTTGGACAAAGGTGGAGTCCTCTATAAGGACTGTTTCAGTTAATACTGCGTTCGTCAATTCGGGAGTAATGCCGATTGACTTTTTTCAGATTAAATGACAAACGTGTACACTGCGAGGCTTTTCTCTCCTGTATCGCAGGCGAAAAACGCCGAAAGGCAGAGATCTCTAAATAGATGGCAAAGGCACTGGAAACGCTCGGAAAACTGTCGGCAGACATATATAGTCACCGCTGCCATCAAAGCGTGAGTGGTTGGAAAAACCGCACGTTGAGATTAATTATAATCCTAACCAGCTCTCATGGGGCGTGAAGGATATCGCCAGTACCTGTACAGATTTAAACTGGATACCTCACCCAATTGTTCAAACCGTGATTGGGTCCCAGAGGACGCAGAGCGCATGCCATATTCTTCCAATGTCCAACATTTGTTGAAAAGAGGAAGAACCTAGACGAAATTTCAGGAGAGGTGCGGGCACCAGAAAATCTGGAGCGAAGAATATTAGCATCTTTGGAGGATTAGGATCATGGAGTAGACCGCATCTATCCACAGCAAACTGTGAAACACAGAGAAGACGAGAAAAATGCAGATAAGTTCGCCGCGGAGAGTAGAAAGGTGACAAAGCTAGAGTAAACTGACTACGCCCTGTGACGTAATACCTTATGGCGGTTCCACTGGGTGTGGGTGTTTTAGTAGGTGCAAATTTCGCAATCTGGTATGTTCAGGCCAGTGTTTTTTGAAGATTTTCATTATATAAACAAATCAAATTTATAAACACGGCTTCTAATCAACTTCTATCAAGCTCACCTGGTAGTTCCCAAAGTGGTGACCACGAGTTCAAAAAAGGCAAATTGCCTAGTTCAATATAAACGCAAAAGCAGTGACGACGCAATACGCCTGTAGACAAGAGTACGACCCCGACCGCGGTAATTTGCAATCCAAGATTTCCAGACTAAAATCCCCGGAAGCTCGAAATTAGGTTCGAAATAGTGGAGGCAAGCTTTGTAAGGTGCAACATAACAGACCCACAACAGCATTATTTCCAAGTCATAGCAATTCTATCACTGCGGTATGCCACCGCAGTGTGCAACATAATTTTAGAGTCGGTGACAGATAACTCACGTAGCTGCTTCCGCGAACTATTAATAAAGTGGTCTAGTGCCAGCCAAGAGGAGAAAAGCTCATGGGGAGCACTTCCATGGGTGACGAGAAACCCTCCCAATCCCTCCGCCGCCTGCAATGTCTGAGCGGTACCAAAGTTCGTGAACCGCTAAAGCGTAGTCGATGTGTAAAACGACTACCATCTACTTTTCAACCGGTTATGGGTCAAACGGGAAGAATAAAGATAGGAGAATACAACTTTGAGACTGTTGATAATTTCTCCTATCTAGGGTCGAAAATCACAACCGATAATAGCTACGATGATGAAATCCGCGCACGGTTGCTGTCAGCCACCAGAGCCTATTTCAGCTTGCAAAAACTATTTCGCTTGAGACCTCTCACCTTAGGGTCAAAGCTCTTACTGTACAAGACAATAATTTTGCGAGTCCTCATGTATTCCTCGGAGACTTGGGTTCTTAGCAAGAAGAATTGCGAACTCTTGGCCGCGTTCGAGAGAAGAATCCTCTGAAGAATTTTTGGCCCCCTACATGAGGTTGAACGATTCCGTAGCCTACATAACGACGAAATCTATGAGCGATACCATGACCGTCCGGTTGTGGATAAAATCCGGCTCAATAGGTTACGGTGGGCGGGTCACTTAATCCGTATGGATGAGGATGATCCAGCCCGGAAAGTCTATAAGGGCAATATCTATGGTAGAAAGAGAAGACAATTCAGATCCTGCCTCACATGGAGCGATGGTATAGGTCAGGACGCCAGACAGCTTTTAGGGATATCGAATTGGACGTCGGCGCAAAACCGGGATGTCTGGAGTTCCGTATTAAGGCAGTCCTAGACCGGATACCGGTAGTTGCGCCGTTGATGACGATGATGATAATGAGAGTTCACTTGCCAAGATTGGTTTGAACATCGAAGTCGACGGTAAACGACCAAAAGGCCGGCGGAAACAGCGCTAGCTTGAGACGCTGGATGAGGATTTAAAAGCCTCGAGATTGCATCCTGATCAGGCGCTTGATAAAGCCAAATTGCGAAACCGATTGCGAGCAGCCAACCCCGCTTGAGAACGGGACAAAGACTGAAGAAAAAGAAAAGGTATAGAGCGAGGTCAGTTAATTCATCAAAACATTCTCACACCACTTTCAAGTTCATATAGTTGGATATATAGTTATCGATTAAGATTGTTTTGAGTCCTATAATTCCTTTGGAGCTGGAATATATGGCACTTTTTTGCCCCTGAATATACTGGAATGCTTAAATATTGGCTTAAAATATTTTTGTTAAAAATTCCTGTACCTGCTCCCAGAATCCTAATTATGGAAAAAAAGTTTTTGTAAGTATTTCTTTTAATATTCATAAAAACACAAGAGCTGATAAACTCTTGACGATCTTCGATCATTCTAACCTAACGCTGCCTTATGTAGAAATATTGCATGACATTAATCCATGATGACAGTTGAATAGATATATCAGATAGTATTCAGCTTTTTATGTTGTATAACATAAAAGAGCACTGACTGTCAGGCTTAATTACTCCAAAAAAATATTTCGCTACGGAGACATTCAGGACCCAAACAAAAGTGAACCCCAATTATGTATTACGTATCTGTTATGATTCTACCTCTACAATCAACTCCACATATTATGTCCACCTTGCATACATTTCATTACATTCAAAGTGTATCGCAAAAAAGCGATCTACCTGTTCCCAAGAAGTGTTCAGTCACCTTAACAAAAAGTATTCCCATGCTCCCACCAGTTTCTAGATTCTATCTGGAACTGCTTTTTCATAGATTTCATTTTCTCTCTGCTTGAAAGCATCATAAATCTCTGCGGAGTAATGAACCTAATCGACATGTAATGACCAATTCGGAAGATACGAGTATCTATGTTATGTTAATTTTTTACTAAACTAAGTACCCTTAAACCAGTTAGGTTACAGATTCGTACATTAAAAACTGCCTACAGATAATAAGCATGAGTACTTTTTTTCGATCCACAAAGTTGTCTATTTTTTATAATCCGCGGTCCAATATGAAAATCAGATTAGATTCAATATAAGTGAGCAGATGGAACACTACGAGTAATAGAAAGACGTAAGATGATAGCAAGTACGTTAGTGTAAAGTGTACTGGTTTTAACTACACCAAACCGGTATTTACGCTAAAAACATAATTGACATCTATTAAAGTGGCATCCCACGTGCTAGCTTTTTTTTGAAAAGATATGAGCCCGAAATAATAATATGCCATGTTTATTCAAAAGTCCTTCTAAATCATTACAACCGGCTTTAATTCTTCGAAACTGTAAAAAAAACATTTTGCATCTTAGTCCGGATGTATCTAAAGACACCAAAAATAACTCAGCAAGTTTTGAATGAGAGTGAATCTATATATATATCGCGGGAATTTCCAATTATATTTGGGTCATCAAATCATATTCTCTTTTAATTGTAAATTGCATATGCACATATCCTTTAAACTTAAACCACTTGCAAGTCACGAACATCAATAAAGCAAAATCAAATTAGAGAAGTATCTAATGCATATTCAGTATTGCATCCTGATCCGAACAGCTGAATATCCAAATAGAAATTTCTGACCAACCTGAAATTCGCTAGCCTTGAACTTGTAGAAAACGAGTTTTCGTCCGTTAACGCAAATGCTAATGGGGTTCATTGATTCCATTAGAACTGATACTGTTTACATTAATTTATGCTAATTTTATGGTTGATATCATTTCAAGCATAATATTTGCATCCATAAAAAGTACGCATTGAGGTAAGGTTGCATCAACAGGTTTATGAGAAAGATAAGATATTCAACACATTCGCATGCAAATTAAGTTTTTCTGATTAATTAGAGCAAAAACGAAATGTCTTTAGACATATAAAAAGTGGACATTAAAGACGATTGGATTAGACTTTTCTTTTTAATCTTTTCAAAAAGAATTGAGATCTATTTAGAAATTTGAAATTTTAATCATTTCCATGTATGAAGAGCCCAAAGAAAAAAATTTAGTATGTTTTCCTCTAAGATTCGATACCATCGCGATTCAAAAATAGCAACTTGGATCCAGGCGGATTTGTCGCTGCTTTATGGTAACCAATACTACACTATTTATCACTTTCTGATGCTGCACTCGTAATTTATGGTTAATAGTTTTTCGTCTGATGATGGACCCGAAAAAATTCATTTGAATTGCACACGCGAAATGATCGCTTTGAGCCGCCAATTAGTTACTAAAATCTTCTAGATTTATCTATGTCTTCTTTCTGGAAAGTCTTTATCCGAGCGGACAATAGTCTCAGTTTCAACCGCCGGAGCAATAAAACATTTTTTTGATAGTCAACTTTTCTATTGGAGATCAAAAATAGCAGATGATTCAGAATAGATATATGTTTTTATTGCTTGCTGCGATCGAATTTTTCTTAGATTTTTCTACTAAGTTTTGCAAAAGCTCTAATTTAATTGTTTATATTTGAATTATTCAATAAAATTATCACCATAATTTGCCTCTAAATAAAGACGCTGTTGCGATCATTTTACTCTTTATTTCCTTGGTAATACTGACGAAGTGAAAATTTTCGTTCCTCCCTAAATCTTAAAAACAAAACCTAGATTTCCAGAAAATTAATGAATCACACGAAAAGCTTCTCGCATCTATATCATACCCTACATCATACATCAGCGCTAAGATTAATTAACTTCAACTAGACATACAAAGTTCATAGTTCAGTTCTTCTGCTTCCTCTACAGAGCTACAGGCTGATTCCCGAAGACTTCGGGAGGCCAAGGATTCTGCCGCTGTTCTTGTGATTTCTTGTTCTCCTGAAGTCTTCTGTCTATTCAGCTCGGACGACCGTCCGCGGTCTCCAATTTCGAAAACTGAGCTTCCGTTGTCAAATTGAACCCTCACATCTATTTCGATGTTTTCCACATGGACAAAGACAATTCACGCGCCTACGGTGCATTGCCTTCAACTTCCATTTATTCTTCCCCGATAGATGCGATTTCAGTACCAGATTTACACGTCACAGGAATTCAGACAGGAGAGCATCCTTCAGATCACCAATTCGAGCGTGGGCTCCTTAGAAATTCCTAGGTATTTGTAGAAGTCTGTCTCGGTCATAGCTTCGATGTGGAAGTCACCAATCCTATGTTCGGCATGCGGCTCGTGATGTCGTTTGTGGATGACTTGGATTCGCCTAATCCAAATTCCAGCCGAATATCACGGCTGAACAAGTCTATTATTCGTGGCAGACTTCTGAGGTGGTCATCAATACCAGCATACAGCTTGGTGTCATCTAAGTACATCACTTCACACTTAGCAGGTAGGCCATATTTTATTGCAAAACCATGCCCTCTAGCATCATTCAATAACCATAAAAAGGGGTTCAGTGCCATGCAAAACCAAAGGGGACTCAACAAATCTCCCTGGAGGATGATCCTCCGCATATGGATGGGCTCTGAGGTATTAGCACCCTCAGATGTACGCACTGACAAGATGGTATGCCACACTTCCATGACTGCCACCAAAAACTTTATTAGTTTCGGATCAATGCCATACAGATGTAGGACATCGATTAGCCAGATATGCAGGACATTATCAAACGCCTTGGCATAATCAATATCGCAACTAAAGAGGTATCTTTAGCCTCTAGTTGCTTGTAATACAACTACTAAGTCGATAATGAGTAGCTCTTTGCAACCCCTTTTCCCAACTCGGGCTGCTCCTCGGACAGAGTGTTGCTGGTCTCGAGGTACGCATTGACCCTTCCACTAATGATGGACGTCATGAATTTGTAGAGGGTTGATAAGCAAGTAATCGATTTTGTATCGGCGGGTCTGCACTACGTCCTTCTTAAGGATAAGGTAGGGAATCCCCGCAGTGAAGAAGGGTGGAAATTCCTCCGGCCCGCTTATGACCTCATTTATGCTATGTGTTAACCGACTGTGTACCCTGGTAAATTTCTTATACCAGAAACTCTGCACCCGATCCAGACCTGGACCCCTCCAGTTCTTCGAAATGTTTATGGCTTGTCGAACTTCCTCCCCGGTAACATCCGCAAAATTCATGCCAGGCGTATTGGCATGGCAGGTACCTTTGGCGGTGATCCACTCAGCATGCTGAGCGGGTAAACCCCAAAGTCCACCCCGATAGTCTTTCACTTCCGCGACCGAAAACTGTACGGTCTGGACGCTCGGTTGGGATTCTTTAAGTGATCTGAAAAAAAAAACCGCTGGTTCCTCGCGAAAGTTGCATTCTGGACACGTCTGGAATGAGTTTCGCCATATCGTCGTAACCGACTGCATATAGCAGAAAGTTTCTGACTTAGTGTGTCCAGAATTTCAATTACGGGTATCTCACTGGGGATGACATAGTTTCTGTAAACCCTCTGCACTTTATTTCTTACCCGTCTGCGGCCATTGCCAGTGCTGATTTGAATCAGTTTAGCAATGTCTTGCATAAGTGAATCTCGCCGACGTTCCAGGCGAATTTTCCATGGTGGATCTCTTCGGTTACTCAAACCAATAACGCAAAAGCGAATCTCTGACCATGCAATCTGATAGCCATAACTGCACGCCAATACATAAGTGATTGTAATTGGAGAAGTGACATATAAGCACACAGTCGAGATTCAATCTGATCACTGATTTGACAAAGAACTCTCGGAGTTGCTGGAGATGCATAGAGCCTGGGAATACCTGGTCTATGCAAAGGATCCATTTCCGAGAATTATGTACACGCTCTTTAGAATTCGTCCCGAACCTCAGCGGAAACCTCAGCTGGACGGTGGAGAAGAGCGCTTCGGCGAGTACTGAAACTGTTGCCTGCAGTGCGCTGTGGTGTTGTTGGTGCCGCCCCCTCTGCCCCAATCAACTCTTGGTCATCAGTTTCCGCGACGACCTCAAGTTGAACACGCTCCTTGATGATGCCCGGGATTATGTCACCGGTACTGGTCTGCGACACGCTGCACAGTCACGTGTGCAAATTGCAGGAAATGCTTGACGAATCTCTGGTGCAACAAGGGACGATAAGATTTTGTACCCATCCCCGCCGTTACTTCGTAGTAGGAACCGACGATGAAGAGGTTCAATCCTTCAGTCCACGTACGGAGACTTATCACGAACTCCGGCGAGCGGAGAAGCGACGAAGAAAGCCTGGGGGAACCAACAAATCTTGGGGCTTGAAAAATGCAGGGAACAACCGCACCTGGCACGCAAGTTTTACGAACAAAACAAGTCAGGGAGATGAAGCCTTATACACCTCGATGCTCGTCCTGCCGGGACAAAAAGGAAAATCTGAATTCCGACAGTATGGACGTGTTGGAGCGATAGGTTGAGTATTTTCATGAACTACTGAACAACCAAAACTTCAGCGAGTTAGCGGTCCCACCAACTGAAGACGATGGACAGATGCTGCCACCACCAAGTATCGAAGAAACAGTCCGTGCAATCCATCGACTTAAAAACCATAAGTCTCCAGGAGCCGATAGAATTACAGCCGAATTGGTTAAATATGGAGGCGATCAACTACCACCAAGCAGTTCATCAACTGATGCTCATGGAGTGGGATAGCGAATCCGTTCCTGACAATTAGCAAGGGTCACTATCTGCCCCATACCTAAAAAAGAAGATATCACGCAGTGCAGCAATTTTAGAGGTATAGATTTCTGAGTACCATCTAAAAGATATTCTCCGCTATCCTAATAGGTCGGATAGCCTCACATGCCCAGAACATCATTGACCCATACTTAAGAGGCTTCACTCCAGGCAAATCAGCAATAGATCAGATTTTCTCTCTGCGACAACCGATGCAAAAACTTTTGGAATATGGCCATCAGTTGCACTATTTTTTCATCGACTTTAAAGCCGTCTATGATAGCACAGTCAGGTTAAAACTATCCCGGCGAAATTAATAAGACTGACTAAGCTGACCCTGACCAATATGCGAGGCCAGCTAAAAGCAGCAGCTTCACTCTCGAGACGGTCTAAGACAAGTGAATGTCCTACCATGCGTCCTCGTTAACCTAGCTCTGGAAAAAGTGATCCGCCATGCTGAGGTAAATGCGAGCATCCTCTTTAAGTCCACCCAACTAATGGCCATTGATCATTTTTCCTACCTAGGGTCAAAAATCACAACCGATAACACCTACGACGATGAAATCCGCGCACGGTTGTTGACAGCCAGCCATTTCAGCTTACAAAAACTGTTCCGCTCGAAACGTCTCACCGTAGAGTCAAAGCTCTTACTGTACAGGATCTTGCCAGTCCTCATGTATTCCTCGGAGACTTGGGTTCTTCGCAAGAAAAATTGCGAACTCTTGGCCGCATTCGAGAGAAGAGTCCTTCGAAGGATTTTTGGATGGACGATTCCGTAACCTACATACTGACGAAATCTATGAGCAATACCATGACACATAAGTTGCGGTAGGCGAGTCAGTTAATCCGTATAAATGAAGATGATCCAGGTCGAAAAGTCTATAAGGGCAATATCTGTGGTAGAAAAAGAAAAAGAAGACGAGGCAGACCCTGCCTGAGATGGAATGGTAGCGTAGATCAGGTCGCCAGACAGTTTATAGGGATATCGAATTGGTGGATCTCGGCGCAAAACCAGGATGTCTGGAGTGCCTTACTAAGGCAGGCCTAGACCGGATACCGGTTGTTGCGCCGTTGATGATGATGATGAAGGACATCACAATTTAAAAGATACTCAACATAAACCTTTATTATTATTATTCTGTTAAGGGTAACGTAACATAAACCTTAGCGGGTAGTCCAATCCAATAATGGAACTTAACCTAATCAAATTTCATTATATTGTTGATTCTATGTAGATAAATGAGAATCTGGAGAAAAATTAACAAAAACGTCCAATCGTTATTGCCGGTAATTCTGAAATAGGGAGAGGCGAGATGATAAAAATGGAATAATGAACGGTGTGAACTGCTTTGTTTGGGGGGAGGAACGTACTGGTGTGGGAGTGGCGGCGACCTGTGTAGAGGACTACTCTACCTTCTCTGTCGAAAACACGGTTATCACTGGACTTCTTAAAGTGGAGTATGGAGTATAATGATCTGAAGGCGGTTGGCGTAGCAGTGGTTACATAATGGTGACAGGAAGGAACTGATGGAGATAGAACATTTTTTAAGAATTATAGGAGGAATTTTATCAAGTCCGGTCGGCTTTTTCTTCTTGCTGTGTTTTTGAACATTACAACCAATTTGGGTTTAATGAAGGTAATAAGTGAAATTGAACCAGAAAGTCTGTTTGAAAGGAATGGATATTTGAATCGTCCAGTCTGGCTGACTGTTTGGGTGTAAGGCTGTGATAATCGAAGGGAATTGATTGAAGCATTGACCTCAGTTTCCAAGTTTTCGTCAAACATGTGGAGAGTAGACTGGTGAACCTTCGCGAAATGGTTAGTAACGACGTTTGCTTTTTCGAGAGGAGGGGGGGAGAGAATTGATTTGTGGAAGGATGTCATTACGACTGGCAGTTTTTCCGATTCGCGAGAATATTTGCCTTAGCTCCCTGTAATTGCAATTTAATTGAATTTAGCTCAACGCTTTAGAGGCGATTCCGGAGGTGGTTAGAGGGTGGATGGAACTCATTCTTAAGGAAAGAATACATCGGACAATATCTATTCCTACATAGCCTCCGCCATTGGGTTTTCTTGTAATGGAAGTCTTTAAGAATATCGTCCGGAGAGAGATAAGTTTACGAAAGTTGAGGGAGCTTGTTGGTACGAATTCGTCGCATACTATCTGAATTGCCTCAGTATACTGACAATGATATCGTTAGAAACTCTTTGATTCAGAGGGAGTTGGAGCCGGAAGAGCCTGGCTTTGAGTAATTGCTTTATGAACTGCCAGTTGGTATTCCTGAAGTCCGGAGCTATTAGCCGCGATGGTTGAATGACCCCATCGGGGAGTTAAACTTCGAGGATGATGGCGTCACTGATGCCAGGAACTGTTTCATGGAAAGGGACTGTGTTTGCGTTAGGATTTACGCTGATGTTTCTGCTTATCAAGAAGCAGTATGAGTAGCTATTGCTTACACTGTATGTAGGGAGTGTCGGGCTAAAATAGAAGATATTACGAACACCGAAGTGTGTGGTCAACTAGCGGTGCAGCCTGCGATTCCATTATTGGTGTAGGAGTCCAAACAGGATGTGTGCCTGACGTTTAAGTCACCTCATTAAATCAGAGACCACGATTTGGTCTACGCAAAAGGATTTGATAGTGGATAGATGGTTCAAATCAAAGATTTGATTGAAAAAATAGAAGAAAACGAAGTATACGAAGCCGGAGTTGGTTTCAATTGAGGTGATGGTAACTTCTAGAGATTTAAGGGCATTTTCCGGAGACTGGTATTGTGGTGTCTCCGGCATGGTCTGAGCGAATTTGACTAGGAAGAAGTCTGTCGGTGCGGAATAAGTTAAAATTTGGGAAGGTGGATTTATACCTCACAAAACACTATTGTGGATTATGTTCTCTCAGGAACAATTCGAGCTCATGCTCAGAGTTAATGTTCAGCTCAATGACAATAACATCCATGATGCCATAAGGTTAATCATCGGGTTGAACATCATCATGGACTGCTGTTAGAAGGTACATACGGATGAAGGAGATAACATTGTTCTGAACAAATAAAAAGTGTCTCTGGTAAAAAAACCTAAATTTTCGTTATTGTTTGAAGAGACTTCCTAGTATGATTTGCAAATTTCCCAAATTTTATACACTTTAAAATTAAAAAAGGTTTTTTAGTTATTTTGTAAAATATAGAAAAATACAATTACTAATTTAAGTAGACCGGAGAATGACTTCGATTCCATACAGTAGCCTTATCAGGTTTTTTTCAGGATTTTCAGCTGAGTTGTTTTCCTGTCTCACATTTGAACATTTCTACTTTTCATTCTTCCCTTTTTCTTATTATAATATAATCAAAATTATTGCATTTCCCATTTACATAAAAAAAGGCATGTGTTATTAGAAGAATAAAAAAATATCTTGGTTTTTTTTTATTTTACAAAATAGATTGAGTATTTAACTCCATGGTCTGACTTAATATATGATAAAAACGTACTTGGCTAGTTGAAAATGAGTTCTTTTAATAATTCATGATTTTTTCATCGTACTTAATACATAATATGGACAGAATCTTTTCTTAAAATTTCCACAATTTTTTAAAATGTTATAAAATGTAAAATTGGTTATAATTTTTACACTATATTTGCATAAAATTAACGGTTCCCAATTCTTCAACAGTTCTTGAATATATTAAATTTTATAATGAAAATCATGTTCATTTATATCAAAGCAGACAGATAAATTTTAAGAGTTTAGCAAAAGTAGGGTTATAAACTTATAAAAAATAATATACGATCCAAAAAGAATATATTGACATACTCATATATGTATATATTAATGGCACATATAACATTGCAGCAATGGAAAATATCATTCCAAATAAGATTGAATCATTTCCAAAAAGTTGCAAGTTGCAAAAAATAGGACTACATTCTAAGAAAAAGCTTCAAAATTATAATTTTATAGAATTCATTATATGTACCTTCCATTTTATAGAATTCTTGCCTGCAATATACAAATTAAAACAACACTCCTTTTCTTACAATATTTTTTCATTTACATATTTCGGGGGATTACTTACCTCCTTCATTGGAGCTTAGTTACCTGCGATATAAAAACTATTAATAAATTGTTATACCAACAATAATTCTCTCAAAAAAGAAACAGAAGATAAACTAAAAATGATTCATATTAAAATGATAATTGGTGCAAAAAATTGTTATCTTTAGAAACTAATCTTCTATATATGTAACTTTTTATACCACTTAACTCCTCATAGATAATTATGGTCTCCATATCAATTAGTGAACTCAAAATGGTCTAAACTTCCTCTTTTGTCAGGCTATTTTCATATCTGATCAACTTTTTTTTATATAGTTGAATAATTTATTTGATATACTCAAATTTCTTTTAGACATTCCGAAACAGTAGAGCGCAATATGTATAAATTATCAACTAGCATTGACGTCATAACAAACTATGTGTGTATGACGAAGCAAGCAAGCCCCCTTAGGTGAAGTTATCTTTTTGGCTAGAATCAGGTTCCTAAACCCCTCAGAAATAATGATACCTGAAGTTATGTCAATGCAAGACACAAATGATATTCGTGATAGTTTTCCATCCAAGATTTTTTTGATATAGGAAATCGAAAAGGAGAGATAAATTTTATTGAAACCAGTAACCAGGTCTAAATTTTCATTTTCTTTGTTTTTAGTTTTTAAAAACCACTTTTATTTTTAAGAAATAGGTAACAATAGTATATAGATTGGAAAAATGAACAATAAAAAAAAACAATCTTTTAAAATAACAAAAATAACTTAAATCTAATGGCCACTGTGGGCTCTCAAAATTTTTGAATAACGATTTACAGACAGAGAAGAGAAACAGTAAGAAATGAAAATCTAATTTTACAATAAGTTGTCGGGAAATGGTCAAAAACCCGACAGAATTCACTTGGCCTTAGTGGCAAATAAAGAAATATAAAAGTAATAATAAAAGTAATAAAAAATACTTTTAACTTAAATTATTGTTCTTAAAACTATCATAATTATATATTTTATATTACACATTTTTTCTTTTTTTTTACAATAACATCCATACAAAAAAAGCAAAGAATAATAACGTATGTATTTATAAGTTACAACTGGAGACAAAATCAGCACCCGTTCAATGTGTACATATTTACAAAGCCCCACCAAGAAACAAATGGCAGAACTGAGCACGGCCACCGCTAACCGGCATCCCGCAGCCACCAGTACCAAGATTTCTCTTTTTCATCCCGCTTAATGTCAATTGCTCTCGCTCTGGAGTATCTCCAGTCGAATCCCGGAGCCCCCACTGTCAAATTCGGGGGGTATTCTATCCTTTTGTCCGTGGCCCGTCTATGTATATGATGCATAACCGGATCACCGGCAGAATCAAGAATTAGACCATTCCTGTCAAGATACACGAACGCTTCGGGAGGAATGAAGCCTGTCGTGAGAGTTTTCTCGAAATACCCATCATTTGGGTAGAACGGCTGCGAAACCCAAGGGTTCTCACCATGCGAAGCAGATCGCACTATATGATTCCGAATCAATCTGACGATAACTGTGTCGATTCTTGGCACAGCAGCAGCTGCATACATCACTTCATTAGTTACATAGTGCTCATAGTTTGACGAAGCAGTCCTATTAAGCCCCGTGCAAGCACGCAGACATTTCCTTTCAAAGATCCTTATTTTCTCCATTTGGCTAGCACTCAAATTAAACCAGATAGCACACCCGTAGGTGAGCACCGGTCTAACCAAAGTAAGATAGCAAATAATCTTAACCTTCCGGCTAAGATGTGGAGCATAAAAGAGTCTTCGGAGAGACATGAATGCCTTGCGAGCGCTCTCTAGCGCGACTTTAACGTGCTCGTTAAATTGGAGACGCTCGTCAAAACGCACACCCAGGTATCTAACGCACTTCTTATGAGGAATGCGCTCAGAACTATCCTCGTTCGCGACAATGTGGAAATCTCTCCAATTCCTTTTCAAGTTCCTATTGGCATACGCCAAGGAATTTCGAAACAGAATCGTTTCACACTTTTGCGCATTGATTTTCATCCGCCAACTGTTCGTGAAGAACTTAATATCATTGAACATCTTCTGAAGTTCAACTTGCACCTCAGTTACCTTTTTGTGCGCCGTGTAGGCTATCAGATCGTCAGCAAAGGCAACCAACGACCTTTTAGGAGATTTATTAAAATCGAAAGAATTGAGCAATTCGCCGGAAAATACCGCAAAAAGTGTAGGCGCAGTCACTGTCCCTTGCTGTAATCCATTCAGAACATGAAATTCTCTGTTAGTAGTGAGATTTCCGTCCGTAATGACAAAGCACTTGCCATACAGCATACTACACATCATCGCTACGAGGTGACTGGAAAACTCATTCTTCAGGAGCCTGAAAATCAGTCCATCCAACCAGACGGTATCAAAGGCTTTCTCCATGTCTATAAGGCAAGCGCCTACGCACTCACCATTGTTAATTCGCCAGCAAATATCAGACGTTACCTTCGTTATTGCATGTATTGTCGAATGTCCAGATCGAAATCCGAATTGCCCGTTCGGCAATAATTCCTTCTTCTTTATATGCCCGTTCAAGGCTTTCAATACCAAAACCTCAAACACCTTGCTGATGTTAGGCAGCAAACTGATTGGGCGGTAGCTTTGAGGGCTGGATGAATCCTTCCCTCTCTTTAAAATCGGGAATACTCGGGCTTTCTTCCATTGTCCTGGAAAGAAGGAATTGTTCAATAAATTATTGAACAAAATGCAATAATTACGAATGGCAATGTCAGGTAAATGCCTGAGGACCACGTTGGGAATGCCATCCATACCGGATGATCTCTTATTGTTTACTCTTCTGAATATGGAAGTTAACTCAACACATGAGACAAAGTAATCAAGCAGACTATCACTCGGTATGAGATCAGCCTGCAACGCAGAGCTAAATTGGAGAACTGTGGTGCCGTTCAGGCTATATTTGAAATTGTGGACATCTCGTTCTACAATTTCCGAAAGTCGCGTTGGCTCTAAGTCCGTTCTGGGCCGATGCACCGATTCAAAGTGCTCCCCTATAAGTTCAAGTTTCAGAGCATCATCCATCACAATGTAATTGCCTTGCGCATCAGCAGTTACACTATTCGTGTCTATACCAGAGTTAATAAGGTGTTGTATCTCGCTGCCACCGACTTTAATTCTCGGCACAGTTATTCGTGACTTCTTCCGGAATAACGTATTTATCTTAGTAAACATGGAATCTGGATCGCTTGGTGAAATACCCTTTAACTTCTCCCGCCACTGGGAGTTCACTTCATTTACGTAATGTTGACGGATAAGATCCCGCGCGATCTTTAGAAGTGATTTGAACTCAACCAATATGGGATGATGATAGTCCCCATATCTCCGATAGATTTTGTTGACGCGAGTGAGCAGAAGGCTTTTCACTTTTTTCAACCGTTTTATGGCTGCAGTTTCATATCCTTCCATATTATTGCGAGGTTTCATTTTAGGGACGACTTGTTCAATTGTTTCCAGCATCAAGTTCTCCAGCTTGAGAAGATACTGAAGTATTTCCTCGTTGCTCAAGTTCCTGTCACCTGGTGCAATTGTACTATCGTTTTCCCCATCAAGAGGTGGGCATTCCTCTCGATATCCCCGAATAAACCTCTCTTGGAATTTCTTCCAATTTGTTTGTTTAAAGTTCAGCCTGTGGACGCCACTGTCCATCGGCAGAAGGCGAACTCTTCGTCCATCAAACAGAACTTCAATAAGAATAGCGTTATGGTCGCTATCGTAAGGAAGAGTCTGTAGTTTCCGTTGAGGATTCCTAAAATTAAAATTCAAGCGCGCGTCAGCAATGCACAAATCCAGATAGGAATTTGCCCTGGGCCAGGTTGGACTCTCTGACCCATATAATTCGCATTTATACTCTATCTGGTATTGCTCTATCCAAGATTTGAGGAATACCCCTCTGGGATTGTTTGTGGCGTTTAGGCACGAGGTATGCTTAGCATTCAAGTCGCCAGCTATAATATAGTAATTATGCAGCCTATTCAGTTCGAGTATCGTAAACAGAGAATGGAATTCCTCCCTGAACTTGGCTCGGTTGTTTCCCACTGCATAGACTGACAGAATGTATAAATTCCCTCCTCTAGGCAGTGAAAAAAGAATACATGAGACTTCGATACACTCAAAGGTTTCAAATTCAGGCCTATTAATATGCCTGAAACGATAATGGCGACCCACAAGTATTCCGGTACCACCTCCCCCATCACAATTTCGTCTATCGTTCCTCACGAATTCAAAATCCTTGAATGTTATCGAATGCCTCGGATTGAGGTGGGTTTCTGAAATCAAGACTATGTCAGGCTGTTGTCTGGCAGCGAAATCAAGGAGCTCCGCTCTTCGATGGATTCCTACGATGGAATTCACATTAATCGCGATGATCCGGAGACCATCCAGTGGTACCGCTGTGACTGCAGACCTAGCAGCGGACATGCTGTTTGTGTAAATATTCTGTTATGCTATTTATTTTTGTATTGTGTACGTGTAGCGTATGCTGCATGTTTTCACACATGGTTAGTATTTTATTGAGGATAGTGTTCATCCCGCCACTTGCATCTTGTTGGGGCTTCTTAGCTCCCCCTTGTCGAACTACTTCTGCAAATGGGATCCCCGAGACGATTGGTGCCGAAGGGACGGTACCATCCAACGCCGCTGACACCTTCGTCCTTTGGGCCGATCTCGGTGCTTGCTGCCTTGTGACCTTAACATTGCGGTATGCAGGACATTCACGGTACGAAGCCGGATGCCCTCCGCTTCCGCAGTTAACACAGAAATTTTTTTCCTTGCCATCTGCTTCAGTCAGCGAACATTCAGCTGCGGTATGGTCTTTCCCGCACTTTACACATCGTAAGGTCATTTGACAGTTCACTGCCGAGTGACCATAACGCTGGCATCTTCGACACTGGACTATTTCGCCCCTTAGCAGGCGCTCAAAACGAATGGCCTGGTAATTAAGCGACCTGATGCCGATCAGATCGCTTCCCCGGCTCTCCGGGCTTATCTGCACGAGGAAGTGCGGCAGGATTTGTTTTTACAAAACGGACCTCCTCGTACTAAACCGTGACACTGAGAGGAACTTAACCTCAGTTCCCGTCTCCCGGAGCATTTTGAGCACCTCATCGGGCTCTTCCTCGGCATCCAAGCCTTTCAGAAGGAAGGTTTGCACCTTCTCTTCCTTTGGAGTGTAGGTGAAGTGAGGAGCCTTCACTCGCTCAAGGACCTCCCGTGCTTTTTTGTAATCTGCAATTTTATTGCATTTGACTTGGGCTCTCTCGGCCCCCGTCTTTTTAATAACAAAATTTGAGAGACCCGCGCTCCTATTAAGTAGAGTGGCTAAATCTCTACCACCTAATTTATAAACATTAATGGGGGGCACCCTTTCCCCCTTTTCTTTATTTCGGGTGCTAATTGTATCCCCAGTTGGACCATTTTTTAAATTTTCACTCGTACTTGCATTATTTTTTAAATTTTCACTCGTACTTGCATTATTTTTAACATTATTTAACATTTTTTCTTGAGTTTTGTTTTTTTTCTTTAATTTTTTGGAAACATAGACCAAAAACTCACCCAATTTTCCATCTTCACTATTGCAACTTGCCTGGTTAGCATCCTCTTCTGGGACATTTCCATCGCCACCGTTGTCGCCGACTCTCGTATCGTCTGCTTTACTGCTCTCTATGTCCTCCATACGGACAGATTCGCTGTCGAGAACTTGTTCGCCCTCAAGGCAGCCCGGTTCCTCCATGATTGCAAAAGTAGTCGAAGATAGCTTAACCTTTTTTCTGGCTACCTTTGGAGACGGCGGGCCCGCCTCCCCAGCCATTAGCTGCTCTGTAAGCTTTTCATTTTTTTTTATCAATGTTGTCATTTGCTTCTTGAAATCTTCGAGTGTCTTCGCCAGCTCGCCATTTCTTCTTTCAAGATTGGCTATCCTCACTTTGGCTATTTTCAAGTCTGGATCCTCCTCGTTGCGGACTCCACGACCGATCCAAGTGCCCCTAGGCCTTATAGTGGGGGGCCGGTCTGGTCCGCCACCCGCCGGCGGCTCGCCGCTCATTCCCGCCAAGCCAAAAAAAACGAATTTTTTCTCAAAACTTTTTAAGGAAAAGTAACTTAGATAATAACTCAAAAGTAAATTAGTTTCAATTAAGTTTTAAATTATATATTATTAATTAAGTAATATAAATATCTTTTTATATTCTTGATAAAAGTTAATTTAATTTCAATTTTTCTTCATTTTCTTTATATACTATATATATTTGCGCCTAAAGATAAAGTTTTATTAATTTTAAATTTGCTCTGTTTTTTCACACTTGTAATAAATTAATCAAAATTTAAAATTTTATTGCAACTATTCCTTAATAATAAACATAAAATAAACTATTTCAAGGAAGCGTATAATCCTTCATCCCATCCCTTTAAAAAAAATCCATTCTTAATCAACCTTCACGTCATTATAACTCAATCTAACGTAATGTGAACCAATTTTAACTGTTAATAGTCAACCCGCCTCCTCATAAAAAGTATCTGAGCTACTTGAAATATCTTGTTGCAAAGTGTTGAATGGTGGCAAAATCCTAAGAGAATCAAAACATGTTTTTGGCAAATATTGCCAAGAGGAAACTAAACTTCTCGCCGCGTCATTTATACCACTTCATGATTAATCTGGTTCAAAAGCTTGCTTGGCTAGTAAATCTCCTTTACTAAGAGCTAAATCTTAAATTGTTGTCATGGCTTAAGATACTCGTTCTCCAACTGGAAACGTAACGCACAAGTATAATTACCCATAGTAACTTTCATTCAAAATCGCCATTGTAGCCGAAACTAACTTGTTCATAAAGGCGTAGGCATTACAATAGGATTCTATTATTATTCAATTGAATTAAATTGACCTTGCCGGTAGTTTGACGGAACCAGATACATCGGATAATACGCAAGCTTCAAGAGCTCTCATAGGCTGCAGTTACAATATAGAGCAAAGCCGGTTGTTTCCAGTTCAGGATGACAAACGGAAATCCCAATTAATGAGGTCACTAAGCAAATGTCCATGCCAGTATAATTATGTCACCGGTAAAGAATAGAAGAAGCAGTTCGTAAATACTATATAATTTAATAAAAATGGGATAAAAATTTAATGATTCTTTTCATTTTGTTCTAATTCAAAATAGATTCCTATGTAAAGGACAGAGAAGAAAAAAGTGAAGCTTCTATTCCGGAATAAAATCGTATCCTTCCAAACTATCCCGTAAAATGAAGGCAGTAAACTATGATATTCCTATAGGACATTTGAGTGCCAAAATAAAATCGCATCATCTACAACCGCCTAACAACTGAAATCAAGCCAAAGCTTACCTTAATCAAGAACATCAAATATCCCAATTCTGCATAGAAATCCATCAATTCGATATCCCTCCCAGCTGGAGGCCATCCAGACCTAAGCTTTCACGAACGTTAGTCAGTTTAAATAGATATAGTATATCTTTACCTCATTCCAAGATAATTAAAACCCGTTCTGAAGACACCTGCCGGCCAATCCGTTGCCTAATTGTTCAACTCAATTGAATTCATTTCCAACTCATTGATATATCTTTCTAAGAATTTGTATAAAACAAAACCTTGTTAAAATCGCTTTAATATCTCCAAGTCTATCCGTCTGTCTAACTGTCGTTTCTTAGAAACGGCTGCGTTTACATACATGCAAAAGGGGATGCAGTTTTTTCACCGAATACAGTCGAGAATACTTTCCAAAGCTGGTCTTCCCTGCGCACCCCGTACGGGATGATGACGTCGGCATGGAGAGCGCCGAGGACTGTCCACTTTTGTCTATAAAAGAGCTGGAGAGGACTGCCTCTCTATGAAAACCAAGAAGGCGCCAGGATGGTATTTCAGCAGAAGTATACAAACTGGTATTCCAACATCGGCCAAACCTACTGCTTGGCACATTCAACACTTGCAGAGGGCATTTTTCCTTTTTGTTGATCTCGAGCAACTTGTCCAAAAATGGAATGATCGCCCCATACAACACGGTATCAAACTGAACCTAAACAAAACTGAATTTTTGACAACCGATTCCCATGAAACAGGCACAATCACTGTCAGCGGCAGTGATCTGCCCAGAACTGAGTGATTTAGATGCTTCGGGTTAACGCCATCAGCCAATGGGGAACTGCGTTATGAAATTGTTTCACGCATTAACGCAACCTGGATGAAGTTCGTGCCACAACTGGTGTTCTTTGTGATCGACGTACCAACGAACACCTTAAATCTAAAATTTACCACAATGTCGTCCGTCCTGTCACTCTCTTTGGTTCTGAGTGTTGGCCAACTATAAAAGACAATGAACGACGTCTTGCTGTAATGGAGACGAAGATGTTACATTGGACTAGTGGCGTCACACGTTTTAATCACATCCGAAATGAGAATATCCACGATCGTTACGGGGTTGCGCCGATCATGGAAAAGTTGCGACAAAAGCGTCTTCGATGCCCTGCCCTACGTCCAATATCATTCGGTGATAATATAGTCAAAACTAGCGGTAAAATACCTTGGAATGAGTCTCGACTCAAAGAGAAGCTTCTTTGAGCAAATCAAAGCAGCAGCAAACAAGGCTGCAGCTGGAGTTTCGGCGTTAAGCAGTCTAATTGCAAATATTGGGGTCCTACGTCTAGCAGGCAACGCCTCCTGATGAGTTCAACGCAGTCTGTCCTGCTCTACGGTGCAGAGGTATAGGGTGACGCTCCTGCCAAGGAGGTATATCGTAAGCGTCTCGTGCAAATACAGAAACGGGTAGCCTTGCGTGTGGTGTGTACGTACCGCACTGTCTCTGAACCGGCCGTGATGGTGATCGTGCCAGTGATCCCCGTTGCCCTTCTTGCTAAGGAGCGTCAAGGCATATAAAAGCGCACTGAGTGGGGTAAAGTCGGACCAAGAGGGGATCGATGAATGGAAGTCGAAGGCAATGCACGGTAAACACGTGAATTGTCCATTTGTCGATTTGCATTTATCGAATAGATGGCTGTGTGCTGAGGAACTCTTTGCTGAGACGGAGGGGTTCATGTGTGCTATTCAGAACAACGTGGTCGCCACCCGAGCTTATAAAAAGCTCATAATGAAAGATCAGGTAGAGAACGACCAGTGCAGAATGTGTGATTTGGCGTTAGAGACGTTGGACCATCTCATTTCTGGCAGCACTGTTATGGCACCGGTGCAATGCACCACCAGGCATAATGCGGTATGTAGGGTGATCCAGGACAATCTTGCATACAAGCATAGGCTGATCACAGAAACATGTCCGGTTTACCGGTATGAGCAAGAGTTGATAGTTCTACTTACGGCATGTATTGGAATCGGCAAGTTCTAATTGATCTCCATATTCCACACAATAGGCCTGACGTACTGTTAGTTGACAAGACGGGTCGCTCCGCATATATTATTAATGTTCATATCCCCCATAATAGCAATATTGAACGGAAACACGTGGAGGAGAAGGTGAACTATGAACCACTGGCTCGGGAAATGAAATAAATTTGGCGTCTCGAGCGAGTGGTTGAAGTTCCCATAATATTTTCAGCTACAAGTATTATACCTAAATCCTTCATAGCTTCCCTTGATGACCTGGGACTCTTACGCAGCCTGATTCAAACCATGCAGAAATATACCATTCTGCATACGTGCTCGATGTTGCGGAGAGTTTTCGACGGATTCTCCCATTGACCTGACGGGATAACCTGGCGGAAATGACAACCAAAAGCTTCTATAACGCCTATCGCCGCTTGATATCATCCTGTAAGGCGTTAGAATTTCCAACACTATTTTTCTACAACAATGAAATTATTTCTCTTATTAAGCACCCTCATCCTACCCTGAGAAGTAGTCATATTGTTATCAACTCTGTGATCGGTGGGTGTGATCTCGGAGTAGTCTGACCCGCTCTCTGAGTGAAAGTGAAATTTTGAATCTATATTGGATTATACAGGCATGGAAATTCGCATATTTTACATAGTATATTGTCTCCTCTTCACACGCACATGTTAGTTTTAGTTTCTAGATGCGCTTCGCTCGTACTCATGGAATCACTTAAGAAACGCTTCTATCTCGAACAACAGTACACCACTGGTCGAATATTCATCGGGGGTCTGTTGCCAATACCTATATGATTGCCATTCACCCCTTAGTTGGACATAGAACGCCAACCATTCCTACATGTCGTGGTACACGGTCCGCTATATTGCATTTCAACTTCTTCCAGGACTTTCCCAGAACCCTACATTCCTTCTCAATTGTTCTGCGCCACGTACTCTTGGTTCGACCTACTCGTGCATGCAATCCAGCGGCTTAAGAATTATAAGTCCCCAGGAGCCGATGGAATTACAGCCGAACTCGTTGGTATGATCGCGACCAATTACACCAAGCGATCCATCAATTTATGCTCAAGGTTTGGGACAGTGAATTAATGCATGATAACTGGCAAAGAGGCACAATTTGCCCCAGGGAGATATCACACAGTGCAGTAATCATAGAGGTATTGTATTGCTGAGTACCATCTATTGTATATTCTCCGCTATCTTACTAGGCCAGATAGCCCAGAACATGATCGACCCATACCAAAAAGCCTTCACTCCAGGCAAACAAGTAACGGATCAGATATCCTATATGCGGTGCAATGATGAAACTGCTGGAATGTGGCCATCACTTGCACCATCTTTTCATCGACTTCAAGGCCACCTATGACAGCATAGCCAGTAAGATTAGGCACGGCCAGAAGAGAATTCAGTATCCCAACTAAATAGATAGAACTAACTAGACAGGATCACTCTAGAGACTATTCGACATCAACAACGGTTTATGGCAAGGGGTGTCCTATCCTGTATCTCATTTATCCTGGCCCTGGAAAGAGTGATCCATGATGCCAAGGTGAATTCCTGAAGCAATAATTTCTTCTACGAGGCAGTTGAGCGGACTATCGAAGCATGTCCCGGATGTGATATCAAAATCATACTTGGGGATTTGACCAGCCAAGTAGGGACGGAGCCCATATTCAAGCGATACATTGGCTCCCATAGCTTACATAGGGATACCAATGATAACGGACTGCGGATTATTCAGTTAGCAGTATCGCACGAAATGGTTGATGGAAGTACCTGGTTTGCGCGGAAAGTGGATCACAAACATACGTGGGCTTCTCCAGATGAAACTACTTTGAACTAAATTGACCACGTGCTGATTGAACGGCACCACGGCTTTGATGAATGTCAGAACATATAGGGAGGCCAATATAGACTCGCATCACCATCTCGTTGGTGTAGTGCTACATAATCATACATACATAATAATAATATATCGATTTACAAAACCACCCAGAATCCCCTCTGACAATCAAATGAATACTGAAGCTATTCATAACACAGCGCTCCGTAACACCTGTAAGAGGGAAACGGATGCGCAATAACCGCGGTTAAAGATATCCTGGAGAGGAAGCATCAACAAATCATCTTCACAATCACCTGGAGAGCATTATCATTGATGTGGCCACAAACGTACCCGGCCCCAGCCGCAGGGGGCCCAGCGGGGGATGAATGTAAGCTAGCAACGGAACGGAAAAATGCTGCATACTGAATAATGTTATATTCTCAAACAACGCGGACACGCGCGGAGACTTAAAACGAACTCCGACGAGCGGAAAAGGCCTGGCAGAACCAACAGGTTTGTGAACTCGAAAAGTACAGAAAGCAACCGCACTAGGAGCAGAAGTTTTACAAACAAGTCAGGAGGATGAAGCCTTGTACACCCCAATGATCATCCTGCTGAGACAAAGAGAGAAATCTGATTTCCGACAGAATGGGCATGGATATTCTGATGAACTGCTCAGCAACCAGAATATTGCTGAGCTGGAGGTCCCGCCAACTGAAGACGACGAACAAATACTGCCACCACCAATCAGTGCAATTCATCGGCTTAAAAATCATAAGTCGCCACGGTCATGAGAGAATTCGGAGTCCCGACCAGGCTGACCCTGACCAATGTGCGAGGCCAGATAAAAGCAGCAGGATCTGTTTCGCTCGAAACATCTCACCTCATATGAGACTTAGCAAAGAAAACTGTGAACACTTGGCCGCGTTGGAAAAAGAATCCCTCGAAGACTTTTTCGCCCCTACATGAGGATGGACTATTCCGTAGCCTATATAACGACGAAATCTGTGAGCGATACCATGACCGTCAGGTTGTGAATAAAATCCGGCTCAATAGGTTACGGTGGGCGGGTCACTTAATTCGTATGTATGAGGATGATCCAGCCCAGAAAGTCTATAAGGACAATATCTATGGTAGAAAAAGAAAATGAGACAGACCCTGCCTGAGATCGAGCAATTTCGTAGGTCAGAACGCCAGGCAGCTTTTAGGTATATCGAATTGGTGGACCTCGGCGCAAAACCGAGGTGCCTGGAGTTCCTTATAAAGGCAGACCTATTGGATACCAGTTGTTGCACTGCTAACGATGATGATGATAGCAGCTAAACGACAATGCCTGAAATTGAAGAAATGCCTGAAATTATTAAAATTTAGGGCCTTATGGGCAATAGATACATACGTGTATGTCCAAAATAACTATCAAAAGTTATATTGTCCTACAACTTGACCAACATTTGCCGAGATGTTATAATTTGTTGTTTAGATTGCTAAATGTGGTGTTATGAGCAAAATCTATTTTTCACGGAAACCACCATACACCTTTGGATACATTTAAAGGATTATCTCTAGTTATTTCAATCGTCAGTATCATAATTTTTATAGAGTGGTTGTGATTATGAACTTCAATATTATTTGTTCCAAAATTTCTCGACCACCTACATATTACTCTGCCAGAAAGTCATCTCTTACTAAGAGAAATATTAATTATTCAAATCAGTACAGATTTATTAATCATTATAATAATCTTTGATATTAAGTGTAATATCAACAGACATATGATAGTACAAATATGGAAATCTTGCTCTCAATTAGCAACAAAAAAATCCACAGGGCGTTTGGCACGCTTCCTAATGATTTGAATAGTTTATTTGCGTTAGTCTGACTTCTGGAAGTTTCCTAATTTGCATAGTCAAATTTTTTTCACAGAAGGAATCTAAGATAATGAACTTGATCAAGTTAAAAAGATTGATAGAGGACAAAACTCGTTCTATGAGACTAAAACCATAGTTGCTGATTTATATAAATAGCGATCATAACTCACAACCTACATCATTCAGGATCCATTCATCCAGGAAGACAGTTCACAACTCAAGCAAAATGAAATTCGTAGTTTTGGCTCTTGCTCTTATTGGCACTGCCTCAGCTGGATTTGTCGCCCCAGCTTACACCGGCTACTCCGCTCCAGTTGTAGGTGCCGCCTACTCTGCTCCATTGGTAGGTGCTGCTTACCATGCCCCAGCTGTTGCGGCTGCTCCAGTCGCTTATTCAGCTCCAGCTGTAGCTGCTGCTCCAGTTGCTTACTCTGCCACATTTGCTAAGCCAGTCGCCTACACTGCCCCAGCCGTCGCTACTGCCGCTGTTGCCGCTACCCCAGTCGCTTACACTGCCCCAGCCGTTGCTGCCGCTCCAGTTGCTTATTCAGCTCCAGTTGTTAAGTCACTCGCTTACACTGCTCCTGCTGTTGCTGCTCCAATCGCCACTGGCTTCCATGCTGGATACGTCGCCCCAGCTGTTGACTACTGGAAGAAGAAGGCTGCTGCTTAAGTTGTGAATTGTTTTACAGGAATGGAATTAAAGGCACAATAAACTGATAAAATGGACATTTCCTGTTTCTTTTCAATGTTATGGTGTCTATTGTTTCATCCACTTTGAAAATATTGGGCTATTATACAGAAGAGCATCAATCCTTATAACGACGAACTAGCGAACAAATTTCCTTTGGCACTTCCGGATAGAGGCCAAAGTAGTACTGATTTGGCTTCATTAAATGTGCTTCTGTCTTATCAACTTAAGAAGTCAAATATCTCCTATAATATCCTTACTATTTACAAGGAAGCTAGCATAAATCGCTGATGAAAATGGAAAGAAAAAAAGATTTAGGCCAGAAACCTGATAACTTCGCATGTACATATTATACTTTTAAATGCAGGCCTGTAATGAAGCCCATACATATATCTTCACCGAGTTCTAGAATTGGTTTTTGAAGTTGTCGGATAGTTTAATACATCTGGAAGTGGGGCAAAACCTAGTAAATACATTTGGAAAGAAACCACAAAACAAAAGACTTAAGCCAGAAACCCGATATAACAATTATGTTTGCATTTTTGCACAGTAAAGCAAAATTTCTTGGATTGAAATACTATAAACATTGGGAAACATTTTATTTTCGTTAATTGATTGACTAGCTATCATTTGATCCTAGATTTATTCCCTCGCTAATACTTAATTAATGTCGTGATATCGAAATGTTCACAGAATTTTCGGACTTTGCTCAGTTTTCTTAGAGACGATATCTTTAGTTTGCTGCAAAGTGCTTGGTACGGTTTACATATTGATCAATTATTCGTTTAGCCACGAGTCGGCTACATAAAAAGACAATTCAAATGTCGCGTTACGTACTCGTGTTTGATATTGATCTCTATGATTGGATTGCGAATAAACTGGACGAATGCTCCAGTCACAGGACACAATTGCTACTTCTGAATTACATGTTTTTGCACCGTGGCTACTATATCATCACTTTCTGATATAAGCTCAGCGCGTTGTTATCCTTGTACTGTTCAAATATGTCGAATGGACTGCGCTAGCGACGACCAAGAAGGTCAAACAACTTCATCGTGCAACGTTTGACTGTTTGAATCCTTCCCGCAACTTCACCATTAATTTTGGGGCATACGTGCATCGTAACGAAGATAAAGAACAAACGCTAGCAAAATTTAATGAATTCGGTTGAAGTGGATTTGCACAAATTATCAGTAATGATAATCTCTGACGGCCCGAAATGACGGAAAAGTTGCATAAAGTATTTGGTGACCGATGTTGGGCACTATCAAACTTAGAACAACGTTGGCTACTGAAAAGAAAACCAGATCCATCAAGGGTAAAGTTAAACCGAGGCTCCATTAGTTTCGTCCGTGGGAATTGTTCACTGTAGTAATTATGCCTGCGATCTTGATTGACAAGTTACTTCATGGATCTGATAGCAGGATGGGGAAGTAGATTGAATCGGCTCTCGATCCATAAAAATTCAAATTTGCATCTTTTCATCGGAGTTGTAGCAACTGCTGCGAATTCGTTCCTTGACTTACTCAAGCGTGAAGTTGCGTTGCATTAATTTCTCAGTCTCTGCAATTTGCAAAGGATTTCATATCAGCCGTTGGAAGTTCTTCTTGATTGCGATTGAAACGACAATGTTTTCCATTTAAGGATCTGCAGCATCTGAACAAACTTGTTCAATCAACCTTGCGGAATCATTGACCAAATCCATCAGGTTTCATATATTCAGTGCTAAAGTCAGACCCGATCATTTGGAGCGTCCACCGGTGAAGTCGTGGTACCGTGCTATTTGCGCAGCATCAATAGATCGTCTAAAGTATGAATCCATGTCCCCGTTCGGGCTTATAGGAAGAATGGTGTTTATCGCAACCAGTTCTCTTTCAATCTGGCTATATTTGCCATTTTGCCAATGTGAAATAATTGTTTTTGTTCCTGTTTGTTAGCTCTATAGAAAGACACCCTTAATAGCGGTTAGATTCGCATCTGCATGGACAGCAAGCTTCTATCCTGGATCCAAGTGTGCTGGGATTATTGGTATAGCCGTACCTCGAAGTTGTTCTAGTGCCGCCTTTAGAAGGTGAATGCAATTGAAGATTAACACGAGAACCGCGTGAAGGCCTTTGGCATTCATACATGCTCAGCAAGCTGCTACCTTTCTTGTTAATTTCGTGGCCCAAGACTGAAAAAAACCCATTCCTGTGTACGTCAATGTGAATGATACAAACGATGATCATGCTTTGTTAAACTAACTACCATGATTGGAAATGGCCTAAAGGGATGATAACGCCGTCCATCCCAGCGAATAGGTTTCGAAAATAGTGCGACTTCATTCATAAGGCATAATTGTATTGAAAGGCATAACTTAGTGATACAGGTTCCAGAAATCAAGTGGACTGAAGATGCCGCTAAGTATCGCAAATGGATTCGGTATTGCCTTGAGAAATGGCACCAATGTTTCGGCATTTTTGAATTCAGAATACGATGCTTTGACAATTCTTGGGTTGACGCTATTTTCGGCGATACCATTGTCGATGCTGCCAACAGTGGCGTTGAATGGTGTTGATGCGTATTGCCAATATATGAGAGAAGGACTTTAAATAACATTAACTTCATGTTGTCGAGGTCAGCCTTGGTTGTGCATGAGTAGATATAGATTTGCACAACTGCTGAACGGATATCGTAATGTTTCAGAATCTTAGGCACTTCATGAAATCGGCGATCAGACCGGCGGTCAGACCATAATTCTGACGATGATTGTGCAAAGGTATGGCGAGTTGGCAAGGAGGACGAGTATGGGTTAGACCACAAAGTTAATGGTGTGCACGATTGTGGGATGTTATCCTAAGATTTGTATAGAATTTTCACTATCCTCCTCATGGAACCTGCATGTACTGCCTTCCGCCAACCCCTCCCTCGATGGCGGTTTACTATGAAATGGCCTACGCGGAGTTGCCAAACATCCCGTCCTTTCGTGCGGATAAAGAAATGCTCGGCGGATCTTTTATGGGCATGCACATGCACATGCAGGCACCCAGATATGTGCTTATGAGCAGGCCGTTTAGGTGTGAACGAAAAGCTTGCCCACGGATGAAAATTACCTATGAGATAGATACCCGGAAATAAAACCAAACATGGTGGAGCAGAAGTGGAATAGGGTGGAGCAGAAGTGAAATAGGGCTTCGGAAACCCAGTACGGGCCGTTCTTGGGAGTGGGCAAGTCGGCGATATCCAACGATCCAATGCCCTGGTGCAGGCAACCGCGGCTACTGTTGAATCTAATCTAATCAAGCATACTAAAGAGACAAGAACTGTCTTCATCGACGGACCTGTTGAAAACAAGATGGATTCTTCGCAGTCGCCTACTCCTACGGGCACAATCCCCCCCAATCGAGAACGCTACCCGCAATGGAAAATGTGTAGCGGAAGTATACGATGAGGAAGAAAGCTTAAAGTCGATCCACCCAGCCCACAGATAAGATCACCACGACTCACGAAGCCTTGAAGAAGCACTTGGATCATATCGAACTACAAGAGTGAGCGGTGTAAACGTTGAAGAAAGCCTATGCGGAAACACAAACTGCAACCATCAGTCTACCAGTAAAAATAGCACTCAAACTGTTAGCAGCAGCGACGGTAAAAATAGACTAGGTTGGTCCAAATGACAGGCGAAGCAACGCAGGAAATACGGAGTAGAAGGTCATATCAACATGGACGGTGGAGTTGATCCCAATTGCTTACCGTGCAAAGAAGAAGAATGCGCCGCCCAAAGACAGATTGCAGGCAACAGCAGGTACCCAGAAGAAACCACAATGCAAGTCGCAGATGGGGATGATACAAATCAACCTAAACCACTGCCGGGCGGCGCAAGACATACTCTTGCAAACCATCCGTGAGAAAAACATGGATGTGCTCATAATTAATGAAGCAAATCGAAATCACGTTGATGATATATGAGTCAAAGACAACACGGGTCAAACAGCGTTATCAGCGTGCGGAGAACAAACCTACCAGGAAATAATGTGGCACCTAGAGGAAGGGTTCGTAAGTGCGAAGGTGAAATGGATTCACGTATACAGCTTCTAAGTTACACCTAGTACTACACTTGCTACAATTTCCCTGGTTTCCCTAGTTTTGAATGCAAGAGAACATTGGCCGAAAATCATAGCATGTGATTCTTATGCGTGGGTTCTTGAAAGGGACAGGCAACGACTGTGATAGAACGTGTCCTTCTCGAAGCATTCGCGGAGCTATACATAGTATTCGCGAATGTTAGAGCCTCATATACTTTCAGGGGAAAGAGTATGGGTATAGTGGACCTGACATAGGTGAGCGCCACTTTAGCAAGTAAAGTCGCTTGGGAAGTAAATGAGGACCATACTCACAATTGCCACCAATCTGCTTGCAAATCAATGGTCAAAAAAGACCCCCAAATCACCCAACGAGTAACGAAAGCATACTATGTTACTATGCTCAGAAGGCGATTGCTCCCTAATAGACAACCCAACTACTGTTGGAGCAACGAAATCGCAAGTTTCCGAGCCACATGTTTCTGGACAAGGAGGATAAAAAAAATCGGTAGCGATGGTCGAGGGGAGATACACAGGCAACTCCGTAGCCACTTCAAAGAAGCCATTCGGGGAAGTAAAAAGAGCTGCTTCAAATAATTGTGCGACCATGAATGAAAAGGCTGCGAATATAACCCCAGGTGACCTATCCAAGAGGCGCGGATAGATACTGATTAGCCCTCTGATACTGTTTGCACTCTATTTCCTTACGACGAAAATAACGAAAAGCAAACGGTTGTTCAATTCAACGAGCGTGTAATACCTCCAATAACTGCACAGAAGCTGATGAAAATATGTAATAGGACCAGTAAAAACAAGGCCCCAGGTTTGAATGGCGTACCTAATAGAACTTTGAAGCCGACAGTGAAGATCTTTCGCTAACACTTTCGAGGCATGCTTAAAACAAATCGGGAAGCTGGAAGCTGGACCCTTCAGGTATGAACGGTTTTGTGTATTTCTTTTATAAAGACATTTTAGTGTGCATTTGTCCTATTAGTACCTAGCACGTAATATCTATATATGTTATGTGAGAATGTCCACATTCAGGTGATATTGATATTCAAAGTCTTGAATTTGCAAAGAAGTGACAACTTTGACCTGCTATAACTTTCGTAGTAATAGTGCGATTTCCACCAAACTTAATAGGATCATACTCTGTGTTATGCACTACATTGGTGCAATGTAGCAATTTCGTGGCGCTAGAATGAACTTAAGGGAACTTAAGGGAATCGATCCATTAAAGTGATGATCACTTTCGACCCCCCGCACCCCTATCTTTCCAACAAATGTCAAAATTAACATCGGCTTTGAAAAGTACTAACCAAGCCATTTTATTTGATACCCCAGATGACTATATTTAATGAAAAAAACTGTACACCACCATTTTGCATGTATCAGGAGAGCCCCCCCCCTTAAATTCAACATAGAATTATATAACTTACTATATGCATGAGCATTCACAGTTTCCACCTTTCCACCAAATTTGGTGGACATCGCTAAAACCGTCTCCGTGAATAATGCGTGTGGCGGACAGGCAGACAGACTGACGGACAGGCAGACAGTGAACTGATTTTAGTAAGGTTTTGTTTTACAAAGTGTTGCTTCCCAAACACAACAAGCCAACTGGAAACCCAGCGTCATATCGGTCGATCTACCTGCTGCATAAAATGGGAAAGTTGTTGGAGAAAGTCATCTACAGCTGACTTCTACATATCGCCGAAAACAGCAAGAGCTTGTTGAAATGAATATGAAATAAATATGGTCGTGAATCCGCCAGAAGGAGCAGTGACCTCTGGTGGCTGATTTGCCGTGTTGTATGTCGAAAACGCATTCAACTCGGTCAACTGGAATAGCATTGGCTGACATAGGTATTCCATGGTATTTAGCGAAAATTACCGCTCAGAATAGGCTGCCCGGTACAGTATGGATGAGTACTCCAAAGAGTACATTATCACAGCAGGTATACTACAGGGTTCGTCACTGAGTCCAATGTTGTAGAACGTCATGTATAATGGGCTGCCATGATTGTCAGTTTTACAGATAACCTGGTTATAGTTGTAACAGAAAAACACCCAGAGGATATGGACCTCTACGCGACGAGAACAGAGAGGGTGGTTTGAAGGAGCCGCGCTGGCTTTGGCTGACTCAAAAACGGAAACAGTGTTAATAGCAAACCGTAGGAAAAAGAACACTGTAAATGTGAAAGCCGTTGCATATACAGCCATTTGGAACCCGATTATCAAGTGCCTGGAAGTGATAATGGACGGCAAACTGAACTTTAGAGAACACCTACAATATGCATGCAAAAAGACAACCAGTGCTTCTGTGGCAATTGTAAAAACAGTATTTATGATACATCCCACAGCTATAGGTCTGCAAACCATGAAAGCTTTTATAGCCTCCTTACTTATATTGCTGGCGTACCTCTTCCTTTGTTAGATTTTGCTGGCAATTGTCTATGATACCAAAAGTGTTGTCCATCACGCGTACATTCCCGAAAGCTTCTCAGTGGATAGTAAACCGGATATTGAAATTCTATAACGTCTGACTAATATCATCTGTCTCAAAAGGTCGGAAATATATAGAAATGATGATCACGCCCCGGCAATACCTGACCTTGTGTCTTGTGACTTCCTTCATTCCCTACACTGATGCGTCTGAAACGCATTGGAGACGATTTTCAAGATCAAAGTAAATACGACAAAGGAGAGGAAAAACATTACAAAACAATCAAGTACCAGCGCTGTTTTGATATTCCATTGGAAGGGTACGTCCGATATGTAACTGGAAAACGAAATACGTTTTGCTTTATGACATTAGTTTGCGTATTTTTTTAACAAGCCTCGAATGGCGCCTTGAGTGGATTAAGGTCCATCTCCTTTACCTTTCCGGCTTCACCCATTTAGAGACCATCCTCCCATCTTTGCGCTTGGCTTATCCGGAGTCCAGGAAGTTACTGATTTTTTTATGGAAAATTACAGCCTTTTTTCCGCATGCAAGAGGTTGTGAAAGGTACCTCCGATGTCCAAAAATTCACTCAATACTACTTTTTTTTGCTCCACTGCGTTGCGTATTGCATCCGCCAACTGATACAAGGCAGCTTCATTTTCCTGATAGGTACGCATGTGGGCATGAATGTACTCGATTACGCGTTAGAAAATGTCCCTGTATCGTTATTAAAAACTCTGGCTTTTGTTTTCAGAGCGAAACAAGTAAATTAGTCTGAAAGATACCTTTCATCGGCTTTGAAAACTTATATTCTCTTGTCACTTGAAAAAGAACCTCAACGGCTTGTGGACCCCCGGAGCAGCACCGGAAAAATACCATCCGCAGCGGCTAATTTCAGTGATTTAATAATGTCCACTATCTCTTTGACTCTAGCTTCTGGGCGTACATTCATTTTCGCCGTTGTTCAGTTTACTTCCGTTCAAAAAAAAACATTTTAATGAGACGTGATAATTTGCCAAATTTGTGGTCAACTCATCTGCCAACCTTCTCAACCAGGAACACTCTCAATTAGCATTACCACTAAAAAATATGTCTCATTTGCAAACTTGAATATTTACTACCATGCATTTCGACCAACCCTTTCCAGTTTTTATCTAAAATGCTATAAAAAAATCTTCTATCTTTTTAAATTTATGCGTAGTTAATCGAATTTATCTGGAGCAAAAAACTGGTTCTCATCAAACTGTACGTACCAGTCAGAATATAAATAGCGAAATCGAATTAGGGGAAGGCATCATTCAGGACTTGTTCATCCCGAAAGACACTTCTCAACTCAAGCAAAATGAAATTCGTAGTTTTGGCTCTTGCTCTCGTTGGCGCTGCCTCTGCTGGTTTCGTCGCCCCAGCTTACACCGGGTACTCTGCTCCAGTAGTAGGTGCTGCCGTAACTGCTGCTCCAATTGCCTATTCAGCTCCTGCTATAGCCGCTGCTCCAGTTACATACTCTGCTCCAGTCGTTAAGCCTGTCGCCTACACTGCCCCAGCTGTAGCTGCTGCCCCAGTCGCTTACTCTGCTCCAGTTGTTAAGCCAGTTGCCTATGCCGCTCCAGCTGTAGCTGCTCCAGTTGCTGCCGGCTTCCATGCTGGATACGCCGCTCCAGTTGTTGGTGCCCCAATTGCCACCGGGTTCAACGCTGGATACGTCGCCCCTGCTCTCTGGAAGAAGAAGGCTGCTGCTTAAGTTGCGTGATGTTTTTGAAGGATTGAGTTAATGGCAAATATACGAGCTGTTTGATCAAAATTTGTTGTTTTATTAAACGACTAGGTCTTCAGTCTTGAGTTAGATAAAAGTTGAGTAGAAGAGGTCCCCTATCTGATTAGGTTCCTTAATGAGATCCATTGACTAACAGAGCAATTGTCAGATCTGACATGTCGGTTATTTCTTAGCATAATTCTGATTGTCCTCTCATCACATTAAAGTGAAACTGACCTAAACAGAAGACAGAAGAATATCCACCGATTATTAAACCAGGTCCCAAACATCTTATTAAGGGATCAGCAAGCGAACTCTCTACCTACCCTGACTATCTGCCGGAACGTCAAGATAAATATGAGATCAGATTTTACGCTAAGTTTTTATGGGAAAATCATAGATAAAAGAACAAAAAAAATAGCAAAATCCTTGTATTGACACTAGTAGAACCAATGTAAATCTGGCAGGGCTGTAGTAAAAATAGGCACCCCAGTATTAACAGAGAAGGGGCCAAGCAGTGCACTAGAGGATAGACTGAAGCAGAATATGGTTCCCTGAGGCTAACCTATCTCTCTCTGGGGGTGAGGCCCTAGAGGAGAGACCTCTCAATACAGTCGTAATTGACGTTTATGAGGTCAGCTGTCCGGCTAAGAAAGTTAAGTCATCAAGGGACATACCATGGTGGAACAGGAACCTGGTCAGAATGAGAACAGAGGCACGAAAACTCTTCAACCAGGCAAAACAAACCGGGGACTGGCAGAGGTACAGAAATGCACCAACTACGTATAGCAACACGATCAGGGAAACAAAACGGAACAGGGACTTCTGTGAAGGGATCGAACAGATCACAGAAGCAGCTAGGCTTTACAAGGCTGTTTGAAGAAGGAAGATGGGATATTTAAGAAGAATAAGAGGACAAGGTACACCTGCTTCTCAGAACCTATTTCCCTTGGTCCTACCCCACGGTGGCAGGTGACAACATTCCGACTTACCAAACGAATAAAACAGGGAAGAAAGGGTAAATGAAAACCAGGAAAACAGAGAACTTTTAAACCACTGAAATCACTTAGAGTTGATGGCATTTTCCCAGCACTAATCCAGAAAAGCCTAGGAATCGTCTTAGAGTCTCTTCTGAGGGTGGTAATGGGGAGCATTGACCTGGGATATATACCAAGGACATGGAAACAAGCAAAAGTGGTCTTTATTCCAAAAGCGGGTTAAAGAAAAATCGTTTTCACCCTGAATCTTTCAAACCAATTTGCCTAACATCGTTCGTACTTTAAAACGATGTAGAAGGTCATCAAAATAACGTCCTAAAGCGTAATCCCCTACATAAGTATCAAGACGCTTACCAGGCAGAACGGTAAATTGAAACTGCTCTGTATCAGCTAACGGATGCATTACAGGATGCCATAAAAACAAAAGAAATAGTACTGTGTGCGTTTTTAGATATAGAAGTCAACACATCGCACACAGAGATACAAGATCCCCTGAGCCGCAAGGGAGTGGGAAACCCCTAGCTTTCTAGATGGGCAAAACGCAAGAAAGTTGGCAAATAGACATACCGACAGGTACAAATTCTATTGTCATGAACACTACTTAAGGTTGTCCACGGCGGGGATTATGGAGTAGGATAGTGGACGAACTCCTGGACGTACTAACACATACTGGAATACAGGTCCAGGGTTACGCGAACGACATTGTTTGAATCTGTAGAGATAAATATGAGGATACCCTATGTGATAGAATCCAAACTGGACTAAGGGTTACTAGTTCCTGGTGCAGGAAGGTGGGACCGCGGATCACCCCAGCGAAAACCATAGTACCATTCACTAGGAAACTTAAGTTTGATTACCTGACAACCATAAGGTTACATGACATGGAGGTGAAATGACAAACAGAGGTCAAACATTTGGGAATTACGCTAGACCAAAAATTACTCTGGAAGACACATGTCGAAAACACTTGTCGGAAAGCCACGAGGTTTCTGATGACTTGGTCCATAGCAGGAAAAAATGGGGTTGCAGCCCGAAAATACTACTTTGGATATATACTGCAATAGTAAGACTGCGTGTGTATCAGTGGTGCCATGAGGACATGCCCAACGACATCCCTAGAGGTCCTTCTGGGATTAACCCCTCTCCATCTGCACATACAGATGTAGGCAAGGAGGGCAATATTCAGGATGGCCGGTAGTATCAATGAGGCGGGGAGCTGCCTAAACCGAAGGAAGATTGATATTATTTCTAGGTGGTATCCCGCATTACTGATATCAAGGGATAACATGACAGCGAGGTTTCAGTTTGATAAGAAATTTAAAACACGTTGGAGTAACAAGGCAAACTGGGAGAGCGTGGCTAGGACTTACAAGGAAAATGTTCTTGCTCTTAGAGCCAATAGGTAAGCATATTCCAGGTGGAAATATACGCCATGGATAGATGTCCCCCCTCTAATCTCCAAAGGAACTACAGGGAGTAGAACATTGCTATTCTCACCGAGACACAAGCAGCGATCAAGTCACTTATGCCCAACCAGGTGAACTCTAAACTGGTATGGGAATGCCTTGAGAAACTGAATACGCTCGGCTCATCCAACGGCTTCTAGGCCATGCTAAGTTGGAAGGTAGTGAGGCAGCGGACGAACTAGCCCCGGTGGAATCGGAAACGGTTTCGTGGCTATCACATTAAGAAATTAAGAGGACTGGTTGAGGGAACTATACTGGGCAGGTCTACCAAGGATGGAGCAGTCCAAGGTGCTTATTGGGAGATACGAACCCATGCGCACAAAGGATTGCTTAAACCTCACCACTCTCACGGGTCACTGTTGGCAAAACTACCACCTAGGGAAACTAGGGATATCTATGGACACTGCCTGCAGGTTTTGTACGGAGTATGATGAAACCTCCTGGTACAGTGTCCGCAAAGGAGGTCGAGGCATCTGGGAGAGCACTTAATATCAGATGCAAAGCTAAAAGATCTGGAAATAGGGAAAATACTAAAGATTCTGAAGGTTATAGGCTTGCTTAATATACTATGATTAATAGGTACACTATAACCAGCAAAAGGGACACAATAGTTTTTAAGGACGTGGTACGACTTTTCCTTAACAGAATAATAATATTATAATAATGGTAAAGTACGGAAGTACGCCTCGAATCTACAAGAGCCATTTACCAGGATGCTAATAATTTGTTTGGAAGCAACGATCTTGGCGAAATGGATGCGCGACCGGAATGTTTAAAACTAGTGATTGCAAAAGGTCCACATCGGTATTTCAGAGTCATAATAACACCAAAGTCACCTTCATTCAAGCAGTAATAAAACATTAAACTTCCGTTAATCAACTTGTTTATTTAGCCTTTAAATTAGTCCTTCGGAAACAGTTCACAACTTAAGCAGCAGCCTTCTTCTTCCAGTAGTCGACAGCTGGGGCAACATATCCTGCGTGGAAGCCTGTGGCGATTGGAGCAGCAACAGCTGGGGCGGCGTATCCAGCATGGAAGCCAGTAGCAATTGGAGCAGCGACAGCTGGAGCGGCATAGGTAACTGGCTTAACCACTGGAGCAGAGTAGGCGACTGGAGCAGCAGCAATGGCTGGGGCAGAGTATGCAACTGGCTTAACAACTGGAGCAGAGTAAGCAACTGGAGCGGCAGCAACGGCAGGAGCTGAATAAGTAACTGGAGTAGCAGCTACCGCAGCACCTACAATTGGGCCAGAGTATCCAGTGTAGGCTGGGGCGACGTATCCAGCGGAGGCAGCGCCAATGAAAGCAAGAGCCAAAACTACGAATTTCATTTTGCTTAAGTTGAGAAGTGTCTTTCGGGATGAACAGGTCCTGAATGATACCTTCCCTTGACTCGATCGCGCTTTTTATATTTTAGACTGGACTCAAAGTTCTATTCAAACCAGTTTTCTTTTTGCTCTATATAATTCTTCGCATAAATTTAAATGTTATTGACTAGAAGATTAATTGCTGATAGCCAAAGCTAGAATTATAGTGACAAAGTCGTGCATATTATGACCGTTTTCATTATGAGAAAATAAAGTCAAAGAGTGCAACTTCGTGCTTTAGGTTAATGCCTAAATTTAGTTAATTTAATTTTTTGCTGCAATTTTAAAATAAGCTTGAAGCATACTTAAGAATTCTAAAATAAATTATTAATGCAATTTTGTAATGAATCGGTCAGGACCGATAGGCTGCTCTACCAAACTCTCCACTTTTATTGCCGCTACCTAGATAACAATTTTGGTTAAATTTATTTAATTTATTTTATTTATTTATTTAATCTATAGTGGAATTTGAGCACCAAGAAAGATCCTAAAATTGGTTTTACGTCCAACATGTAAGATACTCTGTTCAGAAATAGATGAATGAAAATGACCGCACTACAACGAGAAGCCAACCGTCGACGAATCCAACTTTGATAGCCAAACCAACACTAGAGGGTTTCCTGTGGGCTGCTGGGCGTCCTGTATTTGTAATATCGTATCCTTCGTTATTAATCTATTTTGTAAACTGATAACCGAGAAAAAGTGAAGATAAATCTTTCATTTGGGCCCCAATCAAAGTACTACCTATCCCCAACAACGCTTAACCTTCCCCATCATCGAAATCGCTTCATCATATAAGTGCTAACCATTCCTAACAACGCATGACCTCGCTTACAACTGAAGGAATTCCTCTAATTAAAGTACATACTCGAACAGAGTACTACGGCCATTATCAAATATTTTCTAGCTAGCCCGAATATTCTCGTCATATGTGTATATATACGGGTTTTAAATATGTCAGATTTTAGGCTTTAATTTGCTACTGACGTTATCCCATATCGTAGCTTCCAGCAAATTTACTTGAAAATGTTAACTTTATTATGAACAGTGTAGTACAGCACAGTATTATGGGGTCTGATACTGAGAATTACTTCACTTTACGGTGCATACATTTTAAGTCCTAACTCTTCTTCCAACCAATATTAAAAGTTGAGCCATCTTTGAAAAGTACCAATTCTTCTTTTCCTTCAGCCTTTGTCCCATTCACAAGCGGGGTCATCTCGTCGTGATCGGTTTCGCCATTTAATTCTATCGAATGCATGATCTGGGTGCAATCTCGAAGCTTTGAAATCCCCATCCAGCGTATCAAGCCACCGTTTTTCGGCCGGCCTTTTGGTCCTTTGCCATCGACATCGATGTTCAGGCCAATCGTGGCAAGTGAAGCACGAATTGCATGACCGAAAACGCCTTTCTCGCAACTTTTCCACGATCGGTACAGCCCCATAACGATCGCCGATATCAAAACTTATTACGCCACTAGTCCAACGCAACATCTTCGTCTCCATTACCGCAAGACGCCGTTCATTGTCTTTTTAAGTCGGCCAACACTCAGAACTATAGAGGACGATAGAACGGACGACATCGCGGTATATTTTAGATTTGAGACATTCGTTGATACATCGATCACGAAGAACACCAGTTGTGGAACGCCACTTCATCCAGGTTGCGTTAATGCGTGAAGCACTTTCATAACGCAGTTCTCCATTGGCTGATAGCGTTGACCCGAGGTATTTAAATAGCTCAGTTCTGGGCAGATCAGTGCCGCTTACAGTGATTATGCCTGTTTCATGGGGATCGGTCGTCAAAAATTCAGTTTTGTTTAGATTCAATATGAGACCGTGTCTCATGAGGCGATCATTCCATTTTTGGACAAGTTGCTCGAGATCATTTTTGCATCTGATGATGCTAGAAAAACATCATCTGTATAAAGCAGTGTATAGGGCGCTGAACGTTGGATATCCCGTTTGACGGTGTCCAGAATAAGAACAAACAGGAATGGTGAGAGGGCGCTTCCTTGATGAACACCAACAGAGACACGAAGCGGTTGTGATACACCCGCCATACTTCGAACTTTACTTTTCGGATCGTGGTAGAGCAATTGAATTGAATTGTCAAACGCTAAAAAGGGCGATGCTTCTCACGGTGTTTCTCCATGAGTAACCGCACAGAGTGTATTGCGTCAGTAGTTCCGCAGTTCTTGACAAATCCGGGTTTATTCGCGGTTATTCCAACGATTACGCGTTGTTGTGCGATTACCGTTGTCAAGAATGCGTTCAAAAATCTTCATGGTATGCAAAAGTAACCGAATCGGACGGTAATTTGAACATTCTGCTCGACTACCTTTCTTTTCCATATTGGAACAGTGGTACTTTCTTGCCAGTCAGATGGTGTTCTTCCTTCCTGAATAACCTGTTTAAAGAATTCACTGAGCCACAGTGTTGGGTCCCAGCTCTTCGCTTTCCAGAGCTCAGATGCGATATCATCAGGTCCTGTGGCTTTTCTCGATTTCGTTCGTTTTATTGCCTCCTCGACTTCAGTTGCGCTGATATGTGGAACCGGTCCAAATGACGGCAAGGATTGTGGAAGTGGAGGATGAGCAAATTCTTCAGTCAAATCTGCTCGAAGTATTCTCGCCATCTGTCCGTTGCGACTCGACGGTTGGTAAGCAAAGTACCGTTCTTGTCATTAACGCAACATAAATGTTCGATATCCTGTGTACGTTCGTTATGGCTTTTAGCAAGTCAATACAGAGCTCTCTCGCCATCCCGAGTGTCCAGTTTATCGTAATGATTTTTGTAATGGTTCGCTCGGGTGACAGCGATTGCTTTCTTTGCTTCCCAGTTGGCATTCCTATAAATTTGTCAATTAGCAGGCGTTTTATTGTCGAGAAATTTGTGGTAGAGGCGTTTCCTTTCACGGACCTTCATTTCAACATCGGAACATCATTCCTAAGCCAAGCATCTCGGTTGATATACCGCTTATCCGGCTTGGTGACCCCGAGAGTTGCAGATTTCGCTTTGTGGATCGTGTCTTTCATTTGGTTTCATGATTCTTCCATATTAGTAATGGTCCGCAATCGTATGAGTGAGATCATTTCTTCTTTCTTCTCACCAAATCGGCACCATTTAATGCACGGCGAGCCTGTGCGTTCCTCACGATCGGCAATCAACGGCCGATGTTGAGGTGCGATGGTCTCATAGGGAACCACTCTGCAATCAGTGACAGTGGTAAAATGTTGACGTCTTATGAGAATATAGTCGATTTGCGTTTTACTGTTCCCACTGTAAAATGTAGAAAGATGAGACATTATATCAATTATACGCTCGCCACCCTCATTGGGCGCTCCGGACCCCTTTCCCCCATGGCACCTGTTACCGTCTGCCTTTTCACCCACATGACCATTAATGTCGCCGGCAATGATAATGTAGTCGTCAGCAGGCACGTGACAAGTTTTTTCATCGAGAAGTTGCCAGAAGGCATCTTTCTCAGCATCAGGTTGACCTGTTTGTGGTGCGTACGCGGTGAAGAAGTGAATAGTGCGATCAGCTGAAATAATGGTGAGCTTCATCAGCGATCATCAAATCGTTCGACTTCTTTAACGGCATCACGGAAACCCTCTGAGATGGCAACGCCAACACCATATTGAGTGTGTGGTTTACCAAAATAAAGTACTTTATAGCCATTTTTACCGCGTTCGCGTTCAATGTCGCAGCTTTCGGCACCAGACCTTCGGGTTTCTTGCAGAGCGCAGATATCAATGCGTCATTTTCGAAGAGCTTTTGCGTGTTCCTCGGTCTTTCCAGTCTCGCGGGACCTGTCACCAACAGAAATCAGGGAGGATTTAGCATGGTAGAATAATTCCAACTATACTCTATTTATCTCTTCCCGGATCTCGAAATTTTATTTTTGTTTCACTGAGGATAGTACAGAGTACGTTGCCTCAAACCCTCCTCCTTTACCTGGGCTTGGGACCAGCATACTATATATAATGGCATGGTGGAAAAGTATCAATTAAGCCCTTTCATTTGATATTTCACATGATTATCATCACCAACAGCTCAACAACCAGTGTCTGGTCTTGGCCTGTCATAGTAAGGAACTCCAAATATCTCCGATTTGCGTCGAGCTCGACCAATTCAATATTCTTAATAGTCGTCTGGCGTCCAGGCCTATGGCATCGCTCTATTTGGGGCAAATTTTTTCCACCATAGAGATTGACTTTTGGATCTGGACCCATAGATATTAAGTGAGCCGTCCACCGTAGCTTATTCAAGCAAATTTTATCTATGGTAGGTAGAAGAAGGTAGAAGAAGTTTTCAACTCTTTCAAAGTTATACTCTCCTATCTGCACCATTTTGTCGATAACTTCGTGTTCTCACGTAGCCACTATGTGTTTCATCTTGCTTTCACTAATGTGCACCCCATACACGTAAAAGATGGGTGAAATTTTTTTTTCACCGAATATAGAGCCGAGCCACCGAATGTAGAATATGAAATAATAGATTTCGATTAGTATTTTCCGAAGCAAACATTAGTTTTGACATTGATTGCAAAAGAGAAGAGTCCGGGATCGAAAGGGGATAATTACCTCAAAGAGCTTTTCTCAGAAACTTTCCTAACAAAAACTAAAAATTATGGTGGATCTTGCACACACAGGTGAATTATGATTATTATAATATTTTGAAAATTTATTTCAGCCCCAAGTTCATCCTAGATCTGTTTGCATAAATATTGATTCCAATATAAAGCATCATACTGGAAAATTTGGTAGAATTCTTACCATTATTAACAAAGTTGCAGCAGATCAAACTTGCATTTTAGCGCCCAATTACTACGTCCTAGGAGATAAAATGTCAGTATCGCATCGAATTGAATATTTTGAATATTCAACGTAAATGGACTCTATTTTATATATAAATGGGACAGTCATGTACCCAAATATCCTTACATAAAAAATCATCAAAACTTTCCATACCTGAAGCTTCCGGATTCTGAGTTATTTAAGTATGAGACAAATAATGGCTCTTTGTTTATCATCAGGACTGATGTCCCAACCCTTGGTCATAGGATGATGCACCGCCTGCTGTAGTTGATTATTTCCATATTTAACCTGTCCAGTTGTAATTCCATCGGCCCCTGACCAATTCTTAAGCCGCTGAATTACAAGGAGCATTTCATCCATGCTTTGCGGCGACAGCATTTGTCTCTTGTCATCATTCGGCGGGACCTCAAGCCCAAAGCTCCAACATGCCGATACGGTCAAACATAAGATTTGCTTCTTTGTCTCTACAGATACCACGCGTTCTGACTTTTTTTCGCCTGGTGTCATACCAATGTTTCAATCATTTGTCGATGTTTCCTCTTCCCCCAAATAGGCTTTATGGAGCGCTTTATTGTGAATGGCTCCAGTGAACCCAACTGTCAGAGGGGATCGAAAGTGTGAGAGAGATAGTGATCCGAGTTTACTTGTGCTTGTTGAATTGTCCGCAGTCCGTTGTGATTATCATGTTATGGGGGCAGACATATCGACTGAATAAGGGCTTGGTACCTTCTCCGCGTATGATTTGATTATCATACCTCAACAGGTTCCGAGAGTTTATACAGTTCATTCCACTACGTCGCAGAAGGCATGTCTCACCAACGCAGAGGCTCCTCTATAGGGAGAGTCCGTCCCTCTTCAGCGCAAATGTTCTAATGCAGTAAAATCAGCTCTTTATTAAGGCACTGTATCGGCTAGCTGCTTAGCAGTTCCTGTTCTGCACAACAAGTGCATATTTCATGAGAAAATGCGTAAATTGTTATTCCTTTTCCTTAGCCACATCCGTCATTGTGTTATCGGTCCAACCCGAGACTCCCTCAAGTGATTTTCCGAATCCGGTTGCCAGCTCTACCCAACTCCCAAATTGGAAGTTTGTCCCGTTTTGAGCGCGGGAGGGTCGTCTTCGTTCTTCTCGCCTGCATTTTTCGTTAAGAAAAAACTCCCAGCGATCACCACATAGAAGTGGACATAGGGCTTAGTAGCAGTGATATTGGAGTTTAGCAAGCGTCTCCCAAGCTTGTTCTCCATCGTGGAAACCAATCCATGCTTTCAAAGAAGAAATTATTCACCCCTTTACCTTTACCAGCATATGTAAATACGATTACCATAAATCCCTCTGTTGGAAATGAACCACTTCTACACGCCATCGATGTCTGTTCCTGCAATGTGCTTCAGGTATCCTCACGATTTTCCGAGAAGTTTCTATTGTTCGTCGTTTCCTATGTGCTACTCCCATAAAGAAGTGCAAAGAAAACACTCGATGTTGATATTGAAAAGCTGCAGATTTTCCACAAAATAACAAAAGAGGAAGATTGCAAAAGCCAACTATCAATCAAGCAGTAATAAAGAAATTAAAGTTCAGTCAATCAAGTTGTTTATTTTGCCTTTAAATCAGTCCTTCGAAAACAGTTCACAACTTAAGCAGCAGCCTTCTTCTTCCAGTAGTCGACAGCTGGGGCAACATATCCTGCGTGGAAGCCTGTGGCAATTGGAGCAGCAACAGCTGGGGCGGCGTATCCAGCATGGAAGCCAGTAGCAATTGGAGCAGCGACAGCTGGAGCGGCATAGGCAACTGGCTTAACTACTGGAGCAGAGTAGGCGACTGGAGCAGCAGCAATGGCTGGGGCAGAGTATGCAACTGGCTTAACAACTGGAGCAGAGTAAGCAACTGGAGCAGCAGCAACGGCAGGAGCTGAATAAGTAACTGGAGTAGCAGCTACCGCAGCACCTACAATTGGACCAGAGTATCCAGTGTAGGCTGGGGCGACGTATCCAGCGGAGACAGCGCCAATGAAAGCAAGAGCCAAAACTACGAATTTCATTTTGCTTAAGTTGAGAAGTGTCTTTCGGGATGAACAGGTCCTGAATGATACCTTCCCTTGACTCGATCGCGCTTTTTATATTTTAGACTGGACTCAAAGTTCTATTCAAACCAGTTTTCTTTTTGCTCTATATAATTCTTCGCATAAATTTAAATGTTATTGACTAGAAGATTAATTGCTGATAGCCAAAGCTAGAATTATAGTGACAAAGTCGTGCATATTATGACCGTTTTCATTATGAGAAAATAAAGTCAAAGAGTGCGACTTCGTGCTTTAGGTTAATGCCTAAATTTAATTAATTTAATCTCTTGCTGCAAATTTAAAATAAGCTTGAAGCGTATTTAAGAATTCAGAAATAAATTACAAATGCAATTTTTTAATAAATGTGTCAGGGCAAAAAGGTTGCTCTACCAAGTTCTCCACTTTTATTGCCTCTACAATTTTTGTTAAATTAAATTTATTTATTAATTAAGTTATTTATTTAATTGAATATATCCTATGGTATTTCTAAATGATGTTATCTACTCTTAGACAAAAGAATTTGAAGACCAAAGTATTGGAATTGGTTTTACGTCCCTCATCGAAGATAATCTGTTTAGAAGTGACTGAATGAAAATAACACCACCACAACGAGAAGACAACTCATGGCGAATTCAACCTTGATAGCCGAGCCAACACTAAAGGGTTTCATGTGGGCTGCTGAGCGCCCTGTAGTTGTAATATCGTATCCTTTGTTATTAATCTACCTTGAAAACTTGTAACCGAGAAAAAGTGCAGATAAATCTCTCATCTGGCCCCAATCCAGGTACTACCTACCCCCAGCAACGCTTAACCTTGTCCATAGGTGATCACGCTTCATCATATAAGTTATAACCATTTCTAGCAACGCATAACCTCGCCTACTACTTGACAAATTCCTCTAATTAAAGTACATCGAGCAGAGCACTAAGGCCATTATCAAATATTGTCTAGCTAGCTCGGATATTTTCGTCATATATGTATACTCGTATATACGGGCTTTAAATATGCCAAATTTTAGACTTTAATTTGATATTGGCGGTATATAATCTCATAGCTTCCAGTAAATTCACTTGAAAATGATAACTTTGACCTACAATAACTTTATTATGAATAGTATAGTTCCAAGAAACTACAGTATTATGGGGTCTGATACTTAGAATTACTCCACTTTACAGTGCTTACATTTTAAGCCCTAACTCTTTTTCAAACCAATATTAAAAATTAAGCCAGCTCTGAAAAGTTCTAAATGAGCCCTCTTATTTGATATCTGACGTGATTATCATCACCAACGGCGCAACCACCAGTGTCCGGTCTAAGCCTCTCTTAGTTGGAAACTCCAAATATTCCCGATTTGCGTCAAAGTCCACCAGTTCGATATTCCTAAAAGCTGTCTGGCGTCCAGACCTATGCCATGGCTCCAGTTCAGACAGATTCTTTCTACCGTAGATATTAACTTTCTATAGTAAGATGGATCATCTTCACCCATACAGATTAAGTGACCCCCCCCCCCCCACCGTAGTCTATTCAGGCGAATTTGGTTGGTTGAAATTTTCAACCCCAGGTGGAAGAAATTCTTCCGAAGTTACAGTCTCCTATCTGTTCTATTTTGTCGATGACTTCGTGTTTTAACCTAGCCACTATAAAAAATGGGTTCAATTTTCTCTCACCGAATATAACCATGTGCAGTATCAAGTGAAAGCTTTCGATTAACATTTTTCGAAGGAAACATTAGTTTTGATATTGATTGCAAAAGGGAAGCGTGCGGCGGTCTGAAAGGGATTAATTACTTCAAGGATCTCTTCACAGAAACTTTTCTAACGAAAAATCTAGAAAAAAATTGCGCGCACAGACCAATTACCGCCCCACCCCCTCCTTATGTTCATCGCAGATCCGTTTGCAGAAATATTGATTGCAATATGAAGCATCATACTGGAAAGTTTGGTAGAATTACGTACCATCATTAACAAAGTTATAGTAGACCAAGCTTGCATTTTCGCGACAAATTACTACGTCTTAGGAGATAAAATGTCAGTATCGCATCGGATTGAATGTCCTGTATATTCAACACTATGTTATGTATGAATGGGACGGTCATGTACCCAAATATCCTCACATAATCAACAAAATCAACGAAACCGTCCAAACCTGAAGCGTCGAGCTCCCGGTTTCCGACTTCTTTCAGTATGGGGCAGATAATGTCTCGTTGCTTATCATCAAAACTGATCGATCGTAGTTGATCATCTCCACATTTAACCAGTCCTTCTGTAATTCCATCGGCACCTGGTCGATTCTTAAGCCGATGAATTGCACGGACCATTTCTCCCATGCTTGGTGGTGGCAGCATTTGTCTCTTGTCATCAGTTGGCGAAACCGCAAACCCATCGATCCATCATGTTCATACGGTCGAAAATCAGATTTGGTTCTTTGTCTCGTCAAGGGAAGCATCGATATGTTTAAAGCTTCACCCTACTAAATTATAGACAAAACTTCCGCCCCGTGTAGTTGCTCCCTGTACTTCTGGAAAGCAATTCGTGATAAGTCTTCGCTCGAGCCCGTGTTGTCCAACGTTACTGGATTTTTTAGGTAATTGTGCAAATCATTCTGCGATGTTTCATCTATCCATTTCCTCCAAATAGGCTTTATGGAGGACTTTTTTGTGAATGGCTTCAGTGATCAATTTTATCTGATTGTCAGAGGGGATCAAAAATGGTGCTGCTATTCGAGCCCAGAGCACCATACCAATGAGATAGTGATCCGAGTTTACATTGGCTCTTATATGATCTGACATTAATCCAAATTGAGAGGTGGTGGGGTCCTATAAGCACACGGTAAATTTGATTTAAAGGTCCTGTTTGGAGAGAGCAGCGTTTGTTTGTGAATCTTCTTTCATGTAAGGCTGCTTGTTGAATAATCCGCAGTCCGTTGATATTATCAATTTTATGCAAGTTATGGGGGCGGACATATCGACTGAATACGGGCTTGGTACCTTCTTCAAATGTGATTTGGTTATTATACCTAGGACAGGTTCCAAGAGTTCATTCAGTTCATTCCACTACGTCGCAGAAGGTATTCTCATCGACTCTGCAGGCTCTTCTATAGGGAGAATCCATCCCTATTCAGCGCAAGCGTTCTAATGCAGTAAAATCAGCTCTTTATTAACGTATTATATTGGCTAGCTGCTTAACAGCCCCTGTTCTGTACAACAAGTGCACATTTCATGAGAAAATGCGCAAATCCTTATTCCTTTTCGTTAGCCAGGTCCATGATTGTGTTATCAGTCCAGCGCGAGGCTCCTTCTATGGCTTCGTAACAAGTGATTTTTCGAATCCAGTTGCCGGCCCTACCCGACCCCCAACTTTTAGTAGCAGTGATATTGGAGTTTAGCAAGCCTCTTCCAATTTATGTTCTCCATCGTGGATACCAATCCATGCTTTCGAAGAAGAAATTGTTCACCCCTTATTTACCAGCATATGTAAATACGATTACCATAAATCCCTCTGTTGGAAATCAACCACTTCTACACGCCATCAATGTTGGTTCCTACAATGTGCTTCAGGTATCATCGCGATTTTCCGAGAAATTTCTATTGTTCCTTTACGCTGATCATCCTGAAATAATGAGTCCCATTGCAGGGAATAACCAACAATGGAGTTGTCGTCTAGTCGGGATATTTAATCTACCCTCCATCGTTCTCCAATGAAATGGCGAGTAAGATAGTACAATAATAATGGTGGTCGTTTCCTATGTGCTACTCCCATAAAGAAGTGCAAAGAAAACACTCTCGTGGAACTGTTGCTGTTGATATTAAAAAGCTGCAGATTTTCCACAAAATACCAAAAGGGGAAGATTGCAAAAGAGCGAACTATCAATCAAGCGGTAATAAAAAAATTAAAGTTAGTTAATCAAGTTGTTTATTTTGCCTTTAAATCAGTCCTTCGAAAACAGTTCACAACTTAAGCAGCAGCCTTCTTCTTCCAGTAGTCGACAGCTGGGGCAACATATCCTGCGTGGAAGCCTGTGGCGATTGGAGCAGCAACAGCTGGGGCGGCGTACCCAGCATGGAAGCCAGTAGCAATTGGAGCGGCGACAGCTGGAGCAGCATAGGCAACTGGCTTAACAACTGGAGCAGAGTAGGCGACTGGAGCAGCAGCAAAAGCTGGGGCAGAGTAGGCAACTGGCTTAACAACTGGAGCAGAGTAAGCAACTGGAGCAGCAGAAACGGCAGGAGCTGAATAAGTAACTGGAGTAGCAGCTACCGCAGCACCTACAATTGGGCCAGAGTATCCAGTGTAGGCTGGGGCGACGTATCCAGCGGAGGCAGCGCCAATGAAAGCAAGAGCCAAAACTACGAATTTCATTTTGCTTAAGTTGAGAAGTGCCTTTCGGGATGTACAGATCCTGAATGATAACTTCCTCAGATTCGGTTTCGGTATTTATATCTAAGGTTGGACCCACAGTTTCATCTAAACCAGTTTTCTGCTCTATATAAATCTACTTTGTCATGCATAAATTTAAATTTATGTGATCATTAATTACTAGAAGATGGCCAGGTTAATGGTAAGCAATCTAATCTAAACTATTGGTTGACTCCTAGTTTGCATGTTCAAAGCTGAATATCTGATGTTATCATTAAGTATCAAAAAAGCGCTACAAAAGTCTCAATCTTGGTTAAGTTTTTTATATGACCAATAGATGATCATTTGGATTTGGCAATGATAATCCGTCCAATGCAGATATCTCAATCTAATGCACTGACGAATAAAATAAGCTCTAAAAAAAATGTTCCGGATCCAGAAAGTTCCAATCACTTCTTCAGCATCCAGAACTAGAATTGTGAATAAGATTGAAGATATATTTAAAATTAAGGGACCGATTTTTTATTTTAAAATCATCTTCAAATACTTTCAATTGCAGATTCGTCCATTTTAGTTACACATGCTCTCGAAGTTTCGAAAAATACGGGAGTGAAATCTGGTGGTTCTAGCAACGGAGAAAATTGTGACCAAGAAAATTATATTATTGATACGGAGGAAAACATGGAGCTGTCTTTTTCAACTCTTTAAAAAGGTACCGCACAAGTTCATGATCATGAAGATCATGCAGCCTGTTGAAATCTTTTTAGGGTTTAGTTTAATGTAGCAATATCTCTTCTGTTCTAAAAAACGAGAAGGAGAAGGAGTTTCTTATGCAAACATATACTTCAGGGAAGTGTTTATCAAGAAGAGATTACTCACGTACGTAAACTAAATTACAGTTTTTATTTTTTAAAAATGTCCAAATGCTTTCCGGGACTAATCCCGCATAGAAATATACGCACAAATTATGACCATTTACATATAATTTGAAGTAAAGATGAATCATTTTATTACTGGCTTCGGACAGTTATTCCAAAATGGAATGATCGTCTCATGTAACACATTCTCAGATTGAATTCCTCATAAAGCTGGATTTATGGCGAACGATCCCCATGAGACAGACACTACCACTTTCAATGGCAGTTGCCTGCCCAGAACTAAGGACGATCGTTGAACAATTGCGAGAGAGGCGTCTTCGATGGTATGGTCACGTAATTCGCACACGAATTCACCTACCAAGATTGGTCAGAACGTCGTAAATTGGAACCGCCGAAAGCGAGGTTGCTCTATACGCTAGATAGTGATTTGAAACACTCGCGCTCTGGGCTCAAAACCAAAGACTCCTGCAAAGTTTCATGGTCTACTGAGGCCGTAGCATTTCCTCGGCCAGATGCATCCCTAACTATGTTCGACGATGCCTCAGACACAGCGGTAGGCGCCACTCTTGACCAACGGATAAATTAAACCAGGAAACCGTTAAGCTTCTTTCCGAAGCAACTCAACCCACCTCAATGTAAATATAGTGCCTACGATCGTGAGCTTCTCGCCATTAAATACTTTCACTTCTCCCTGGAGAACAGGCGTTCACAGTGTTCACAGACCACAAGCCCCTTACTTTCGCGTTTCGACAAAAGCCCGACAAAGCGTCTCCTCGCCAACTTCGGCAACTGAGCTTCATCAGCCAGGTTACTTTCGACATTCAATAACTGTATGGAAATGAGAGCATCGTTGCAGACGCTTTGTCTCGAGTCTCGTAGGTCACAGTTCCCGCCAAGGTCGATTATGCGTCGAGGGGCTGAATGACGACGGAAAGATTAAGAGTCTGAAGACAAATTCAAAATACATACGACTCAAGCTCCTACTTACTCTGCGAGGCCTCAGATGAGGGACCTAGATTGTCCATTCCGGCCGATTTTTGCAAACAAGTATTTTACACGATATTTTACATGATCCTGCGTGCCCTTGGTATATATCTCACGGTTATGCTCCCCCTTACCACCCTCAAAACAGACCCTAAGTTGACTCCTATTTGCCCCGTCTTTGGCACAGCCTTGTAAAGGATGGTTACTTCTGTGATCTGTTCGATCCCTTCACAGAATTTCCTGAAGCTGTTCCGGTTTGCTTCCCTGATCTTAGGGGGGGCTATCTTAGTCCTGGCGATTGGCTCCGTTATTGTTTGGAGCTCTTCTCCACTGTCGGAGTATCGCCCCTCTCCTCCGACATGGCGCCTACTTGCGCGTCGCTGTCCACCCTGGTCGTCTTGTTTCTGCTCTTTACTGGGCAGGAGGTCTATTTCCCTGGTTGATCCAGTTCTTTCCGCCTCTATGGCTTCCGCGACTTCTTCAGGGACCTCGGTAAGTTTTTCACCCGATGCCTCCTCCGACGTGTCTTTCCTCGACTTTTCGCTGTGCACATGCACAGGTATGTTGCCAAATCGATTGTTGATAAGCCAACTCCGACGTTTAATTGGCTCCTGGGATCGGTCATCTACCCCGATCATGAGAAATTTATCCTTCCCCTCCACCTTGCTTCTGAAAACTCTCCATAATCAAGATATTTCGTCTCTATTGTTGCGGTTTTGGGAGAAAAACTGTCACCATATGTACTCCTGGTATATCATTCCCAGGATATTTAGGAGCTATGGTTCTAGGCCACTTTGCAGTGTCTACCAGTATGACCTGGTCGAAAGCGTATCCCGGTGAACACAAGTTTCGAAGTCCATCCCTTGCACATCTGCCTGACGGCTAGATATTCGATGGTTTCCTGCTCCTCACGAGTGAGTATTTGCTCGGGAAATATTTTTGGCAGTGTGGCGAGTCGAATGCCCTTGACCGCACTAGCATAGCTAATGACGGGCTTCCTGATTCTTGTATTCACCCCTGAGCTGCCGGGTTTTCTCCCCTCTCTGCTGCGCCCCCCTTTCTTGACTCCAGTAAAGATGGCCTACGTCTATCGTGAGCCTTCTTAAGGGCCTCTTCTGGTTTCTTTGGCAAGTAGCTCAAGTACCAATTAGAACCGGCGCCGCTGAGACCTCTCTCCTTCCTGACATCTGATATATTTATCTCAGACATGCTTTTGCTTGTTTCTGCTTTTTGAACAGTGGTGTTTGTTAGTTGTTGTCCTCGCAGTATACCAATGTTGACCTTGGGTCCACTGCTTGATGTCCCAACTTCTCCCTTCTTGGATGTAATTACCTGGCTCTCAGTATTTCGGAGATGTGCCTCTGACTGGTTAACCAGTTTGTGTACGGTATGGGGTAAGACCGCAAACTATCCAATGGGTTCGCATGACACCCTGGAAGGGGGGAAGTGTTTTTCGACTCCCCAGTCTAGATCCGTAGCGTTTTGTTAATAGTATCACCTCGTACAGGGTGTGGCTATCACCAGTCACTAACGGTCTTGCTAGACGATAGGCTTGGCCCCTGAAAAGCCACACATAGGCCTAGAAGAAAGACAGCCCCCTCAAAGAGAGATAGGTTGGCCTCAGAGAGCTATATTCCGCGTCATTCTATACTGCAGTGCCCTGCTTGACCCCGTTATTGTTAGGAAATCGAATACAAAAAAACCAAACCACCAGTCGAATTGCCTCCTATACAGAAATATCCTGGTTTTTTTTTCTAAGCAAATCGTTGATAAATATTTGATTCGCATACTCACTCATATCCATATCTATTTCGGTCCAATAAAAAGCGAGATCTCGTAAAAATCTTGAACTTCTGAGAAACAGAAGCTACTGCTTCCCTGTATTACTCCTAAACAACTGCATCAACCTTATCTTCATCTCAATGCGACAGAATGCTGAGCCGGCCCACAACGCAACCCAGTACTGCTAAACTACCCACAACAAATTTCTGATCGCGGTAGGCAACTCAACCTAAGGCCTAAAAAGGACGATGGAATTATGCCAGTATGGTAGGTTCTCATGCTCTACTGAAAAAATCCCAGCTCGGAGTGAAAAAGATGCAGGAAAATCCGACCCAACAAAAAAATCATGCAGGGTCCACTATTGCCACCAGAAAATCTCAAGCCCGGGTAGTATCAAACAATTATCCCTCAATCTCTCGTCAAGCCTATACTCTTGAATGTCAATCGATTACCCAGTAATCGTTAGTGAAACACTATAACTTTCGTCAGTCAACTCGTTTATTTAGCCATTCAATCAATCCGTCAGAAACAATCCACAACTTAAGCAGCAGCCTTCTTCTTCCAGTAGTCGACAGCTGGGGCGACGTATCCGGCATGGAAGCCAGTGGCGATTGGAGCAGCAACAGCTGGAGCGGAGTAAGCAAGTGGAGCAGCAGCTACAGCTGGGGCAGAGTAGGCGACTGGAGCAGCAGCAACGGCTGGGGCAGCATAGGCGACTGGCTTAACAATTGGGGCAGAGTAGGCAAGTGGAGCAGCAGCAATAGCAGGGGCTGAATAAGCAACTGGACCAGCGGCTACAACTGGGGCAGAGTAGCTGGTGTAGGCTGCTGGGGCGATGAGTCCAGCGGAAGCAGCGCCGACGAGAGCAAGAGCCAAAACTACGAATTTCATTTTGCTTAAGTTGAGAAGTGTCTTTCTGGATGATTGGATCCTGAATGATACTTTCCACTGACATTGCCTCCCTATTTATATTTTAGACTAGATTCATAGTTGAATCCAAACCAGTTTTTTTTTGTTACTCTATATAACTCCACTTTGTCATGCATAAATTTAAATTCTAATGGTCATTGATTCTTTGAAGATTCTAGTTTCAACGTCAGCGATTTAATCAAAGCACTAAATGGAGTCACAGTGTCTGTGTTAAGTATTTATATTTATCATTTCATTACTTCATGCGGTGACAAAAAAAATACTGAAATTGAAAATAAATAATATACATCTATTTAGTGCGAATAGCAGATTCAATAGACTTTCAACACACTTTGTAAAAGCTTTAAAATTCAACATTTTCTAATCCCATAGTTTGAAAAACAAAAGACTTAAGCCAGAAACCCCGAATATATTATGTTTATAATACTATTTTGAAAAACTTATTAGAACCATAACAAGTGTCAAGTGTTGAGAAAATAATTATCGAAGTGTTCAAAATTTGACTCTTTGATGAATTGCGCAACAGCGGAAAGTTTTTCCATTCTATGGTTTTGAGGGCTCCAAGTCGAAGTCGAAGCTGTCTCCTACTTTTCTAATCCAAGGACCTCCCTTTCAGGACTTCTTTGCTTAGGTTTGAACCAGACAATTTCCACCCAATATAATTCAAATTAACATGTAAAAGTAACCAATACCTCTTACTGCTCCCAGATTAAAGGTGAGGCTGCGACTAATGAGTTGCCTGTGCCCTCGACGAAACTGTCAGTTACAATATGTATGCTACTATATGTTGCAACGACTTGCGTTTTATTTTACCCCCTCAACTTTAACTATACTAGTTCTACAGAAATCCGTAAGGCATTCTACTTATAACTTCCGGATGCTTCTCTTAAGGGCTTATATAAAAGTATTTATATACTGTAAAATTATCATCTGGTGTATTAAAGTCCGTTGAGTGGCTTAGGAAGTACTACTCCTCCAAGAGTGCGCGAATGACCCTGAAGAGGGTTTCCGGGCTACCGTCGTTTAGAAAGTGCTTTCTCTAGCTTCCAAAAGAGGAGCGTAATGGTACTGAGGTCTTGGAATAACTTGGGGTCAGGAATAATCTCAACACTTCCACCTGGATGCTACTAGGTAGCAAAGCAAGGGGAAGAAGCCGTAGACCGGAAACTTTCCTCACTATCGGCGTTCCTGAGCTGGATATTAAGGAAGTTCAGGAACAAACAGACTACCGGTTCTACTACGGGCTTGGTACCGTAACATTACAAGTGTGAGATAAGGTGCCATATCTTTCAGATAAATTTGTATAATAGCATTGTAAAGCCGTCCGATCAATAAATGCAAGACATGTATATACCTCATTAAAGAACCATGGGTTGTTAGGTACTTAAACTTCCGAAATAGTGACTTGTTGTATGCCAATGAAAGTGATAGATCCCGCACCTGCACGATGGTTTCAAAAACCTCCAAGCTATCTTGGTAAACCACCTATGCGATGGCGACACCACAACAATCAAATTGCTTATTTGCCTTATGACGTAGACGAAGTTCCCAGTGGAACATTCATCAGAGCTAACCAATATGCCAAAAGAAAAAGAGTGAGAATAATAGCAGGATATGATTTAAATAAACACCGTATGTGGTGGGGAAGTTCCAACCGCAACGCGAGAGGATCGAGACTCCTCTGGTAGGAACCAAATTTCAGATCCTCAATGTGTAAAATAAACCCACTTTCTTCAAAGTAGTCAGACAAAAGGTCACGGTGGCATCCCCTGGCATTACGGCTCTTGCTAGAAAGCGTAGATAATCTAGAGAGTATCAAACGATACCACGCTCTTGAATCACAGGTGCATTGATTTCGTAATGGGCATTGATCCACCTCCACCCACTCCATTTCTGAATCCACAGCCAGGTTAGGGGACGTACAAACCAGAACTGGGCGCCCGCGTTACGATCCCTGCAAAACACACTAAATCCATTGCTGGAATTAAGAAAACAACCCGGATGATCACAACCAGCATGAGAGAAGGTTTCAAAGAAAGTTGTCCACTCATGATGCCAAAGAAAGATAAAACACCAACGGTGCTCCTTAACCGAGCTCTAAAGTCTGATTAAGCCGCTTGCTGGATTCGATACAAAGAGGCTCAAAAAGCTCTAAAGAAAAGCATAAAGTCGGCGAAACCATCATCATAGAGACGCTTTTGCGAAGCGACCAACTCTCTTGAGGCAACCTCAAAGCCAAAGCGGATCCTCGTCAAAGCCTTGTTGTAGCGAACAGTTGGATTATTCACGTTTACATAGCGGGAAGCGCATAGAAAGCGATGAGAAAACGGCGAACCATTTGCATGAAGTGCACTTCCCAGGCAGCATCCAAAATCTCAACTGGAGGATTGAACTCTGGCATCCAAAGTACTTTCACGAAAACGAGTAAAATAGGCATTTAACTCGTTCCATTGATACAAGTCGGCAGGTCCGGATAACATTATTCCTGTGCTAGTAATAGAGGGAATGGATGCACTAGGTCTACAAATTCGGAATATATACTACACTTGCCCAGAACGCACTTATATTCCAATCAGCTAGCGTGATGTGAAGGTAATATTTGTTCCCAGACCAGGGAAATCACCTACGTAGACGCAAAAGGCTTCCGACCGATCAGTCTAACTTCCTTTCTGCTAAAAGAGCTGAAAAGACTAGTAGATCGGTTCATAAGGGATATATATATATCCCTAAGTGGCCGCTTCACTGTAGGCACCATGCCTACCAGAGAAGCAAACCCACGGAGACAGCACTCCATGAAGTAACGGCAGAAAATGAGAAGGCAGTTTCTGGTAAAGAATACGTCTTAGGCGCGTTTATGCGCATTGAAGCCGCCGTTAATTATGCCTCATTCACAGCAATTTATAACGCGGCAAGACAGCATAGAATCAATTCGCTATTAATCAGTTAGATCCTTCACATGCTAGAGTAGAGTGTATTGAGGCAGGGTGTCTTAGTGGTCGCCCCCAAGGCGGGGAGAGATCTCTCTCCTCTGTTATGGCTGCTGGTAATGGGCACGTTGCTATAGCTCCTGGAGGGTACAGAGGTCTTCGCACAAGCATATGACATATGACCGCCTAAATCCAATACTGCATGTAACTCACATAATGGACTAACGGAACAGCTAGGAAGACTTGACCAGTTATGTTCACTAGGAACGTCAGATGGGGTAGCTATACGCTACCCACCCTAGCAAGGCCAGAAATCCAGCTGGTACAGTCAAATTCTCAAGAATACATCTCGATTCCAAGTTAACATGGGAGCACCATCTCCAGAAAGAATACCAAAAATCCTGCAGATTGCTCTCGTGCTGTAGGATTTTGACCAAAACAGATTCATGGGATGTATCCATTCATAATAAAACTCATTTTCACATATACATGCATCGTCTGATGGCCGAGGTTGAACTTTGCTAACAGCAGAAAGCTGCTAATGCAGGTTCAAAGGCTCGGTTGACTAAGCATTACTGGAGCTATGAGTAGTACGCCGACCGTGGCACTCGAAACTATTCTAAATTTACCCCCAATCCACTTGGAGGTGAAAAGGAAAGAAGCTAACGCTGTATATAGGCTTGATACTATTGGCACGGGAAATGGCGGCCAATCATACGGCAAAGCATAAATCTGTAAATTCCTTGGTAAACATCAGGATCAGTCTTTGATGCCCGCTGATCCAGATTCCAATTGGTGTGGAGTTGCCATCAGGTGCTGCTGAAACTCGACTAACTGAACGAAACATTCCTGATGTGGGTGCCAGGGTACTCAAACATCGCTGATAATGAGGAAGCGGAGACACTGGCTCGCCAAGACATCCGGTCATCTACTGTGAAGTCTACTGTAAAGGTGGAAATCGCTAGGATCCAGACACCCGAATAGAAAAATTTGATTTTGTGCCGGTAGGCAAAAATCTTTGTAAAGGAACCCGGGGCCACTAGAGTGGCATTTTTGTCGTCCCTTAAGAATTGGGACATGGAAACCCTACTAGGGCTTTTAAGAGGACACCGCCCTTAAACTACCACATGGAAAAAATCGGAATGGTGATCTCGGCCATATGCAGACACTGTGAGGAGGAGGAAGAGCGGCCCTGCACTTCTTATGCAGCTGCCCAGCCTCCTCGGAAAAGGAAGGAAATCTTCCCTGCAACTAGGTATACGGTTAACCAATTATAGAGGTATCACGTTGCTGAATAGCATCTATAAGGTATTCTTCGTTATCTTGCTATGCTGCTGACCATAAGGAAAAGGCTTCACTCTAGACAAATCACTAACAGATCAAATTTTCTCTCTACGACAAGCTATGGAAAAAGTCCTGGAACCTGGCCATCAGTTGCACCATACTTTCATCGACTTCAAGAACGCTTATAATATAGGATAGCCAGAGTGAAACTGCACACAGCCATGAGAGAAATTGGTATCCTAACGTAACTGATAAGAGAGACTAGGCTGGCCCTGTCCAATATGCAAGGCCAGATAAAAATAGCAGGATCACTCTCACTCATTCAACATCAACAACGGTCTAAGACATGTTTATGTCCTGTCATTCGTTCTCTTTAACCTGCCCCTGGAGAAAGTAATCCGCGATTCAGGTATTATTGCAAGAAGCACCATTGTCATTATGGGAAAAACCACCCAAGATGTACAAGCTGTCATCATCAAAATCGAGCAGGCGGCGCGGGATCTTGGGCTGTACATTAATGAAGGTAAGGCATGGTGGCAACGTCAGTGCCAAAAACCAAAGAACGAACAGCTTCAAATGGCACTGGTCAATCGAAACCAATAAAGATAAGAGACTACAACTTTGAGATCGCTGAAAATTGTTCCTATCTAAAATCGAAAATCACAACCTATAACAGCTATGACGATGAAATCCACGCACGGTTGTTGGCAGTCAACTGAGCTTATTTCAACTTATAAAAACTGTTTCGGTCGAAACGTCTCACCATAGAGTCTAAGCTCTCACTGCACAAGATAATGATCTTGCCAGTCCTTATGTTCCTCGGAGACCTGGGTTCTTAGGAAGAAAAATTGTGAACTCATGGCCGCGTTCGAGAAAATAATCCTCCTAAGAATTTTGGCCCCCTACATGAGGATGAACGATTCCGTAGGGATACCTTGATCGTCTGATTGTGGATAAAACCGGCTCAACAGATTGCGGTGCGCGGATCACGTAATCTGCATGAATGAAGTTGATCCTGCCGGGAAGTCTATGAGGGCAATATCTATGGTAGAAAAAGAAGACCAGGCAGACCCCGCCTGAGATGGAGCGATGGCGTAGCTCAGGACGCCAGATAGCTTTTAGGGATGTCGAATTGGTGGACCTCTGCACAAAACCGCGATGTCTGGAGTTCCTTACTGAGGTAGGCTTAGACCAAATATCGGTTGTTGCGGCGTTGATCATGATGACGAGTAATTATGGCAAGTGGTTGTGTTGCCCTAAGATGGGTTGTTCTCGGAACTCAACAATGGGTGACCTGTCAACTGGATAACGGGAGATTAGATAGGTGGGTTTCATTATTTCGAGTAGACGTTTCTGAAAATTAAGTGTTTATAAATGCAAAAATACATTTTCATAGAAAAGAGTCTGGACAACTTTACTGGTTATCAAAAATGGTATCAAGTCGTTCTCTATGAATTTCCCGAATTGAATGGGGACCAATTTTGTAACACTGAGAAGCTCAGAAACGAATTCAGTTTAAGCGGAATACTGCATAATATACAAAACTGGTTGGGATCTTAACAACGAAAATATCGAGAAGATCATATTTACCAAAGTAGTTGAAGTAAAGGACCTTGTCCGTGCGACAATTTTTCTCTCCCACGAGCGCATCCAACCTCAACCTGACCCAGGGTCAACCACCAGGATTTGAAGTCCAGCGTTAAAGCCTGATGAGCAGGATCCAAGACAGATAAAGTGAGAAAGACCAGAATATAAAAAAAACAATCCGGCTCAACATCTCAAATTGACTAGTAAAGAGGGAAGCATACGGATATTGACAGGTATTTCGACGAAGTTGGAATTAGGTGTAGGCACGTCTAAGCGAATAAATTTTGCCAATCTTCGAAAGTGTTAGAAAACTCTGCCTTCTTGGTTTACAAAGTCTTATCCAAAGGATACATAAGTTAGATATAAATAGAGGAAATGATGAGGAAGGACGTAAATCTGTTGATTTTTAAAGGTTGAATTCACGTCTAGAACACAGAGTATATAACAAACCAATCTATGATGAAGTGCAGCTGATTTCTAAAAATTTGTGAGCAAAAAGTGAACAATTGACAGACCTTTTAAAACACTGATCCATGCCAAATGCAAGAAAGCATATTGAGGTTCACTACAAACGAATTAATAAACACAGACTAATAAATAGCAGTGAAACAACTTAAGCTCCGTCAGTCAACTCGTTTATTTAGCCATTAAATCAATCCGTCAGAAACAATCCACAACTTAAGCAGCAGCCTTCTTCTTCCAGTAGTCTACAGCTGGGGCGACGTATCCGGCATGGAAGCCAGTGGCGACTGGAGCAGCAAAAGCTGGAGCAGAGTAGGCAAGTGGAGCAGCAGCAACAGCTGGGGCAGAGTAGGCGACTGGAGCAGCAGCAACAGCTGGGGCAGAGTAGGCGACTGGAGCAGCAGCAACGGCTGGGGCAGCGTAGGCAACTGACTTAACAATTGGAGCTGAGTAGGCAAGTGGAGCAGCGGCAACAGCTGGGGCTGTATAAGCAACTGGGGTAGCAGCTACGGCAGCACCTACTACTGGAGCAGAATAGCCGGTGTAAGCTGGGGCGACGAATCCAGCAGAGGCAGCGCCGATGAGAGCAAGAGCCAAAACTACGAATTTCATTTTGCTTAAGTTGAGAAGTGTCTTTCGGGATGAACAAGTCCTGAATGATACTTTTCGCTGACTTGATCTCGCTATTTATATTCTAGTCTAGGCTTATGGTTTGATTGAAACCAGTTTTTTGCTCTATATAACTCCATTTTGATAGGCATAAATTTTAGTGACCAGCTAGAAGATTACTGGCTTCATCTTAGGCAATCTTGAAGATACAAATAAATTACGCATGCATATTAAAAAGTCAGTATCTGATTATACGATAAGATACCAAAAAAGTTGTCTGAAAACTTGAAGAGGCAAATAACCACGAAATAAATGAAAAGTTTAGATTCAATTCAGTTTAGGGAAATGATAAAACTTATCATTATCTTATTAAATACGGCATACGATATTTCCTAAAATAAAGGTTTTATTATGCAAACTAAGACCTCCTTTATTTAAATAATAATATGTGAATATAACCACGATATTAGCTACTTAGAAACTAAACTTTTCATACCTCGTCTATGAAATTTTTTGTTTTTCTTTTCCCTCGTTTCTGCTTCTGTGGGTTTGCTTCAACAGCATATATCTCTGAAATACCTAAGCAAACATACCTATAGCCATATTCTAGGAAAGCAAACATATTTGAGGCTTATATGCACAAATTATCCTAGTACAACCCTTTGATGTCTGCACTATTAATTCATTTTTCTCAAAAAATGATGATAATAACAGCGTTAACGTTAGTAGATAGTCCATTTATGAATACGTATGATTTATGGTTTCGATAGCCATACAAGCCATACAAATCATCCAAACAAAGGGGATTTCATTCTCTTTGAAATGCATTGATGCCTAGAATAGATTTGTTATATCGGTATATACAATACACCCAACAAAATCCTCCATTCCTCCATACAACACTGTCGGTTGCCTATAAGAAAAGTTGGAGAAAAAATCCCAAGGACCTAAACATTGCTTCGCAATTTTCCGAAATTAGCCGATTTATGTGGACAGTTTTGACAGAAATAAAAAGCCGACCCAGCAAGGACGTGATTAGATAGTTACTGAAGCCCACAGGGATCAACCCTTTTCTAATCAAATTGATTAGAACTAAAGATTCCAGTTACAAATAGTCGAGAAAAACAAAAGACTTAAGCCAGAAACTCAAACTTAAAAACTACTTTATTTTAATATTTGTTTGGGGAAATATACCAGGATTGATTAAATTTAAGATTCAACTAATAAACAAGTCGTGAAACCGGAAGCTTGACGCTTCAGGTATAAAAGGTTTTGTGTTTCCCTATGTGAGGAGCATAACGTAGTTCTCCATTGGCTTATAGCATTGACCCGAGATATTGAAATCGCTCAGCTCTGGGCAGGGTACTGCCATTGCCAGAACTGAGCGATTTAAATATCTCGAAAGGCAGGTTACTGCCATTGCCAGAACTCAGCGATTTAAATATCTGGAGTCAATGCTATCAGCCAATGGAGAACTGCCTAATGAAATTGTTTCACGCATTAATGCAACCTGGATGAAGTGGCATTCCCCAACTGGTGTTCTTTGTGATCGACGTATCAGCGCACGTCCCAAATCTAAAATTTACTGCAATATCGTCCGTCTGCCGCTCTCTATAGTTCTGAGTGTTGGCCGACTATAAAGGACAATGAACGGCGTCTTGCGGTAATGGGGACGAATATGTTGCATTGCACTGGTGGCATGACACGTTTTGATTACGTCTGAAATGAGAATATCCGCGATCGATATGGGTTTGCACCGATCGTGAGAAAACTGCAAGAGAGGCGTTTTCGATGGTGTGGTCACGTAATTCACGCTATCGAGAATTCAACAACCAATATTGGTCAGAACATCGAAAGCAATGGTAAGCAACCAAAAAGCTGGCCAAAACAATGGTGGCTTGATACGCTGGATGGGGATTTAAGCGGGTCATCCCGTGTGTCGGGTTGGAGAAATCGATTTTTTTTACATGAATTGTATCTATATATAGTGGAGAATATGTAGGCAAAGGGATTTTCCGATATTCCGAGTCGTTCAGAAATTACAGTGTTAAACAGGTAAGGAGTTTGCAGCCGCGGCTAGAGTACTCGATGAGAAAGAGCATCGAATCTATTTTTACCTGATAGTTGTTTACCTGAGCCTTATAAATTCGAACACAGGTATAAATATAAAAAGATTTAAAACCAATCAATTGTCTAAACTTATTTGCTGTTTGGAATAAAAAGGGTAATCCAGTCTAGAATAAGCACTGAATGGCTTTCAAGCTATACTCAGTTATATTTTGTTGTAAGTATTGTGCTGTTTGTGTGTTCAGTGATTTTTTTAAATGGATCGTACGAAGGGAGATCGCTTTAACGTTCAACGTCATGCTCGCACTAAAAAACGAGTATTTCACTTCGCATCAACATCAGCAAAGGAACTTTTAGCATGAACATGGATGTTCCAATTGCGGCAAGTTTTGTATATTGTATATTGGATTTTGCTGGAGTTTTCTCCGGTATTTCTGCAAATAATAAAATAAAAATAAAAGAGGAATGCGTAGGACATGTCGAGAAAAGAATGGGAACGCGGCTTAGAAATGCAAAGAGGAATCACAAAGGCATTGGTAGAAAAAGGGCTGGAAAGCTTACTGATATGGTTATTAACAACCTCACTACATTTTTTGGGCTAGCTATTCGTCGACACCCAAATTCGATAGAAGGAATGAAGCAAGAAATTTGAGCAGCTTTCTTCCATAAATGTTCTACAGACAAAAATCCTCAGCATCAAAATTGTCCAGCAGGCGAGGACAGTTGGTGCAAATGGCGCAAAGCGGAAGCTAAAGGGGAACTGGATAATTTCCACCACGAGAAGGCACCTTTGACTGAAGAAGTTCAAACAGTCATCAAACCAATCTACGAAGATTTGTCACGATATGATCTCTTTAGCAGATGTTTAGGAGCAGAGACCCAGAAAAGCAATGAGTCGTTAAATGCATTGATCTGGACTTTCGCTCGTAAACACCTTCATTCTGGGGCCAAGGTCGTAGAAATAGCCACTTTTTTGGCTATAATTATTTTCAATGAAGGATTCAATGACATTCTCAAAATCCCAGTGACAATGGGATGTCAAGTTGGCCACATATGTTTATGTCGACCGCCGTAATAAAACGCTAATTTGGCGGTCCGAACGACGATCGACTGACCTCGCTAAAAGAGCCAGAATTGAAACCAGAAAGCAACAATCGGCCTTACAAGACTTTTTTGAAGAAACGGAGGGTGCTCTCTATGGACCAGGTATAGCAGATTAATGGTGAGTTAAAATTTTACTATTGATAATCACATTTAAATTTTCAAATGCGTTTTTCTCGAAACTGCATCTTGAAAATCGGCTGCCACCATAGTTCAAAATCTATCCAACCAAATTCATTGAAATTTTCACGACTTCTTTAATACATATTTCTACGGTCCGCAAACTAGGATAATTGCAATCGGATGGGTGGTTTTTTTTATTCATAAAAAAAGCAGTAAAAAAACACCAAAATCCAAAAAATGAAGTTTAAAAGCCTACCAAAAATGTACCTTTTAATATTTTCTAATTATCCTAGTTTGCAGACCGTGAAATATTGTCCACATTAAAATGCCGTTTAGTTTTTTTTCCTCAGATGAACACAGCGTCCTTCAGCGTGGCAGCAGAAAAACACCTTTTTTTTAAGATGGATGCATAAATTGACACGTATTCCAAAAACTAGCTACAATATCAAGCTGAAAAATTTACCACATATACTAGAGATATCAATAAATATATGGTGAAAAAATCACGTTTCTATCTTTATTCAGTCCTCCAAAATAATTTTTCATTTTCACACGGGATGACCCCCTTAAAGGTCTCGAGATTACATCCTGATCAAGCATTTGATAAAATAAAATGAGGAAACCGATCACCACGAGCCGACCCCGCTTGTGAACTGAAGGCTGAAGAAAAAGGAAAAGATGTGAGGAGCGACGAGTGCACGACAGCTCCGTGTAATATAGCTAAAAACTCCATTGCCCTTTATTTTCGAGAAGGCGATTTAAATAAATCATTTGATGGAAAGCCCTGTGTTGATAATGGTCACCCTCATACGCTTCACGCTCTGAGTTTAATATTATTAGCGAATGAAAACAATTTAACCAGCATCAAATATAAAAAAGGCTAGGGAGAATTAGATTCTTCTTGAACGGAATTTTAATATTTCACTCGGATTTCAATTATTCTCGTTAATTATGACGTCAGCATCTTATTTGTATGGCTTAGGATGCTGTTAATTAGCACGAAATTGATAAGTTTGAACTACTATAACTTTGACACTAATAGTTGGATTTTCATGGAACTTGGCATCTGTATGCACGAGACTGTCCTCTATGCAAAATATAATAGTATACTTAGGATGAACTTAAGGGGAGTTTTTTAGTCAATTTCTCACGAACATTAGATTTCACCTAAGTGTTTTACACAAAACCATAAAAGGGGCTGCAGTTAAGCAGATTCTTCATAAATGCGATTTTAATATTTCAGGCGAACGTCAATTATTCCGGGTAATTATGACGTCAACATCTAATTTGCATGGCTTTGCGAGCAGTAAATTCGCGCCAAATTGCTCAGTTTGAACTGCTATAACTTTGGCGTTAATTGCGAGATTTTGACAAAATTTAGCACGTATATACGAAATATTGTCCTCTATGCTGGTATATAGGTCCTAGAATGAATTTAAGGGGAGTTTTTCAGTAAATTTCTAAATATACTATTAGTAAGTTTATTTGAGCAGATATAGGAATGGGACATATTTTGAGGCCTAGATTTCATCTAGGTGCACCACCATGATTTTTTTCGGATTTTCAGGTTGGGTAGTTTCCGAAAATGAGTCCTGTCTCACTTCAAGTGCGTACATTTTGACTCCTTACTCACGCACTTTGCAATTTATGCCAAAACTAATGTCAGTTTCGGAAAGTACAAATTGAGACCTTTCATTTGATACCCTACACAACTATATCCGTATGTATGGAGACCCCCCTTAAATTCAATGTAAAACGATGTAACTCACCATATGCGTGAGCGTTTGCAGTTCCCACCTTTCTACCAAATTTGGTGCCAATCGCTACAACTGTCTCCGAGAAAAATGCGTGTGACGGACAGATAGACAGACAAACAGACAGTAAACCGATTTTAATAAGGTTTTGTGTTTACACAAAACTGCTTGTGTTTACAAAAAACCTTAAAAGGAGCACATTTTCCGCAATGTCACTATCACAAAGAATCGCCAAAGTAAAGAAAGTTCTCGCGCACTCATAGATATCGTAACACAATATCGTAATACTTCTTTCCGTCCACTTTAGAAGTGCGACAGGATGGATTGGCATATTAGTTGGTTGTCAAATCTAATGTCAAATATTATCGTTGCCTTCAGAAATTTAATTTGTAACAAAACTTAATATCTAGTGTAGGTCTAGGTAGTCTAGTTTGGTCTTGAAATATTTATGGAAATTCAGAGAAGGTTTAAACGGTGAGAATCAAAAATACTAAAAACAGAAATTCTATTTTCCAATACAACATGATCTGAGCTGTGAAACATTTGATATCTTTTGTCTTTTTAGAAATAAAAGATTGTCACTTGGTTGTAATATGAGGTCCGATGAACACAGTGAGTGATTAAACTTTATTGAATATCACTAAAGTTCAAATTGACTCTAAATTTTATTTAGAAAAAGAAAGCTTATATGGAAAGAAGAAAAGTGCTGTTTTTAGGGTTTTACCGGCAATTATTCGAATTTTTCTCACCTTTTAAACCTTCCCTAGACCTCCACGGACATTTCAAAACCAAGATAAGATAAATCCGTTCAGCCGTCCTCGAATTTTAGCGAGACTAACGAACAGCAATTGATTTTTATATATAAGATAATTATAGGCCTGTGGTACTTTTGTTGTGTATAAAAATAATGGACTGAAAGGTTTTGTTGTCCCCGAAGAAGGCTGCCATTCCATTCCATATAACGATGTGGGCTGCTCTATAAAATAAGTTGGAGAAAAAATCCGCAGAAATTAAATTTTGCTTTGTAGTTTTCCGAAATTAGCCGATTTATGTGAAAAAAAACTGCTAGTTTTGACAGAAACAAAAAACCGACCCTGCGAGGACGTGACCAGATAGTTACTATAGCCATCAAGTATAAACTCTTTTCTAATCAAATTGTATCAAAACTAAAAATTCCAGTTACAAGCCGTCGAGAAAAACGAAAGACTTAAGCCAGAAACTCAAACTTAAAAACAAGGAACTCACCGAGGTGTCCTTTGGGAGTTTGCGGACACCCTATGGTAATACTCAAACGGTCACATTGCGATTACTAATGGCCGCAGCGCAAAAGTTATTGGCGGCCGGGAAAGTTCGAATCGGATGAGTTGTTTGCCATCTGAGAGAGCAGATTTCTCTAAACAGGTGCTTCAAGTGCCTCGCGTTTGATCATTTTGCGAAGGCATGCCAATGGCATTAATCGGTTCGATCGATGTGGGGACAAAGACCATATTGCCAAAGAGTGCAATAGGGACCCCAAATGCTTATTGTGCGAAGGAAGGGAGGGACGGGATTTCCGGCATATTGCCGGGAGTGTTAAATGCCAGGAATTTAGGAAGGCGGTGACTTCAATGAAAAAGTGAAGTTTATGCAAATAAGCCTCAATCATTGCAGGGTCGCTCAGGATTTACTCGAGCAGATCACATACGAATCTAAAGTGGAAATTGCCATCATGAGTGAACCCTCTAGAAACCGTCACGGCGGCGTATGGGTTACAGATTCGACTGGTGGAGCGGCGATAAGGGCATGCGGTCAACAAGCTATAGAATGCACTGGGAGTCAGACAGCCAGCTTGTGTGGCGGAAATAAACGGGGCATACGTGTACAGCTGTTACGCCCACCAAGACTGACACTGTCCAAATTTGAGGAAATGCTTGACACTCTTGTTCTTGACGCAAGGGCTCGTAGGCCAAGGGGGATTGCTGGTGACTTCAATACTTGGGCTCGCGGGTGGGATAGCAGAGAAACAATTGCAAGAGGCCGCAGTTTATAAGACGCTTTTTCACAGTTGGATATAATTCTGGCCAAAGAAGATTATGTAAACACCCTTCAGAAAGGGGGTCTACCTCAATCGTAGACCTAACTTTTGTCAGCCCTGCACTGGCGCGTGGTATGTCCTGGTATGTCAGCAAGGACAACACCCATAGCGATCACCAGGTAATCTTCTTTAGCTATAGGTGGAGTCACCGGGCAGAAGGCCATCATGTCCGAAACCGAGAAAGAAGTTAGATTGGTCTGCAAAAACTTCAGACCTTCATAGAGGTGTGACTAACCTAATAAAACAGGCGCCTCTACAGAAAGAGCGGTGCATGTGGGCCAATGCATCGCCAAAGCATGTGACGCGTCCATGCCGAGGAAGTGCTTATTCCTCAGTAGGAGACCAAACTACTGGTGAAATGCTGAACTGGTCAACCTTCCATTAACCCGTCATCAAGCCAGAAGAGCGGCTCAAAGAGTGGCAGAATCGATCAAGGGCAAAAAGGGCGCGCTCATAAGGAAGCCCGCGAAACCCTAAAGCTCACCATCCAACGAAGCAAGAGGGAATACTTAAGGAGCTCTATTCGGAAGCGGACCCGTGGGGCCTATAGAATCGTGATGGGGCGATTCAGAGGCCGTTCATCTTCGCAGATCACGTGCCCTTCACTCTTGTTAAAAATTATCCAGGGTTTATTCCCTCAGCACTGACAGCTTCCAGCGACGGGAATACCGTCAGTCACTAGTAACGAGGTGCTAGAGATCTGCACTAGAATAGGAGATAATAAAGCTCAGGGTCTGGATGGGGTGCCGAATAGGACCCTTAAGCTTGTCATGAAATCCGGACATGTTCGCTGAGTTGTTCGAAGCGTACATATCCCAGGGGATATTTCCAGAATCATGGAAGCGACAGAAGTTAGTACTACTGCCTAAGGCTGGTAAAGCTCCAAATAAACCAACCTTCTGCAGACCCACTTACCTCTAGGACACTTCGGGGGAAATGCTAGAGCGAGTAATCTACAATAGATTACTCACCGCTGTTTAGAACCAGGGAGGCCTCTCAGATCGACAGTATAGGTTCCGTAAAACCAGATCAAGCATTATTGCTATCAAAGTGGTTACTGGCTTGGCTAGGATAGTACCAGCAAATATTGCGTGGGGGTGACCCTGGATGTAAGAAATGCATTCATTTCGGCCTATTGGAACCTAATACGGGAATCCTGGCGAAGATTGGTATTCCCGCTTATCTTGCAGCTATCGTCAACAACAATTTACAAGAACGGAGGCTTTGAGCTGACACTGATGACGGACCACAAGAGTACGTTGTCTCTACCGGTGTCCCACAGGGCTCAGTACTGGGCCCACTGCTGTAGAACATCATGTACAACGATATACTTAATCTTCCCCTTCCGGAAGAATCCAGAGTGGTGGGTTACGCCGACGATATAGCGCTGATTCTAGTCGCAAAGCATTTCGTTGATCCTGAGTTATACTCATGCAAAGCGATCAATACTGCTAAGGATTGGATAGAGAGTTCTGGTCTAACACTTGCGGGGGAAAAACGGTAGCGGTCCTCATCATCAAGTGCCGCAAGAGAAATTATGCTCCTATTCAAATTGGGAATCATATCATCACTTCTAGGCCTACCATTAAATACTTGGGAGTGATGTTACGGGAGAAGCTGAGCTATAAGCAACACGTACGGAATGCCTATGAAAAACCATCCACAGCAAGTATGGGCCTAGCGAGAATGATGCCGAACGTGGGAGCGCCACTTATAGCAAGAGTAGTGAGTTCGATCCTATGCAGCTCCAGTTTGGGGAAAGGTATTGCAGGTCACATTTAAGCTAACGATCTGAGCGCAGTCTACCGCCCAAAGGGTGTGCTCTGCATCCAGAACTGTCTCAGATGATGCAGCATTCGACATCTCGGGAATGATGCCCATTGACATCTTAGCAGATGAGATGACGAACATAAACAAAGCGAAGTCTATCTCCCCTTTATCGCAGACGATGAACGCCGAAAGGAAGAGATCTGTAAATAGATGGTAACAGCATTGAAAATGCTGGGGAAAGGGTCGGTGGTTGGAGAGACGACACGGTGCCATTAATTATAATCTTACCCAGTTTCTCACGAGGCATTGAGAATATCGCCAGTACCTGTGTAGATTTAAATTGGATACCTCACCCGATTATTCAAACTGCAAGGCAGTCCCAGAGGACCCAGATCACATATTCTTCCTCTTTCCAAGGTCCGTGGGAGAAAGGAAGGACCTAGAGGAGGCTCTAGGAGAGGTGCAGGTACCAGAAAATCTGATGCAAAGAATTCTGACATATTAGTAAGACTGGGATGCGATCAAGTCCGTGATCGCATCTATCCGGAGCTGCGAACTGCGAAAGGCAAAAGAGACTAGAAAAGCGCGGTAACGTATGCCGCGTAGAGGCGAAAGGTGGCCAAGCTAAACTGAACTGACTCCTCCCTGTGATGTAATACCTTATGGTGGTTGGGGAGCGTCGAAGATGGTTTTAGTGGGAAAGAATCCCACACACTGACGTGTCCAGGCCAGTGCCTTTTGAAGATTCCCACCTCCTCAAAAAAAAGAGAGACGGACGGACAAACAGACAGACAGGCAGTAAATCGATTTTAACAAGGTTTTGTGTAAAACAAGCTAGTATCTATGTAGATTAGAGCTATTTGTATACTTTAAAATTTAAGACTTATTTGGTGCATTTATTTTCTAGAATAATTTACCTTGCAACGATTGAATGCTTCACTCCTTTGATAAATTATTTTTAAGGTTAATTAAAATCATGTCTGTCTGTATGTTCGATTGTCTCTCACATGCACTATTTTCGAAAACGGCTTCACCTATAGTAATGAATTTTTTTTCGTATACAGTTTAAAGCATTATTTTAATAACCCCTTTTCGGATGCATCCGTAAGGTCAAAGGGAGTCAATCGTGTCGGGAATATTCTGATAGCTCCAATGATACGCATCTTATAATTTCGCGATCCAATATAGAAGGTTCCCCAAAAATCTGCAGTTCTTCACTAGCCCACCTGTTGTTAATTATGAACGGTGGCGTTTCTCCTATATTGCGTATTTCAAACCTATTAGTAACGATAATATTGCAAAAGTTCACCTCTTCAGTTGAGGTCCCTGTTTCCTCGAATCTTATTGTGCACTGTGACATCCCAGCAGAGAAGAAATTGCGCCACCTTCTTCCTTCAATACCACACTAGTCTAAACACTGGCTTTGTTGAGAACCAAGCGTCATACCTTGCGAAGCCGTCCTATGTCCTAGCTGACAAGGGAGCTTAGATTGCGACTAGCACCCTGTCGCTGAAAGATGTATACATTTTTTTAGATTTGGGGACGATGCAAGTACTTGGGATTTCACCCAAATTATCTGCATACTTCCTCTTTGTTAAACAACAGATCTGCCCAGATACAACTCACACTTTTCCTTATTCTTGGAAAGTGTTCTTGTGTAAGATAAACTTCGCATCCACTGGTACGAATGCTGAGTCTGCCCTCAGTGCAAGTGAGCACCATTATGCCAGTCATGGCGGGGCTGCATACTAAGTACCGACCAGATGGACCGCATTGTGCGCGCATTGTTCTCCAGATACCCTGAACGGGTTGATGTAAATAGCGCGGAAAGCGCGAAGGATTGTCCTCTTTTCACAATGAGAGAACTGGAAGAAGCGGTTCTCACAAAACAAGAAAGCGCCAGGCCCTGATGCATCCCGGTGGAAGTTTACAAACTGGTGTTCCGCCAACGGCCAGAATTACTGCTTGAAGTGTTCAACGCTTGCTTGAAAAAGGGCATTTTTCATTGTCGCTGGAAAGTGACCAGACTCGCGTTGATCAGGAGACCCGGAGCCCCCGTCAGAAACTCATCAGGAGCCTCGCTGAAGCGATCCGCGCTGCCAGGAACTTATTCCCAAGGCAGTTTGGGTTCAGAACAGAAAGATCTACAGTGGATGCTGTTATGGAGGTCGTAGACGCGGTTCATTGAGCCGAGGCACACAGCCGCCGATCTCGATGGATAGTGCTCCTCATAACACTTGGCGTCAGAAATGCCTTCAATCCCGTAAGATGGACAGATATGCTAGGCACACTAGAAAACTCATTTCACGTGCCAAGCTATCTCTTGTGGAAATTTAAAGACCGCTCCCTGCTCTATGAAACGCTAGAGAGCCAAAGGAGGATGAAAATCACATCGTGAGTAGCCCAGGGATCCACTCTAGGGCCGGTCCTCTGGAACCTTTCTTACAATAGTCTGCTGAGAGTCGATATGCCCAAAGAGTTGCTCCTGGTTATGCAAAAGACGTTGCGGCACTTGTCAGTAAGCTCCCGTCTGCATCCGACCGCCGTGTATGCTTGACACGGCCGGAATGGTTCTCGAGAAGCTCATCAGGAGTAGACTCGCTGAAGCTAGAGGGCTAAAGGAGGATGAAAATCACGTCGGGAGTAGCACAGGGATCCACCCTAGGGGCAGACCTCTGGAACGCTTCCTACGATAGTCTGCTGAGACTCGATATGCCCAAAGAGTCGCGACTGGTCGGTTATGCAGACGACGTTGCGACACTTGTTGCCGGACGCACTGTTCAACGGCGCAAAGCAAACTTGGCATATTGATACGACGGGTAAGCGGATGGATGACTGCTCACGGTTTTGAGAGGGAAAATTTCAAAGTATTGTAGAATCAAGTTCAACTGGCTTCTAGGATGTTTCAATCTTAAGTTGAACTTGTTCAGTGACGCCTGGGGACTGCAAGGAAGACATATAGATGCTTATTAATAGCAGTGAAACAACTAAGATTCCGTCAGTCAACTCGTTTATTTTGCCATTAAATCAATCCATCAGAAACAATCCAAAACTTAGGCAGCAGCCTTCTTCTTCCAGTAGTCAACAGCTGGGGCGACGTATCCAGCGTGGAAGCCAGTGGCGATTGGAGCAGCAAAAGCTGGAGCAGAGTAAGCAAGTGGAGCAGCAGCTACAGCTGGGGCAGAGTAGGCGACTGGAGCAGCAGCAACGGCAGCGTATGGCTTAACAAGTGAGCCAGAGTAGGCGATTGGAGCAGCAGCAACGGCAGCGTATGGCTTAACAAGTGAACCAGAATAGGCAACTGGAGCAGCAGCAATAGCAGGGGCTGAATAAGCGACTGGAGCAGTAGCTACAACTGGGGCAGAGTAGCTGGTGTAGGCTGCTGGGGCAACGAATCCAGCGGAGGCAGCGCCGATGAGAGCAAGAGCCAAAACTACGAACTTCATTTTGCTTGAGGTGTCTATTGTCTTTCTGGATGAACGAATCCTGTATGATACTTTTGATAGTTCCAAGTCGCTATTTATATAAACCAACGCCTATCAAAACTCAGCCTACAACATTTTTTTTTGCTCTGCATGCATGAATTTAAATAACTTAATAATTTGCTTGTAAAATATTTCCATATCATTCCATTAGGCTGTAGCATATTCTAAGATTATGCGAATGGTATTATTCAAAATAGATGCGGCCATATCAACAATGTAAGAATTAGGAGATGAAAAAAAGATATCACGCACCATTCTTGCAAATATTACTTTTTGCGTAACGGCAACCTATTATTTTTTTTAGATTTTGTGGAAAATATTTTAGAGCTTCAAACAGTTCCTCAAACAAATGCGCTAAGGTCATTAGGAATTGCTTTTTTCTAGATATAGGACGAGGATACGACGTGCCTGAGAAATTTCTGCACAATTGCTCCAATATATGTTTAGTTAGTTTCTAAGAACCACATTTCAATGGCAAAAGAGTTGCATTTATCTACGCTACGGTTGTGAGTAGTCTACTATTGTATTTCGGCCTATTGTTGGGATTCAACAACATGAAATTTCCTTAGTGACACTGGCAGCCTTCTAATAGGCGCATAGTAGATGTTTCTGGAGTTTCAAATTTGCTCCGAATATGACCCACGGTTATTTGATAACCGACTTCTCAAAAGCCGAACCAATCCTTCAGTGCTAGTACTAAGGGGGGTGTGCCCCTCAAAATGAAGCCATCAATAGTGTCCTGTTCCGTGACGGAAAGTATTCCTCATGAGAGTAGAGAACCCAGTGTCAAGCTTTGCGAGTTTCCTGCTGAGACTATGTACTCCCTGGACCCAATGTATGTGAATACATCGTTCGCTTAAAAATTTTTAGGAATAGGCCCGAATCTTTACTTCAAGAAGTGAATCTAGATCATTATACGCAAAAAAAAAAAGACATTCCGGAAAACTTGATACCTATTATCAAACGAGATATCACGCAGTGCATAATTGTAGAGGTGTTATGATGCCGAGTGGATTCCATAAGATATTCTCCATTATCTTACTAAGTCAAATAACCCCATACGTCCAGTTTTTAGGGGTATCGAATTGGTGGACCTCAACGCAAAAACGGGATGTCTTACTAAGGCATGCCTAGACCGAGTACCAGCTGTTGCACCATTGATAATAATGATGAATTGCGGAGCTGACTACATCCTAGTTTTCCTCTCACTTGAGCAGCTCTCCAGCTATATTTTCGTAGCAAACCGAGCGATTTGAGGCTCCTTTTTCTTCTTTGAAAGCTGATTCTACACTGGCCTGACGATAATGGGTCGAAAGAGTAAAAACCCCTTCGCCGAGCCAGCAATCTAAATTTCAATGAATAGAAGAAACAATACGCAAGCCCCGCCCAATTTTCACGGTGGTCCAAGCATTTAGGCATAATTTTTTCTTAGGCCCGGATTTCCTCTCGAGGGGTAGGTGATTCCTCAATTCTATATTTATCGTCACTCTCTACCCATTATTCGTAGTCAATGTCTCCTTTAACAGTAAAAGTCGATTGAGATTATACGTAAACAAAATAATGTAATATAAATATTTAATGGACGGCATCGAGGATTATATTTCGACTAAACTCTACTTTTACTGTGTTACTATTTCTGCGTTTCTGATCATGACCGCTCTCGTTTTCTTCTTCGGTCCTATCTCTGCCAAGGCTTAACAGCTCTTACGATTTCTGCATTCATATCCCCCGAACACCGAGAACTGACAAACCCCCCTAATCATTTGCAAAACGTACAACCTATTGGAGGCGGGAAGCATGAGGGTTCCATTGCACATTACACCGCACAATAGGAAACCCAGCATCGAACCTTAGGGTATCCTCACTGTAACAATGATTTGTTCAGGTCCATTATCTGCCCCGCAATAGATAGACCTCTTTTGATTTTCGACCAGCATCCCTTAACACCCAGGAACACCTATTTCAGTCAACACGTTTTGAACTCTTTGTCAATATGCTTACTCACGATAAGGATCAACACCCCACACCATTTGTCAGAACTACGTGAGATTCTAATCAGGTCAAAGATACTTATGCTATAACTAAAAAGTAGGCAAACCGAAATTATACTGTAGTCCACACATGATATTTCCGTTTTTAACGATTGGTTGGTAAGCTTGTTGTAGATTAACATGTGGACCACCTCCCTCATTTTCCAGAGAAAAAGAAAGTCTCCTGCAAGTTTACTAGTTTTAAAGAAATTTACTGTATTTTAGACATACTTCGGAGATTTTCATAAATAATTGTGGGGCTATTTTCCCAGCCAACTTCAAAGCTGAGATTCATATCAAAACCTAAAGCCTTGTTACCTCCCTTCTTGCCAAACATGTCTAACAGCTCCTCCGCGATGACAGAAGTTATCATTTTATCACTCCGGTAAGTCATGGGTAAGCAAGCAGTCCAATTAGCGCTGTGCTGCTTGCTTTGATACCACAAACTCTTAAGGCCGTGATTGCTGTGAAAAAAGCAAAGGGGGAGAATTCAGCAGCCTCAGGTCTTCAGACCTTGACCGCAGCATTTACGAAGGATTGCAACTACCCGCTGCAACTAGAGATCTCTTTGAGGTCGCCAGAGTATTATTCACCCAGTGTCCGCAATCTGGCTCTACTAGTAGCCAGAGCTGGGCAACCGCAAAGGAAGTGCCCGAGGATTCCTCCTTCTCTCTGCAATTTCTGCGATGGGAATTGTAGGGTATGCCAAGCAGGTGATGAGACTTTGTCATTTGAAGTCAGCAGCTGCTAAGCACATTCACAATCGCAAGAGGGACGCTAACTGTGCCCTCCGAAGAACAGTCCAGAGTAGAGGCCGTCTGACCATTTCGTCTACCTGCTCATTCCCCTCAATATTCCTATTACAGGGAAGCCAGAGAAATGCTTTGCAGCTTGCTAAATGTTTCCTACTCTGCCCTGGCGGCGAACCCCATAACAAAATTCGTCTTGAAGCTGAACTTACGTGAGGCGTAATCCATTGAGAATACGTAAGTTGGTCTAGGGTTCCGCTATCCAACACTGGAACTCATGTTGTCTGATATTACTATATGTTTCAGCATATTTATTGTGGAAATCCAGGGGGTGAGGTACGATTCTTTGATTCCTGTTAGCTTTGGTTCTATTGTACCATCACATAACGGAACCGTACATTATAATGAGACAAACCACGTCAGTTTACATCCAGAGAACCATCCCCGCCCGAAGACTACATTTCCTTTCAAAGATCATCTTGCAGGCGTAACCCTAAGTTCTATGTTCAGTCTCCAATCTATCTTCGCATCTCAGATCATGCTCAGATGTTTTACATTGTAGCCGCGACAAGCTATTCTCGGGATATCCATGTCATGGTGCTAAATAACGTCAAGTCCGTTTTAATTGGAATTTAATTTCTAAGGTCTACAACAAAAAAGAGATGAGGCTGATCTACAACAAGAAAGAGGTGGGGTCGAAAGCCCTTCGTGGACTCATCGCTACGCCTGACCGCTTTTCGTAGGAAAACCACGAGCGCGCGTCTTTAGGAGTACAAAAGCAGCCCAACCCTTTCTTGCTGTCTCTGGAGCATGTCTAGCATTATGTCAACCTAGAGGTTTAGATGCAGAAAAGCTGCTTATAGCTCAGCTGATTTTATCATCGACAAATACCGATTTGATAATTCCATACAACGGGAGCTGCATACTCTCCAAGTGAAGTTTTAACTCTCAGTGCTCCTCCCTGGAGGGAAAGTGCGTAGGACCTCGTAGTTCCAGGTTCTTACCAGAAGATTTCGTCCGGGAGCCTTCCGGCTTTTTAAGAAAGTAAGTCCTATGTTCCCTGGCCAAAGTCATGCTGAGTTTCGCAGACTCCCTTTGGCTTTCAATGTTGTGAAAACATTCTTGGATCGCTTCCTAGCCGTCTTAATGACCAAATAGTACCTCTTCAGGAGGGTCTTGTATGGCTGCCAGTATTTGTACCTGTAACAGATGTTGAAGTTCTCCCTGGTCAGCTACCTGAAGTTGATTTCCAAAAACTTTTGCAGAGCCTCAACATTTTTGCGGCAGCGATCTTCATTTATTCATAATTTTTATATCTATCATAAATTAAGGAAACTTTCAAATCTGTAGCCAAATTAATACAAATTGTGGCAATTAAATAAAACTGTACACTCACTGCAGGAGCTGGCGTGAAATTGCTGAAGTGCAGGTTCCGGTCTGATCTTCGCACGGTTCGCATACGTCGGTGGTTTCATTGCTTCGGGGGGCGGGGGATGATAATATTTGTTCTTTCATTCCGCTCCATTTTCCATTCCACCCCGGTGTTCCGCCGCTCCATTTAATAGGCGCCACCCCATATGTCGCAGGGGGACAAAGCGACATCGGGCAGCATAAAGCCCCTTGTGGCAACTGTCGCAGCGAGCCCAGTTTTGGCGGCGTAATCCCGCGCATGGTTTCGCCAATTAGAAGCCAATTCGCACTCGCGTTACAACAGACGCACGCGTTTTAACCAAACAGAGTGAAGCCGCTAGACTTGACGGTCCCCCCGCAGAGTTATTTATCGCTGCACCTGCAGTTACTGCAAATCTGCTGCTTCCACTCGTGCAGAAATTATGGGAATCCGAGATCTTTTCCAGAGAGTGGAGTGGCGAAAAAGGCACCCGTTTTGAGTGTGACAGTTGGAATGGTATCTGCGTGCTCCCTGCCGTCGTAAAGATAATAGCTAAAATAATCCTGGAACGCATCAAAGAACATCTCGAATGCTTGATCCCAGCAGCAGAGCAGGTTGATTTCCGCTCCGGATCCTTCTGCATCGACCACATCAACACCCTAGGGATCATTTTTGGAACAGTGCGGTAATTTAGATCCTCGCTGCCCCTGCTCTTCATCAATTTCGAGAAAGCTTTCGATAGCGTGAACAGAAGTGTATTTGGAGCGCTCTACATAGGAGGGGCATTCCGAAAAAACTAATAGCAAATTATCAGAGTCATGATGTTGCAAAATGTCACGTGCTGCACCGAGGCAAAATCTCGGAGAAATTTGAGATCCAAAGCGGAGTCCATGCAATGGTTTCCGACGACAGCGGCACCGTACTAAATGTTCCCCGACGCATTAATAGCGCAAGATCCGCTTCAACACTAAAATCAAGGTGAGATTGTTCTGTGCTAGTGTTCTTTCTGTAAGTAGAACATGGGAAGTGAACTTCACTGTTACCCAAAAGCTCCAAGCCCTCGTCAATACCTGTCTGCGTCGTATCATCGGAGTACGCTGCTGACATTATCTCAAACGAACAACTTGGTCGGCGCTAAAGCTTGCAACTCCTATACACTGTGCTCGGAAGACGGAAGTGGCAATGGAGAGGAGGAGCGACAATTGCTTCGAGGGCTATATCATGCAGTGGAATCCACTCTCCCAAAATGGCCGACGAGTGGGCTACCCCAAGGGCGCTTGGCCGTGAACAGTAGAGGAGAAGTGCGAGCGACTCCGGAAGCTGTGGGGGGGGGGGAGGAGCGCTTTTCAGGTAATCGTAAGCGATGGCGCGTAGGTTTGGTTGACGCGCTATACCCCACCAAGGGGTGAAAAACAACCATAAATATATCATCGGTTTCGACGAGGAGACCATTGGACTGGTCGCGGCGTTTTGGAGAACCGCTTCTCCGCCCGATTGAAGGAGTAGCTCATACGCCGGCTATCAGTAAGTGAGAAGGCCAAGTTGAATCACTTGCTGAACGAGCTAACACTGTGCGACCGTATCGCCAGCCATCTGCTTCAAAAAATGAGGCAGCTGGGTGAGGATAAGGTGGCGCAGACTCGTGGTGGCGGAAGTAACTAGGGGCACACGACAAAGCGTCGACGACCTAAACCAAAAGGTAGTTTCACTGGCGGCCACAGCTTCAAAACTGAAAGCGACGGTGAGTACTTTGCGTTCAGGCGGCAGACCTCGATTGCAGTCAATGTCGAAGTCTGCTTCCCAAAATTGGCGTTCGAGTAGTCGCACCCGGAGAATTTTCTGGTACCACGTTAAATTTGGAGACAAAGCAACTAAATGTACCAGCCTATGCACTTTCACTCAAAGAAACTAGGCTCACTGGGTGTCTCGGCGGCGGCTACCCGAAGCGCAGTTCCACGTGGTCTTACAATTTTTGACCCTCTGATCAGACGTTGCTTTCTCGTCAATACGGGTGCGGAAGTGTCAATTCTTCTCGCACCCGTCCAGACACACTAATATTGTAAAATAGTTTTAGTTCAGTCTTCTTGAAAATGCTCATTCTGTGGTGATTCACTGATTCACTTCCAAGTGCCCTGTCAGGGTCGCCACTGATAACTATACATGTCACTTTTCTTTTATTTGACTTTAATTCCCCTAGCTTTTATATATAACCAAAAAACACGTCAACTGATTTGGTTTGGAAATATACAATTTACCGAAAATATGTACCAAGAGGATATAGTCGTCCTGCGCTAGTTACGACAAAAAGAGAAAGTACCTTTCCGCCCCAGCCTCGTGCTAAGCCACCAGATATGCCGGCGGTGGTTCAATGCATCGACGGAGAGTGTGTTCGATGCGGGGCACTGCCACAGTTCGACTCGGTTTGTTCGTTTGTTCTTGTTGGCTTCCTCCAGTCGGTAGAGTAGAAAACCTCTACTGCAAAATTTAGACTGGAAGGTTTTGAATCAGTCAAAAGTGCCTTTGAAATTTCCTAGCTACATCTTTTATACTGTATCGGCTCATATCCTTCAATAGAGTCCTCATACTCAGCGAACATTGCCCCTCAAGGAAAAGAACAGCCATAAGTGTAGACCCTTTTACTTCGCCCTCGCGAATCCGCCTTCAGAGGCGTCCATAACTTCCTAAAAGATGCTTTCTCCGCACACTGTAAGACTACATGAACTGTTTGGTCTCTCACCCACATGCAGCCTTCGTAATTACCCAAAATACCGAGCTCACCCTTATCCGCCGCACAGAAATTCATCCGAAAAAAAGATAAAGCAGCAAAAATTATAAAATGAGAGAAAGAGGATAATGATTTCAGATTACAAACTGGAGATATACCTATCCATCTATGATATTTACCATATTATGTAACCAAATTAGACTTTTTCTTGATTCACTACAGACCAAATTGCATTGAGCAAGTGCACATAGGAGGACCCGAAAGAATATCTAATTTCCCTTTCCTTATTTTCTGAATATCTCATGGTGTATGGTAAAACTCTGTCAAAACGATCCCGTCATAAGTTTTTCACATCCTGATGGATACTTCGTTCTGCTAGGACTAGCAACGAAAAATTTTGAATGTAGAAAAAAATAAAGACGGAAATTCGGGTCCTTTTTCGAACTTGTAGCATGATTTTGAATTTTGGAGGCGGTGGATCACTATCATTTTTGAATTTGCTCTGTTTCTTATAGAAAAGAAATAATGCTTTATGTCCTTTGCCTGATGTTTCCTTCGTATCCGAGATCCTTCCGAGCTTTATGTATACCTTTCATTCACCGTGTTAGCTTGTGTTTCTCTCACGACTGACTTTCGAACAATTCTCTCCGCCTGGACTCTTGCCTAATATAAACCCTTCGTGATTTACCTGAGGAGGTATTACCAGTTAAACTTCCACCCAAAACTTGTGAAGAACATAAATGTAAATAAAGTCAGACTAAGATTAATGTGTCCTATATCTTACATATGCATATTCTAGACATTGTCGCATTATTTTTTGGAGATGCAAACTAGAAGATTTAGCAATAAAATCCGTATCCTATTCAAACCATCCGCATTTTCTGATAATCAAATTTTCTTTTTTTCTTCAAGCTTTAATAAGTAAAGATTTTTACGTCACTAAGCCAATAATCCTCACAGTCTCTTTTGCTCTTAGCCATTATTGAATATTCATAAACGCAAATCTTAGATGTGAGAAATATTCTGATAACTTGATCGCTTTTCCACCCAATACAATCTTTTCGCATATCATTTGAATATTTTAGAAATTATTGAATCATAAAGATTCTCTAAGAGGCCCAATATATTTAAATTCATGCATGCAGACCAAAAAAACTGGTTTATGCTAAATTTTGGCGATGGTCCGCTAATATAAATAGCCGGAGCGAATTAGCAAAAGCATCATTCAGGATCCAATCATCCAGAAAGACAATACACAACTCAAGCAAAATGAAATTCGTAGTTTTGGCTCTTGCTCTCATCGGCGCTGCCTCCGCTGGACTCATCGCCCCAGCAGCCTACACCAGCTACTCTGCTCCAGTTGTAGCCGCTGGTCCAGTCGCTTATTCAGCCCCTGCTATTGCTGCTGCTCCACTTGCCTACTCTGCCCCAATTGTTAAGCCAGTTGCCTATGCTGCCCCAGCCGTTGCTGCTGCTCCAATCGCCTACTCAGCCCCAGCTGTAGCTGCTGCCCCACTTGCCTACTCTGCTCCAGCTGTTGCTGCTCCAATCGCCACTGGCTTCCACGCTGGATATGTCGCCCCAGCTGTCGACTACTGGAAGAAGAAGGCTGCTGCTTAAGTTGTGGATTGTTTCTGACGGATTGATTTAATGGCAAAATAAACGATTTGACTGACGAAATTTAGTTATTTTATTTTAAAATAGATCCTTCATTAACCATATAACATTTGGTACCTCATGTCGATGAAATGACCATTCCCCGTAACATGCGGATACGAACTACGTCCAAACAGAAGAGAACCATCAATGCGTTTAAGCAGAGCAAGGCTACTATGCTTGATGGTCTCCCTGGAGAATTGTTCATCACTTCTGCTGCCTTTGCAGAACTGCTTCTTCCACTTCTATGTAAATCCTGGGAATCTGAAATCTTTCCTAGTCAATAGAAAAAGAAGATAATGGTTAAGATACTGACAAGCGTACCCCTCTTGAGTGCTATAATTGGAGGAGTATTTGTGTGCTTCCTACCGTCGCAAACATAATTGCTAAAAATTTTCCAGGAACACGTCCAAGAACACCTCGAAAATTTAATCGACAGAAAGCAAGTTGGGTTCCTACTCCTGCATTGACCACGTCAACACTGAATCATTTTTGAGCAGTATATGGAGTTCAAGTCCCCGCTTCATCTTCTCTTCATCGATTTCTATATCTCGGATGATCTACGTAGAAGGGCATACCGTAAAAGCTAATAGCTATTATCAGGGAACTATATAATGGTGGAAAAAGTCACACGTTCCATTGATGTAAAATTTCTGAAGAATTTGATGTTTAAGGCGAAGACCACCAAGGTTGCATTTTGTCGCCTATACTGTTCCTTCGTTTTATCGGTGAGGCTACTTTGTCCAGAAGACGTAGATGACCTCAATGAACTATGGCATCTTCCTCAACCACCTCGGCTACCCTGATGGCATCTGTAGACCCTCTCACTTAGTTACACACCTTCGCCAAGTGGCTCTGGATTTGGAAAAAGAGGCAAATAGAGTTGGACTGAGAATAAACGCCAACAAAGCCAAGTTTTTGTTGATCATCGCACTCTCCCTATCTGCATTAGCGAGCAGAACATTGAGGGTACCAATCAATTTCTAGCGTAATTTCGGCCGAAATGACACTGAGCTCGATGCCATCCATCGCGATAATAGTGCTGGATCCGCCTTCGTCGTTTTTGAAATGCAGACATTTCAAAACCAATACTTCCTTTTTGATGTTGTATGGAAGCAGCACATGGGAAGTGACCACTATTGTTACTCAAAAGCTCATAGCATCAGTTGACACTTGTCTCTGCCGATAAACTTTGCGGTACGCATGTTCGATTCTGGCAGGAAAACTTTGGTGTGTCGAGCAGCATTGAAGCTCTGCCCCCTGTCATTGTGGAAAGCTTGTTCCCCGTTTTTGAAAACAGGCTTAGCCAATGCTACTGACACTCCAATTGCTAGTTCTGGCCCCGGCATAGGAGAGATTGACCCCTCTTTCGCTAAAGCATCCGAGATTTCATTTCCCTCTACGCCACAGTGACCAGGTACCCACAATAGTTCCACCGTATTGAATCTAGAGATAGAGTTTAAACGGTTTCTGCATTCCTGAACGATTTTCGAGGTAATCAAAGGAGTACTCAACGCCCTCAATACAGCTTCGCTATCACTGCAGATTGCGATGCGCCTGCCCTGAAACCGATCGTCAATCACCCAGCTTGCCGCCCTTACGATCACGTAAATGCTCTGTGCCCCCCCCCCCCACATCCGTTGTTTCCCCATAGATCTAATCGAATTAGTCTATGAGCTGCTCTCATTGCAGTGCTTTGCATAAATATATCCAGGGGCTGCAAATTCAGTAGTGCATTCAGAGCTGCGCCAGATGTCGTGCTCATGAAACCAGTGATAACCAGACACAGTGCGCTAATTTACGGTGAGAACCTTTTTCATCAGCATCAACGGCGCAACAACCGGTATCCGGTCTAGGCCTGCCTTAATAAGGAATTCCAGACATCCCGGTTTTGCGCTGAGGTCCACCAATTCGATATCCCTAAAAACTGTCTGGCGTCCTGACCTACGCCATCGCTCCATCTTAGGCAGGGTCTGCCTCGTCTTCTTTTTCCTTTTTGTCTCACCTTAACCCACCACACTACCGATGCATATACAAAAATCGGCCCCATGATGGCAACGTGTAAGCACATTACCACATGAGGCCTGAGTCCCCATGTCGAGGCAAAGGTCCGTCTGCACAGCCCATAAGCTGTGAGACCTTGCTTCATCTTTACCTCAACATGTTTGTTCCAAAGCAGCTCTCTCGAGTGACACCCAGATATTGCACTTCTTCAGAGAATTGAAGGGTAGTACCCCACATCTCAGGGAGGCAAAATCCATCCAGTTTTCTCCTTTTTGTGAATAATACCATTGTGGTTTCATTTGGATTAACTGAAACGGCACGTTGTATATTCCTACACACCGTTCCAAGATCCCGATCAACAGCAAGCACTGCCACGTCATCAGCATAAGCTTAAGCGTGTATTGGGAAATTTTGCAGTTCACATAGTAGTGAGTCGTTCAGCATACTCCGCAGGAGTGGCGAAAGCACAACTCCTTGTGGGCAGCCCTTCGTTGCTTCTGCAGTCAGATAGCGGTCGACACCCACCTCAGTGCTCAGCAATCTCGGCGTTAACGTAGCATGGATCCACTTAATTAAAGCATCATCAACACCATGCGCTTTGGCGGCATCACAAAGTTTTTGAAAAGGCGCACAATCAAAAGCCCTTCAATGTCCACGAACACCCCCATCGCGTACTCACCATTCAAAGTTGCATCCTCTATCTTTGTGACCAAAGAATAAAGAGCAGACTTACAGGACTTTCCACGCTGGTAAGCATGTTGGTTTTCATCAAGCGGGTGCGACCTAAGTGCGTTTCCACGTATGTGACGCTCCACCAGTCTCTCCAAACCTTTCAGCAAGAATGAAGTCAAGCTGATCTGTCTGAAGTTCTTTGGATTAGAATAGTCATCTTTCCCAGGTTTCGGTATGAAGACTACCTTAACCTTTTGCCGAGAAGTAGGCACGTAACCCAGAGCAAGACATCCTCGAAAAATATTTCTTAGAGGTCGCTCTAAGTACTCTGTCAAAGGAAAATCTTGCACGATTGCTTGAGTTGGCCCATGAGCCATTATCGGTAGATGCGTTAGTTACAGGGCGAAAGTGGTGGTTAAGACACACTTTAAGAGAAGCTCGCAAGTAGGGCGCCTTAAAATCACATGACACAAAATGGTAAAGAAGGAGAGTTGGCTTCTCCGAAAGACCTGGGGGAAAGTAAATGCGCATAAATTTCATGAAATCGCTATGCTCCATTTAGGAAATATTGTCCACCATATATACATATATCACACTGACGATGGCGGTAATTAAAAGCCAAAATATACTTACCGGAAATGAGACCTTGTATACCCAAAGAAACACTTCTGAACTGCATCCAGTCGAAACAACGACCTGGACTTTATTTCCACCAAGCACTCGACGTATTGACCAGCTGACCAGGAAAACCTCCAATCTTGATCGATTTAAATAGTGCAAGCAATTTAAATCATGAACTAATAATTGCTCTGATCTTTCTCCAGATGATTCTCTAATGATACTAAAAACCGCTAAACGTCTTAGGCTCGTAGAAGACTCCGGGAGGCTGTAACAGCTGGCAAAAACCTAAACCGCCTAGTCTCAAACAAGATCGAGATTCGAATCTTGATTCATTCGTCCATTTAGTAGCCTCCGACTACTGATTTGGGAAGACTATTAAAGGAATAAAGTACTCCCGACATCGTAAATCTCCCATAGAATTGGATGTTAACTCTCGGGCAGAAAGGGATACCAAAAAATTCGTGGCATTTCTAATTATTCAAGAGTATTTATGTCCCACTCAGCGATAATAACTATCCCCTTGCAAAAGTTACTCAGCGTACTCAAAGCATAACCAGAAAATATATCAACCCAGAAACAGTCCCGGGACATAACCACATTACTAGAAAAATGATCAAAGAAGTGTCAAACATGACGGAAATCTAATTGACTTACATTTTGGATGCACTACTGAAGCTTCAGTATTACCCTGAGACTTGGAAAGTCTTCCAGATTTTCAAGGTACGAGAAGGACAAAACACAAGTGACATCCTATAAGGTCTCCTCCTATTCTCTCAAAGAAGAAATTTTTATTTAGGAGAATATTGTCGATGGTAAACGACCAAAAGGCAGACCTAAGCAACGGTGGCTTGATACGCTGGATGGGGATTTGAAAGCCTCGAGATTGCACCCAGATCAGGCATTCGATAGAGCCAAATGGCGAGGCCGATCACGACGAGCCGACCTCGCTTGTGAACGGGACAAAGGCTGAAGAAAAAGAAGAAGAATATTGCCATTCTCATTTGAAAACAACGTAACCCCCCTCCCCTGGGCTGGTTCGGCGATGAATGTAAGCTAACAACGGAACGAAAGAATGCCGCATACTGAGTAATGTTGCATTCTCAAAGAACGCGAGCACGCGCAGAGACCTACCAAGAACTCCGTCGAACGGAGAAGCGAAGAAGGAAGCCTGGGAGAACCAACAGGTATGTGAACTCGAAAGTACAGGGAGCAACCGCACCTGGCGCGTAAGGTTTACCAACAAGCTAGCAGGAGGAAACCTTATACCTCAATGCTCAGCCTACCGAGACAAAGAGAGAAATCTGATTTCCCACAGAATAGGCATATTGCGGCGATGGGTTGAATATTTTGATCAACTGCTCAACAACCAAAATATCGGCGAGTTTGAGGTCCTACCAACTGAAGACGACGGACAAATGCTGCCACCACCAAGTATAGAAGAAGCCGTGCAATCCACCGGCTTAAAAACCATAATTCGCCTGGAGTCGATGGAATTACTGCCGAATTGGTCAAATATGAAGGCGACACCAAATGGTTCATCAACTGATGCTCAAGGTGTGGGACAGCGAATCAATGCCCGACGACTGACAACGAGGCATCACGCAATGCAGAAATTATCGAGGTATCATGCTGCTGAATACCATCTATATGATATTCTCTGTTATCTGGTCCAGAACATCATTGGCCCATACCAAGGAAGCTTCACTCCAGGCAAATCAGAAAAAAAATCAGATTTTCTCTCTGCTGCAAGGGATGGAAAAACTACTGAATATGGACATCAGTTACACCATCTTTTCATCGACTTTAAGGCCGCCTATGATAGCATAGCCAGGGTAAAACTGTACACGGCCATAAGAGAATTTGGTATCCCGACGAAAATGATAAGACTGGCTAGGTTGACCCTGACCAATGTGCGAGGCCTGATAAAAGCAACAGGATCACTCTCAAGACCATTCGACATCAACAACGATCTAAGGCAAGGGGATGCCCTATGTTGCGTCTTCATCAATCTGGCCCTGCAGAAAGTGATTCGCTATTCAGGCGTAAATGCGAGAGCCACCATCCTCTTCAAGTCCAGCCAACTACTGGCCTACGCTTACAATATTGACATTATGGAAAGAAAAACCCGAGATATACAGTCTACCTTCATGCAGATCGATCAGGCAGCGCGAGATCTCGCTCCGCACATTAATGAAGGCAAAACGAAATACATGCTGGTAACGTCAACGCCAAAAACCAAAGAACCAACAACATCGAGTCGTACTGATCAAACGAAAAAAATAAAGATAGGCGAATACAACTTTGAGACCATTTCAAGTTTCACCTATTTAGGGTCGAAAATCACAACCGATAACAGCTATGATGATGAAATCCGCGCACGGTTGTTGACTGCCAATAGAACCTATTTCAGCTTACAAAAACTGTTTCGCTCGAAACGTCTCACCATAGGGTCAAAGCTCTTACTGTCCAAGACTATGATCTTGTCAGTCCTTATGTATTCCTCGGAAACTGGATTCTTAGCAAAAAAGGATGCGATTCCGTAGCCTACATAACGACGAAATATATGAGCGATGCCAAGACCGTCTGGTCGTGGATAAAATCTGGCTCAACAGGTTGCGGTGGGCGGGTCACTTAATCCGTAGGGATGAGGATGATCCAACACGAAAAGTCTATAAGGGCAATATCAATGGTAGAAAAAGAAGACAAGGCAGACTCTGCCTGAGATTGAGCCAGGGCATAGGTCAAGACGCCAGGCAGCTTTTAGGGGTATCGAATTGGTGGATCTTGGCGGAAAACCGGAGTGTCTGGAGTTTCTTACTAAGACAGACCTAGACCGGATACTTGTTGTTGCGCCGTTGATGATGATGATGAGACCTCCAACCGATTGTTGATTATTTTCCGAGCCTAAGAGTTGCTCATTCCAATTCAGGATGCTTCGCTCCCAACAAAAAAATATAAACGGTACATCGTTCATGACTCCTCAAGTACCAAGCCCAGATGTAATTTATAGAACTGTGAAGAGAAAACCATCCAGCACATAACATCTACGTGCAAGATGTTGGGCAATACCTAATGTGCCACAACTCCGTCTGCTCACAATCAAACCCTTGCGTTGATGAACAACTTAGTAGTGATGCAAATGTAGTCGTACCTTTGGACCGGCATATTATTGAAAAATAGAAAAAAAATCAAGAACTACGGCCCTTTGGCGGATGAAAGGAAGCAGTCGTGGAGACTACAAAAAATCGATATAATCTCAACGCTTGGTATAAGGAGAGCATTCTACATAGAAATGCCAAAAGCTGGCACCCTCTATTATATTCCAAAGAGTCATGTCTGGAATAGTCTAGCCTAGTGGGCTCTACTCTAGATTTGTATGGTTTTTTATTTAACACCTATACTTATGTCTCTGCAGCTGAAAACCACCGGCGCACTGCCTGAAGTGTTTGCAACAATCGTGGCAACAATGGGGACAACAATACATTTTCGCACATACTTTGCGTTGAAACCCATCAGCGCTATGATGCCGGCCTTTGGATATTGCCGTCGGTTTGTCGCCCCTCGCTCCATTTAGACGGAAAGGGGGTTCGTGGACTTTTTTTTAACTATATATATTATGACACCATAAACACGTCTGCAAAATTTCAACATTTTCTATAAAACACGGCTGAGGGGATGACCATGGAGGATTCAACTCTTTTATAGTCAGTGCAGGCTTAGGACTGTCAGGGCTACTTAAGACATCGGTCACAACTAAACGGTGCAGCTTCCGAAGTTGTAATACGCAAGTCCACTCACCAATCTCACAAGGAACACTACCACAATATGGGCGTATCCTAGCCACCATAAAACTCCAACAAGGGGACCAACTACAGCGAAAACCGGTCGGAATTAAATCCCCTAGACAGCCTCCTAGAGTATATGTTCTCAAAGTGCCCTCCTGACTATCAGATAACTTCCGGTTAGACTTTGTGACAGGAGTCACTTCGGGGGGAAGGGGGGGAGAGGGATGGAAGGTATTCCCCAGGTGAATGCACAAGACGCTTCCGTAAGATAACATTTTAATATAAGTACATGGAATATGCAAACCAAGAATCTAATAGAATATTTATTGTGCCATGAACCTAAACTACCATTAAAACACTTTACAATTTAAGCAGAAGCCTTTTTCTTCCAGGAGTTGACTGGGGCAATGTATCCAGCAGCGATGGGAGACACAGTTGGACCAGCATATCCGAGTTGAGCCGAATAATCATCTGGACTAGCAGCAATTCCTGGAGCACCATAGGCAAGTGGCTTAACGAAGGAAGCAGAATAAGCTGACACGGGGGTAGCGGTCACAGTAGGAACAGAATAAGCCACTGGTTTAATAAATGCTCCCGGATAAGCGGCAGCCGGAGCAGCAGTAACAACTGGAGCAGGGTATCCATTGAATGCTGGAGCGACAAAGCCAGCTGAGGCAGTACCGATGACAGCAAGAACCAAAAGGATGAACTTCATTTTGCTTAAATTTAGAACTTTCTTTCTGGATGAAATGGTCTTGAATGATAGTTTCACACATGACAATTCGATATTTATAGCTAGAGGCCAACAGTTAAACTTGGCAAAAACCACTTTTTCTGCTCCAGATGTTACACTTAATCCGTTCTAATTTATGGTAAATATTTATTCTTTTAAGTGACTTTAATGGTCTATTCCCTAATAACAGATTCTAATGAGATGCAACCGAACAGAGAATAAAAACCATAGAAAAGGTGGCAACTATTAAAAAAATGCCTCTTCCCGAAACTCCATAAACCTATCTCCATATATGTATATCACACCAACTTTAAATTGTGTCGATATTCCTTAATTAATATCCAAGATAACGGATATTAATTAAGGAATGAATCAGATACAAAATATTTGGAAGTGCAAAATTTTTCCTAAAAAGTTTCAATCAATCAAAAGTATCTTTTTGTCGTTTAGATTTCGGAGTTATAATATATAACAAAGATTTAAATCAATGACCTAACTTGTTGCAACTGAATAAATCTTCATCTATTTATAACAATCATATATGCCAGAAAAGATAAATCAGTTGAATTCCGACATGCATATAAAGAAGTAAGTATGGAAATGAATAGAACAGTCGTTTGACCGAGAATAATGGGGACAGAGGCTTTTGACCGTGCATACTGCGTCATACTGCTGAAGTGCGTCCCCACGACTGGTGACTAATCAGCAAAAGTATTTTAACGAAGACTAGAAAAGCAAGAACTATTTTTTAGAGTACAATCTATTCGCTATCAAACTCGCATTCTAATTATTCCGTCCACTGATACCTGTCCCCTACACTAATGTACCCTTTATTCAATATGTCCGGTCGGAACACTTAACCAATGCACCATAGAAGAATAAAGGACAAGTAAGAGTGAAGATAACTTGAATTAAATGTAAACACTAAAATAGTAACTTAACTACCAGCTTTGATGCTGTCTTAGCTTTTCTCCTTCATTGACTTCTTTAAAAATATTTTGCACAAAATCCAGCTGATTTAACGAAGGTCCCTAATTTAATAATGACATACAAAAGTCTATTTTTGTTTCCTTTTTTCATAGCCGTTCGCTTATGTTTTCAAAGCCCATAACAGCAGGTTTCATTTTTTCGCTGACTAAGAAACCTACTCCGAGCACGTAGTTTACTGGATGGCCACTATAATATATGGTGTAGCGGCTCTTCTCCAGGAAACCGGTCCCTGTGCAGCGGTCTGTACAGGGAACGCACGTTCCATGAGAAAATGCGCAAATCGTTCTTCCTTTGTCGTTGCCGGGTTCGTCGTTGTGTAATCCGTCCAGTCCGAGGCTCCTGTTGTGGCTTCGTAACAAGTTGTTTTCCGTGTAGGATTGTCAGCCCTACCCAACCCCGAACCTGGAGCACCAGTTGGTATAATTTGTTCCGTTTTTAGGCGAACGGCTAGGCACTCTGCACTTGCGAGGCAAATTTAGAAATGTAAGCCTCATTAACGTTCACACCCCTACAGAGGAGACTGCAGAGTCGGAGAAGGATACCTTCTACGAGGCAGTAAAACGAACCCTCGAAGCCTGTCCCAGATATGATATCAACATCATACTTGGGGATTTTAACAGTCAAGTAGGGAAGGAGTCCATATTCAGGCTCCCATCCATCCATCCAATTAACAGTGTCACACGAAATGGTTGTGGGAAGTACCTGGTTTGCGCGGAAAGCGGTCCACAAACATACATGGACCTCTTCAAACGGGACCACTTTCAAACAAATTGACCACGTGTTGATTGAACACCGCCACCTCTCAGCCTTGATGAATGTCAGAACATATAGGGAGCCAATATAGCCTCGGATCACTATCTCGTTAGCATGGTGATTCGAGCTCGAATAACAACACCACCCAGAGTACCCTCTGACAATCAGGTGAGAGTTAACACTGGTGCCATTCATAACACAGTCCTCGACTACACCTATAAGAGGGAAATGGATGCCGCAATAACCGCAGTCAACAGAGGTCCTGGAGATGAAGCATCAACAAATGATCTTCACAACCACCTGAAGAACGTTATCATTGATACGGCCACAAAGATACTTGGCCACAGTCGCAAAAAAAGTCGGGACGGCTGGTTTGACGATGAATGTAAGCTAGCAATGGAACGGAAGAATGCTACATACCGAGTAATGTTGCATTCTCAAAGAACGCAGGCACCCGCATAGACTTATCACGAACTCCGTCGAGCGGAGAAGCAACTTCACAGACGGAAAAAAAAAGCCTCGGAGAACCAATAAGTCTGTGAACTCGAAAAGTTCAGGGAGCAACCGCACCAGGCGCGGAAGTTTTACCAACAAGTCAGCAGGATAAAGCCTTATACACCTCGATGCGCATCCTGCCGAGACAAAGAGGGAAATCTGATTTCGGACAGAATGGGCATATTGGAGCAATGTGTAAAACACTGTAAAACTTACCCACATTATCATTGCTTACTACGTACTATTTTCTCCCATATACTGTACATTCATATGTACCTAAAAGTACAGGCCTACTAAGCATATGTAAATTTTGTATAAATTAGGAAACATGAATTTAGAAATATATAGTTCGTCAGAATTATCAAAGCTGAACACGACGTGCTTAAATCTTGTGGAGTTTAAGCAATTGCTGCTCCCAAAGTTGGTTGGCCTGGAGTTTGGCACTCTAGCTGTTCCGACTTTCCATAAACTCGTATAAAGAGAAGGCAAGATAAAGAGGCTAGGATCGGAGGGGGCACAAATACGACCCTTGGGAACTATCATTGGACTGGTAACATCACAAATGGGTTGAGTACTTTGATGATGAACAACCAGAACATCGACGAGTTGGAGGTCCTGCCAACTGAAGACGACGAACAAATACTGCCCCCACCAAGTATAGGAGAAACAGTCCATGCAATTCATCGGCTTAAAAATAATAAGTCGCCAGGAGCCGATGGAATTACAGCCGTTACACCAAGTGGTTCATCAACTTGTGCTCAAGGTATGGGACAGCAGTTGCACCATCTTTTCATCGACTTTAAAGCCGCCTATGACAGCATAGACAGGGTAAAACTGTACACGTCCATGGCAGAATTCGGTATCCCGACGAAATTAATAACACTGACTAGGCTAACTCTGACCAATGTGCGAGGCCAGATAAAAGCAGGATGATCACTCTCAAGACCATTCAACATCAACAACGGTCTACGACAAGGGGATGCCCTATCATGCGTCCTCTTTAACTTGGCCTTCGAAAAAGTGATCCGCGAGGGGTAAATGCAGGTGAGAGGTGAGAGGTAAATGCAAGAGGTATGGTCCTCTTTAAGTCCACCCAACTACTGGCCTATGCTGGCGATATCAACATCATGGGAAGAACCACCCGAGACGTACAAACTGCCTTCATCCAGATCGAGCAGGCGGCGCGAGATCTTGGGTTGCACATTAATAAAAGTAAGACGAAGTACATGGTGGCAACGTTAGCGCCAAAACCAAAACCAAAAGGACGAACAACATCGAATCGCACTGGTCATACGAAAACAATGAAGATAGGGAGACGATAACTTCGAGACCGTTGATAATTTTTCCTATCTAGGGTCGAAAATCACAACCGATAACAACTACTATAATGAAATCCGCGCACGGTTGTTGTCAGCCAACAGAGCCTATTTCAGCTTACAAAAACTGTTCCGCTCGAAACGTCTCACCATAGGGTCAAAGCTCTTACTGTACAAGACTATGATCTTGCCAGTCCTCATGTATTCCTCGGAAACTTGGGTTCTTAGCAAGCAAAAATTGCGAACTCTTGGCCGCGTTCGAGAGAAGAATCCTCCGAAGAATTTTTGGCTCCCTACATGAGGATGGCCGTTTTTTTTTTTGTTAACACATTCAATTTATTTTCTCTCTTTGTTTTGGTTACACATAGCTTATGACTAAACTTAACACTAGACTTATCTCTAACAGCTTAACTTTACCTAGAGACTAACATTTGGCTTAATAAGGTAATTCTAACTTATCTTAGGACTTATGCTATAGAGGGAAAAATCAGGAAAAACCCCTCTTATGTTGTTGTTTGTACGGTGGCATTATTGTAGTACTTGAATGGATGGAGGAAAGATACATATAGGGGACGGTGGGCGATGGAATAAACGAGGCCAGGGCGATGTCTATTGTATGGGCGGTTGAATATGATCAGCTTACCGTCGCCGTAGCTGCTATTTTGAGAGGAAAGAGTTAGGAGATCTGAAGGGAGGGGATGGTGGCGGTATGAGGGGTTCGTGTTATCGCTGCGTACGTGGGAGTAAAACTGGATGGGGTTATTTTCATGGGTTTGGCATTTGATGAGGAATTTGGTTAGTAAGGAGGATCTGATCTACGCGGGAGCACTTTATCTCGTCATAGACAGCTTGGTTGGAGAGGAGATTGGACTGGGAAAGGGACGGGCGGAAGAACCTCCTTTCACGTACCCGAAGACGCTCCATTTAAATTGATTAAGGGACGGATCAGCTGCTTATAGTAGTAGAGCTGCTTATAGTAGTAGAGTTTGTCTTTGGGGAGGATGGCGGAGTCTTTCTTGAGGATGGGCCATAGGGTTTTTAGTCCTGCTAGGGTCTTTGAAATGATGGAATTTACCTGAGGCACGAGTGATAGGCGAGTATTAAGGGTTATTCCCAGGTATTTAGTGGATTGGACGGAGGGAATGGTGGATGTTCCGATTTTGATCGTGAGGTTGCGGGTGTTGGCTGGTATCTTGCGGGTAAAGGTGGCTCTACCGCGGGAGACAATGGCTTCACATTTGATAGGGTTGAGTAGAAGTTTCCAGGATAGGAGGAATTTGTTGAGGGTTAGGATTGTGGTATTGATGCGGTTTTGGGCGGATTGTATGCTCCGGGAAAAGGTGTAGAGGATAAAGTGGTCAGCGTATTGAATGGTTTTGACACCTTGGTGGGAGTTTGTAGGCTGTTGGAGTGGGATATCGGCGGGTATAGGGAGAATAGGGTTGCTGACAAAACTCAGCCTTGGGGGATGCCTGCAGGTGGACTGTACGGGTCGGATAGGGTAGCGTGGATAGGGACTAGGGATTGGCGATCGGACAGGTAATTAAGGATATGTTTGCATAGCTGAGGGTGGAATTGGAAAGTGTGGAAGAGTTTGTAGGTGAGGCCTTTGTGCCAGACCGCGTCGAAGACTTTCTAAGGACAGATGATTCCATAGTCTACATAACCGTCCGGTCGTGGATAAAATGCGGCTCAATAAGTTGCGGTGGGCGTGTCACTTAATCCATATGGATGAGGATGATAATAATAATAATCGTTGGTGAAACAATATTGGATCAGGGCCTTGCAGTGAGTTAGAGCACTTCATTCAGGACCGAGGCAGACCCTACCTGAGATGGAGTGATGGCGTAAGTCAGGACGCAAGGCACCTTTTAGGGATATCGAATTGGTGGACCTTCGTGCAAAACCGGGATGTCTGGAGTTCCTTATTAAGGCAGGCATAGACCGGATACCGGTTTTTGCGCCGCTGATGATGATGCACATGGTATTTTAGCATGTCAATTATAACGTTCGATGAGAGTTCACTGCGTCAGGTTTCAGGCTCATTAAAGAAGTTTCGGTTTCATAATAGCAAAATTATTTAGTATTATAGTTATAATTTACAGAAATTTGAAGTAATTCTCACAATTAACCACCTCAAAGCAGTTGTCTTGACGGCACTGGTAATTTTGAACGATTGACCGATTAATAAATGAATAACAACGCCCCAAGCTGAAGTTTCCCACCATAAAGAAATGAAAATGTATTCTTGCTTCGGTCTGTTATGTGCAAGAATCTGCTTTGAGATGCATCAGCAACTATTTTCCAGTCAAGTCTATTTCCATATAATCGCGATAAGTACAGACTCCACAGCTCTGCTTTGTAGGCAACTTGCATGAGGTCAGATTCCTAAACATACATACATACCATGACTATGAATTTGCAAGGTAATTGGTGAGCCAGAAAAGAAACACTCAAATTAGCGTAGATAATAAATACTTTTCTTCATAAGTTACAAGAGTTGATCTTACTTAACTAAAGGAATTATGCTCTTATCATCGATCATCCCATTCTCGATCAAAAACCCTTCCAGATCCGAAGGATAGAACTCATCGCTCAACTCGTCCGTCAACCTGACAAAGTTGCCAATGACCTGATTCCCTCTGTAGACCAATATGGCAGGCAGTCCCTTCGTCTTGAATGCAAGACTCGTCCCAGCCGCTGTACTGCAAATTTTACAAAACTTTATATGCTTGTGCTCGGCCGCAAGAGTATCCAAGCAGCTATTCAAAGTCTTGCACCCAGGGATGTTGTTCTCATAGATGTGAATGATGACCGTGACCTGCGCGGCTTCCTTCTCCACTTCATTAAGGAACTGATCGCCCGACGTGAGATTTAAGACTTTTCCAAACTGCTTTTGCTGCTGGCCGTATATTTTCATCATCTCCTGGATACGTTGTTTTTGGAATTGTTGAAGTACTTCGTCATCCAACAGTTCGGCCAGCTCCTTTTCGAGTTCTTCATTTTTCTTCCGCTCCTCGTCCTCCCGCGCGCTGTTGGCCGTCATACTGCACTTTTTGGCCAATTCGATACGTTGCCTCTCATTCTCCTCGCGCTGTTGTGCTTCGAGTTGTTTGAATAGTTGCCAGTCTTGGACGACTCCTTTTGGGCCTGTGTTCTGTGCATTTCCATTCCACTGGGTGACTTTCGATGGGTCGATAGTGGGAGCGGCCGACACCTGCTTGACCTGGCTTGATTTCCCAGCGCTTTCTTCACTATCACTATCGGCGTTGTCCTCTCCTTCGCTGCTACTGCAGTAGTATTCCAGCTTTTCACCAAGGATTTTATCTTCTAGAGTAGCCATGGCGAGGAATCGATTTTCAATTAAATGTTTACAAAATGTTGATTGCGAAGTGTCAAACGTCAATCACAGAACATATGGCGGCCTGCCATATTTCAGGTAAGATGTGGAACTTATTGTGGGACTTAACTTAACAATGAAGGCGGAAATATCACTTTTTTTTTTCATTATTTTACTTTTCCTAATAACTTTTATTCTTTCGAATATATTGAAATAACTCTTTTACAAATTACTAAATGAATTTATTCCCATTGATATCCAAATGAACAGATAGTTTTTGATACCTCCTACTATCCACCCTGATTATGCTGCAAATGAGAGTTCCTTGAGAAAAAACCAAACATTCGACTTTCAAACCGAACTTCGCTATCATTTGAACAACATTAAATGTGATGATAATGAAAGTGAAACGCAGTCTCACTAAAAAAATATAATGTGAACAACACGATAATAGCAAATTACACGAGAGAGAGGGGGCAAATCCCTACATAAGGCTAAATTCAATCTTAGAATGATCAACGGTGAAAAACTGGTTACAAATTATGTCAGATTTACGAGGTACCAAATCATTAACAATGCTTCGGATAGAGACTAACCTCACGATCTTTGGCTATTGAAAACGGTCGGGCTAACGCCGTAGTCTTCTTCGGATACGGATTGATTTGGGGACCACAATCAGAGCCCTGCTGAAACGGCACCGGTTTATACTGAGTGCAGGCTCAGCATCCGTACCGGTGGGTGCAAAGCTTATCTAAAGCTACCGTAAGGTATGCAGCGCAAGCCCACGACATGCTCTGCCGTAATATGAGCACAACCTCCATGAAACTCCACCAACCGTAAATAACCGGTCCGAAAACACATACCCCAGGAATTCTACTGAGACATATGAACTCGGGGGCTATCCCAGTTCCCATCATCATCATCATCATCACCAATTCGATATCCCTAAAAGCTGTCTGGCGTCCTGACCCACGCCATCGCTCCATCTTAGGCAGGGTCTGCCTCGTCTTCTTTTTCTACCATAGATATTGCCCTTATAGACTTTCCGGGTGGGATCATCCTCATCCATACGGATTAAGTGACCCGCCCACCGTAACCTATTGAGCCGGATTTTATCCACAACCGGACGGTCATGGTATCGCTCATAGATTTCGTCATTGTGTAGGCCACGGAATCGTCCATCCTCATGTAGGCGGCCAAAAATTCTTCGGAGGATTCTTCTCTCGAACGCGGCCAAGAGTTCGCAATTTTTCTTGCTAAGAACCCAAGTTTCCGAGGAATACATGAGGACTGGCAAGATCATAGTCTTTTACAGTAAGAGCTTTGACCCTATGGTGAGACGTTTCGAACGGAACAGTCTTTGTAAGCTGAAATATGCTCTGTTGGCTGACAACAACCGTGCGCGGATTTCATCATCGTAGTTGTTATCGGTTGTGATTTTTGACCCTAGATAGGAGAAATTGTCAACGGTCTCAAAGTTGTATTCTCCTATCCTTATTCTTCTTCGTGTTTGTGTTTGACCAGTGCGGTTTGATGTTGTTGGTTGATTCGTCTTCGGTGCTGACGTTGCCACCATATATTTTGTCTTGCCTTCATTGATGTGCAGTCCAAGATCTCGCGCCGCCTGCTCGATCTGGATGAAGGCAGTTTGTACATCTCGGGTCGTTCTTCCCATGATGTCGATCCCAGTTCCCATGATACCAGATAATCTCTGATGAGATTTTGTAGCCGAAGTCACTTCGGATCAATCCCATGCGGACCCGGGTCTGATCGCGAGAGCTAGACTGGAGCATCATCGATGGATGGATGGATCGAAATTATAACTACAACGTAGTCTAACGGAGTAAAACCGCCGATCTTGAAGGTCTCCCTCTGGAACTCTTCCGTGCACAGTACGTCTAATAAGTAGTAAGCACACTCCATGGACCGGACTTGCGAATGTATTGGGGAAACTTATCCGTACACATGATAGGCACTAAACCAATTGTAGATACTGCTAGATGTTAGGGCTTATGATGTGTACAGATAAGCTTCCCTAATAAATACGCAAGTCCAGGAGCATTGAGTGTGGGCGCTGCCTATTAGATATACCATACTGTGCTTCCGTGTAGTTCCTCCAGTCTCTGCAAGGTTGCCACTTCCACTTATTTGTAAATGCTGAAGAACTCAGACCTTTCTCAGTGAGTGGAAGAGGAGATTTCTATAATGGGTACCAGCCGTGAGTGTGACAACTGCGTGCTTCCTACTATCTTAAAGCTATTAGCTAACATCATCCTGGAATGCATCAAGGAGCACGTCGAAAGTCTGATCTACAATGAGCAGGGTAGTGTCCGTTCTGGATTCTCCTATGCCTTTCAGATCAGTGTGCGGAGTTTCGATCACCGCTCCAGCTGTCCTTTGCCGATTCCGAGAAAGCTTTCGATAGAGTGAATAGGGAGTATATCTGGAATGCTCCAGGCAGGACAGGCATTCCGAAGAAACTAACAACTATTGGTGCGGCATATGACTGCACATTTTACATGTTGCATCAACGTAAAATTTCGGTGGAATTTGAAGCACAAAGCGATGTTTCCCAAGATTGCATTCAGTTATCGGTGAGGTCCTCAATGCTGCCTTGACTGGAGGACGTTAATGGACCATGCCGTCTTTACTTTAACAACTCGACTACTTTGATGATATTTCTTTCTCTAATCTTGAACTTTGTCCAAGTGTCTTTAGATTTTATTTTTTATCGTTGTATGATCAATGTACTCCGGCCTGCGAAAACCTCCATTGAATTGACTTAATGTACAGGTCAGGGACCGGTATATAGATGTGTTGACTAAAAGACGGAAATAACAATGGTCACCCATTAGAAACAGCCACAACACCAATCTTCCACATCTTTCACACTATCCCAGAGTGGCCGAAAGACGACGCAGAGCAAAAGAAAAGGAGTCCAGACCTCTCGACAAGGCCTGAAGAGAGCTAAAACTATTTCATCGAATCGATAACAATGGTGCATAGGCGTGGTGAATGCGCTATGCTTCATCTACGAGATCCTATCTATCGACACGTTGGCCCGCCTACTCGATGCAGCACATCCTGAAAAATTCATTCATTCATTCATTCCAAATAGATGTACCCGTTCCGGTTAATGACAATGGAGTGTAAGGGATCGAGAATTACATATTTTTCAACATGGAAGACCTAGAAGAGGCAATAATAATAATAATAATCGTTGGCGCAACAATCCATATTGGATCAAGGCCTTGAAGGGTATTAGACCACTTCATTCAAGACCGTAACGGTACACTATAGGATTATAATACCCTATAGGAGGCAATGTGGTCAGCATTGCGCTCGCCTGAGATTATTACCCTGATTTGACCCAGGTACTTATTCACAGATGAGTCGACTGGTATCCGACGTCAAATCACGATACAAATCTCACTGCCACCAGTGATCATGATTTCGGCAGCATCCTAGAGAGAAAATCCGAACCCAGGATGAAAATTATGCGGGGAATGGTGCCCGGGGTGGAAATTATGCGGATCTGCACGCGTAATATCCCTCTTTTTCATTGAATTTTCAATTCCAAGGAAGCTCCGGACCAAGGGGGAAACCTCCCCTTTCCAGCCCCGTCCCGTCAGTTTTGGGTTTCAGCTTTGTGCTGGAAGAATCCAAGAAGTCGTGTTTACTGAAAAAGAAAATCGATCAGCGAGATGGTTAGAGAGTCGACATCAACTGTTAAGTACTTTGGATTAACGCTCGAATTGGACATGAGCTTCTTCGAGTAAATTAAACCAGCAAAAGCACGACGTGAGTTTTGCCCTCAAATAGGCTGAAAACAAATATTGCGGGTCTTACTTTCGAGTTCACACGGATTCCTTTTGGTGTTTGCAAAGCTGCGCAAACTTTTCAGAGGCTCATCCACTCTGTCCTGCGAAACCTTAACTTCTGTTTCGTGTACTTGTTTTGTGTACTCTCATCTCGCATGCACTTTTCAACGTCGCCTTGAGGCCAGTCTTGCTTAACGTTGAAAAGTTCAAATTCCTTCAACAGCAGGTAAAGATTTTCCCCTGAGGAAATCCAACCGGATCCAGACAAGGTTCAAGCCATCATAGACTTCCCACAACCTAAAACAGTCGAAGATCTGCGAAAGGTTTTTGGGCATGTTAAACCTCTATCGTCGTTTCCTGCCGCAATGCCTTCTTGTCTGGACCCAAGGCTAATCACTGACACGTGATAGTGTGGTCTACAGAGGCCATCCAGGCTTTTGAGCTAACCAGACGACAGCTGGCTGACGCTACGCTCATTTCCTCAAACAGATGCACCCATAACTGTATTCGTCGGCAGACATTGCAGTAGGGGCTGCCCTTCATCGGAAGGTGATCCAAATCTGGCAGTCGTTGAGCTTCTTTTCCAGGAAATTTAAAACAACAGAACTACAGCACCTATGATCGCAAGCTATTAGCCGTGTACAGGGCAATAAAGTAATTTCGATACTTCCTAGAAGGCAGACCGTGTTTACGGACCACAAGCCTCTTACCTTTGCTTTTAAGCAGAAGCCCAGCAAAGCATCCCATCGCCAACTCCGACACCTGAGCTTCATAAACCAGCTAACTTCAGACGGAGCGAAATTAGGGGACGGCAAGGATAATGTAGTTGCAGACGTTTTGCCAAAGACTACAACCGTTGATAATTTCTCCTATCTACGGTCGAAAACCACAACCGATAACAGCTACGACGATGAAATCCGCGCACGGTTGTTGGCAGCCAACAGAGCCTATTTCAGCTTACAAAAACTAATTCGCTCGAAACGTCTCACCATAGGGTCAAAACTCTTACTATACAAGATGATCTTGACAGTCCTCATTCCTTGGAGACTTCCCTTCTTAGCAAGAAAAATTGCGAACTCTTGGCCGCGTTCGAGAGAAGAATCATCCGGAGAATTTTTGGCGCCTTACATGAGGATGGATTATTCCGTAGACTACATAACGACGAAATCTATGACCGTCTGGTTGTTGATAAAATCCGGCTCAATAGGTTACGGTGGGCGGGTCACTTAAGCCGTATGGATGAGGATGATCCAGCCCGACAAGTCTATAACGGCAATATCTATGGTAGAAGAAGACGAGGCAGACCTTGCCTGAAATGAAACAGTGGCGTAGGCCTGGACGCCAGGCAGCTTTTAGGGATATCGAATTTGTGGACCTCGGCGCAAAACCGGGATGTCTGGAGTTCCTTATTAAGGCAGGCCTAGACCGAATACCGGTTGTTGCGCCGTTGATGATGATGATGGTGGTCAATTTTTCGGCAATCGCCGAGGAACAGAAGGATGACGCAGTGCTTCGGAGCCTCAGGGACAACTCCAAATACAAATTTCCAGAGTTTCCTCTTTCCGGTTCAACCTCCGAAATAGTCTGCGAAATCTCTGAAAAGGGACCTAAGTCATATATTCCGAGTGCTTTTCGCAAGGAAGTATTCCATGCAGTACACGATCTTACGCACCCAAGCATTCGGATAACGAATTGGTTTGTCACTAATCAATATTTCTGACGATCAATGATTAAGGATGTTAACTCCTGGGCCAGACAGTGCATCACGTGCCAGAGCACGCACGTAAAGAGGTAGGTTCATTCCCTCGATCTACAAAGCGTTTTCACACAATCCACATCGACATTATTGGCCTCTTGCGAGATAGATTCGCATGGCTTCAAGTATTGCCTCACAATCATCGATAGGCTCACGCGGTGGATTGAAGCAATACCTCTGGCCGACATTTCCACACAATTGTGCGCCGAGCCACTTTATCGTGAATGGCTCCTATGCTTTGGAGTTCCGGCCGAAGTCATTACTGACCAGGGAATGCAGTTCGAGTCTACCCTGTTATCGGAGTTGGGCAAACTCCTGGGCGTCAAACGCTGACATAGGACACTCAAGGCCGCTATGACGGCACACGATGACTCCTTGTGATCCCATTCATGCCTTTCGTTTTACTTGGCCACTGGGCTTTTGTGTTTGCTCTGGGACACCGTGACAGTGGGGTAACAGCTACGAAGCCGGCAAAGCAATCGTGGAAGTAAGTTTTGAGAGGAAAAAGTTGAATTGAGATTTGAGAATTTTTGAATTGAAAATAAATGAAGATTTGTAATTATGTTTTAGGCTTATGATGAAGAATTAATAAATGTTAAGAAATTGTTAAAAATAACTTAATGCGTTTAGCCGCAAGTTTATTAATCACACGGCGTAATACTATCTTTTATCGGTCTCAGTAATCTATTCCTTAAATGTCCATGGCATAAAAGCATCCATTAATAGTAATGTCCTAGCCGGCATGACTCGAAGCATATGGGTAAGCTTCCAAGTCTTATATTCAATTATTTTGGTAGTTCTCCATGTTTTTTATCACCCCCATTCAAATTTCCATGCTGAAAACGTACCGGGTACTTTCCGCAAGTCATAGCTAAGGGAGAATTTTAACCATCATATCCATGCATTCACGGCGTGTTTCAACTACCATTTTCTTGTCAAGAAAGTTTCAATTCAAAATTATAAATACTTATTCTCATTTTTAAGAAGTAATCTGTATCGCGTTTGACAGCTGCTCTATCATGTTTGTCAACTGATTTATTGTTATGCGACTATACATTTCTCAATAACTAAGTCTCGTGCAACCACGCAATAGGTTGCCAGTTTTCATTTGAAGTGAGCTTACTGCACACCTCCGGAAATACAAGGATTGAAAATTTTTCTATCAAAATTTGCACCAAATCTTCCGTTTCAGACTTCGGTAACGCAGCAGTATCCCAATCCTATTAACAAGGTAAAAGGTTGATTTCTCCGGAGTTACATCCAAATGTTACTGCAAAGAGATGATCGAATCCTTCTGATATTTTACCAGGATTTGGACTCCATGACCGCTCTTCGCTACAATCTATTTCTGCTATTTATCAACTTCCGCATTCCTTTATTTGAAACAACAAAATTTTTCCGGATAAAGGCTATTATTTCACATTTATGATAGTAAATTAACTTTGCAGAATGCTCTAATTCCACTGGAATCAGTGAATAGTAAATTTTCTTCCAATGTGTATATCTCCGTAATCAAAAGCCATTCATTTGTTTAGCCGGCACAGCTATTATCAGCAGCTTATCAGCTTCATAGAAAAAACTGCATGACCAAGCATGAACTAGATAGTGAAGTCAAAAGTCTGTCCGATTGCGGCACTAATCAACCGCTTATAGATTATGCTGAGATAGCCGTTGCCTTAAGGAGGTTTAATCTCTCAGCTACTGCGCTGATTCCGGACCTAGAGACGGGGAGTAATGAACCGAAACGCCAATCCCTTTGTACACGATATATCTTGTATTAAACAGGACATTGAGTACAAATAATCAATAACATAAATACCATTTTCTTGCTTTGTTTCACATTAAAACTAAGTAACTCAAAATACGAAATGATTAGGGCGAAAGTAAAGGTAAACCCGCTACTAGCACAGAACACTGCGTTCCCAATAATAATGCCGGACAAATTATACGAAAACTATAACTGAAACGTGTTGGGTATGTAATTAATATTCCAGGATAATGTTGCGAGATGAACTTGGTTCCCTCGCGTCCCCTTCGTTTCCTCGCTATCTTCCTCCTCTCTCTAAACAACAGTTATAATTTGAGATTGTTCTACTGAACTTTTTGGATCCTCCGCGTCCTTATTATTGGTATGAGTCGGCGCTATATCCCTCGCCGACCTCTCCTGGGGCAGTGTCTGTGCGGCTAATTGTCACTTGGCGTCGTTCACTCGCTGGTAGCGGGGTTTATTGTGTGTGAATGGTAGATATCTATATTTAATCATGTGCTGGAAGAGGAAGGAGAAACAGAGGTGAGAGTGCGGAAGGATGAGCCACTCGGGGTGGGCCACTTACCATTATTTGCCGCTTCATTGTTATGCAGAAGAGTGTGATAAAATACATGACTAAGATTGGCCAGAACACCGGAACGTCGAAAACTTCAAAGAAAGTGCATATTAAGCCGATCACAGTACTTTTGACGACAGCATACCAGAATTTGAACTCAGGGAGACGACGAATGAACGGTCGGAACTCTTCGTTCGCCTTTGTGGGTAGTTCGGGCCCGCCTTCATCTGCTGAGTACAATTTTAAAGAGGAAGTGTTAGCACAGAAATGGGAGGTGATGGATTTTATTGGGTCTAAAAACATATATGGTCTGCAGGGCGGAGGGTAGAAACTGCAGCGAATAAACAGTGGAAGTTTCTCTCCACAGAACACGGAGGAGGAGGACTTATCGATTCACAAGTTTTGGAGTGAGACAAGCAAAGACTTTCGCGCTGAAAGCAACTCAAACAATATCCTGGAGGACTGACCTCGTTACTTCAAGATGCCAAATTAAGAGCACTCAGCTCATGCAAGGCATATTAAAAACTTCTCATAGCCTCCAAATTCCATCGATAAAAACCCACTGGAGCAAGTGCGCGTTTCACAATTAACAGAAAATTGCCATAATCGAATTACATCTGAACGAATCCCGCTCGCGACGAGCCGTCCGCCGCCTGACTCATATCTCAGCCCTCCTCCGACAAAACACAAATCACTCGTCCGCACAGAAACTCCAACTCACCATCGAAATCAAGGGCCGGGTCTATCTTGGGTGTTAGAAATGCTATAAACAAATTTAGGTGGTAGATGCCCAGCGCGTACGTAACGATGTACCATCCTTGGTAGATGAATATCCGCAAGAGAAAGACCAGTATGAGGACGACGGCCGCAACCCATCGGAATTTCGTGTGCGGTGTCAGTCGGTCCAGGAACGACTGGTACGTCTGCAACCGGAAGAAGAGCAAAATTAAAACATAAACACAAGAACGAGCCAATTTAGCGGCCATTTATGCACGGGTCGGTGGTCCGGGCCCGCGTGACAAGCGCCGCTCAACACCGGCCCCCGTCACTCGGCCCGCACCAGCACAAACACGGCAATTCCGAACGTACTTGCGATAATCGGATGAAATATTTCGATACGCCGCCACTCGAGCTGGTAGTTTCCTCGTTCATCATTCTCGCGATTTGCTTCTGCCGTGACTGCTAATTTTTCTATATGTTACATTAACTGTAGATAGGTTTGTAAATACTTAATAAAAAAAGGTGCACTACTGCAATATCGTTTGCCTCATTATTTTTCCATTCGATTTTGTCATCACAAAAATCTGTTCAACTCAGTTACAAATTCTACTCCACGTCATGTCACTGACATTACTGATATGAAGTTTTGCGCGAATGGTAGAGGTAAATATTGGAGTGCTGCCATCTTATCGGAGCAAAGGTGGGCCGGTGACGTTGTCGCGGATGATTCTCATGGCATTCTATGGAAATTGAATTATTTTGTTGATTAATAATTCCACTACTTTAATTTCAAATTGAGTTTTAATGTTACGTAAATTATTGCTTTTTCTCTGCCAAATAAAATCTTTTTGGAAACGAATACAAAACGTTCAATCCGTTGAATGATAAAATGTCCATTGTGAACACGTATTGGTTGATTTCAACCGGAAGTGAGTTAGGCTAACTTCCGACCGTTAAGAATTATTCTATCTTTAATTCAGGTTTACAGAGGAAAACAAATTTGTTAGTACTTCTACTTAATGGTATTTATTCACCGATTATCAAAAAATGACCTTCGTGTCCGACGAATGGAGTTAAAACGTGACTCTTTTACGGGGCGTGGTAGCTTGCACGATTTTCTCTTCTCGCGGAACATTGCCTCCAGTCAGGGTTGTGTTCCGTGTGGCGCAGATCCAGAGGACTGGATCTATGTCCTCTGTGTCTGTCCAGCGTGCTGTGACATCCGTAATCTAGACGGCTTGGAGTTCGATGATTCCTGGAGCTGGTGAATTCCACCTTTGCTCCTCTTTTCTCTGCGGCAATGTTGATAACCGTCTTTTCCTTCTGTTCTTCTTATCGATTGTCTGATTGTTCCATTTCCTTTCTCAGACTGGGATATGCTTTCTTGATTAGGGATTTGGTTTGTAGTGCTTTTAGTGTACAATTTTGTAGTTCTCATGAGCGTTTTAGTCTGAATCCGAATTGCTCCTCCGGGATGATTTTCCTTCCTGGAAGGGTGTCTTTAAGGCTGGAGTGGAAGACTTTTTCGGCAATCTTTGCCATAGTTGGCAAGGAGGCCATAAAAAGGGAGATATCACACAGTGCAACAATTATAGAGGTATCACGTTGCTGAGTACCATCTAAAAGATATTCTCCGTTATCTTGCCAGCCCGGATAGCCCCATACGCCCAGAAAATCATTGGCCCATACCAAAGAGCCTTCACTCCATGCAAATCAGCAACAGATCAGATTTTCTCTGTTTGGCAAGCGATAGAAAAACTGTTGGAATATGGACACCAGTTGCACCATCTTTTCATCGACTTTAAAGCCGTCTATAATAGAATAGCGAGGGTAAAATTGTACACGGCCATGAGAGAATTCGGTATTCCGACGAAACTGATAAGACTGACTAGGCTGACCCTGACCAATGTGGGAAGCCAGATAAAAGCAGCAGGATCACTCTCAAGACCATTCGACATTAAAAACGGTCTAAGACAAGGGGATGCCCTATCATGCGTCCTTTTTAACCTGGCCGTCGAGAAAGTGTTCCGTGATGCTGAGGTAAATGCAAGAGGTACGATTCTCTTTAAGACTACCCAACTACTGGCCTATGCTGACGATATCGACATCATGAGAAGAACCACCCGAGACGTAGAAACTGCCTTCATCCAGATCGGGCAAGCGGCGCAAGATCTTGGGCTGCACATTAATGAAGGCAAGGCAAAGTATATGGTGACAACGTCAGCACCAAAAACCAACCAACCAACAACATCAAACCGCACTGGTCAAACGGGAAGAATAAAGATAGGAGACTACAACTTTGTGACCGTTAATAATTTCTCCTATCTAGGGTCGAAAATCACACAGCTACGATGATGAAATCCGCACACGGTTGTTGTCACCCAGCAGAGCATATTTCAGCTTACAAAAACTGTTTCGCTCGAAACGTTTCACCATAGGGTCAAAGCTCTTACTGCACATGACAATGATCTTGCCAGTCCTCATGTATTCCTCGGAAACTTGGGTTCTTAGCAAGAAAAATTGCGAACTCTTGGCCACGTTTGAGAGAAGAATCGTCTGAAGAATGTTTGGCCCCCTACATGAGGATGGGCGATTCCGTAGCCTACACAATGACGAAATCTATGAGCGATACCATGACCGTCCGGTTGTGGATGAAATCCGGCTCAATAGGTTACGGTGGGCAGCTTGCTTAATCCGTATGGCTGAGGATGATCCAGCCCGGAAAGTCTATAAAGGCAATATCTATGGTAGGAAAAGAAGACGCGGCAGACTCTACCTGGGATGGAGCCAGATAGCTTTTAGGGATATCGAATTGGTGGACCTCGACGCAAAACCGGGATGTGTGAAGTTCCTTATTAAGGCAGGCCTAGACCGGATACCGGTTGTTGCGCCGTTGATAATGATGATGTGTGTTTTATCGTTTGACAAGCTGAAGATCAGAAGTACTTTTGAGTATGATAAGACCAACGACTGTGTTTTGCATCCATATTAATATGTGCAAGTGGCGATGATTAGTGGTATTTATAAAAATTGGAAGCAAATCATATATTATATTACGATTACGATTGTGATATGACCGCTTCAAAATTTAACCATATAGTTGAACCTCGATGTCTTTTCGAGTCGGTTGAACAGGCGAAATACTTTCTACTTCGCTTTGACAACTTGCAATATCTTCTTGCCTTTAATATGATTAACGAAAATTAAATTTGGGTTTGTTTATTTATGTATTTGAGGAGTGGTAGACTACATTAAGTCTACAGCAACTTGCTGTCACTTTTTATGCGCATACCCCACGTTCATTGGCAAGTAAGAACCCATTGAAAAAAAGAGGGGGAAAGGCTAGAATGTTTCGTCAAAGAAGGACGCACACCGAATAAACATAAACATAATACAATACCTGCTATTGCTTTCCGGTCACGCTGCTGACAAGATGGAGACCAGGTAGCGCCTGATGAATTATGCCTCCATCTTGAATGGCAACATCTAGACTTTTCCTATTTCATCTTCAAATTGAATAACATACCTCACCTCTCAAAAGATTATAAAGCATTGTAAAATACTGTAAAACTTATCCACACATTACTACGTAACATTTTCTCCCATATACTGTACATTCATATGTATCTAAAAGTACAGGCCTGCTAAGTATATGTAAATTTTGTATAAATTTGGAAACATGAATTGAGAAATACATAGTTCGTCAGAACTATCAAAGGTAATCACGACGTGTTTAATTCTTGTGGAGTTTAAGCAATTGCTGCTCCCAAAGTCGGTTAGCCTGGAGTTTGGCACTTTAGCTGCTCCGACTTTCCATAAACTCTAATAGAGAGAAGGTAAGGTAAAGAGGCTGAGATCAGAGGAACTATCAGTGGACTGGCAACATCACATGGCGACCGTGACAGCCTAAAGACTTCTTTCATCACAGCATCTTGTACCACCTTCTTTTGTCTCCTGACCTTGACTCTTTTGGATCTGTTGCCTTAAATACTGACTCGGAACAACGTCGTCCTTTAACTGCGTTTTGCTTTCCAAAGTCTCCAGAAGTATGGCTTGGAGCTTATAATCGTCTTGCCCAAAATCTTTTGATCACACACCAGCCTTTTAGAAGTCGATCTTTCTACACTTTTCGCAAAGTTTTTTTCCACTCTTCGCGAATAGTCTGATTCTTCGGAAAACGAAAGAACCTCAAGGTGCTTCCTCTTTTGCCTTGATAACTATCACAACCATTTATCGCGCACCTCACCATTTTCAATTTTGCACAATTTGCCTCAAACACTATTAATAGAAAAATTAAAACCAGAAATTGAAACCGAAACGAACTATTCGATAATCACGACCCAAGTGACCTCACCAAATTAAAAAATGGCGAGTATGATGTTCGGATGATATTACCTGGTCTAGTCTATGTAAACTGATGCTCCAGGAGAATTCCTGGAGGATGTGTTCTCGGCTCGCTTATTTGCAGTTGGCCCTCTTGTGGGAGTTTCCTGGTGGTTGTGGTTATACCTACATCACAAGCCAAGCTTGAGCTCACAAGGGCTCAAGCGTGGAGTTACGCTGTACAACTCGGGTGCCATACCCCTTAGTTGCAGCAGAGATGATAGATAGACCTTGCATCTACTGGTATGAATGCTGAGCTTGCACTTAGTATAAAACAGTACCGCTGTGCTAGTCATGCCGGGGGCTGATTGTGGTCTCCAAATCAGTCCGTGTCCGAAGAGGACGCGGGATTATGCCTACACGGCAGGTACTTCACGTTAAACCCTCAGGACCATGGGACGTTGGTCCCCATTGTGGCAAATGTGAGCACCCCTTTAATACACACATTTTGAGGGCAACTCCTAAATCTATTGCTAATCATGATATGGTCGATCTGATTAGAAGTTTGGCGCCAGTCAGACAAAACACAACTGACCTTGCGCCGAGCAAGATTTTGTCAGATCCCACCTTGGCATTTAGATCACTCACCATGATTACAATGTCACCTTTAAGAAGCCTTTTCTGAACTGTGTGTTATTGCTCCTCTATATCGGAAATCTTCGTTTGGTGCATATAACTGCATAATTGTGATGCACCTTAAGCCTGGAATCTTGCAGTCAAAATCCTGTCACAAACTGGCCGCCAGGTCAAAAGACCAGGCGTTGCAGTAACAATCTGTTCAACACCAGATTTGTAAATGCTGCCGCTTGGCTTTACAAAACTCAAAAGCGCAACGCCGCAAGGGCGAGAGAGATAATCTTCAAAGTCTCACCATCTCACTTCATTTAGGACTAGAATATCCAGCTTATATCGTTGGAATTGTCGATCGAGTTGGAAGAAGCGAGCATTCTGAGCCGAGGAACATCATACTGGATAATTGTACGCGAACAAAACTGTATATTATTTATGACGGTCCAACTACACTCATCATCATCACCAACGGCGTAATAACCGGTATCCGGTGTAGACCTGCCTTAGTAAGGAACTCCAGACATCCTAGTTTTGCGTGGTCCACCATCCCTATCCCTAAAAGCTGTCTGGCGTCCTGACCTACGCCATCGCCGCATCTTAGGCAGGGTCTGCCTCGTCTTCTTTTTCTATCATAGATATTGCCCTTATAGACTCTCCGGGCTGGATCATCCTCATCCATACGGATTAAGCGATGCGCCCACCGTAACCTAATGAGCCGGATTTTATCCACAACTCGACGTTCATGGTATCGCTCATAGATTTCGTCGTTATGTAGACTACGGAATCGTCCATCCTCATGTAGGGGGCCAAAAATTCTCAGGAGGATTCTTCTCTCAAACGCGGCCAAGAGTTCGGAATTTTTCTTGCTAAGAACTCAAGTCTCCGAGGAATACATGAGGACTGGAAAGATCATTGTCTTGTACAGTAAGAGCTTTGACCCTATGATGAGACGTTTCGAGCGGAATAGTTTTTGTAACCTGAAATTAGCTAACAACTGTGCTCGGCTTTCATCGTCATAGCTGTTATCGGTTGTGATTTTCGACCCTAGATAAGAGAAATTTTCAACGGTCTCAAAGTTGCAGTCTCCTATCTTTATTGTTTTCGTTTGACCAGTACTATTCGATGTTGTTCGTTCTTTGGTTTTCGGCGCTGACATTGCCACCATGTACTTCATCTTGTCTTCATCAATCTGCAGCCCGAGATCTCACGCCGTCTGCTTGACCTGGATGAAGGCAGACTGTACATCTCGAATTCCCTCATGGTCGTGCCTGGCTTTAAAGTCGATGAAAAAATGGTGCAACTGATGACCATATTCCAACAGTTCTTCCATCGCTTGCCGCAGAGAGAAAGTCGGATTTGTTGCTAATTTGCCTGGAGTAAAGCCTCTTTGGTATGGGCCAATGATGTTCTAGACGATTGGGGCTATCCGGCCTAGCCAGATAGTGAAGAATATCTCATAGATGGTACTCAGAAACGTGATACCTTTATAATTGCTGTGCTGCAAGATACCCCTCATTTTATGCATGGGATTGATAATGCCTTGTTGCCAGTCGTTAGACAATGATTCGCTGTACCACACTTTGAGCTTCAGTTAATGAACCGCTTGGTGTAATTGGACGCCCCCATATTTAACCAATTCGGCTGTAATTCGATTGGTTCCTGGCGACTAATTTTTTTATGCCGATGAGTTGTACGGGCTGTTTCTTCTATGTTTGGTGGCAGCATTTGTCCATCGTCTACAGTTGGCGGGACCTCCAACTCGTCGATATTTTGGTTGTTGAGCAGTTCATCAAAATACTCAACCCGGCGCTTCAATATGCCCATTCATAAGATTTCACTCTTTGTCTCGATGGGATGAGCATCGAGGTGTATAAGGTTTCATCTTGCTGACTTGGTAAAACTTGGGCGCCTGGTGCGGCTGGCCCCTCTACTTTTCGTGTTTACAGATCTGTTGGTTCTCCCAGGCCTCGTTTCTCCGTCTGTGAAGTCGATTACGGGGCTTATATTCCTAAATTTGCTTCACAAACGCAGACTTTTGCTTATATTTTCAAAGCCGATAACAGCTGGTTTCATTTTTTAGGTGACTAAGAAACCTACTCCGAGCACATGGTTTACTGGATGATCGCTATAATATATGGTGTAGTGGCTCTTCTCCAGGAAACCGGTCCCTGTCCATCGCATCTCTTGCAACGCTATTACATCAGCCTTATATAGGGACAGGGTATCGGCTAGCTGCTCAGCAGCATTCGGTCTGTACAGGGAGCGCACGTTCCATGAGAAAATGTGCAAATCGTCAATCCGTTGTCGTTGCCGGGTTCGTCGTTGAAAAATTCATCCTGTCCGAGGCTCCTTCCGTGGCTTCGTAACATCGGTTTTCCGTGTAGGGTTGTTAGCCTTACCCAACCCCTAACCTGGAAGAGCAGTTGGTACATTTTGTCCTGTTTTTAGGAGCGCGAGACTCGCCTTCATCCTTCTCCGTCTGCAGTTTTTCATGAAGAAAGAACTCCCAGCGATCACCACGTGGACCAGGGTTTGGTAGTATAGCTGTTGGTGTTGGTTCAACAGGCGTTTACCAGGTTTTATGGTCCATCGTGGGTACCAATCTACATTTCGCCCTGGGACCTATACTACTTTTTGACCGTCAACTACAAATAGCAGAAAATATCTTTTCTCTTAGACTTCTAACAGCAAGATTTCGGTCCAGGTTAAGGAGCGTCACATTTGTACAATGCTACGCACCAACGGAGACTTCCCATGTAGTGGAGAAGGGTAATTTCTACGATCAATTAAATGCGGTTCAGCGTAGACTTGCTAAAGGTGACATTGTGATCGTGATTGCTGATCTGAATGCCAAGGTAAGATCTGACAACACCTTGCTCGGGCATGTAATCGGGAAGCACGGTCTTGGCGACCGTAACGGTAATGGTGGGAGATTCGTGGATTTCTCCAGCTTCCACCACCTCGTCATTGGCGGCACAGTGTTCGAGCACAGAGCCAAGGGCAGTTGGTCTTCAACTGATCGACAGCTTACGAGCAATCAGATCGAACACCTCGTGATCAGCAGTAGATTTAGGAGTTGTCTTCTGGATGTGCGTAATAAGAGAGACGTTGACAACGCCCTCAAAAAGGATCACCATCTGTTGATGGCTTACGTGCGATTGTGTGTTGCGTCCGCAACTTCTCGCAGGGTTGGGGAGATGCGACCCCTGTGGGTTCAACATCGACCGCTTGTACGACCCAGCTATCGCTCGACAGTGAGGGAACTATCTTGCTAATTAAGTCGCAGATTTACTCAGTAGATTTACACGCCTGAGAATATCGATGAGCATTGGGCCGCAATCAAAAATGCTTTTTTCTTGAGTGTTACACAGGTCATCGGCCATGTCTCGAAGGGGCGTCATGAGATCTGATTGATTACGGAATCGTAGTAGCGAATCGATGCACAGAAAAGATTGAAGGCTCTACTGACCGCTACAAGTGATAGCGGGCGTGAAGCACTCGAACTCCGATACCGAGCTAAATCCAGAAAAATCCAGGGTAGTGTACGCCGTGACGAAAGAATTTGCTATTACTCTGACCAGGGAAGCGGAAGATTCCGCAGATTGCAATGATTTCAGAACTGTATACCGCATCATGAAAGAGCTTGCATGTGGCCGCAAATCTTTCGATGGTCCTGTAAAGGACGTCAACGCTCGACTTCTTATTGACGATGATAAACAACCCCCCGGTGAGGTTCTTCCTCTTTGGGAATGAAGTGGCTAGTCACCATGTTTCTTCAAGCAGAAGAGCCATCAATGCACTCAAATGGAATAAAACCGCTAGATTCGACGGTGTCATAGCAGAGTTATTTATCGCTGCTCCTGCAATTATTTCAGATCAGCTGCTTCTACTCGTACGGAAATCTTGGGAATCCGAGACCTTTCCTAGAGAGTGGAAGAAGGGGGTGGTCGTTAAAGGGGTTAAGGCACACGTTTTGAGTATGACATTGGAAGCCGTCGCAAAGATCATAACTAAAATAATCCTGGAACGCATCAAAGAACATCTCAAAAGCTAGATCGACAGAGAGCAGGCTGACTTCCACTGCGGATTCTCTTGCAATGATCACATCAATACCCTACGAATTATTTTGGAACTCATCGGGAATGCATCGAGACCCTCCTGCATTGACCTCATCAACCCTCTAAAGATCATTTTGAAACAGATCTTCACTGCACCTGTTCTTCATCGATTTCCAGAAGGCTTTCGATAATGTGAACAGAGGGTGTATCTGGAGTACTCTACACAGTAGGGGCATTCCGGAGAAACTAATAGCTATTATCAGAGCGACACATGATGGGACAAAATGCCACGTGCTGCACCAGAGGAAAAACTTGGAAGATTTTGGGGTCCAAAACCGAGTCCACCAGGGTTGCATTTAGAAAAAGAGACAAGTAGAGTTGGACTGAAGTAAACATAAACGAAAACAAGGTTTTCAGTCTCACTTGTCATCGCACTCTCGGATCTGCATTAAAGGGTAGAACATCGAAAGCGTCGAACAATTTGTATATCTAGGAAGCGACGCCGAACTAGACTAGCACTATATCCGCTTTCGCTGCCCTGTCTAAAAATGCAGTTACCTCAACACTAAGATCAAGTTGAGACTGTTCTGTGCTAGTGTTCTCCCCGCGTTTCTATATGGGAGTATCACATGGAAAGTGAACTGTGAGTCATATAATCGGAGTACACTGGCCTAACACTATGTAAAACGAACAAATTGTTCGGCGCACAGGCTTGGCACTCGTATGCAATGTGATAGGAAGGCGGAAGTGACAGTGGATAGCTCACACATTGAGGATGGGCGACAATTACATTGCGGGCTATGCCATGCAGTGGAATCCACTCTTCCAAGATGGCCGAGAAGTGGGTCGTCCCAAGGGCACTTGGTGTAGAACAGTAGACGTGGGAGGAATTGAAAGGTATTTCAGGTAACCGCGAGCGATGGCGCATAGGTGTGGCTGATGAGCTATACCCCACCACGGGATGAAGGGCAACCATATATATATAAAGTGATATAGATCAGACTTCTCACTCAGGGCGGTAGGCCCGGGATGAAAATTATGAGAAAAAATTTATCCCGCGGGAAAATTATATGCTTCTTAGATAAAAATTATGGCGGGCCCGATATTATTCCCTATTTTCATTGAAATTTCTATTCTGGACCCTCGACAAAAATGCAGGCCCTTTCCACCTTCTCTCGTCAGCCCTGCCTGCACTTCACAAAAGCTGGGTTGAATAGTCAAAATGACAGTGAATAAAGGTGAGATCTCTGCCAAGATTCCAGCAGAACTGATTCAGAGTTTCCACACAAACTCAGACTTTCCATTTGAAAAACAATACTAGAACCAATGAGAGAAATGCTTGACCATATTAAGTGCATAGCATGGAAAACGCAAGAATTCACAAAGGAACACCGGGATAGTGACCAAATCGTTACGAGGAGTCAATTGACTCAAAAAACCCAATCTTTTCTATGATTCTCTAATTTGTGATAATAAATATTGGCTGGTACAACTTAATCCCTTGTTCAGTCTGTTCCGAAGCTCAGCACTGACGAAGGGATTAAGTTGTTCCCAAACCATCGGTACCAAAATAAACTTTATTAGCGAAGGCAACGTCATTCTGTAATATTTCTCCCGCTAACTACTTTGATCTCTGGAAATAGCGCGACATAAATTTTGAAAAATTTCTGCTTATCAGTTCGTTTGCTCCCGATTAGTCTCAGTGGTTTGTACATCTTGTTCCGTGTTCACTGGCCTCTTTAGTTTTACGAATCCGCATAATGACTTCCTATTGCTGAAATCTCATGATGTACCCATGATAACTCGAGCATGCTAGAGATCCCAATATTTCAAAAACTATCCAATGCGCCAAACAAAACAGACTAACTTGCCAAGAATTGCTAATGAACAAACATCTAAGAGATACACAGTCCATTAGTTAAACTACTCGAAGAAGACAAATGTCGATAGTACTTCCATGGGCTGGGTACACATGTATTCTGTGAGCATCAATTTTCTCCTCGCCCATGCGACCAGAGTCATTCACGACACTTTCATAGATACAGTGATCAGTTCTATTTTAGCTCATCTTCTTGCAGACACACAATGAACTTAAAACAATGTGTTTGTCAAGATGCAATTTTATGACTAGTGCACATCTAGATGCACTAGCGAAGATTTGCAGTAGAATATCTAATGTGCACTTTTTAGGACCACAAAGGCTTAAAGACATAATATTTGACTCCAGATGACATAAGTGGGCCCATTGAGTCCTGGAACCATTCCTAAGGTCACTTTTTAAAAATAGGAATGACACTCCCCTTCTGAAGGGATTAAGTGATCCTACGACTCCACAGATTTGGATCCCAATATGCTGGTCCCGGTAGACTCTCACATGCCTTCACTACCCCACGGCATAGATGGATGAAATGTGCGCTGTGAACGAGGCCTTACAGACAGTGCGCAACTAGTCAACACTATCAGTACAACAAAGCAAATGCACGGTATCGCTCAGTCCTGGGCATTTCAAGAACCTTAAACTATTTTTAAATAAATCACCGAGTATTGTATAAGCTTCGAAAAGTACTGAAGTGATTAACAATAATTATGGAAACAATTAATAGAAATAAAATTAGAGCAAAATCCTATAAGAAATTGGAAAATCTAAAAATCGAAAAGTGTCCTGATAAAAATTTTGAATTAAACGGTAATTTTTATAATAAATAAAATCGAATCAATAACCGTTCATAATTGAAATTATTGTGAAAAAATTCCTAGGTATAATCAGTGAAGTTACTGCTAATCATTGTGATACCAATGAATCGAGCCAGAATGATAGCAACCTTATCCTGAATACTTTGTTGAATAATCCAAAATTGAAAGCTATATTTGGTGCATCGAAGCTGGAGAACATTGACACTGAATGTTCGGAGGATACAGACGAAGAGTTTGAGGAATATATAGAGTACGTGTTCCATCCACGGAAGTATTTTTTGCAGTCGCTATGTCAGGTAAATTGGGTAACATAACATGGGTTTTTACGCAAATCCGGTTCAACACCTATCAAAATTGATTGATCGCTGTTTTGGCGAATTTCCAATTAACGAACACGATAAATCGCGTGAAAATCAAGCGTCAGAGCGAACTACTTGTAATGTTTTGCAGTTGCTATTTAGTGCGGTCATGGAGAGAAATTAGTTTTTAGAAATGAGAAGCAAAAATCTATATTTGGTCTTTATTAGATATTACAGTTTAGTGAAATCAAAAGCATAGATTTTCGCATCAAAGTTAACGCCTTTTGAGTTGTTGTACATCTAACATGGCCGGAACTGTAATCATTACAATTGATTGTCTTCTTTCGGTGGTTTATTTTGAGAGTGGGTAGCTGAATGCGTTTACCCACAGAGTATTGGACTCCCGCAGCAGAAAGCCGTCGGACTACCAACTAAACACCTCCCTGTCAGCAGAGAACTAGCCTGGACACATTACTTTGGGCTAGCTCTCCAGCTCTACCGGCTTTGAAAGCATTCAAGTCAGGGAATTCCTATTACCAACGGAAGGAGAAGGAAGGAAGGAAGGGAGTTGATACTTCAGGGAACCCCTTGCCATCCGGTCCCTCTGCCGGTCGAGTTCAATCTTCTTCGCATGAACATAATGCGCAACACTACTCCATCGTTCCTCAGCATCTGTCTGACAAGGTTGTCTGGAGAGAGCTTCTCTGTGTCTACATGAAGCTGCTGACGAAAGCCGTTCCACCTTTCATAAGTGAAAAAGGTATGTTCAGCATCGTCCGCCACTCCATTGCAGAGCGTACAATCAGGAGATCGCACTTTTCCAATTTTGTGCAGACGGGACTAAAAACCTCCAAGCTCACTTAGAAGTTGGGTAAAGAATTAATCAATCTCACCGTACGTTTAGTTCAGTCACGGATCGAAATTGTCGATGAGCCACGCAGTCCATCTACTTTTTGACTCATTTTGCCAAGAGAGTTGCCACTCGGTAAGGTTGCGTTGAGGTTCTTCTCTCTTAAATTTTCGTCCGTAGGGCTGTAGATAGCTTTATGCTCCTTCGCAAGGAGGGCAACGAGATTCACTCCCGCGATCATCATCACGGCTGGTTTTGAGACAGTGCGATAAGCAGACGTCACTCGCAAAGCTCCCTGTCTCTGCACTTGAGCAAGGTGCTTACGATGTACCTCCTTGCCGAGGGCATTAGCCCATACCTCTGCGCCATGGAGCAAAACGGACTGCGTTGTTCCCATAAGAAGACGTCTCCTAGTAGATACATGGGCCCCAATATTCGCCATTAGCCGACTCCAGTTGCAGCCCTGTCCGCTACTACTCTGATTTGCTCGAAAAAGCTCATCTTCGAGTTGAGCATTAAACCAAGGTATTTAACCGCTGGTTTTGACTCTATAGTCAACTCGCTGATGGACATAGTACGCAGGATCGGGATTCGCTTTCTGGCCAAGATCCTAAAAGCATAAGCAGTCATCCGTCCGCTTACCCGACGTATAAATATGCCAAGTCTGCTTTGCGCCTGTTCAACAGTGCGTCTAGCAATAAGTGCCGCAACGTCGCCTACATAACCGACCAGGCTCGACTCTTCGGGGATAACGAGTCTCAGTGGACTTTCGTAGAAAGCGTTCCAGAGGTGCGGCCCTAGAATGAAACCCTGTACTACCCTCGACGTGCTACCTTGGCCCGTGGAATGGGTTTTCTAATCTGCCCAGCATATCAATTAAAATAAAATTCGATTTGAGTCCGTTTGGGAAGGATCGTATGACCACTTTATTTAAATTCCAAATTTAGACTAAAGACTATTTACAATATTTCTTACAAAGTAACCTATCTTGTAAACATTATCCTATCTTTATCATGTGTCGCGCACATGTCCATATTGCATTTTACAATGCGTAGGTCAAAGTGTCTTCATTAATGAACACACATTTCTTACGAAATATGGTACAAGCAATAAAAATAACATTATGCTTGTACCATTTTGATTATCAGGCCCGTTCACACATGTTACAAAACAAGATGCGTTCTTCGAACAAGGTCCTGTTATTATCTTAAGATAAGAATATGTCTACAACTATGGTACAGGCAATATAAAATACATTATGCCTGCACCCAATAATATTTATTCTATATGTATACCCTAAATATTCATATTGTGCTATTACTTATCTGTCCATTTTACGGAATTAAAGGCGTTTCTGGGGTCAAGTGTTACGAAGAGCACCATCCGACGAGTTCGGCGGCTATGTGCCTCCATTCGTCGAACGGCATCCACAACTTGCATGACAGCATCAACTGTGGATCTCCCCGCTCTAAAATCGAACTGCCGTGAAAATAAGCCTCCGGCAGCGCGTACCGCTTCAGCGAATCTACTGTCGATGAGATTTTCCAGCACTTTTCCGGCAGTGCCGAGCATACAAACTGAGCGGTATGAAGACGGCAAATCGGAGTCGCCTTTCCCTTTGCGAATCAGCACAAGCCTCGCCACTTTCCAACTATCAGGGAAAATGCCTTGGGTGCACAGGGAATAGTGTCGTACAATGCGGTACATCTGCTCGGCCTTAAGTGAACAGGGTTTCCGCACCGCCCCGATTTTTCGGATTACCAGTTTGTAACCGAGTACCCACTGGTCCTCATTCACCTCGTCGAACAGATCCTGCCAGCAGCAAATTTTGCGCCTGTTTATTGCGCGGCGGAGTCTACTTTTGGCTGATTTGTACTCCATCATTATGGTACATGCCTCCTCCCGGTCGCTTAGATGTTGTGTTAAGCGCGGAATCTGTGACACTTCTTTCGGAGTTTTGTAATTTCCATCATTCACCAATGCATAGAAGGTTTGCCACGTCTCAATGCCCTCCTGGGCATGAAGGCCCCGCAGGTTGTCGTTATAAGGTTCATGACTGAATTTACGACAGTGTCAGGTGCGTGAGTACCCTCCAGCGCCACCCCACCTGTTCCAAGAGTTTCGACAAACCTCCCGCTGTTGTATTGATGATCGCTTGCCGAGAAATCTTCCACAACTCGCCACCCGTCCACCAGCGACACTACTGACTCCGACGCGAAGGTTACATCCGGAATGCTTCCCTTGTAGCCTGGGCGTCGGAACGTTGGAGTAGATCCGGAGTTCAGAATTATCAGTCCTATTCTCGCCGTCATTTCGAGAATTCATTTCCCTCTGGAGTCTGACTGAGGCATGCCCCATTCAAGTGCCCCGCCATTGAAGTCACCCTCAACCAGGATCCGCCAATCCGTGCCTAAGATAGCGTCCTCCAATGCATCAAGCCTGCGTTGAAAGTCCGGAATCGTCTCACTCGGCTTGAAATGGACACTGAAAAACGTTAGCCCTGAACACCGAATCCCGACAAAGCCGTTTCTTCGGCTTGGGAAAGGACCCTAAGGAGGGTGCTGTCCCGAACCCATATGGCAGCGAATCATGTTGACCGCGTCCTAGCTCTTTCCAGTTCTGCTCTAAAGATTGGACACCGTCCTGAGCCGGTAGTGTGCGCAACGTTCTCATCAGACGCGCCACGGTCTCTGCATAGGATGCAGCTTTTATTTTCATTCCAGGTGTTCGCTTTATGGCCTGACTGACCACATTTACGGCATGTTGCCCTTCTGTCAGGTCACCGACAAGTTGCAACTTCCACCACAGCGAGTTTTTCGCCTCGGGAATTCGCAGAGGTAATACCAATCCGGACATTGGTTACCTTGTGACATTCACGTTTGATGGCCTCTTCTACCTCGTTCTTTACTGTGAGGCAATCAAGGTCTCGGAGTTCCAGAGAAGAAAGTGGATTCCTGGCTGGAAACCAAAGCTTTCTCTCCCAGAGGTCTTGATCTTGTAACGGATTTCACTGAGGACGCAAAAGTCTTGCCTCCTTGATAAGCAGAGCTGATGGTCCTCCATCGTCTCCCCAGCTTTTCTTTTTTTGCTCCGTCCTTCGCGTCCGTCTTAATTTGAAGTTTTTCTGACGACGGCCTGTTGTTATCTTCAGCCCCTTCCTCATTTCGTTTTTTCCCTAGTTTGCTCTGCAATGGGTTGTCCGCGATCCGTTTGGTACTCGTAGTGTTCTCATCGGGAGGCGCGGTTGTTTCTACTTCCCGCGGACTTTCTCTTTCTCTCCATGTCCGCCTATAATATGAAATTCTGTCCAGGAGCTCCTCCAGCTCCATCCGCCCGTTTTCCACCTCTTCACTGACATTTTTGGAGGAACATCGCAGATCGCGTGGGCTTCGGACGGCTACGCATTTCTTAATAATTTCATCTTCAGCTTGCGCCAGAATAATCGACAACCCTCCCACTCGGCCTATATTCGAAACCATTTGGTTAGTTTCCGCAGTTTCTACTGTGCCTCTTTCCGAAACTATTGCACTGCGTGGTACTATCTGGGTTCCCGTCTCTGTTGCAGGTGTCGCATCACTTTGTGAGTCCTCCTCTCCGTCTGCGCATATCGATCTCTCGTCGGGTATTTCAACCCTTTCTGCGTCCTTCGCTAGACTCTGGGCCAAGCGACGCATTTTCATGCTGCGTATAAACGAAGCCAGCTCACTCTCCATTTCCACTATCTTCTCGTTTGTTTTGTTTTTGTTCGTCATTTAAGTTTTTTACCTGTGCATCTTGTGCAAGGGAGCGGGCCGCAATAGTCAGGAACGGGTATGCCCTCGGAGACAAAGCCCCTACCCCAGTTCCCTGAGACCTGACCTACGATTTGCTGATCCCGCGCTCGCTCGAGGCAACGCGGTCCACTAATACCGATTCAATCCACACTACCCGACCAGGGTCCCGAAGTGGTTGGCTCGTGATACACACTACAACTGCCCCCTTGGCAGAGTTAAGCTCACATCACCCCATTGAGGTCGACAACGAGTTATCGACGGCTACGGGGACTCCCAGTGTCTCCCGGCGTGTATCGGTTCGTCTTCGATGATATGGTCACGTAATTCGCGCTAACAAGAATTCACTTGCCAAGATTGATCTGGACATCGAAGTCGATGGTAAGCGGCCAAAAAGCCGGCCGAAGCAACGGTGGCTTGATATGCTGGATGGGCGACTCGCGATTGCATCCAGATCAAGCATTTGGTAGAACCCAATGGCGAAATCAATCACGACGAGCTGACCTCGCTTGTGAACAGAAGATCACACACAAAACCAAAATCACCTTTTCACATCAACGCTGCCCGAGGGAACAGATTCGCAAGCAGTAACATTACAGTCTATAACTTAAAGCCAAGAATCTGCATCCCCAAATGCACATGCACCCGAAATCATTTTCTAGCCTAAAGCCAGCCCGAAACTAGTCCAAAAGCTAGCCCGAAGCCAACCTAAAGCAAGCCCGAAGCCAACCTAAAGCAAGCCCGAAGCCAGTCGAAAAGTCAGTCCGAAGCCAACCCAAAGCCAAGTTAAAGCAAGTGCAGAGCGAATCTGAAACCAGATCAAAACTTAGCCCAATGTTCGCACGAAGCAAGCCCGGAGCCAACCTAAAGCAAGCCCAAAGCCAACCCGATATTCAGCCATCCACTACCGCGACTCGTACATCATTTTAGGTGCTTCTTTTGCAACATCACTTTTGTAATGCGATGAGGCTCGGTAATGGGATGATGCTAGGTAATGCGATGATGCTTGGTAATGGAATGATGCTTGGTAATTGGAAGATGCCTGGTAATGGGATGATACCTGGTAATGGGATGATGCTAGGGAATGCATTGATGCTAGGTAATGCGATGATGCTTCGTGATGCGTTAATGTTAGATGATGTAATATTTGGATCGCGCTCGGTAATGGTAATGTAATATCATACTTTAAAGTGGCATTACTTTTGTAATACAACACCTACTCATTTCTACATTGAAGACAGACTGATTCGATGGATTTTTTTTTTCATATATTGGAAGATATAATTAGAACTTTCATATAATGATGATCCATGCTAATTCGATTCTAATCATAGGTTTGTAAGGAATGCCCAAAAACATTACTACCCTGCAACGTCTGCCAAATGGTATTTTACTGCTCCGAAAAGCACATGAACGAAGACAAAATTAAACACATGAGTTTCTGCGCCACCCTCAAAATGGTAGCTATGCAAAGAGGTCTAAGTTTTCATTTTCATGGGAACACACCCAGCTTGACATGAATCTTACAATTTACAGGAGGACATGTTTACAACAATGTACACGGGGCAACCAACGAAGATTTCCAAATTTTACGTGTGAGTACTATCAATATCTGCGAAAACATGTTAAAGCGTCCATTAGAGCCGTTCGAAAAGGAAGTCCTTCTGTTTCCTCGATTATGTAGCAACCCAGACTGCCGTGAATGGAGGCATGAGAAATTAGATGATTGCAGTTTTTGTAAACAGGTTGTATTCGTAACATTGGGATCTAAATATTTATTTCAACTTTATGGGATCCTTCGATAGGTCTCATATTGCCGTTTACATGCAGATCATCTACCTGAAACCCATAAGGAATGGTGCAAACAACTTAAACTCTTTGAAAAAATCATCACTCATCAATCGAAATTTGGGAAAATCAAACCAACTCTTCCTTCCAAGATCCTGACAAACTCAGGAGAGAATCTTTGTACAATTACTCAAGTTTTTGGGCAGCTTTATGAGAAATTGAGTGGTAAGTCCTTTTAACTGTCAACCAGAGAAATTCTTCTCATCCCGCGGAGAAAATGACCATTATTTGATCTTCTAGATATTGGCAATCTTATATTTTATGCTGAATTAACCCAAATTGCAAGTCCAGCTTTGACGACATGGTTTGCTCTGAAACTCACTGATCTGATACAATCACCAGAACTGGTAATCCACGTTATAGGTAATGCTCTTTCATAAAAAGAATGTATTTAGGAGGTCCTAACGAGGTCTAACATTTTAGGGGCTGAACAAAATTTTGAAGTGGATACCTTACAAAAGTGGGAGTCGTTTTTGTTGCATCTGCTTCCAGAGGTTAATAAATTAGATGTTGTATTTGTCGGTCCGGAGTTGAATATATCAGAGATGCAATCGTCAATTTTACAAAAGCAAAGGTAAGAAATTAGAACAATTCCTAGGACTTGGATATAGAAATCTAATATCTTAGATAGAAAAATAGGAAATGTTCTTTTTCGGCAAAATACTTTTCTATGTCGCGAGCACCGTATTTCGGGAACCAGTTGTTATAAGGAACTCTCACTAAAGGGGAGAACAAATGATTCCCGAATAAACAAATAGATTACCCGAAAAAGGAAATTTGCGCTATTTACTATTAACTTTCGATATAATATCTAAATCCAATCCAATCTATAGATAATAGATCACAGATGTGAAATTTAACCTCTCATTTCAGACTCTGCAAGCAATGCCAGAAACAAAAGAAGGAGGTCAACTATCATTTTGAAAATTTGCTGTATCACAGCTACACCTCATCTTCATCCTATAGGGAGCCTTCCCTAGGTATTATACCTTTTCAGAAACCAAACCAATTCAAAATCCAACCTAACTCCCAAACTTTACTCTTTATTTCTCTTCCCCAGTTTGCTATTTCAATCCTGGCCTTTATCGATCAACAGGTTTCAACATTACTGATACTTGGCCAGAGACAATCAAAGCTACTTCCCGTGCGAAATGTCCAGTCCTTATAACATCTTATACAGATTACGAATCTGTACTTGATCTCAAAACGTTTCTACGAGAATCTGAACGGCCACTCGAGATAGTACTTCCTGCCATAGTGAATCCTTTCAGATCTCAACGTCCTGAACGAAATTTTGTATCAGAACATCAAACTCCATTGATTTACAAGAATTATTATTTATTTCTTTTGAAGTAATTTTGTTTTTATTTAGGGAAATTAAAAGACAAATGAATTTAATTAAAAATTATTGGAATTCTGCAGAAATAAAGTATTATTATATTTTATGATTGCTATATTTGGAGCTGGCATTCTAATATCTTAACGTTAGTCCGAGTCACTGGGGCTTTGATAGTGAAGACATGCCGCTAGATCGGAAGGGTGTTGGCCCCGTAATCAAGAAAAAAAGGTGTTTATCCAAACCCAATGTATTGCTCCTTTTCTAAGGTTTTTAGATCGAATGTAAAGGGGAGGGTCTCCATACAAGCAAGAGGCGGGTGTCATTTTTTTGTTCCCCAAATATAGTCATGTGGGGTATCAAATTAAAGGTCTCGATAAGTACTTTCCGAAGCCTTAGTTTTGACATTTGTTGGAAAGGTGGAAAGTGCAGGGGGCGAAAGTGATTATCAGATCCATCCTCAGAAACTACTCAACCGAAAAGTCTGAAAAAAGAGTGAATACTTCCACATAATATATGCATATATTGCGTGCTACTTACTAATGGGGCTAATGCACAGTCAAACGTCTTTATATAAGAAATACACAAAACTTTTCATACCTGAAGGGTCCAGCTTCCGGTTTCCCGACTTGTTACAAAGTTACAAAGTGTGAGGCCCTATTTTTCTGGGCTTTCAATTGCTCGAGCTATTTGGGATCCTATCATGGCGGTAGCGCGGGGGTCGTCAACGATCCTCAACGGGTCGAGAGAGGAAGACTCGCAAAGAGATGCGGCACGTACAACGGAGACGGCAACCCAAACAATACCACGCAGTTCTATAGTTGCGTCGAGTGTGAGCGCTGTCGACTACTCTGGCGGAAGCTGAAGAGGAAAGGCTTATTAAGAAATGCGCGGCAGTTATGAAGCACATACGATTTGTAACGTTCCTCCAGAAAAACGTTAGCAAAGGGGTTAAAAATGGGCTAATAGAACTGGAGGAGCCCCTGGACAGAATTTCATATTATAGGCGGACATGGAGAGTAAGAGAAAATCTGCGGGAAGAAGAAACAACTGCGCGTCCCGATAAGAACACCGCGAGTGCTAAACGGATCGCAGACACCCCATTGCAGTGCAAACTTGGGAAAACGAAAGGAGGAAGCTACATCTGAAGGAGACTTTACTCAAGTACTCTCCAGGGCTTAAAAGAAGGAGGCGAAGAGGGATAAGAGATCACAATACGCCGCATCATCAAAAAAACCTGTATTCAAAATTAAGGCGGACACCGACGATGGAGCACCAAAAGAAAAGGTGGGGAGACGAAAGAGGACTAGACCGCTATCTCTGCTTATTAACCCGACGGAAGACAAGACTTTTGCGGAAACCCTCAGTGAAAATTGTTACAAGATCAAGCCCGAAGATAGCGGAGCGAAGTCTTCCATTCGAAAAACGAAAGGTAGTGGAGTCCTAGTCGAATTAGGACCGAGGACAACAAAAAAAGTTACGTTCTGTGCAGAATCTAAAGAGCTTCTGGGTGAGAAAGCTTTGGTTTCCAGCTTGGAACCCACATGTTCTCTGGAAATCCAAGACCTTGGCTGCCTCACAGAAAAGAAGGAGGTAGAAGAGACCATCAAACGCAAATGTCCGGAGGGAACCAATGTCCGGATTGGTATCATCTCTGCGAACCCTCAAGGCCAAAACCTCGCTGTAGTAGAAGTTCCAGAGCAATACGAGAGGAAGCTTCTAAACGGCGAGAAAATCACAATAGTTGGCTAGTGTGTAAGATACGAATCCTAGTCGCCCCAACCAAATGATACAGAAATTTGTATTATGGGCACACGTCTGCAACCTGTCTGGGACCTGACAGAAGGGCAACATGCCACAAATGCCGCAAATGCCGCATCCTACAAATCAAATTGTACTGAAGTGCAACCACTCACAAGTTCTAGCGCAAGCGGAGCAGTGCCGAAACAAGGACCTAGGCTCATGGTGCCCTGACATATCAGGTACTGCTGCCATCTGGGTTCAGGACGGCTTTGTTTGAATTCGGTGTTTAGAGATAATGTTTTTCAGTGTCTATCTAACACCGAACTAAACGATGCCGAACTGTCGTTGCAGGCTTAATGTTCTGAAGGACGCTCTCTTGGGCACCGAGGGGCGGATCATATATCAAAACCTCCTTCTATGCTCTTGTCTTGTTATGGAGTTTATGACCACCAACGCCAATAAAGCAGCGACAGCTGGCGTTGCTTGTGACCGACGCATCAACGAATGTCTCAAAGCCAAAATTTACCGCAATGTGATCCGCTTTGTTGCTCTTTATGGTTCTGAGTGCTGGGCGACCATAGGACGCGGTAGTGGAGACTAAGGTGTAGCGTTGGTCATCCCTGAAATCAGGCCATTCGCGATTAATATGGCGATTCGATGGTGGAAAAATTGGCCTTCGATGATATGGACAACTCACTTGCCTGAACACCGAAGTCGATAGGAAACGACCTAAACGTCGTTCGAAACAACGTTAGCGTGATACACTAGATGGTGATTTGAGATTCTCTAGACTCCACCCAAATCAGACCTAGGACCGAGCAAAATGACGCAATCGATCGGTAGAAGCCGACCCCGCCTCTGAACGTTCTATATACGCCAAATGTATCCTTCCATTTCAAACGTAAATTGCTGTAATATTTTACCAACCCTTTAGATTCTAGTCTTTAATTTCATTTGAATCATGTGTTTTCTGTGCTCCTCCCCATATTTTCGCTGCAGTGGTGCTATACTTTTCATGTAATGTTTTTTCCGTCTTCTAAAGATATCTATGGGTACCTAGACGGTAGCGACTAAGTTCTTCAATTGTTATTGTTTCAGGCCATAGAACAATGATAATACTATGAAGATATACGATCATGAAAGTTTCCGAATAATGGTGATGGCCACTTTCCATGTACTATTTACATTTAACAGCACAGCGGAAACATTGATTTGGAAAAACCTCTTTTTCCAAATCTAGAGCTATTTGGTCAAGATCCATGACTCGGTAGGAGAGCGAACAGATGTCATCACTCTAGTCGAGGTGTTTGGGAAAAGATAACATTATCCATTGAAATGCTCCATGTCTTCTAGCCAAGGCAGCATGAATGGTATCATCGGTAACAAGAAGAAAAAGTATCGATGACAAAATGCAGTCTTGGTGGACTTCACTTTGGACTCTGAGTTCCCCTGAGATTTTGCATCGATCCAGGACGTATTAGTTTGCAATCGTTGAGCAGGTAGTCCTCAAGGGGAACACCTCTAATTCCCAGGACTTGCAGAAAAGTGAAAATAGGAACTCTACAGAGGAACAGTTTCGTTTGCTTCTGTTTGAAGGAGAAGTCCGTATCTCCATACTACGGCGACTTGTCATATCATCCATAAAGACTAGAACTTGATCAGATGCTGTACGATGTACAATCGACGCGGATGATCCCTTCATCTTTTCAGTTGGTCATTATCGCCACAGGAACTCTTTTATACTGCTTTATACTGTATCGAAACTGTTGCTGTTCGCAGCAGCTCCTGCTTTCTTCACCAACGCAATGGTGGAATTCCCTTTTGCCATAGCGCACTATACGCCACAATTCTCGCACTGGGAAACAATCTCACTAATGAAGTGCTAAGTGCGCATTCGCAATGATTAACAGAAATGTCAGTCACGTTTCCGTGGTCAGCCGGGTGTTGCTGCGTTTCCCGCTAGATCTTGTAAAATACTAACACTTAAATCTACTACGGATCGCGATATGGTTGAACTGATCAGATATACGCTACTGGTCAGTTGAAACCTAACTGATCCTCTAATCCTGTGCTCAAACAGTGCGCCACCAGTGGCAAAGCAGTGAAAGCTAAAGAAATCTCCAAACCTTTCATCATTGTTATGACGGTTTTCATGCCAGAGCAAGGTATTATTAGACCCTACTCTCACATTCAGATCACCCATCACGATCACAATGCGAACTAGCCTCTCCTGGATCAGTAAAGGGAGTTAGCATCTTCTACGGTGAAAGATCCATAAGACTAAGAGCTTGTGTTCTGATGTCAAGATGATTAGAAGCAACCATGCTGAGACAGTTCTGTTCCCAGGACTTAGTTACCGTCATCGTACAATATCAGATTAATGGCGAGTGGAAAAACATCATAGTTGCCTCCGTTCACTTACCCTACGATTCTTTGTATCCTCCACCGACGCAAGAACTAAGGGATTTGGTAGTGTATGCAAAATCAAGTAGTCTCGAATTCTTAATAGGTTGCAATGCGAAAGCTAAACATATTTGCTGGGCCAGTAGCAAATGCAATCCAAGACGAGAGAAGCTATTTGATTTCATCAATTCTGTTGGTCTCATGACTGCAAACGTCGGGTACACGCCCACGTTTGTGGGACCGAGAGGAAGTGAAGAAATTGACCTAACAGTCTGAACTTCAAAAGTGTTAGTCCATACTGTCCTTGAACATGGCATCTATTCAGCAATGCAATGCAGCATTGGAAGAGTTACTGGGAGTAATGAATCTAGTTCTCACAATGTCTTTCGATTCTCTCGGGTCCCCATAAACCTGTTTGGTAAAAGATATGAAGTTCTGCTGAAACGTAGAGAGAGCTGGGAAATCCCAGAGGAATGCATGGTGGGATATACGGAAGTCTTCTACAGCTCAAAAACAGAAGAGGATTCTGGAGCCGGAGTCTACCTCTCGAATAAAAATAAAAAGGGGGCTAGTCATAGTCGACGAAGCAGATGCCAACCATCTGCGACCACCATCAAACAATTCAATAGATAACAATGTCTGTAGTCCTTCCTGGAATAATATCACATTAGGTAAATAAATCCCCGACTTTTCTGGGATAATATCACATTAGGTAAATAAATCCCCGACCTTCCTGGAACATTATCACCATGAGTGATAAAAGTCTTAACCCATATAGTAATAAAGATCACAGGTCATAAGGAAACATGTTTTGTATAGTTTCCCTGTGCTAAAGTTAAGAACCATGGGTCATAAGGAAATATGTGTTGTATATTTCCCTGTCGATTCATTAGTAAATAAGACGTAGTATTTAAGGAGGTGTAGAAACGGAGATCAGCAGTTTCTCGAGTACTACCAGAGCGTAAGCACTGTGGCCCTCGTGAATGAATAAAAAAGTATAAAACAAATATCGTTTTTTTTGTTAACTGGCTTTTCTTTTGGGGCAATATACAACGGGTTTTCAAGCCGAAGTATATGCGATCCTAAGGGCAGCAAACGACGAACGGTTGAAGGGAAGGTGCATCGCAATCTGCAGTAATAGCCAGACTGCATTGGGGGCGCTGAGTAGTCCTTTGATCATCTCGAAAATCGTTCAAAAATGCAGAAACCGTTTGAACTCTATCTTTAGATTCAACACGGTGGAACTACTCTGGGTACCTGGTTACTGTGGCGTATAGGGAAATGAGGTTTCGGATGTTTTAGCAAGAGAGGGTTTAATCTTCCCCATGCCAGGACCGGAACCAGTAATTGAGGTATCAGTGGCATTGGCTAACTCTGTCTTCAAAAACTAGGAATAAGCTCCCCATAATGACAGGTGGCATAGTCTAAATGCTGCCAGGGACATCACACTTTTTCTGTCAGAACCGAACCTACGTAACGCAAAGTTTATCCTCTCGAAAAGCAGGAGGACTTGCAGGAGTATTGTAGGCATTCTGACATTCCATAATTCTCTAGCTAAGATGATACGTGTCCCTCCTGTAATGGGGAAGCGGAATCCACGGAGCATTTCTGATGTGAATGCCCCGCCTATGAACGCATCAGGCATAAGGTCTTCGGAGCGATGTTCCCCAGTTGCGACGGGATCGATGAATCCGGGATATTCCGCTAGATGGGACCACCACGGCCTGAGTGTTCAGAGGCTATAGCTTCTCCTCACTAAAGGCACACACACAGCCTCTCGTGGACTACATGTAATGGTTCATAGGAAGCCTTTCTCTTTTTTTCCGAATTCGCGACTGCTTCCACTAGGCTTGTCAACAAAAGTGCAGTATTGAAAGAAGTAGAGCAGTTCACTCCAAAATCCCGCCATTTAACTTCGCCGAAATTCGCGTTCCAGTTGGTGGTAGTAAATATTCTGGGAATTCTCATTATCATAATCAAGGAGCGTGCACACAGTTCTGAAACCAATTTTAGACGGTTTTTTATTGTCAAAGGTTGTAACCGTTGCGGCAGCAATAAAGTTTCGGAATTTGCAAGTTGTTAGCCTACAAGTTTCTATTCCTTTTAGTCATCTTTTACGACAAGCAAAGAATACTTTCACTTGTTCTTAAACCCTAGCTCAATGATTGCAAGTATTGACTCTTTGCCTCTTATTTGAAGGACCGGTTGAATAGTCTTATGCGAGCTACATTTAAAAATATTATTGATTCTGTCTGAATTTTTGATCCTTTCAAGTTGTGTTCATAGTGTGCTCCTATAGTTTTACATTATACGCAACAATCCATTCAAGACCGTAACGGTACACTACAGGATTACAGTACCCTATAGGAGGCAATGTGGTCAGTATTCTTCTTAACAGAGAAAATCCTTCATTTTTACTTTGATTCTTAGCCAGCTTATTTCAAGTTTAAATCGAATATTACCATATTTCTTAAATAATTGAACAAGCAATTTGCGATTCCTCTTTCATTTTTCATCAATAAACTATTCTACGTGGCGACATTAATTCCCGGAAATCACCAGCGGAACTGTCACAGCAGTTTCCTGTTCCGCGAATAAGTTTAGCCAGAGCACAAACCACTCCTTGCCAAGAACGCTCATGTGCGCCACTTCTGCGAATGACATTTCGACCTCTCCCACTCACCCCGAAACCAGGTTATGTTACTCAAAGTTGACGGCCCCAGTTGGATTTTCGCATTTGCTTCTCGTGGAGGTTACTCGGTAAAATAACTCAGAGAATAGTTTTGATTTGCACGTTGTGTTGCTTGTTATTGGTTGTTGTTCCTTTTTAATTTGACCCACGACAATTCGAGATGTACGAGTTGAAAACGCTTCTGCCTGCTTTCGACATTACCGTGCCCAAGTGCATGTACGCCATGAAGAGCCTGGCCCTGAAGCGCGACGGCGGAACGCCAGAAGTAAGTGGCTCATCGATTTGCTCCTCAACAGATCCTATCCTGCAGAGCATACGTCGGCAAATTGATATGGTTTTGAAGGTTATTTAACGTTCCTCTTGGGCTGAGTTATTTTCAGTTTAGCATGTTTAGTGTCTTTTGTGTTTTCTGTGAAGAAAATGAGTGGGCTCTGCCTGTCAGCAATTTTATGGTTAATAACCTAGAGCAGGTGTGCAGAGCGGTGCCGATGGCTGCACTATTTTTGTCTGAAAAGAAAAACTGCTTATGTGGCAGGAAATGGGTCGGGGAAAACGATTTTCCTATTTCTGTTGTCCACCAAAAACTCGGGCGAGCCGGATTCTGTAAAGTGGTCTAATCAAATGGTTAATAATTGTGTTCAAATTAATGAACAACAGTTCAATGTATTCGATATTTCATGCATAATTTTCTTCCTCATGTATATATGCCACTGCTTTTTCCACATCCTTTGCAATTTCTGCTTCCATTTGGTCTGCTTCCAGCTATTCAATCCTCTTTCTTGCCTCACCATCTTTTTTCTCTTAGCTTTTTCCGCTTGCTTTTCACCAGAAAGTTCCTTCCGTTCTCGTCTGCCTTCTACGAAAGTCCAGGTTAATTCAATTATGTCTTCGGTTTTTAAGGATGTCAACTGCTTCTGGTACTTAACTGAAGGCAAATTTCATAAAAGTGTTAAATATTCTTTGGATGCGTTTTTAAAGACTATCCAAGAGGAAGAGACAAGATTTCTATTAATCTAGATGGCCACGTAATGTCGCCTGAGAAAAGAGTGGGGCTCTGGATTTTTAATTGTAGACTTGTTTCGGTGGAATCGGCCGATATTTGAATCATTATCTTAGCTATCAAGAGGTTCGTCCCTATTGAAAGAGTTATTGACGCTTCAGTATCATTAAAGTTTTGACAAGACATAAACCAAAATCAAGGTTTTCAATCTGACGATGGCATTTTCACTATCTACATTCATGGGCAGAGTATCCAAGGCGTTGATCAATTTGTATATATCTAGGAAGCGTGGTTTATGCTCATGGTTCCACCGGACCGGTCGTCGCATTAACAGCGTTAAATTCACCTTCGCTGCTTTGTCTATAATCTGGAAATCTCAACACCAAGATCAAGTTGAGGCTGTTCTGTGCTAATATTCTTTCTACGTTGTTATTTGGGAGTAGCTCATGGAAAGTAACCACCACTACTACTCTAAAGCTCCAAGCCTACGTCAACATTTGTCTAGGTAATGTACGCTAGTCTTACTACCTCAAACAAAGAACTTGGTCGGTGCAATACCAGCTACGTATGGCCGAGGTGCGACCGTTTTTATGCTGGCTACGCTATGCAATGTAACTCATTCTCTCAGAATAGCGGAGAAGTATGTTTTACCCATAAAAACTTGGCGCAGAGCAGTAGAGGGAAAATGGAGAGTTCCTGGGAAGTTCTGGGAGGAAGCGGGTTGATGCGCTATAGAGAAATATTCTGGGTCCAAGGCAAAAGTTATAAGGAAACATGCGGTCCGGAGAGAAAATTACGCGGACCTCCATATTATAGCTTTTTCCATCAAAGTTTCTTTTGCGAATATCCCCCTCGTAAAAGGATGTAACTCACTGTATGCGTGAGCATTCACAGTTTCCTTAGTTCTACAAAATTTGGTGTCAATCGCTATAACCGTCTTCGAGAAAAATGCATCTGACCGGCAGACAGTAAATCGATTTTAATAAGGTTTTGTTTTACACAAAACACAAAGAGATCAGGGGCTCGATAGCTCGGATTATGGTCCGTTCCGTTTTCTGCTGCACTTTACTATTATTTCATGCACATAAATTATTAGAGATTAGAGTACTCTAAGCAATACTATGGTGGCGATTTCGTGAGAAGAAAGGAGAAGATGATAAGCGATTACTAACCATTTCGAATGTGGAAGAATCGTGGAACCAAATGAAAGACACGATCGACAAAGCAGCCTCTGCAGCCCTTGGGGTCACCAAGCCAGGTAAGCGGTACATTAACCGAAATACTTGGCTTTGGAATGATGATGTTGAAATGAAGTGTGTCTGTATCTGGACACTCGGGATGGCGAGAGAGATCTGTATTGACTTGCAGAAGCCGAAACGAACGCACAACACTTCTGTTGCGTTAATGACAAGAACGGTATTTTACTTACCAACTGCCGAGCCGCAACAGATAGATGGCGAGAATACTTCGAGCAGATTTCAACTGAAAAATTTGCTCATCCTCCACTTCCATAATCAATGCCGCCATTTGGAGTGGTTCCACCTGTCAGCGCAACTTGGTGCTCAGAGGTGGCGGTGAGGAAGATGGGGCGGCAACCCTATCGGCCAAACCAAAACCAAGTGGTCGAGGAGAACCTCCATAGTGGTGGCACCGGGAGACGCTGTAATTACTTTGGTTTGCCGGCCGTGATTCAGTAGGCGAATGCTCCAAAGACCTAATTAGGGCGATCAGACCCGAGTCTGCACGGGGACTCATCTGAAGTGGCAAATTGGTCACGAAACCTTACCAGGGGTATACTGGTACCATGGGAACCGGGAAAGCCACTGGACTCACATACTTCGGGTGAACTCCTGTGGTATGTGAGGACAGCTCGGTTATTTGCGGTTGGCCCCCCTAGTGGGAGTTTCATGGTGGTTGTGGTTGTGCTCAAGCGAGAAGAGACCTTCGGGCCTCGACGTGGTGTTGCGTATCAACACGGGTGCCGTTCTCCTTAGTTCGGTAGAAATTTAGGTAATTCTTGCATCCACCAGTATGCATGCTAAGCCATGCACTTGGTGTAGACTGGTACCGTTGTGACTTGTCTCAGCGGGGCTCTTATTGTGGTCACAAAATCAATCCGTGTCTGAAGAGGACCGTAGGATTAAGTCTCACGACAGGTGCCTACGTAAAACACTATGGGCTTCACTGTCAGCGCAACTAGAGTCGCAGAGGCAATAAAACGAATGAAATCTGGGAAAGCCATAGGCCCTGACGACATCGCATCTGAACACTTGAAAGCGAAGAGCTGGGACCCAACACTGTGGTTCAGTGAATTCTTTAACCGGGTTATTCAGGAAGGAAGAACACCATCTGACTGGCAAGAAAGTACCACTGTTCCAATATGGAAAAAGAAAGGTAGCCCAGCAGAATGTTCAAATTACCGTCCGATCCGATTACTTTCCCATACCATGAAGATTTTTGAACGCATTCTTCAGAACCGTATTCGCTAAATCGTGCCACATGAACTCATCTGGTATGCTTTATTATAACAATTTGTGCCAGAAGAACTCGTGCGCTGGGTTTAATTGCTCTATCACGATCCGAAAAGTAAAGTTCGAAGTATGGCGGGTGTATCAAAACCGCTTCGTGTCTCTGTTGGTGTTCATCAAGGACACCGTCACACGGGACATCCAACATCCAGCGCCCTATACACTGCTTTATGCAGATGTTTTCCTAGCATCACATAGCAGAAATGATCTCGAGCAACTTGTCCAAAAATGGAATTATCGCCTCATGCAACACGGTCACAGATTGAATCTGAATAAAACTGAATTTCTGACAGCCGATCTCCATGAGGCAGGCACAATCACTGTCGGCGGCAGTGGCCTGCCCAGAACTGAGCGATTTTAATACCTTTGGTCAACACTATCAGCCAATGGAGAACTGCGTTATGAAATTGCTGCACGCATTACCGCAACCTTGATGAAGTAGCGTTCCACAACGGATGTTCTTCTTCGACGTATCAACGAACGTCTTAAATCTAAAATATACCGCAATATCGTTCGTCCTGTCGCCTTCGATGGTTCTGAGTATTGGCCGACTATGTCCGGATAGCTGAGTGGTTAGAGCACAAGGCTGTCGTACGGAAGGTCGCAGTTCAAATCTCGCTGGCGGCAGTGGGATTTGTATCGTGATTTGACGTCGGATACCAGTCGACTCAGCTGTGAATGAGTACCTGAGTCAAATCAGGGTAATAATCTCGGGCGAGCGTAATGCTGACCACATTGCCTCCTACAGTGTTCTGTAGTGTACCGTTACGGTCTTGAATGAAGTGCTCTAACACACTTCAAGGCCCTGATCCAATATGGATTGTTGTGCCAACGATTATTATTATTATTATTATAAAAAAACAATGAACGGCGTCCTGCGGTAATGGAGACGAAGATGTTGCGTTGGGCTAGTGACGTGACACGTTTCGACCACATCCGAAATGAGGATATCCGCGATCGATATGGGGTTGCACCGATCGTCGAAAAGTTGCGAGAGAGGGATCTTCGATGGTATGGTCATGCAATTCGCGCTAACGAGAATTCACTTGCCAAGATTGGTCTGAACATCGAAGTCAATGGTAAACGACCAAAAGGCCCGTCGAAACAACGGTGGCTTGATACGCTGGATGGTGATTTAAAAGCCTCGAGATTGCATCCAGATCAGGAATTTGATAGAGCCAAATGGCGAAACCGATCAAGACGAGACGACCCCGCTTGTGAGTGGGACAAAGGCTGAAGATAATGAGGAAGAAAGATAGGTTTGTGTATATACATAGTATAGCCATAAGTGCTATCAGTCGATGCGTATAGCGAGAAATATTAGGCCACCGAAACTGGTAACACTGCGCACGGAGAGTACCTAATCACTTCCACTTCCACTTGGAGTACCTTCCACTTCCGTTAGACTTTCAAAAAGATTCTTAGTTTGTTAAAAAAGCTGCCGATGAACGAACGATTCGTTTTTTTGGACAATAGTTCGATACCGCGAAACAGCTAATGTGGTGGACAGGGCGCGGTAAGGGCGCCTGCGTTTCGTACGTCGCCGGAAGGTCATGCATGCTGTGCATGAGCGTGTTCGTCGCAATCCTCTTCGCAAGCAGAAACGAATGTCGGCGGAAATGGGCGTTTCAACTCGAAGTATGAGTCGTATTTTACGAGTAGATCTCGAACTCGGTGCGTACCGGCGGTGCCTTAGCCATATGTGAACGCCAAAACTGAAGGAAATACGGCGAACTCGGTGTGCTGCTCTTCTGCAATGATTTCCCGGTAAAAAATATCGCATCGTGCGTGCAGCTCGAGAAATGCTGCTTCATACTGTACGTGAAGCGATCGATGCATGGCCTCACAGACTTCGGGCCTGTATAGCTGCTAGCGGCGGCCATTTTGAATATTTTTCTTCGGTTGAAAGCTCTATGTTTCCCTTCTCTAATGGTGTACTTTTCGATTGATTTGGTTTATTACTTGCATCTCACAATATATGTTGGAAAAATTTCATTACAAAGAAGATTTTTTCTGGAAAATCTAATTTTTCACAGCATTGTTTAGGCTAAGGTAACCTGCTATTTTTTCCTATACAGGACACTGTAAATAAAACCACAATTGAAGAAAAGTGATATCCAACGGCTTAACTTCCCTCAATATGCGCGCAATATATTAGGGAGGAACTAACATGAATGTTATATTCAAAAGACTGTTTTGTAGCAGTGAATTTGTGTACTAATAAAATTGTTTTTGGTTGAGCTTATTACATTTTAAACATACCAACAAATCAGAGATTTGATTGGAACAATAACTGTTTGTTTTCCTTGAAAAATTCTGAGTAATAACATCTGTTGCTAGCTTCGTCTAAATTTTTGGTTTCTCCCGTTTAATTTTTTTTGCCAAAGCTGTTACGTGCAGTTTTCTGTTTGTATACTAACATGCAGCAAATCAACTCATAAAAATAATATTTTTCCATATTCCAGGCCGAAAACGCTTCCGCTATGACTAAATTGGAAGAACGACAAGAAGTAGTTATAAAACAACTACACGAACTACGAAATCAGCTTCAATCGATGCGATCGTCATTGAACGTTTGCGGCAAAACTATACAACATACTCAACCTAGGGGCGAAGTTTATGTAATTTATAAAACTATTCCTATTCCCTGCAGGACTCGACTGATTTACTTTCTATTATTAACTCAAAACAGGAATCGCTTCCAGATATAGTTATTAATGCGCATCCGAAATTCATACCATATGCATTACTCGCTATTAAAAATATATGGAAAGATGTTTTCAATATTGATGTGAAATGTTATTCACATTCAACAATTGTTAGTCTGGACCAGGAGGCAATTGAATTTCAAAAGCAGATAACTGCTAACAACTCATCTGTGAAGAGTCCTGGTATTAAAGTCACACTTATTTGGAAAAATAGTAAGTACCATCTTTAATTACTGGAACTATCATTTTTTACTATGAAATGTGGCAAAAGCCAGACAAACCCAGGAGGTATTTGTTTGAAAGTTTGTAATAGCCGGGAGGATAAACCCGGTGACGTGGTTTACAATTTTCGCTGATTGTTACTTGATACAACCCAGAGTCCACTTTGACAGTTATAGTAAAAAATCACTTGTTGATTAACGAATTTCGCTGTTCCGATAGATGTTGACAAAGTATACTTTGCGTTAGAGCTGCGACATCATCGAACAAATATCGATTTCTGGATTAGAAGTTACCGAACAAAAACATCGATATTTGTCATCTTGGAGTATGGAGTGTTTTTATCAGCCGATCACTCCAATATTTGTTTCAAATATGATCCAAGAGGCACTATCCTCTTCATGTCCACCTAACCGCTGGCCTATGTTGATGTGTCCGGATAGCTGAGTGGTTAGAGCGCAAGGCTGTCGTACGGAAGGTCGCGGTTCAAATCTCACTGGTGGCAGTGGAATTTGTATCGTGATTTGACGTCGGATACCAGTCGACTCAGCTGTGAATGAGTACCTGAGTCAAATCAGGGTAATAATCTCGGGCGAGCGCAATGCTGACCACATTGCCTCCTAGTGTACCGTTACGGTCTTGAATGAAGTGCTCTAACACACTTCAAGGCCCTGATCCAACATGGATTGTTGCGCCAACGATTATTATTATGTTGATGATATCGACATCACGGGAAGAATAATCGGAGATGTACAAACTACTTCCATCCCAATCGGGCAGACGTCGTTAAGCGCCAGATCTTGGGCTGCCAATTAAAGAAAGTATGACGAAATATATGGTGGTAACATCAGCACCAAAATCATTAAAGACACTGGTCAAATGAGACCAATAAATATAAAGAGTCTTCAACTTTGTCGCGGTTGAAAACTTCTTCTATCTAGGGTCGAAAGCTTCGACGGTGAAATTCGCGCTAGGTTATTGGCACCCAACAAAACCTATTTCAGCCAAGAAAAACTATCTCACACGAAACATCTCATCATAGGATCAAAACTCTTACTGTACGGCTGATATTATATGATCAGTATTTCATCCATTGAAAATGGACTGATGAAAAACTGATGGATTGACGTGCTTAGTATAAAGAAGATGATAAAGAACCGTTTTTCTTGAATGCATTTAAACATCCGAACCATTTGGAAACCATGTTTCGATTAACAATACAATGACAGTTGCACTACAGATTTTTTTTAAAAATTTAAATATCAGTTCATCATTCATTGCAATAGAAACACCTTAAATCATCAGTTTACCATAATTTTGCCATTGATTGACGCCAGACTGATTAAATACTCATCGTGTAAGCTCAGCCTACAAAACAATGATCTTGCCAGTCCTCGAAAACTTGGAGTTGTTAGCAAAAAATTGCAAACTCTTAGCTGCGTTCGAGAGAAGAACAACAACAAATACAAGAGGTGGTTTAGAAAAACACAAAATAAAAAATATACAAGTAAGCGCTGGCAAAGAAATTGCACACCAGAAATGAAAAAATCGTAAACTTTCTGCTAAGCAAATATAAAAGAAGGTCCCTCAGCAGACATGCTGTAAAACTGACAGCACAAAAAGATGTAGACAATTCCTTATGCAATTCTGCGAAAAGTCTAAAAAAAATTTGACAACAAATCCCATTTATTGAACAGGGCCTGGGTTCGCTCTGTAAAAGATGAAGCAGATCTCTTCGCAACTAGGAAGTATCTTCCAGCCTCAAAATATATAGCAATCTACAAGTCTAATCCCAGTCACAATAAGTTGACTATCGCCCATGTAAAACTGAATGAGCTAAGGACAAAAATTAATACGGAAAACGTCCTAATAAGCTCGAAAAAAAACTGTCCATTTTCTTAGGCTATCCACGAATCATGCAATTTTTTCATGTCTTCATATAAGTGGAACTGCTGATCGGCCAAACCATGTGTCACCCAACAGATTAAGTAATGATGATCTGGGAAATATTGTGGGTGGGGCAGGACTTCAAATTTGAGCATTTCCTTATAGGATTTAATGGTTTCGGCAATGTAAGGCCGAGCGTTGTGATGCTCGAGAATCACTTTGTTGTGTTTCTACTCCTATTGTGCCCGTTTTTCGCGTGGTACTCGGTTCAATCGCATCAATTGGAAGTCGATACCTTTCACTAGTGATGGTTTCGTCCGGACCCAACAGCTTATAATAACTAACACCGACCTGGTTCTACCAAACACCAGCATAACTTTCGCAGCGTGAACATTGGAGCAGTTCCCACGAAATCTTTGGGTTGTTGAAATGAATCCATTTTCTATCAATCGGTTCGATGTGATAAAGAAAACCCTTCCATTTTTTGCTGCGGAAGCAGTTGTCCACAGGTGGAATAACGACACTCAACATCCCTTGGTTTCAAATCATAATCCAATCTGCTTCCTTTTTTTAGTGTGCCCCACCTATGGGCGCATCAGACATTCGATTTTTGATGGTGATGTGCTCCAACTGCAGCGGGTAGCATTACATCCACTAACGTAAATTCAGGGGAATCGAGTACTTAGACCACTAGGGCTTGAATGCTCATAGGTTTTGCCTCTCCCTCACCTCATACACTCACACATATTCCTTGCTTTTGAATCTTTCTCAATGCATGCAATTGCTTAGAAATAGTTTGGTGGGTAACTCCTAATCCTGAAACAAGCGATTCTTCTGTTTGGCATAGATCCTCATCGAACAATACCTTCTTCCTTCATGCCGACAGTTGTCAACATCGAAATCACAGTCTTTGAAGCGACGGAACCAATCACGATACGTTGTTTCACTTACAAGAGCTTTCCTATAAACTTTTCTCGATGTATAAAAACAAAACCTTATTAAAATCGATTCACTGTCTGTCTGTCTATCACACGCACTTTACGGCTAAACCGATACGAACGAAATTTGGTGGATAGATGAGAACTATGAAATCCCACGCATGCAGTGAGTGACATAAATTTAGGTTGAGTTTAAAGCGCGAATTACGTGACTACACCATCGAAAACGTCTCACTCGCAGTTTTTCCACAATCGGTGCAACCCCATATCGATCGTGAATATCCTCATTTCGGACGTGATCAAAACGTCTCACGCCACTAATCCAATGCCACATCTTAGTTCCCATTACCGCAAGACGCCGTTCATTGTCTTTTCTAGTCGGTCGACACTCAGAGCTATAGAGAGCGGCAGGCGGACGACATAGATCACATCCATCACAAAGAACGTCAATTGTGGAATGCCGCTTCATCCAGGTTGCGTTAATGCGTGAAGCAATCTCATTACGCAGTTTCCATTGGCTGATAGCATTGGCCCGAGATATATAATCGCTCAGTTCTGGTCAGGTTACTGCCATTGACAGAACTGAGCGATTTAAATATCTCGAGTCATTGCTACCGGCCAATGAAGAAGTGCGTTATGTTCCTCATATAGGGAAACACCAAACCTTTTATATCTGAAGCGTCAAGCTTCCGGTTTCCCGACTGGTTTCAATTTGTCTTTCGTTGAACCTAGCTTAGTCCTCAGTTGTCTGTTGCGTTCAAACTCACTACTTCGATGTTGTGTTTTGGAAGCGTATTTCTTATTTTGCTCGTTAACGATGAAAATGTAACGCTCGCTCTGATAGGTGGATTATCCTTTTTTACTGTTTGTAGTAGTAGTGCTCTTCCGTCAATGGTGTCTCTAGCAATCTATGTATCAAACTGTAGTAAGCCGCCAGTTTCTGCTCATATGTGTGTTTTGACGCTTTCGGTATGGTACGTTGTGCATGAGTTTTCTTTCTGAATATGTCGAACTTGAGTTTACTGTTGTTTCTTATTATTGATAGGTCAAGAAGCGCTATTCGTTGGTCATCTTCCTTTTCCATTTTGAAAGTCATGTTGCGATGTATGTTATTGGAAGCAATACCTAGATCTGAATTCAGTCTAGTATCTACCGACTGTTTGTTAATGAATAAGCTTTCGTGGGCGCCCAGCTATTAATTTTTCTTATTTGTTTTAATGCTTTCAGATCGTCGGTGTTTATTTTATGGCCGCATTACACCATATGATTAGCCACCATAGATTTTGTGGGTTTTCGAGAGCGTTTGATAGCCAACTCTGCCTCCTTCGTATGCTTCCTAAATCTAGTGGTTACTAGCCTTTTCGTTTGTCCGGTATACAGCTTCGGACAATCTGAGCAAGTGATCTTCTAAATACCGCGCATCTCCTCTACCGTTTTTCGGTCATTCTCTCTAGCAAGTTGAGATTTTAGCTAGTAGATACGACTTGATCCTACCAGTTGTATATTGAATTTTTTTAATGTGCGTTTTATATGCTTGGACAGATTGGAGAAAGACGCTTGACATTTTTAATGTGGTAGGAGTCGATTTTTGCACAGTGTAGTGAGGTTAATACGTTCCTGATCATCTTATCTATGGTGGTGCTGATGTACCCATTCTTCCTTGCAGTGTCCATAATGTAGTGTTTTTCGATCTCTCTGCGATATCAATAAATAACACTAGCAAATAGGAACAGCAAGTTTTAATTATTTCATATAATTTAATCGCTAAAAATACCGCGTAATTACACTCAGATAAATATTACTTGTCTGTCGAGGTGACTGAAAAGAGTTAACCTGTATTACTTACTTGAATAAAGGACAAATTCATCATCATCAACGGGGTAACAAACGGTATCTGGTCTAGGCCTCCAGGAGGAACTCCAGGCGTCCCGGTTTTGCGCATAGCTCTACCAATTTGACGTTCCTCAAAACGGTCTGGGGTCCTGGCTTATGCCATCGCTCAGGCATAGACTTTCCGGCTGGATCATCCTCATCTATACGGATGAAGTGACCCGCCCACCGCAACCTGTTGAGCCGGATTTTATCAACAACCAGACAATCGTGGTATCGCTCACAGATTTCGTCGTTATGTAGACTGAGGTCCCATGTATAGTGCATTTCCCCGGCTTCGGCAACAAACTCAATTTGGGAATCAGCTAATACAACAGAAATCAATTAGAGTCGAGCACCTGGTGTTATTACTTAAACATCAAGCGATAAAGTAATGTTGGGCGGAGCTTTGCTAGTCACACCAATATTGTACGCCAACTTCCCAAGATCGCCCGTATATAGCAAAGTTGCGAAGAAGACTAGAATTACTCATTTTTTAGCTAGATTAAGTAAGTAAATAAGATATAGGTCATGTTGCTTCCTTCTCTAGAGTCAACCGCTTCGCGTGACTTCGACAATTTCCACTTTCAAAAATTAGGCCTAGGATCGTTTAGTGGATATTTATTGAGATATTGCCTATAAGTGTAGGCACATAAGTGTAATGTTACTCCTACGAGGCTAAATTAAATTTCACTTTGTCGTTAAATTAATATCAGAAAATTTCATGGGTTTAGTTTAGTGATTTAGGATAGTTTCACAAAGAACATAGGTACTTACTCCTAATTTTCTCTCTTTCACTTTCCAGCCGAACATACTGAAATGATAAGTTCACCAACAATGTACGTCCCCATCTACGGTGAGGTGAACATAATTCGATATTTAGCCCGCGTCGGTCCTCAGGATTATCGATACGAGGATACCACCTATAGCAATGATATTGATGTTATCCTTGATATTTGCTACCAACTGTTACGTTGTCAAACAGCTAAGTCAATGCAACCTCTACTGCGCTCACTAAATAACCGACTTCAAAAGCAAAAGTACTTCACTGGTGATCAACTATCCATTGCCGATGTTGCCGTTTGCAGTTCGATAAGGAGGATGCCAGCCGCCGCGAAGAATTTAACAGAGAATATGAATAAGTGGTTGACTCGTGTGAAACAAGTTACTCTAATATAGAAATGTGATTGAAATTTAAAAAGCTCAAATTTGGTGTTTTATTCTATTCTTGGGAGTTATGGATGAGGTGGATCAAAATGGATTTGTATCTTTTTGTGTAAAGTACAAAAGCACTCAATATAACAAGGAGGCTGGTACATTGTCGTTTGTTTCTCACTTTTTTCTCTATTCAGGATTGTAGCTATTGTTTAATTGAAAGCTTCATTGAAGATTAAGTTAGATAGAGTAAAACTTACCCTATATACTATATGCTCGCATTTATACAGTTCTAATGCGATTGATTAGTGCTGCGTCCACTCAATGCGTGATTTGCATTCTACTTACTGGCTATTCTGTTGATACCGTTTATTCGCACAACGTTCTGAACTAATTTTATGTGTGCTAATAGCAACTTTTCCTCCTTTACCAAATCATATAATGATTTCAACCTGAACAGATTTCAAGGAACAGAATACGGCATCAGCCATGAAAAAAGTATGTTAACAAGAGACTGAAGTGCCATTCAACTCTTCAACACCATTAAATTCATCAAATCATAATTCCATGTTGGCATCTAGATAAAATTAATTTAACATCACCCATCAACAGAACTTAATGGGCTTCAATTTAGGGATAATTTGCATTTTTTTTTCCACTCTCAAAGTGTTGCAAAAGTTGCACATGTAAAAAATGTTATTCAGTTTGTATTACATTCTGCATGTGACATGCCGGGTGAATCTTTAATATGCATGTCATGGAAAAAGAATCCAAAATTTGTGAAAATGAAAGATAAAAATTGGACATCCAGTCCCATTCTCATGAGCCCCCTTTCCTGCCTCAAAAAAGCAGGAACAACGTGCTCGCTGTTAGTTACCTACAATGCTCCATTCTGGATGACATTTGTTCGCTCTCGTTTTTCCTCAATCGTCTCGACGAGCATATGTTAACACAAAAATAAGTTTTATATTCACCGGGCATACCTACAACAGGACACAGGAAAAATTCGGATTGTGTTGCTGTTCTCGTGGTGTTGAATGTAATATGCAGAAGCTGACATTGTTTTAAATAGACCACATGCTACGCTCGTTTTAGTTGCGATTACGAACTTCACAGGAACAGACTTTCACCAATTGCAGAGCAAACCGACGTTTAGAATGCTGGAGCAAACCGCATTAGAGTAAGGGTGGTAAAGAGCTGTAAAAAACATTGGACTCTCTTTTCCGCGTCATCTAGTCTGCCCTAATTAATTCTGGTCACATGGATCAAGCACGTACCGCATTAGTCAGGAAGTAGGATGGAAGCGTATTGGATGCTGTCAGGAACCAATTTAGATATTAAAATACTAATTTATTAATTTGAATTAGAGAACGGTAATTTCAGTCTGTAATGTACTGTATCGTTTGGAGGAAGGACGTGGTTTGTTAGACACGTACACTCATTATGGTTTAGAAGCAACATGTTGGTGAAGTTAGTTGGGAAAGTTCGTCTATTTGTTGCTTTGCAGTCACACCGTGAAAAGTGGATATTGCGGTTTTATGTCGGCATGAGACAGAATTTTGTAATGTTTCTATTAAATCAGATAAACTTCCGCGTGGCTTATATTATCTGCTCCTCTAATAATTGGTTTGTATACATGTAGCAATGTTTTCGAAAATATTCCCTGCCGGGTTAGGTTTGCTCTTTAAACCTTGTGATTCAAGTGGATGCCGTTCTTCATTATAGGTGAGAGCCAATTAATTTGTTCCCATGCTATTCAAATTTTTCAGGAATTTTATCAAAATGATCCAGATTCTAGTTAATATTGCCGCTTTGTAAATGCTAATATTGACTCGAACGTATCTAATTAATGCACATCATCATCATCATCAACAGCGCAACAACCGATATCCAGTCTAGCCCTGTATTAATAAAGAACTCCAGACATCCCGGTTTGCGCCGAGGTCCACCAATTCGATATCCCTGAAAGCTGCCTAGCGTCCTGACCCATCCTATCGCTCCATCTCAGGCAGGGTCTGCCTCGTCTTCTTTTTCTACTATAGATACTGCCCTTATAGACTTTCCGGGCTGGATCATCCTCATCCATACGGATTAAGTGACCCGCCCACCGTAACCTATTGAGCCGGATTTTATCCACAACCTGACGGTCATGGTATCGCTCATAGATTTCATCGTTATGTAGGCTACGGAATCGTCCATCCTCATTTAAGGGGCCAAAATTCTTCTGAGGATTTTTCTCTCGAACGCGGCCAAGAGTTCGCAATTTTTCTTGCTAAGAACCCAAGTCTCCGAGGGATACATGAGAACTGGCAAGGTCATTGTACAGTGAGAGCTTTTTTGTAAGCTGAAATGGGCTCTGCTGGATGCGAACAACCGTGCGCGAATTTCATCCTCGTAGCTGTTATCGGTTGTGATTTTCGACTATAGACATTATCAACGGTCTCAAAGTTGTAGTCTCCCATCTTTATTTTTCCCGTTTGACCAGTGCGGTTTGTTGTATTGTGTGTTGTTGGTTGGTTGGTTTTCGGTGCTGACGTCGCCACCATAGATTTTGTTTTGCCGTAATTGATGTGCAACCCAAGATCTCGCGCCAATCACCGCCTGCTCGATCTGGATAAAGTCTCGGGTCATTCTTCCTATGATGTCGGTATCTTCAGCATAGGTCATTCGTTGGGTGGCCTTAAAGAGAATCGTACCCCCCGCATTTACCACAGCATCACGGATCACTTTCTCCGGGGTCAGGTTAAAGAGAACACATGATGGGACATCCCCTTGTCGTAGGTCGTTGTTGATGTCGAATGGTCTTGAAAGTAATCCTGCTGCCTTTATCTGGTCTCGCATATTGGTCAGGGTCAGCCTAGTCAGTCTTATCAATTTCGTCGGGAATCCGAATTCTCTCATGGTCGTGTATAGTCTTACCCTGACTATGCTGTCTTAGGCGGCTTTAAAGTCGATGAAAAAATGGTGCAACTGATGTCCATATTCCAACAGTTTTTCCATCGCTTGCCGCAGAGAGAAAATCTGATCTGTTCCTGATTTGCGTGGAGTGAAGTCTCTTTGGTATGGGCCGATGATGTTCTGAGCGTATGGGGCTATCCGGCCTAGCAAGATAGCGGATAATATCTTATAGATGGTTCTCAGCAACGTGATACTTCTATAATTGCTGCCCTATGTGATATCTCCCTTTTTATGTATGAGACAGATAATGCCTCTTTGTCAATCGTCAGGCATTCGCTGTCCCATACCTTGAGCACAAGTTGATGAACCACTTGGTGTACTTGGTTACCTCCATATTTAACCAATTCGGCTGTAATTCCATCGGCTCCTAGCCACTTATGAATTTTAAGCCGATGAATGCACGGAGTGTTTCTTCTACACTTGGTGGTAGCAGTATTTGTCTGTCGTCCTCAGTTGGCGGAACTTCCAACTCGCTGATGTTCTAGTTGTTCAGTACTTCATCAAAGAGCGATGGATTGAGATCCATCGCTCCAATATGCCCATTCTGTCGGGAATCAGATTTCCCTCTTGGTCTCGGCAGGATGAGCATCGAGGTGTATAAGGCTTTATCCTACTGACTTGTTAACTTGCACGCCTGGTGCGGGTGCTCTCTGTGCTTTCCGAGTTGACAGACCTGTTAGTTCTTCTAGGCTTCCTTTTTCCGTCTATGAAGTCGCTTCTTCGCTCGACGGAGTTCATGATAAGTCTCCGCGCGTGCCCGCGTCATTTGAGAATGCAACATCACTCGGTATGCAGCATTCTTCCGTTCCGTTGCTAGCTTACATTCATCATCGAACCAGCCGTTCCGACTCTTTTTGCAGCCGAGGCCAAGTATGTTTGTGGCCGTATTTATGATAACGTTCTTCAGGAGATTGTGAAGATCTTTTGTTGATGCCTCATCTCCAGGATCTCTGTTGATTGCGGTTATTGCGGCATCCATTTCCCTCTTATAGGTGTTGCAGAGGGCTGTGTTGTGGATGGCTTCAGTGTTAACTCTAACCTGATTGTCAGAGGGAATTCTGGGTGGTGTTGTTATTCGAGCTCGGAGCGCTATGCCAACGAGGTAGTGATCGGAGTCTATATTGGCCTCCTATATGTTTTGACATTCATCAAGGCTGAGAGGTGGCGGCGTTCGATCAATACGTGGTCAATTTGGTTGAATGTGGTCCCGTCTGGAGAGGCCCACGTTTGTTTGTGGACCGCTTCCCGCGTAAACTAGGTGTTTCCAACAATCATTTCGTGTTACACTGCTAATTGAATAATCCGCAGTTCGTTATAATTTGTATTTTGATGTAAGCTATGAAAGCCAACGTATCGCCTAAATACGGGCTCCGTCCCTACTTGGCTGTTAAAATCCCCGAGTACGATTTTGATATCATATCTGGGACAGGCTTCGAGGGTTCGTTCTACTGCCTCGTAAAAGATATCCTTCTCCGACTCTGCAGGCATCTCTGTAGGGGCGAGAACGTTAATTTGCCTCGCAAACGCAGAATGCATAGCCGTTCGATTATGTTTTCAAAGCCGATAACAACAGGTTTCATTTTTTGGCTGACTAAGAAACCTACTTCGAGCACATGGTTTACTGGATGGCCGTTATAATATATGGTGGAGCGACTGTTCTTCAGGAAACCGGTCCCTGGTCAACGCATCTCCTGTAACGCTGTTACATCAGCCCTATATTGGGACATTGTATCGGCTAACTGCTCAGCAGCATTCGGTCTGTATAGGGAGAGCACGATCCATAAGAAAGTACGTTCATCGTTGTGTTATCCGTCCAGTCCGAGGCTCCTGTTGTGGCTTCGTAACAAGTTGTTTTCCATGTAGGGTTATCAGTTGGTATAGTTTCTCCGTCTGCAGCTTTTCGTTAAGAAAGAGCTCCCAGCGGTTACTACGTAGAGGTAGAGATAGGGTTTAGTAGTAGAGCTGTTTGTATTGGTTCAGCAGGCGTTTCCCAGGTTTTATGCTCCATCGTGGGTACCAATCCACGTTTCGCCCTGGGACGTATCCGTCAGTGAACCATGTAATCAGCTGCTGGTTTAACCCGTACGTCACAGCCACGCTCTCCCAGTTTGCCTTGTTACTTCAACGTATTTCAAACTCCTTAACGAAGTGTCATGTTATCCCTTGGCATGGATAATTCGGGACACCGCCTAGAAAGAATATCAATCTTCCTTCGATTAAGGCAGCTCCACGTCTTACTGATACTCCCCGCCATCGTGAATATTACCCTTCTTGCCTGCATCTGTATGTGTAGATGGAGAGGGGTTAATTCCGAAAGGACCTCTAGGCATGCCATTGGGGATGTCCTCATTGTTTCACAGATCCACACGCGAGCCAGTCTTTGGAGTTTGTGTAACTGCCTGGCTTGTGTGCTGAGTTCAGTTCTTTCTGCTCAGATTACCGTCCCATAGGTAATCATTGTCCTTACTTTTCCAGTGTATATTCAAAGTAATATCTTCGGGCTGCAACCCTATTTTTTTCCTGCTATGGACCTACCTGTGTTTTCAAGAGTAATTTTTAGTCTACCGTAATTTCCAAATATTTGACCTCTGGTTCTCGTTTCACCTCCATTTCATGTAAGCCATAAGGCTCTCAGGTGATCAAGCTTAAGTTTCCTAGTGAATGGTACACGTTCCTGCACCAGGCACTAGTAATCATTAGTCCAGTTTAGATTTTATCACATATAGCATCCTCATATTTGCCCCTACAGATTAAAACAATGTCGTCCGCGTAACCCTGGACCCCCATTCCAGTATTTGTTAACAAGTCCAGGAGTTCGTCCACTAATATATTCCACATAAGCGGTGATAGTACCCCGCCATGTGGACAACCTTGAGTATTATTAATGACAATAGAATTTATACCTGTCGGTACTTCTATTTGCCTACTCTCCAGCATTTTGCCCATCCAGAAAGCTAGGGTGTTGGATAGTCACAAGGTCCCCGGTCAGGAACTCTGAAAAACATATATATATTAAATTACGTTTAAGAATTATGCAAGCTCTTGGTTTTTCACGAGAAGAGTCCCAAATTACCTGCATACTTCCTCCTTACAGATCGCGAATCTGCCCTCGGTACACCCAGTGAGCCAACACCATTCCAAAGTTCTCCTTGGAACTTGCTCTTGCAATTACCGCAGATACCGCTTTCGCATCTTGGAAGCTTATCTGGGATATTTTAGTGCTGGCCATTGACTCCGTTATTGTTTGGAGCTCTTCTCCACTGTCGGAGTATCGCCCTCCTTTTCCGACACGGCGGTTTTCTGCGCGTCGTTATCCACTCTGAGCTCTAGAAGTCCTAGGTCTAGGTCGTCAAGGCTCTGCTCTTCACTGGGCAGCAGGTCTACTTTCCTAGCTGATCCAGTCCTTCTCTATGGTTTTCGAGATTTCTTCCGAGACCTCGGTATGTTTTTCACCCGGTGCACACGTATGTTGCCAAATCGGTAGTTGATATGGCAATTCTGACGTTTGATTGCCTGCAGGGATCGGTCATCCCTGATCATGAGAAGTCTACCCTTGCTCTCCACCTTGCATCTGAAGACTCTCAATAATGACGTATGGAGATCCTTATTCTGAGCGATTAGGAGGTCCATGAGATCTTCCGTCTCTATTGTTGCGGTTTTCTCGAGAAAAATTGTCACGATGTGTGCTCCTGGTTTGTCATCCCCAACACATGTTGACAGTTCTGCTCCTTTTCAGCCTGACAATTTAGTAACTATGGTCCTAGCCTGTAGTGTCTTCCGTCGCGCAGTCCATCAGTATATGATCTGGTCGAAAGTGTGCCCCTTGAACACAAGTTTCGCAGCCCATCCACCCACATCTGTCTGACAACAAGGTCTTTAATGGTTTCCTGCTCCTCACGGGTGAGTATTTGCTCGGGAAACATTTTTGGCAACATGGCCAGTCGAATGCCCTTGACAGTACTAGCATAGCTAATGACAGGTTTCCTGATTTCTGCCTTTGTCCTTGGCCTGCTCGAGTTTTCTCCCTTCTTGGGTTCCGGTTTGAATTTTTTGGGAGCTTTCCTTTCATGCGGGCTAATCTCTGCTGCTCCCCGCTTTCTTGGCTCCGATGAAGATGGCCTAGGTCTATCCTGAGCCTTCTTAAAGGCCTTTTCTGGATTCAGGCCTTCCTTCAGGTAACACAGGTACTGTTTAGTAGCTGCGCCACTGAGACCTGTCTCTTTTTTGATGTCTGATGTCTGGTATATTTATCTCAGACGTGCTTTTGTTGGTCCCTGCTTTTTGAGGACTGGCCTTTGTTGGTTGCTGTCCACGCAGCATACCAATGTTGACCTTGGATTCACTGCTTGACATCCCAACTTCTCCCTTCTTGGGTGTAATCACCTGGCTGTTAGTATTTTGGAGATGTGCCTCTGCCAGGTTAACCAGTTGTGTGCGGTTTCCTGTAGTTTTTTTTTTATTTTAATACGGGTAGTCATTCGATTCCCACGAGTATGGGGGTTAGGAGCCCCCCGTAGCACGGTAAGCTCTGACTTACTCACTGAAGCGACCAGGTATCAGTGAGGCTCCATTCGAATACAGTCAATTACCCTTGACTGCAAACTATCCAATGGGCACCATTCGCATTACACCCTGGATTGGGGGAGGTGTTTTTCGACTCGCCAGTTTAGATCCATAGCGTTTTGTTAATAGTATGATCACCTCGTACAGGGTGTGGCTATCACCACTCACTAACGGTCTTGGTAGACGAGAGACTTGGGCCCTGAAAACCCACACATTGCTCTAGAGCGGAGACAGCTCACCCTCAAAGAGAGATAGGTTGGCCTGAGGGAGCTATATTACGCGTCAGTCTATCCTGCTTGACCCCTCGATCGCTATAACCGTCTCCGAGAAAAATGCGTGTGACAGACAGACAAACAGTAAAACGACTTTAATAAGGTTTCATTTTACACAAAACCTTAATAAAAAGCTACCTAGTAATTTAGATACCGTATACTACCACTAGTCGTTACAGGGAGGCTTACCAGAGCCCTTTCAGGAGTTTCGTCATTATCCACAATTGAGACCCTGAAAGTTCTATATGAACGTTTGCAATTTTTGCTCAGTTAGCTTGACAAGTTTATCAAGGCTTTATGCGGACTCCAAAATGCAATTATAGTTCGATAAGAATTGTATCTAAAAACCTTTTCAGGACCTAATAATGATCAAAACCATTTTGAAGCTTGTGGGCGGTTCGTATGAATTATTCTTTATTAGCGCGTTCCGATATTTAGTAAAAGTCACCACAATTTGAGTTCCAATATTTGCTGCTGCAAAGAAATAAGTGGGTCATTTCATGGAATACTCGTATAAACTCCAAATCACAGTCCATTGAGTACCTCAACTTCTTAGCATTATTACTTTCACAATTCCATTTATTTTTATGAATCAAAAACCGTAAATTACATTCATTAGCGCAATTAGTTCAGCATTCATATGTCTTTCGACAATTACTTGTCCGTTCGCTGGTAACGTAACCGACAATTGAAATCGCTCCAGCTTCCATTTAATTTTATTCAGCTCGTTAATCCCCGAGGTAATTAGCCGCTTGGCTAGATAGGCGCAAGCCTCAACTGAGCTGTAAGGCGAGATGTTTCCCACCTTGTTTTTGCGACATTTACCGAGTATTCGGGCAATATACCTCCATAGGTGTCCGTACAACCCAGAATAGCTGATGCAAAAAGTCATTCCATCAGAGCCACCATTGTTTTCAGGTGGTTCAAAATCATTTAGCGAGAGATCAAAACGAGACAAACTTTACGATTCGACTAAATAAATTCCACAAGTTCTAAATTACTGTTGCACTTCGCGCGCCATAAGTTTGCTCACATTATCTGAAATGGTACTTCACAGATGTACACCGCAATTAAGGAGACGAAATTGCTGGCAATTTCACTAATGTCAAACAGTGGGGCATCATCCCCAATCATAACATCATAACTGAATCGCTTGCCATGCTCGAACTTTTGCTTTATCCTTTCTGAGGTGTAGGGTAACGTGTCCTTGCGCTGTGTGGTGTTCGCTTCTTTTTCAAAATCTGTCTACTATGCAGGGAAGACACTTTTCTTGAAGAGGGCATATCAAATCTGGAGCAATGTTCCAAGACCATCTTAACTCCCTAGGCTCAAGGAAGAGGTATCAGCGATTATATCTTCCAGGACCTTTCCTGGTTCGGTGAATCTCTCCTACTTTTCCACCGCGATATACACAACATGACGTGCAGCATTGTCTGTCTGTCGATGTCGTCTCCACGGGCAGTGGCATCCTGCATCGTCCTCTCCCTCGGCGACACAACATGGTTTTCAAGTTTAAAAATCGATGACTTTAGATTAGCATAGAGAACCCTCAACAAAATAATTAGTTACTTTTACGTTTTAATTAAAACGAAATAAGAATTTTGCCTCGAGTCATAAATTGGGGCTGTTGAGCGTTATCAGGACACTTAGTGAATTCTAGCGCGACAATAAAAAAGGGATCGCTGGCATTCTTATCAACTCCCCCGCACCTTTTTCATAGCAGTGTCATCGCGGCCAGAGAAAAGTCCCGTGAAGCATATTTCCTACTTGTCCTCGAAGGGACAAAACATTAAGAAGGATATTCGCGTGCTTTTCTTTATGGAGACGATGAAATGCTTGAAATAACCAAGCGAGCCCATTCACATCTAATCTAATATTTTCATTTTGAGATGATATCTAAAGGACGTTAATAAGACCGGACGACATTTAACGCTTCACTTTACTTCTTTATTTCGTCTGGAATTCTCATTTTTTCTTTCATGAAAGGACATCCGACTGTTTTTAACTTTTTCATGACTTTTGGCTTTTTGTGTTGCTCAATGATAACGTAACGCTCGGACAGATTAAATGAAACAACACTCTTAGTGTTTATGCAAATAATTCTTAGCGAGATCAAGTTGGAGATTATCGTTTATTGCCTCCTTGTTGGACTGATGCCTATAGAAACTTTTATAATAATGAAAGTTTGTCAAGCTACTTCCCAGCAGGTTGTTTTGTACTTCTTTTGCTTTGGTTAATGAATTTTCTCGAGAAGAAATCATTCCATTTCCACTCATATATTTATGAACACATATGGTTGAGGATTAGTACACCAGGAGCAATGACTTATATGGCTAACATAGAGACCTTCAAGAATAAAAGGCCGCCGTCAATCCAATAAAAGGTCCGAATCTTGTGCGACCGCTTTTCTCCACTTTTCGAAACTTTAAGAAGTGTTTTGACTTCTTGGGGCACTCAGGTAAAATCACTCCCGTCTCTCCGACCTTTCTTCATCGGGACCATTATTTAAGTATAAATCGAAATTCCGAGTTCGTCTCATCTCTCATTCCACTAACATTTCGTCCTCAATTCTTATAGTTGCACTTAAACTTATAAGTCAGTTGATTCCTCTTTTGATTGGCTTCACAACCGTGCTCTCAGGAGATAGGCTCGCCTTCAATATCTCGTTCATTCTCTTCCTCTGAGCCCGGAATCTGGAGCATCATGGCCTGTCAGGAATTGCGTTGTAGTCTATGCTCAATTCACTCCATAAATGCAGGGATGGCTTTTTGTGCCCACTGACTCTTTGGACCTTATTATCATTATATCATTACCATATTTACGGGGAACTCCGCCATGCTATTAACATAGTATGCTGGTCCCAAGGCCAGGTAAAGGAGGAGGGTTTGAGGCAACGTACTCTGTTCTATCCTCAGTAAAACAAAAATAAAATGCTGAGATCAGGGAAAGAGATAAATAGAGTATAGTTGGAGTTATTCTACTATGCTAAATCCTACCTGATCTCTCTTGGTGACAGGCCAGGCCAGGCTACAGGTCGACCAAGAAAATGCATACAATGTCGTTACAAACATGATAATCGGATTGAGTCACAAGCCTCGGAGAAATGCTAGGGCGTCCACCTCAGTCGACGCGGCAGGACGGGCCCCGGTCCTGTCGAGAAATGGGTAAGGGTTCTTGACGCATGGACGGCGTCAGGACGTAAGCAAGTTAGTCCGCACACAACGAACAAAACAAATACTTGTCTGCACACTAAATGTTGGTACCCTAACTGGAAAGACGGAGGAACTCGCAAGAGCCCTTCGGAAAAGGTGCATTGACATCTGCGCTCTGCAAGAAACCCGATGGTCTGGTGCCAAAAGCTGCGACATTTAACGCGAACGCGGTAAAAATGGCTACAAACTTCTCTATTTTGGTAACCCACACACTCAATATGGTGTTGGCATTGCCATCTCAGAGGGTTTCCGTGATGCCATTAAAGAAGTCGAACGATTTGATGATCGGCTGATGAAGCTCACCATTATATCAGCTGATCGCACTATTCACTTCTTCACCGCGTACGCACCACAAACAGGTCGACCTGATGCCGAGAAAGATGCCTTCTGGCAACCTCTCGATGAAAAGACTTGTCACGTGTCTGCTGACGATTACATAATCATTGCCGGCGACCTTAATGGTCATGTGGGTGAAAAGGCAGACGGTAACAGGTGCCATGGGGGAAAGGGGTTCGGAGCGCGCAACGAAGGTGGCGAGCGTATAATCGATTTTGCGGACACCCATGACCTTGTACTTATGAATACATGGTTCATCAAACGATTGTCTCACCTTCCCACATTTTATAGTGGGAACAATAAAACGCAAATCGACTATATTCTCATAAGACACCAACATTTTACCACTGTCACTGATTGCAAAGTCGTCGTTCCCTATGAGACCATCGCACCTCAACATCGGCCGTTGATTGCCGTCCTGCGAATTAAGCCACCGATAAAACAGCGTGAGGAACGCACTGGCCCGCCGCGCATTAAATGGTGGGGGTTTGGTGAGGAGAAAGAAGAAACGGTCTCACTCATACGATTGCCAACCATTACGAATGTGGAAGAATCATGGAACCAAATGAAAGACACGATCCACAAAGCGGCCTCGGCAACCCTCGGGGTCACCAAGCCGGGTAAGCGGTACATCAACCGAGATACTTGGCTTTGGAATGATGATGTTGAAATGAAGGTCCGTGAAAAGAAACGCCTCTACCACAAATTTCTCGACGATAAAACGCCTGCTAATTGACAAATTTATAAGAATGCCAACCGGGAAGCAAAGAAAGCGGTCGTTGTCACCCGAGCGAACCATTTTAAAAATCTTTACGATAAACTGGACACTCGGGATGGCGAGAGAGATCTGTATCGACTTGCTAAAAGCCATGATGAACGCACACAGGATATCGAACACTTCTGTTGTGTTAATGACAAGAACGGTACTTTGCTTACCAACCGTCGAGCCGCAACGGATAGATGGCGAGAATACTTCGAGCAGATTTCAACTGAAGAATTTGCTCACCCTCCACTTCCACAATCCTTGCCGACATTTGGAGCAGTTCCACCAGTCAGCGCAACTGAAGTCGAGGAGGCAATAAAACAAATGAAATCGGGGAAAGCAACAGGACCTGACGACATCGCATCTGAGCTCTGGAAAGCGAAGAGCTGGGACCCAACACTGTGGCTCAGTGAATTCTTTAACCGGGTTATTCAGGAAGGAAGAACACCATCTGACTGGCAAGAAAGTACCACTGTTCCAATATGGAAAAAGAAAGGTAGTCCAGCAGAATGTTCAAATTACCGTCCGATCCGGTTACTTTTCCATACCATGAAGATTTTTGAACGCATTCTTGACAACCGTATTCGCGAAATCGTTGAAATAACCGTGAATCAAGCCGGATTTGTCAAGAACTGCGGAACTACTGACGCAATACACGCTGCGCGGTTACTCATGGAGAAACACCGTGAGAAGTATCGCCCTCTTTACATTGCCTTTCTGGATCTAGAGAAAGCGTTTGACCGTGTACCACACGAACTCATCTGGTATGCTTTACGACAACACTTCGTGCCAGAAGAACTCGTGCGCTGGGTTCAATTGCTCTACCACGATCCGAAAAGTAAAGTTCGAAGTATGGCGGGTGTATCAAAACCGCTTCGTGTCTCTGTTGGAGTTCATCAAGGAAGCGCCCTCTCACCACTCCTCTTTGTCCTTGTTATGGACACCGTCACACGGGATATCCAACGTCCAGCGCCCTACACGCTGCTTTATGCAGATGATGTTTTCCTAGCATCTGATAGCAAAAATGATCTCGAGCAACTTGTTCAAAAATGGAATGAACGCCTCATGCAACACGGTCTCAGATTGAATTTAAACAAAACTGAATTTTTGACGACCGATCCCCATGAAACAGGCACAATCACTGTCAGCGGCAGTGATCTGCCCAGAACTGAGCGATTTAAATACCTCGGGTCAACGCTATCAGCCAATGGAGAGCTGCGTTATGAAATTGCTTCACGCATTAACGCAACCTGGATGAAGTGGCGTTCCACAACTGGTGTCCTTTGTGATCGACGTATCGACGAACGTCTCAAATCTAAAATTTACCGCAATATCGTCCGTCCTGTCGCTCTCTATGGTTCTGAATGTTGGCCGACTATAAAAGACAACGAAGGGTGTCTTGCTGTAATGAAGACGAAGATATTATGTTGGACTAGTGGCGTGACACATTTTGATCACATCCGAAATGAGGATATCCGCGATCGTTATGGGGTTGCACCGATCGTGGAAAAGTTGCGAGAGAGGCGCCTTCGATGGTATGGTCACGCAATTCGTGCAAACGAGAATTCACTTGCCAAGATTGGTCTGAACATCGAAGTCGATGGTAAACGACCAAAAGGCAGACCTAAGCAACGGTGGCTTGATACGCTTGATGGGGATTTGAAAGCCTCGAGATTGCACCCAGATCAGGCATTCGATAGAGCCAAATGGCAAAGCCGATCACGGCGAGCCGACCCCGCTTGTGAACGGGACAAAGGCTGAAGAAAAAGAAGAAGATTACCATATTTACGGGGGGTTGCACTGCTTCATTTTTGCTACACCCAAATGTCGTCCACCCGTTGTCGATTAGGCCATTTGCTTTCTACATGCATTTCCCAAGCAAGTAACCCGCTTGGAATCGCGGCCGGTATAACTAACAATGGTTTTTTTTTGTTTGTCGGGCTACCAACTAAACACCTCCCTGTCATCAGAGAATACATTACTTCGGGCTAGCCCTCCCGCCCTCCTGGCTTTGGGAGCCTTCAAGTCAGGGAATCCCTTTCGCCAATGGGAGGAATGGAGTTGTTAGTTCAAGGAACCCCTTTCCATCCGGTCCTTCCGCCGGTCGAGTTCAATCTTCTTCGCAATCAGAACAGCTCGAACATAATATGCAACACGACTCCAGCTGCCAGCGCTCTTCAACATCTCTCTGACAATGTTGTCTGGAAAGAAGTCCCCTGTGTCTGCATAAAGCTGCTGACGAAAGCCGCCTCACCTTTTGCAAGAGAAAAATGTGTATTCAGCGTCGTCCACCAGCTTCATCTTCGAGTCAAGCATCAAACCAAGGTATTTAACCGCTGGTTTTGACTCTATAGTCAACTCGCCGATCGGAATAGGACACAGGGTCGGGATTATCTTTCTGGTTAAGGTTTTTTCCAGTGCAAGGCTAAAACCATGGGCAGTCATCCACCTGTTTACCCGTTGCATCAATATGCCAAGTCTACTTTACGCCTGTTCAACAGTTCGTCCGGCAACAAGTGCCGCAATGTCGTCTGCATAACCTATCAGGCGCGACACTTTCTGCATATTGAGTCTCAGCAGACAATCGTAAAAAGCGTTCCAGAGGTCCGGCCTTAGGATGGATCCCTGTGCTACTCCCGACGTCATTTCTATCCTCCTCGGGCCCTCTAGCGTCTCATAAAGCAAGATAATCCCTCAATTTCGGCAAGAGGTGGAATGAGTTTTCTAATGTGCCTAGCATATCTGTCCATCTTCTGGAATTGAAGACATTTCTGACATCAAGTGTTATGAGGAGCACTCTCCGTCGAGATCGGCGGCTGTGTGTCTTGGTTCGATGAACCGCATATACGACCTCCATAATAGCATCCACTGTGGATTTCGCTGATCTGAACCCGAACTGACTTGGGGATAAGTCCCCGGCAGCATGGATGGCTTCAGCGAGTCTACTCTTGATGAATTTTTCGAGCACTTTCCCGGCCGTATCAAATATACAGAGCGGTCGGTATGCAAATGGGAACTCTGACTTCACCACCACCACACCTTCACGACATTCCACAGGCAGGGGGAGTGTCGGGTTGATGCTCGCCAGCAAGTAACGTCAACCACTTCGAACTCGATGTACTGGTGATCACTTGCCGAAAAGTCTTCCAGGACTCGCCAGCCGTTCACCGATGATGCCAGAGATTCCGATCCAAAAGTGATGTCAGGAATGCTTCCTTCACAGCCTGGGCGATGAAACATTGGCGCGGATCCAGTATTTAAAACTAAAAGCCCGGTTCTCGCAGTAATTTTTAAAATCCGCTTTCCTCTGGAGTTTGATTGAGGCATTCAAGGGCCTTGGCATTAAAATCACCACCAACCAGGATTCGTCCCTCCGTGCTCGAAATGTCGTCCTCCAGAGCATCAAGCCGACGCCGAAAGTCCAGCATCGTTTCATTCGGCGTCAGGAAAACGCCGCTAAGAACATTATCCCTAAACACCGAATCCAGACAAACTCATTCCCTCGGCGTTCGCAAGAACACGAAGTCGAACGTTGTTCCGAACCCAGAAGCCGAGATACCATGGAGCCGAGTCTCTGATTCGGTATTGCTCGCTGATTAGGATTTACTTCTACAGCGAACTGCGCTACCAACTGGAGAGGGCCTGCATTGCGGTGTATGCTAATTTGTAAAATGCAGATCATGTCATTCGCGTCCTAGCCCTTTCCAGTTCCGCCCTAACGATTGGAAACTTTCCCGAGCCCGCAATGTGTGCGAGGGTCTTCCGCCACGATCCCTGTAGAGAAGGCAACTTTCGCTTTCATGCAGGTCTTCGTTTGGTGACCTACCTGGCTGCAACTCCGGCATGCTATCCTCCTGTCCTGTCCCTTACCAATTGCTGGCGTGTGTCCATAGTCCAGACACCTGAAGCACTTGGCAGGGATTATCCACATTCGTACCTTGCATATTACCGATACAATATAGAGTTTCCTCGCATATTGCTCGGGGACTTCCACCACGGCGAATTTTTATCCTCGAGCATTTACTGAGGTGATGCCTATCCGGGCATTGGTTACCTCTAGAAATTCACACTTTATCGCCTCCTCCACTTCGACCTTTTCTGTGAGGCAGTCAAAATCCCAGATTTCTAGGAAGCACATGCGCTCTAGGCTAGAAACAAGAGCCTTCTCCCCCAATAACGGTGTTCGGGTCCCGTTCGGCGAGGGCTCCGCTACTCCACGTTTTCCGTATGGAAGATACTTCTGCCCCGTTGTCTTCGGGTTTGATCTTGTAGCGGATTTCACTAAGGACTTCCACAAATGGTTTGCCTTCCATCAGCTTAATGGACAGAACCGACGGTCAAGTACTTCCTCGTTTCCTCGTCTTTTCTGCTACTGGCCTTTGTAGCTTCCTTGTCTGTAGACAGACGGGTCCCTGGTGGTGTAGTCAGTTATTTCCTTTTATCCTTATTTGCTTTATTTTTTGAGACCCTGGAAACTACTTTATTAAAGTCTCCTTCAGGCACATCCTCCTCTTTCTGCTATTTCTCCAGTTTGCTTTGCAGTGGACCATCTGCGGTCTGTTTGGCGTAAGCAACGTTCTAATCGGGGAGTGCGACTGTTTCTGGTTTCCAATCGTCTTCCGCTGCTCTCCATGTTCGCCTGTAGAAGGAGATGCGATCCAATAGTTCCTCCAGTTTTATCAGCCCGATATAGATGCATTTGCTGACTTTCCTCTGGAAGAACGTTGACAATTGCATACGCTTCACCACTGCCACGCATTTCCTGATGAGCCTTTCCTCTTCGGCTCTACCTAGGATGGTTGACTGCACTTGCACTCGGTTCGTGTCCGAATCCACTTGTTCAGGACTAGCGATTGTGGCTGGGCGTTTTTTCGGAATAGGGGCACTACGGGATATTGGAGTTGCCGTCCCCGCACCGTCAGTCGTGCTGCTTGACAAGGTTACTCTTTCTTTGGGTGTCTTTGGCTGCTGATACACGTCACAATTATCACCTTGGCAGACCTAGGCTCACATCATCCCATCGACGTCGACAGAGAGCTGTCGACAGGTCCGCGGACTTCCAGTGTGTCCCGACGTGTACCGGTCATTCGTGGTACGCTCTTCATCGAGAGGCGTTCTCAAGGCTACTACCTAGGACGCAGGTATACTGCCAGCTAAGGGGTCAGAACTACGTACTCGGGCACTTCGGGGACGTCACACCCCGTATCGTAAACGACCCGTTAAAGGTCGCTGACAACCCCTGATGGTGTATATAATAAATATTTGTTAGTTTATTTTTAAATGTAAATCATACGACGACGTTTCCTGTTTTTGCTAAAATTTGATAGTTCCTAGTTGTCACAATCTCGGCAGATGCCGGATTTGACCTAATACTAACACTAAATGCCAAGCTTTTAGGCTAGGACGACCCTACCTACTTAAAATATACAGGGGCTCTGGTGGTGGTGACCAAGAACTAGCCGCAACATCGAGCACGTTCGCAGAATGTGGTACATTTGCATGGTTTGAACCAGATTGTGTGAAAGTCCCAGGGCATCAAGGGAAGCCGTGGTTGATTTGTTGATACTTGTAGCTAAATATATTATGGGATCCACAACCATCTTTTTGAGACGCTAAATTTGTTTGATTTCCCGAGCCAGTGGCTGTTTGTCCGCCTTATTGTCCACGTATTTCCATTCAATGTTGCTATTATGGGGGGACAGCGACATCAATAATACACGTGGAGCGACCCGTCGCGTTAACTAACGGCATGTCAGGCTTGTTGTGTGGTGTTATTATTATTTGCTTCCTTCTTCATTGCTAAACCTTTTGGAGAGGTAGAAGGTTCTGAAGTGAATTATTTTAGAAATTCTACAATCCATTGATTTGCACACAGATTGCTAGGTGCTTACCGTGGAGCTCCCCCTCGGACACCACATTGTTGTAGTGAGGGAACCTGTGGTATTTTACTACTACACTAAGGGTGTCCAAAAACACATGAAGATGGAAACAAAGGATTGTAACTCTCCAAGTAGTAAGAAGTCACAGACTTCGAATCCACCCGCGACTTTTAGAAATCAGATCGTGGCCGAGGCACTAATTTTGGAGTCCTCACCAAATTGATGATCCGCACGGAGAAATCTGTGAAAAACATGTAGCTCATATGTACTTTTATGGCGCGGTCAGCTAGAAAGGAGAGTACAACAACTCCCTTAATGAAACGAACTGGAAACCTAACTACGATCGACCTGTCGGTGACACTGTTGCCAAACTCTACACACTTGACTGTCAGAACCATCTCCTCCGCCTGTACCAGGAAAAACCGCAGAAAAGGGAGCTGGTGATGTGGACGCAACTGGTCTGACGCTGGTATGTAGAAACAGATCCAAGCAGCCCGGACACCGTGAACCTGGGGGGAGGGCTCCCAGCCGACGACAACGGAAGGCACCACGAAAGAAGGCAAACTTTCTTGGGAATGAGGACATGGACGTTGCTACACCACCAAGTGTGACGATATTTAGAGAAATCGGACGCAAGAAAGCCGAACTTTCGGAGCAACGTGAAGACAAGCTGGTAACCCCGGTGAGATGCAGCAGACTTTTCAATTAGCGGCGGTTTTCATCTTAGACTGCACTTATCTCCTATCTACTGGCGGCAAAGCTGGCAAAGTTGCAGGACTGTCCTTATATACTTCTGGTTCAAGAACCATGGGTCAAGGGGTCTTGAATCTTTTTCGATGGAAGATCTTCGAGAATGAGGGCCTGCGTTCTGATGTCAAAATTGTTAGAGGCAACCATGCTGAGATAATTCTGTTCCCAGGACCTTGTTTTTGTTCCACTTACAATCACTGCATGGTGTAGCTAGTAATGTAATTATCGCCACTCCTTTATGTGTGACCTATTCACTGCCATGTCTGTCTTCTGATCATATCGTCTATGGGCAACTGACCTGTGCGCTTACCACGTTTTTCGTTAGTAATAGTATCAGGGCAACACTTTTGCTCAGCGTGGGACAATGACATTGTTTCACAATATTTCACGTCAAGGGGCAAATTTCGTGTCAGTAGGTATTACTGTTTCTGAAAAAGGGGTGTGTGATAGACAGACCAGACGGAAATGGCGCAAGATCTGATAATGTAAATGTTCACTAACATATTTAAAGAAAGAAAAATCTGGCACATTGTCAGCAACGTGCTGCTTGTGATACCTCTATGCGGAGGCGCAACTGAACACCAAAATCTTGGTGCAATTCCAAAATCAGGCGACTGTGTTGTGAATGCCTATAAGTCAACATTCAACAACAACATACAAAGAAGGAGCATATATAAAATTCGCGCTGATATACTATTACGATTTTAGTACAACATCGTCCAGAGGATATTCCAACTGTGACAAAGGACGAGCTTATCACTGCCATCGTTAAGAGCCAACAAAGCGCTTGGGTTAGATGGAATATTTAACAAAGGTCTGACAGTGGCTTTAAAAGCAAAACTGGAGTATTTCATTTGCTTCACATACTTATTTAGACGAGGCCGTCTTCCCAAGTCAGCCAAAAAGGGAAACGCTGGTGCTGCTACCAAAGAGTGAGAAACGACATGATGAGCTATCCTCGCACCACCCTCTTTCTTGGTTGGACAGTATTGGAGAGTTGTTGAAGCGCGTTATATATAAAATGTTGTTCCTAATCTTATGATAGTTGAGGCAACGTTATAGTTGCCACAATGGTCCATTTGGCAAAGGACTCAATTGCAAGCAAAAGGCATCAGGGCGATACGAAAAATATTGCCATATCAACACCCGAACCATCATTTCGCAGATACGAAGCTCCTCTATGATACTGTCATAAGTCCAGTTGAATATTTGGTAACCGGGAAGGGTACCTCAAAGATCGGTATTATGTCCATTACGATGGAATATGATGTATGTCGATTGAACGCGTTAACAGTTGCTAGTGTACTTTAAACAACGTCAGACAAACCAGTATTTGTAGTTTGTATTAGCTGAGGAGACCCGAAGATTGCACGAATGGAAGGTGTATGATGATCGTAATGCCAAAGCTTTGGATTATGTGTTTCCATGAAAAGTATCATTATCATATCAGGAATGCTTCCTGCGTGGGTCAGGTTTTTAAAATAACGAGCCCGGTTTTCCTCTGGAGCCTCGGCCGTGGTATTAAAGGTACCGCCTACTAGGATTCGCCCTTCATGCTCGGAATGGCGTCCTCCGGAGTATCGAGCTTGCGCCTAAAACACGTTATTCCTAAACGCAGAATCCAGACAAAGCCATTCCCTCGGCTTTGGGCGGGTACATGAAATCGAATCCCGTCCCGAACCCAGATGGTTAAGGTGCTCTGAAGCTGGATCCTGACACCGGTATTGCTCGCTGGATAGCGCTAGATAAGCCTTTACCTAGTCGTATGCAGATTATACTAGTCACGTGCTAACCCTTTGTTCCCCCGCCCCGGCTCAGATCAATGGTAGTGCCTAATTCAACGGGCACTCCGCCACTCTTTGTTTTCCGTATGGAAGACTTCTGCTCCATTGTCGGGTTTCATTATAATAAACGCCTTGCTTAATGAGCAGAGCCGACGGTCTGGTCCTTTTCTGTTTCCTCGTTTTCTCTGTTACTGGTTTTCTATTTGTAGTCTCCTTGTCTTTGGACAGACGGACTTTTGGCGGCGTAGCGTGTTCTTTCCTTGTGTTCTTCTCGCCTCTTTTTTTTTGAATTCTGGAAACTACTTGGATAAAGTCTCCTTCAATCGCGTCATCGCGTCTTTTCGCTTTTTCACCAGTTAGCTTTGCAGTGGGTTATCTGCGATCCGTTTGGCGCTTACAGTATTTTCAGTAGGAAGTATGGCTGTTTCCGTTTTTCGAGCGTCTTCCGCTGCTGTACATGTTTGCCTGTAGAAGGAGATGCGGTCCACTAATCCCTCCAGTTCCATAACGTTCTTCTGGAAGAACGTTGCCGACCGCATACACTTTAATACTGTAGCCCATTTTCCGATGAACCTTTTCTCTTCGGCTCTAGTTAGGACAGTCGACTGCACTTCCACTCGGTTCATGTCTGAATCCACCTGCTAAGGACTAGCGATTCTGAATGAGCTTTTTCCGGAACAGAGACACTGCAGGATGAGCGACGTATTTTCATGCTGCGTCAAAATGCAGTTTGTTTTTCCTCCTTTCCTGATATTTCGTCGATTTTTTTAATTATTTTCTCAATTGCAATAGTCAAAAATGCGAGTACCCTCGGAGAAAAAGTCCTTACCCCAGTTCCTTGAGACCTGACTGATCAGCGTTCGCTCAGGGCAACGCAGTCTACTAATACCGGGTAAGTACACACTACCCGACTTGGGTCCCGAAGGGGCTGGCTATTGATGGACGTCACAACTATAACCTTGGCTCACATCAATCCATCGACGTCGGCAGAGAGCTAACGATGGCTCCGAGGACTCCCAGTTTTTCTCGACGTGTACCTGTTATTCACGGTACGCTCTTCACAAAGATGCATTGTGAGGCTACTACCTAGGATGCAAGTATATTGCCAGCCAAGGGGTCAGACTTATTTACTCGGGCACCTCATGACCTCGCTCTTCGTATCGTGGGCGACCCGTTAAAAACCGCTGATCACCCCTGAGGGGGTCTACTACTACTGATATTTCTCTGAATACAGCTGGGCACAACGAATTCCTGTTCACCTGCTATTCATGAATAAATACTGACAATTATTTTTTAAAAATGTGTAATATCACCCTCGCTTCTTTTCAGCTATACTTGTAATTCAAAGGAGTTCCTGTGATAACTTTCCTATCCAAGAAATAATTTTATGCCTTAATGATATCTTCAACAGAGAATAATCAGAAATATTGCAATTTCTCATCAAATATTGCAATATTGCAATTTCTCATCCTAACTCCGCCATGCTATTAACATAGTATGCTGGTCCCAAGCCCAGGTAAAGGAGGAGGGTTTGAGGCAACGTACTCTGTACTATCCTCAGTAAAACAAAAATAAAATGCTGAGATCAGGGAAAGGGATAAATAGAGTATAGTTGGAGTTATTCTACTATACTAAATCCTACCTGATCTCTCTTGGTGACAGGCCCCGCGACAGGTCGACCAAGAAAATGCATAGAATGTCGTTACAAACATGATGATCGGATTAAGTCACAGGCCTCGGAGAAATGCTAGGGCGTCCACCTCAGTCGACGCGGCAGGACGGGCCCCGGTCCTGTCGAGAAATGGGCAAGGGTTCTTGACGCATGGACGGCGTCAGGACGTAAGCAAGTTAGTCCGCACACAACGAACAAAACAAATACGTGTCTGCACGCTAAATGTTGGTACCCTAACTGGAAAGACCGAGGAACTCGCAAGAGCCCTTCGGAAAAGGTGCATTGACATCTGCGCTCTGCAAGAAACCCGATGGTCTGGTTCCAAAAGCTGCGACATTGAACGCGAACGCGGTAAAAATGGCTACAAACTTCTCTATTTTGGTAACCCACACACTCAATATGGTGTTGGCATTGCCATCTCAGAGGGTTTCCGTGATGCCATTAAAGAAGTCGAACGATTTGATGATCGGCTGATGAAGCTCACCATTATATCAGCTGATCGCACTATTCACTTCTTCACCGCGTATGCACCACAGACAGGCCGACCTGATGCCGAGAAAGATGCCTTCTGGCAACTTCTCGATGAAAAGACTTGTCACGTGCCTGCTGACGATTACATAATCATTGCCGGCGACCTTAATGGTCATGTGGGTGAAAAGGCAGACGGTAACAGGTGCCATGGGGGAAAGGGGTTCGGAGCGCGCAACGAAGGTGGCGAGCGTATAATCGATTTTGCGGACACCCATGACCTTGTACTTATGAATACATGGTTCATCAAACGATTGTCTCATCTTCCCACATTTTATAGTGGGAACAATAAAACGCAAATCGACTATATTCTCATAAGACGTCAACATTTTACCACTGTCACTGATTGCAAAGTCGTTCCCTATGAGACCATCGCACCTCAACATCGGCCGTTGATTGCTGTCCTGCGAATTAAGCCACCGATAAAACGGCGTGAGGAACGCACTGGCCCGCCGCGCATTAAATGGTGGCGATTTGGTGAGAAGAACGAAGAAACGGTCTCACTCATACGATTGCCAACCATTACGAATGTGGAAGAATCATGGAACCAAATGAAAGACACGATCCACAAAGCGGCCTCTGCAACCCTCGGGGTCACCAAGCCGGGTAAGCGGTACATCAACCGAGATACTTGGCTTTGGAATGATGATGTTGAAATGAAGGTCCGTGAAAAGAAACGCCTCTACCACAAATTTCTCGACGATAAAACGCCTGCTAATTGGCAAATTTATAAGAATGCCAACCGGGAAGCAAAGAAAGCGGTCGCTGTCACCCGAGCGAACCATTTCAAAAATCTTTACGATAAACTGGACACTCGGGATGGCGAGAGAGATTTGTACCGACTAGCTAAAAGCCGTGATGAACGCACACAGGATATCGAACACTTCTGTTGTGTTAATGACAAGAACGGTACTTTGCTTACTGATCGTCGAGCCGCGACGGATAGATGGCGAGAATACTTCGAGCAGATTTCAACTGAAGAATTTGCTCATCCTCCACTTCCACAATCATTGCCGACATTTGGAGCAGTTCCACCAGTCAGCGCAACTGAAGTCGAGGAGGCAATAAAACAAATGAAATCGGGGAAAGCAACAGGACCTGACGACATCGCATCTGAGCTCTGGAAAGCGAAGAGCTGGGACCCAACACCGTGGCTCAGTGAATTCTTTAACCGGGTTATTCAGGAAGGAAGAACACCATCTGACTGGCAAGAAAGTACCACTGTTCCAATATGGAAAAAGAAAGGTAGCCCAGCAGAATGTTCAAATTACCGTCCGATACGGTTACTTTCCCATACCATGAAGATTTTTGAACGCATTCTTGACAACCGTATTCGCGAAATCGTTGAAATAACCGTGAATCAAGCCGGATTTGTCAAGAACTGCGGAACTACTGACGCAATACACGCTGCACGGTTACTCATGGAGAAACACCGTGAGAAGCATCGCCCTCTTTACATTGCCTTTCTGGATCTAGAGAAAGCGTTTGACCGTGTACCACACGAACTCATCTGGTATGCTTTACGACAACACTTCGTGCCAGAAGAACTCGTGCGCTGGGTTCAATTGCTCTACCACGATCCGAAAAGTAAAGTTCGAAGTATGGCGGGTGTATCAAAACCGCTTCGTGTCTCTGTTGGAGTTCATCAAGGAAGTGCCCTCTCACCACTCCTCTTTGTCCTTGTTATGGACACCGTCACACGGGATATCCAACGTCCAGCGCCCTACACACTGCTTTATGCAGATGATGTTTTCCTAGCATCTGATAGCAAAAATGATCTCGAGCAACTTGTTCAAAAATGGAATGATCGCCTCATGCGACACGGTCTCAGATTGAATTTAAACAAAACTGAATTTTTGACGACCGATCCCCATGAAACAGGCACAATCACTGTCAGCGGCAGTGATCTGCCCAGATCTGAGCGATTTAAATACCTCGGGTCAACGCTATCAGCCAATGGAGAGCTGCGTTATGAAATTGCTTCACGCATTAACGCAACCTGGATGAAGTGGCGTTCCACAACTGGTGTCCTTTGTGATCGACGTATCAACGAACGTCTCAAATCTAAAATTTACCGCAATGTTGTCCGTCCAGTCGCTCTCTATGGTTCTGAGTGTTGGCCGACCATAAAAGACAATGAACGGCGTCTCGCGGTAATGGAGACGAAGATGCTACGTTGGACTAGTGGCGTCACACGTTTAGATCACATCCGAAATGAGGATATCCGCGATCGTTATGGGGTTGCACCGATCGTGGAAAAGTTGCGAGAGAGGCGTCTTCGATGGTATGGTCACGCAATTCGTGCAAACGAGAATTCACTTGCAAAGATTGGTCTGAACATCGAAGTCGATGGTAAACGACCAAAAGGCAGACCTAAGCAACGGTGGCTTGATACGCTGGATGGGGATTTGAAAGCCTCGAGATTGCACCCAGATCAGGCATTCGATAGAGCCAAATGGCGAAGCCGATCACGACGAGCCGACCCCGCTTGTGAACGGGACAAAGGCTGAAGAAAAAGAAGAAAAGATTGCAATTTCTCATCCTTAATCACAAAAAATTCCAATTGAAATCATCCCTAATAACAAGCGCGCCTAAGCCTCAAATAACACCAAGATAAAGTCAACGAGATGAAAAATATCGACATTCATCTCAACGACAATATGAGAGTCCCATTTGGTGGAAAACTGTGCAAGGATTTATTAAAATCTGTAAGTAGTTAATAATGTCGTAAATAAATCTCTTGGCTTTTTTACCATCTCCCCATTGACATGAAGACCGAGTTATCTGTAATAAGTACTAAATACAATGTTCAAACATTCCAATAAATTCCGACCGCTTCATGGCTGCTGGCGCGATTTCTCCCCCTCGCAAGGACAACGATACACTAAGCAATTCAAACGTTAATGCTTTGAATTCATACAACCATATATACACATACGCCTATTAAAGAAGGGAATCCCATTTGCAGTAAAAAAACAAAACGTTGGCTCATTATCATTTTGATATACGGATTACTTTTGTCGGATTTATATTTCACCCCGAAAATCCTATCATCATCCAGCTGATCCCGTACAATAATGTGTTTAACGCCCACCCAAACGAGGAAATCTGAATGATGCCAAATCAGAATCAAAGCTGCACACATTTAACTTGACACAGAGCCTGTTGGCAGGATGCTAGTCCTCTAGGTGGCATAGTGTCGACTGCCTAGAGCCGGGTGTCAAGATAGGAAAAAAGCTAAGTCACTCAGCTACGCAGGGACACAGGCACCATGCAGGCACATACGGGCTCCACACTAACCAGCTTCATATGTGAATTTTCGAATAGTAAGATCTTTGGTAATCCGACGACAACAAATCATAATTCTAAGCCTGACACAATTTCTCTAGTGACACGAAAAATTTGCAATATCGTCCTTGTTCCCGCACGGCGCCCTTGCCACCCCTCGCTTGATATACGCTCCAAACTTTCGGGTGGACTGACTTCCTGTAGTTCCTTGTACAAGTTAGTGCGGAACTCTTAATAGAACGGGGATCAGAGCGATGCGTCTCAGATGTGTTTCGTTATTTACAAAATACCTTCCTTATCCACGTTGAGCCCTGCTCCCATTTCGCGTTTGCATAATGATATTCGCAGAAGGGAGCGCAGGATGTTGTGTAAATACTTTTTCCCCTTCTGCCAGGGTTCTACCGGGACGACTTGTCATTTCAATTCAACCTTCCCTCAGGGAGTGCGATGATGACGTGTTGTTTGTTCGCACCTCGATTTTCACCGGATAAATATTTCAATTGGAATCAATTTGTAAAGAAGTTAAAGAAAACGAATTGTGAAATGGATATTGCAGGATGTGGTGAAGGTGATGAGGGGTGGGAGTTACTGAAAGGTGGTTTGGATTTTCGATGGAACAAGGTCTTATAATGTATTTATTTGAAGGATTTATGGTATTTTTATCACGTTACAGATTTAAAGAGTAATTGAGTATGTTATTCGAAAATAAACATCAAAAGGACCCCCAGACTTCAAGGAAAATAATCAGAAAATGTATCTAAACTCGTTTCTTTATATGCATACGTAAATAAGGAACGATTATACTATACATAATTCAAGAAGTGGAATTCACACAAATGAAGATCACTCGCAGTGTTTGAAAAATCCTTCCTAGTACCAGTGGTCTCGTCCAATCAGCTACAGTATTAATAAAAGTGTTGTAACCGCATTCATCACATATGCAAATGACCCTACATCAGAATTGGGTTCAGCTTTTTATTAAATTTCTTTTTTGATGTTTACGAGGGGGACCCAAAAAAATACCCAAAATATTTCTCAATATTTTTACACCAAATTTTGATCACCTTCAAAGTATTCGTCTTTGACTACAACGCACTTCTCCAAATGATTCTTCTATTGTTCAAAACAACAACGCCTTCCAGCGATTTTCGTTTCACCTCCTCCACAGTGGCAAAACGCTTTCCTTTCATATTCCTTTTGAGTCGTATCCATAGCACCACGATTCATCACCAGTAATCACCTTGGAAAAAAATTCAGGGTCCTCTTCGAGCAGATTTTGAAGTTCAAAACATGCCTGAAGTCGACGCTCCCTTTGCTCATCTGTTAGAAAGCGCCGGACGAATCTGGCTGTAACCCTTCTCATGTGCAAATCTTCGGATAAAATTCTCTGAATTGAACTCTATGACATTCCCGACATCTCACAGGGTTGATCAATGGTTCGGCGACGGTCTTCACGAACGAGGGCCTTGATTTTGTCGACATTTTCATCAGTTCTTGACGTTGAGGGGCGTCCTGGACGAAGTTGGTCTTCAATAGACATTTCTCCATTTCCAAAACGTGAAAACCAATCGTAATCTCTGGTTTTACTTAAGGCAGCATCCTCATAAACCGTCTTAAGCATAACAATAGTTTCCGCGGCCGATTTCCCCAACAGGAAACAAAATTTCACAGCCGCGCGTTGTTCTCGACAATCTGCTATTACGCCGAAATGTAAAAAGTTGTTTTACTAAAAAAATCTCACAGGCGAACCGATGCACTTGAAGCGACACAACTTCACATACTGACGCAGGTGGCATGAAACTAACGGACATGTGGTCAAACAATTGGTTCCCCCACTCTCCCTCCTCACCACAGCGTAATTCCCGGAACTTATGGGTCTCCCCTCGTACATATTTAACAAGTCGGGAAACCGAAAGCTAAACGCTTCAGGTATGAAAGGTTTTGTGTATTGCTTATATAAGCATATCTAAGTGAGCATTTGTCCGTTTATACATTTACATAGTTTGTCAAACCATTCCCTTTAATATGACAGTGGCATTAAAAGTCTTACAATGCAAGAAATGTGCACAAAAGTGACAACTGGTCTATATTACTGCAGAAGTTTATGATCCTAGAATTCTAGGAGGATCCTCCCAGGATTCCAGTCAATTTCTAGAAGTTTAGTTTCTTAGAACGGGTGCTTGAAGTAACTGATCCTTTTTGGACCCCTCCCCACTTTGCAGCCGGATTTAATCGACAACCGAACGGTCATGGTATCGCTCATAGATTTCGTCATTGTGTAGGCTACGGAATCGCCCATCCTCATGTAGGGGGCCAACAATTCTTCGGAGGATTCTTCTCTCGAACGCGGCTAAGAGTTCGCAATTTTTCTTGCTAAGAACCCAAGTTTCCGAGGAATACATGAGGACTGGCAAGATCATCGTCTTGTACAGGAAGAGCTTTGACCCTATGGTGAACACCAATAACGAAGGCAAAAAATGATGGGCTGAAAGGAGATTGTTGCCCAACTAAGACGGTTTCGACACCCACCGCATTTGTCCAAGAGGGACGACTACAGGAGGTACTTCGAGACCAGGGAATAGACCCATTCGATCTCCACCAATGTCAAAACTGACAAAATATAAAACCCAGGAAAAAACGTTAAATGCAAAAAGTGCGTTTAGAAGCAGTATTTTTTCCAAAACCCATAGAGATCAGAGCCTTGACCCGGAGGAACTAACTGTCAAGCAGCTTGGACCAAAAATAATGAAGCTGTCCGAGTTCATCAAGGACAAGCACAACGTGCATTAAGCTATCAAAACATGATGAGAGCCATTAGGGTCCTCCATAATAGGTGACATCAAACCATAGTGTTAGCAATCTGCCAGCAAAGAGAAGACTCCAGGAGAAAAACGGTGATCTTTTAGAGAATCAGCAGACGCCTAAAGGATAAAAAGTACACCAGCAGTTCCGAAGAATGGAACTAAAAACAGACAAGGTAAAAAACCTGTACCCCAAGTGCAAGCTTCGCCAATCGAAGGGAAACTTAAAGGGAACGAAACTGGTAGATGGAAGAATGTCGATAATAAAAAGGCGAAAAAGAAAGCAAAAGTGCGAATTCGCAGAGAGGCAATTGTTATCTCTAGTAAGGACAATTTGTCTTACGCGAAGATTCTAAAAAAAGGTGAAATCTGACAACGACCAAAAAGATTGGGTGGAAATTTCAGCGAGATCCGAAGGACCCAGAAAAGCGGTCTCATGTTTAAGTTAAAAAATCTAACTTGTCAAAACCGAAAGCACCCAAGTGAAGAACTCGCTTGGAGAGAATGTAGCAGTTCGGGCTCAAAAGCATGAAATCTACATACAGTGTAAAGATCTTGACGAAAAAGAAAGAACAATTTAAGTTGGAGGAACTGGAAAAAGAATAAATCGTAAGCTTGAGGAAAGCCTATGGTAATACTCAAACGGCCACAATGCGACTACCAGTGGAGGCAGCGCAGAGAGTACTGTCGACCGGCAAGGTTCGAATTGAATGTGTTATCTGCCGCATGCGAGAGCAGGTTCTTCAAGTGCCTGATGTTTGGACACTTTGCGAAGGCATGCACTAGCGGCAGTGATTGATCTGATTGATCTGAGAAGTGGTAAATGCCCGGAATTCAGGAAGGCGTTGACAGCAATTAAAAATGAGGTTTGTTCAAATAAACCTCAATCATTGCAGGGTCGCTCAAGACTTACTTGAGCAGACCACTTATGAATCATAGATGGAAATTGCCATCATAAGTAAACCCTATAGAAACCGTGACGGTGGTGTATGAGTTTCATACTCGCCCGAGCGAGCAGCGAAATAGGCATGCGGTCGCCAAGCTATACAATGCTCCATATGTCAGTCAGACAGTGGTTTCGTAGGGGCGAAAATAAGCGGTGTGTACATGTACAGTTGTTACGCCTCACCCAGTCTCACATTGTTTGAATTTGAAGACATGCTAGACAACCTTGTTCTCGGTGACTTCAACGATTGGGCTCTCGAGCGGAGAAGCAGGGAGAGTAGCACATGGGGCGAAGTCTATTAGTAGTTGCGATCAGCCTGCCACTGACCCTGGCGAATAGCTCCGAGGGCGGTAAGAGGAAGTGATCAGGGACAAAAGTAGCATGCTTCAAAGGTAACCCGCAAAAACCTGAAGCTTGCCATTCAGCGGAGCAAGAGGAAATGCTTTTAGGAGCTCTGCTCGGACGCGGATGTAAATCCGTGGCGGAGTGCCTATAGGTTTGTGATGGGACGGTTGAGAGGCCGATCATCCCCACAGATCACGTGCCCTACTCTCTTGTTGAAAATCAGCCAGGGGTTATTTCCCCAGCTAGAGATGGGCACTGACACATTTTATTGATCTCTGAATGTGACGGAAATTCCTGCAGTGGCCACGGACGACCTGTTGGAAATCTGTAGAATAGATGATAACAAAACTCCGAGCTTGGACGGCATTACTCTCGATCATTGAGAGCTAGGGGCTTGGAAGGCATTACTCTCGATCATTGAGAGCTAGGGAGCCCTTTCGAATTGGCAGTATGATTTCCATGGAGCTAGATCAACCATTCATGCGAACAATATGGTCAAAAATCAATTCACGGAAGTCGCAGTACTAGCAAATATTGCGTGGTGGTGACCCTGGACACAGAATGCATTTAATTCGACGAATTGGAACTTTATACCAAAGTGCCTGGCCACGATTGCTGTTCCCGCCTATCTTTCAGCTATTGTCGATAGCTACCTGTGAGAACGGACGCTTTGGTATGACACCGATGACGGATCCAAGGAGAACATTGTCTCCGCGGGTGTTCCACAGGACTCCGTACTTAGCCCATGACTGTGGAATATCATGCTCAATGATGTACTTAACTTTCCGGTTCCGCAGGAGGCCACGGTGGTGGGTTATGTAAATGATGTAGCAGTGGTTGTAGTCGCAAAGCATCTAGAGGATGCTCAGTTATACTCTTGCGAAGCAATCTGTGCTGTTAAGGCCTGGTTAGAGAACGCTTAACTGGCGCTTGCATAGCAAAACAAAAAAAAAACCTTAAAAATGATAAAACGCCCCACACAATTTTCATTCCGGGCCGGGATTTTCTCACTACGGCCTTGTAGCATATATGGTTATCTCGAAAGGGTTACATTTAAGTCTGAATTCCGACTATTTAGTTTTGGTCATTCAATTGAATCTTAGAATCAATTTTACATTGGAATTAGAGCAACTGATTCCTGTTGGTGTACTGTAGAATATGACTTAATAAATAGGGCCAGTTTAACTTCAGGCGCAACCCTTTGTTTTACGAAGTAAGGAGGAAACTAACTGTAAAAGACTGTAAATGACAAATTTAATAGCCTCGAAACAATTTTGAAGTAACAGAGTATAATTTTAAAATATTTCTACTACACTGCGAAGCGACAGCTTGATGATTGTATACATTTTCATTATCGGTTACTGGCAATGTCCTTTAGCTCCTTCTAAGACCTTTTGAGAAACTTGCATACCTCTTCTAATGTTCTACGGCACATACATAGATCCAGACTGACCCATTCGTCGGCTACTCTGAGTGTAACCTATCCACTGCCAGAGTACCATGATGACAATGCAAACATGAGTTGATAGAGAACTTTCAGGAACAGTGATGGTCATTTTCCATGTGGTTTCCCCATATAGCAGCACAGAGAGAATATTGAAACGGAACAGTCTCAAGTCAGTCAGACTGAGGAGCTTTGTTTTCTCGCAGTGAGGATTCGTGAAAAAATTCGGTAGTTTGTTCCCTTGGAGTCCATAATTATCGCCAACCCAAGGTCGCATCCTACTGTGAGCTTATTACTGACATTGATTTTGCAGTTCACTACACCTGAGAATATGTTGTATTCCACCCTTATATTGGAACCGCTTCGAAATGTCGGTGCTCTAGCTACCAAGTCATACAAGCTGGATCAGGTGCGAGCTTATAGAGCAAGCATTTTGAAAGAAATTCTTTAGATATCTCGAATTAGGCCTTATAAGAAGTTTGGAGAAGAGGAATACCAGAATCAAGCTTACGCCTAAGCCAACAGCGCCATCATATGCAGTTAATAGCATGAAGCAGCCGTGCGCGGAGTCGCGAGGAGGTGCCCAGAAAGATATGTGAATACATTTTCAATAACCTTTGAAGGAATTCATAGCCTGAAATGAATAGCGAAATAGGTAATTCATGCATGTGACCTTTCCATGCTTAGGTAGCTTTTAACTAACAGGACACAAAACTACTGTCGAATGAGAAAAAGGGGAAAAAAGAGGTGAGTTCAGCAGGAGCTGGCACAAAAAAAAGCATTTTCGACAATTAGTGGCGCATTTTACAGGGGAGCATACGGGAATACTGAATATGAAGCATCAGCACATAGTCTTTCCAACTCCTGAAAAACTTTATCATAAATACGGCCACAAACATACTTGGCCCCAGCCGTAAAAAGAGTCGGAACAGCTGCTTTGACGATGAATATAAGCTAGCAACGAAACGGGAGAATGTTGCATACCGAGTAATGTTGCGTTTTCAAGACTCTCAAGACTTATCACGAACTTCGGCGAGCGGAGAAGCGACTTCACAAAAGCAAGCTTGGGAGAACCAACAGGTGTGTGAACTCGAAAAGTACAGGGAGCAACCATCGCAAGTTTTGCTTACAAGTCGGCAGGATGAAGCCTTACACACCTCGATGGTCATCCCGCCGACACAAAGAGGGAAATCTGATTCCCGATAGAATGGACATATTGGAGGGAGGTTATAGAGGTATCACGTTGCTGAGTACCATCTATACGATACTCTCCTCTATCTTGCTAGGCCGGATAGCCCCATACGCCCAGCACATCATTGGCCCATACAAAGAGGCTTTACTCCAGGCAAATCAGCAATAGATCAAATTTTCTCTCTGCGACAAGCGATGGAAAAACTTTTGGAATATGGACATCAGTTGCGCCATGTCTTCATCAACTTTAAAGCCGCCTATAATAGCATAGCCATGGTAAAACTGTACACGGCCATGAGAGAATTCGGTATCCCGACAAAATTGATAACACTGACTAGGCTGACCCTGACCAATGTGCAAGGCCAGATAAAAGCAGCAGGATAACTCTCAAGACCATTCGACATCAACAACGGTCTACGACAAGCGGATGCCCTATCATGCGTCCTCTTTAACCTGGCCCACGAGAAAATGATCCGTGGTGCAGATGTGAACGCAAGGGGTACGATCCTCTTTAAGTCAACCCAACTACTGGCCTATGCTGAAGATATCGACATCATGGAAAGAACAGATCGAGCAGACGGCGCGACATCTTGTGCTTCACATCAATGAAGGCAAAACAAAAGATATGGTGGCAATGTCTGCAGCAAAAACCAACCAACCAACAATATCAAACCGCACTGGTCAAATGGAGAGAATAAGGATAGGAGAATACAACTTTGAGACCGTTGAAAATTTCTCCTGTCTAGGGTCGAAAACCACAACCGATAACAGCTACGACGATGAAATCCGCGAAGACGAGATAGACCCTGCTTGAGATGGAACGATTGCGTAGGCCAGGATGCCAGGCACCTTTTAGGAATATTAAATTGGTGGACCTCGGCGCAAAACTGGGATGTATGGAGTTCCTTATTAAGGCAGGCCTAGACCGGATACCGGTTGTTGCGCCGTTGATGATGATGACTTGTCGATTTGTTGGTGACGGGCGTTCTAAGTCCATCCTTAATTTTTTTGAGTGTCGGTAGTGGGGCAGGCCCCTCCATGACCTCTGCTCCATAGACGCGCGCCGATGTTGTGGTTGTTGTGATCCTCGAATTGGGCCCATTAATGTTTTATTTGCCCCATTTCTCTAACAAAGATTCTCTGCTGCTACTCCGATAGCGTGGTGTTCGGCTTCGATATCTTACTCTGGTGAAGTAGTGGTCGCTGTTCCAATTCGCCACGAGCTAAGTGCGTATGTCAGTGATAGTAAATGCAGCTCCTTTCACAATGAGGACATATTTGTTACGTAGTACCATGTTTTCCCTGTCTTGTACTTTTTGACCTGTTTTATGAGCGCTCTAAGAACATCAGTTCTGAACAGAGAGCGTACATTCTAGTTTATAGATTCGTAGTCCTTTTTCTGTCGCCGTAGTCTTCGTATTTCCAACCCGAGGGGGGACAATATTATACTGTGAACAGGTTGTCAGCTTGTTGTACAGCTCAACCTGGACGACCAGTCGGCTCATCTCTCATCGATACAAAGAGCTCATCGTTCACCCTCTCCCCACTGGGGTTATAAACGTGAAGATGTGAGTAGAATTTGGAAGTAAGACTGCAGATATTGTACCAATAGTCGTTACTTGGGACTCTGACATGAAGAATGTCCGCGAGAACTGTCCTTACAATATGGGTCACACGACTGGAATTCAACTTTTTTTTTATGGATGGAGGTGGAAATCTTAGAAAGACGCTGCTGCGTCAGGTTGCAGCAGTGTAGGGGATTCGCATCCACTAAAACCACCCTCACTTTTCCGCCTTTCCCCGCGGGACCACCGTGAAGTATTACTTCGCGGGGGAGGCTCTGGTTCGCTATGCCAGCTCGTCCATGTCGCGTCTCCGTCGCGCTGAGCTCGATCCAACTCCAAGAGTTTTGTCTGCACCACGGCTTTCTGCTGCAGAAATCTGGGACAATGGAACGTGCTCCGGGTCCTCGGGTGTAGCACCGCATTCAGGATTGTTGAGAGACTCGTCCAACGCGAAGCGATGCAAGTACTTCCTATAGCCACCGTGTCCCGTAAGGAACTGTGTCAGGTAGTAATTCCATTTCCCGTGCTTTCGGTAGACCCGTTTCTCGATACACGAGATCAATGCATGGGTCCACCGGCCCTTGTCGGAGTTATCCCACCGTTGTTGCCACACAACTCTCTCCTGGTGGCTTTTCGGAAATCCGCATTCACCTCGGCTGGATTTGCCTTCCGTTTTTCATAGAGCCAGTGTGCCCCGCTCGCTAGAATACCTATAAAATGCGCTGCACACCCTTAGCGCAATTGGCTGGTATGCCGAACTTATCTACCTCCGGTTGATAGCGTGGTTCAACGCTAGCGCCCAGACAGGGGCCGCGTATAGCAGGATCGACCTCACCACTCCCGCGATGAATAGCCTGCGACTATACTTCGGCCCTCCCACGTTAGGCATCATCCTTGCAAGGGATGAGCTAGCATTTGCAGCCTTCTCTCGCGCATAATCCGAGTGTCCCTTGAAATTCAGCTTGGCATCGATCATCACCTCCAGGTATTTGACAATTGATTTGGGATGACCTCACGATTACCAACCCGGACTGGAATTCAACTATAAGAACTGTTTACAGCTATGTCCATCCGTTCAAATGAGGTGAATAACTCGAAAAGGGATGTTTAGAGTCCTCCCGAGAAGTCAAACAACATTTTGCGTTGTGTTAATTTTCTTTTTTTTATTTTTAAAACAATTTGTTTATAAACTTACAATAATCATTAATAATAATAATTTAATAATATACACCATCCGATATGAGACATTATAATGTAGGACCTCCGTGCTACACGCTACCATTGCTACTGTCGTGCGCCTTGAAGTTCCGACAGCTACTCATAACGTTGGCGCAACTTTGGTGAAAATATAACGATCGACCACGAAAGAAATTCGAATAATTTTCTAAACCTGTCTTGAGGAATGAAATGATTAAATCAGGTAAAATGTACGAATCTTCTGGGCCAATTGCAAATTTGTATTTACCTTACATATGAAGCACTTATAGTCCTCCTCCTCTTTGGGCCTGTTCATCGGTGTGGGGTCAAGCTCTTTTAAACGGGTGCGTAAATCATCCAGGCCAGGATAACACTTGGATGTTTCGGTTGGATCAGTGCTGGATACCTGCGGTTCGGATTGTCTGTCTTCTTCGGTATTATTGTTGTCTGTTCTGTCGATTTGGTCGTGAAAATCGTTATTAACGATGGGATTGATTTTTTAAAAAGGGAAATGATTTAGGGTGACAGGAGTACTATCAAATGCGGGAGTGCTTCTTTCGCCTCTGCTGCCAGACTGATATAACTGAAGCGCATGCAGCAATAAATCTTGGAAACTCACCCGCCAGCATCACCATCCAGCTTCCGTTTCCTCGAAACCCGAACACAATCATCGTCTACAACTAAATCCTCATCACTATCGTTATTGCTATTGTTAGCGTCGTCCTTCTCGCCTGTCGCTCCGTCCTCGCAGGAGTCTGCGTTGTAAAATTGTGGTGTGGTCGATGAAAGCTCGCTTGCATTTTTAGCTGCCGTAATAGAGTGCCTTTTGAAAACAATTTGCTTGCGAAAATGGCCAATTATTCCTACCACCCATATGTGAGTTGGGATCCCAGCTACTGATTGGATCATCTCCGCTGTCTTTGTTCAGAAGGCATACGCTTTTGTATAGAACCCCGGCCACTTTTCCAACATTGCTTATATCCGAGCCTGAATCAGGTACGTCATCGCTACAACTTTCAACATCCACCGTTTCCATTTCATCCTTCACGTTCTGCTCCTCCTGAAGGCATATGGGATAAATAAAAGGGGGTGTGAGTGCTAATAGGAGTTTATGTGATACAGATTCAAGGATGAATAGATAAATAGACTTTGAGAAAGCAAAATATGCATTTATTCGTAGTGGAAACATATTTTTCTAGTTTAGCTCGAAATACATAAATCTAGCATTTAATTATATTAACAATCAAAATTAGGAAACACAATTTACTGGCTAGACTGAAGGATTCAACCTCTTTGGAACTGATTTGGTCCATGGAAAATCATGTTTCTCTCCTTGTTATTAAATTTTCGGAATATCATTTCGTATACAACCCACAGTTCCTTCTACCCTTATACATACCTCATAATTTTTCGCATTTTCCGCCGAGAATTTCCTTCGACATATTGGACACGAATTACAAAATAGATTTTCTAAAAAGTAAAGATCGTTGCCGCATTTTCTTCTTCGTACTTTTATACGTAGTCGACTTTGTCGATTGGTTCGTATCCTTTGAAATGTCTGCATATGGAAAGGGATTAACATCTACTATACATTTCGAAAGAGTTAATGTTACAAACCTCCCATCTGTTGTGACTTGTCCTCATTCCGTTGTCTTGATTCGGACAGGATCCCATTAGATAATTTTGTTGTATATTTGACCGATCCATTCCTGAACTGAGCTTGTAGAGCCTATCCAGCTCTGAGAGGAAGTGTGTGTTCCATTCATCAACGGATAACTGAATTCCACAAACAGGACATGATTCTGGCACAGAAGATCGGCGACCACCATTATTCTTATTCTGTGGATCTGGAAAAGTATTTACAAATGCATCTATTGCAATACATTTCAATGAGAATTATTAACTATTCTTGACTATAAGGTATAAGTAAATTTATTATTCTCTATATGCAATCGTAATGTTTCTAGAAGGAAAGACAAATACATTTGATAGTTATTCTCGAAACAGAATAAAAGCCAAGTATTTTGCAAATATTTTTCATATTATCAGTATTCACCCATCTCGTCCAAAGTAACCCTTTGTTCATGGGAGTTAGTTTGCGAATAGGTCTGAAATCCTGTTTGTATACTACATTCGGTAATTGTACTGTTCTAAGAAACAGATATTTGCACACCCTTGGTCTATGAAGTTGATTTTACATAAGCAATACATACAGCTTGGGTCATGAGGGTTTGAGGCAACATATTCTGTGCTATCCTCAGTAAACCAAAAATAAAATGCTGAGATCAGGGAAAGAGATAAATAAAGTACTCGTATAGTTGGAGTTATTCCATTATTCTAAATCCTACCTGATCCCTCTTGGTGACAGGTCCCGCGACAGACAAAGAAAATGCATACAATGTTGTTAGAAACAAGATGATCGGATTGAGTGACAAGCCTCCGAGAAATGCTAGGACGTCCACCTCAGTCGACGCGGCAGAACGGGCCCCGGTCCTGTTGAGAAATGGGCAAGGGATCTTGACGCATGGACGACATCAGGACGTAAGCAAGTTAGTCCGAACAAAACAAACAGTTGTCTGCACGCTAAATGTTGGTACCCTAACTGGAAAGACCAAGGAACTCGCAAGAGCCCTTCGGAAAAGGCGCATTGATGTCTGCGCTCTGCAAGAAACCCGATGTTCTGGTGCAAAACGTTGCAACATTGAAAGCGAACGCAATAAAAATGGATATAAACTTCTCTATTTTGGTAACCCACACATTCAATATGGTCCTGGCGTTGCCATCTCAGAGGGTTTCCGTGATGCCATTAGTCGAACGATTTGATGATCGGCTGATGAAGCTCACGATTATATCAGCTGATCGCACTATTCACTTCTTTATCGCTTACGCACCACAGAGAGGTAGACCTGATGCCGAGAAAGATGCCTTCTGACAACTTCTCGATGAAAAGACTTGTCACGTGCCTGCTGACGACTATATTATATGATAATTTTATTCATGTGGGTCATGTGGGTGAAAACACAGACGGTAACAGGTGTCGTGGGGGAAAGGGGTTCGGAGTGCGCAATAAGGGTGGTGAGCGTATAATCGATTTTGCGGACGCCCATGACCTTGTTCTTATGAATACATGGTTCATCAAACGATTGTCTCATCTTCCTACATTTTATAGTGGGAACAATAAAACGCAAATCGACTATATTCTCATAAGACGCCATTTTCCCACTGTCACTAACTGCAATTGTCGTTCCCTATGAGACCATAGCACCTCAAAATCGACCATTGATTGCCGTCCTGCGAATTAAGCCACCGATAAAACGCGTGAGGAACGCGCACTGGCCCACAGCGCATTAAATGGCGCCGATTTGGTGAGAAGAAAGAAGAAACGATCTCACTTGTACGATTACGAATGTGAAAGAATCGTGCAACCAAATGAAAGACACGACCCACAAAGCGGCCTCTGCAACCCTCGGCGTAACCAAGCCGGGTAAGTGGTACATCAACCAAGATGCTTGGCTTTGGAGTGATGATGTTGAAATTAAGGTCAGTGAAAAGAAACGCCTTTACCACAAATTTCTCGACGATTAAACGCCGCCCAATTGGCAAATTTATAAAAATGCCAACCGGGAAGCAAAGAAAGCACTCGCTGTCACCTGAGCGAACCATTACAAAAATCTTTACGACAAATTGGACACTCGAGATGGCGAGAGAGATCTGTTTCGACTTGCTAAAAGCTGTAACGAACGTACATAGGATATCTAACACTTCTGTTGCGTTAATGACAAGAACGGTACTTTGCTTATCAACCGTCGTTCCGTAACAGATAGATGGCGAGAATACTTCGAGGAGCAAATTTCAACTGAAGAATTTGCTCATCATCCACTTCCACAATCATTACCGACATTTGGACCAGTTTTACCTGGCAGCGCAACTGGTGCTCAGAGGTGGCAGTGAGAAAGACGGGGTGGCAACCCTGTCGGACAAACCAGAACCAAGTGGCTGAGGAGAACCTCCATAGTGGTGGCACCGGGAGACGCTATACTCACTTTGGTTTGCCGGCCGTGTTGCAGTAGGCGAATGCTCCAAAGGCCTAATCAGGGCATCAGACCCGAGTCTGCACGGGGACTCATCTGAAGTGGTAATTGGCCACGAAACCTTACCAGGGGTATACTGGTACCATGGGAACCGGGATAGCTCCTGGATTTCGGGTGAACTCCCGTTGTATGTGAGTACAGCTCGGTTATTTGCGTGGGAGTTTCATGGGGGTTGTGGTTATGCTCAAGCGAGAAGAGACCTTCGGGCCTCGTCGTGGTGTTGCGTTTCAACACGGGTGACGTACTCCTTAGTTCGGTAGAGATTTAGGTAAATCTTGCATCCACCGGTATGAATGCTAAGCTATTCCATTAGTATAGATGGTACCGTTGTTGCTTGTTTCAGCGGGGCTCTGATTGTGGTACTATATCTAATAATGTTGCAATTTGGCATTGCGGCAAAATCGGACCGTCTAATAAATGTGGCGAAAATATCAAGAGCTTGGCAAGTCAGAATAAATAGACAGATAGCTGATGCCTTTGGCACACGTAATAAAGAAAGTACCCTTTAATATGAATGGCACTTTACGCTGAAGTAATCCACGAGGACCACAATTGGAACATGAGGCAAACGAGGTCGAAGCACGTTTAGAAGATGAAATATACCTGATGGATTCCTGTCCGATAGAAACATTGACCTAAGAGGAACAAAGAATCATGGTGAAGCTAGGCACAACTTAGCACATTTCCTCTTTCTGAGAAATTCCCGCCTTTCTTTAACCTGTAAACTATACGCTGCCAATTCTACCTTTTCAACTACAACTCGCTTTATCTCACCCAGAATTCAGAACAGTTTGCCCAAGATCTATGTATAACTAGGTAAAGCGCCGAATAGATAGAAGAAAATCCATCGGTGACAGAATGACCTTGACACAACAAGTGACGTTTATGCAACAAGAAGGTTTTACACTCCTGGACAACACCTGGATTGGGGAATCAGCCCTTATTGAATTTGGGAAGCCGAAGCTTTGTTGTCCTACGAGTAAATGCAGTAGCAATGAACAAACGTAGATAAGCGACCATCAAATGATAGTCCCGTTCGAGACCGATATCAGCATCTCTTTTATTATGCCCATTCAGGAAGATAACTCCTAAGTCTACTATGATCAAGTCTGGTTAGCACTGATGAAGGGAGCAAGTGTTTCCCAAAATATCGGTTTTTGCAAGGTCCGACTAACAAGTCTTGTTAGCACTGGTGTAGGGAACAAGTGGTTCCCGAAATATCGGTATTTGCAAGACCAATAAATAAGCACTAGCCAATAGACGAAAAAAAAGAAGAGAAAGCAAGTCTTGATTATTTCAAATAATTTAATCGCTAAAAATACCGCGAAATTACACTTAGTCTCTTCAGTGTTATTACTACCGTCACCAAGACCATGCCTCTCTATTACATATCCGAGAAAGAAACTGTCATAAACCACTTTGGTACTCAGATCACCCATCATCATCACAATATCATCAAAATCTCTCTTATAGTTGCTAATAGAAAGTATCCTTCTCCTTTATATGGGAATTGGGGCCTGGAATCTTGCACTCAACATTCTGTCGTAAACAGGCTTCTAGGTCAATATAATCAATCAATACAATCAATCAATAATCAATATATCAGCAACGGTCCGATACCGTACATGCCTCTACTATCACTAGGCTTCACCGAGTTGCTTTTGTACTCCCACAAGAGAGAGAATAATGCCACAAGAGGGAGAATAATACTCTTTGATTATTGCGGTGTGGGATCCGGCGTTGTCATGGTTTGGGCACATGTCAGAATATTAAAGATTTTCCATGCCACACGCAAGCCGTAGAGCGCTGCATCAAATTGGTGACCAAAGCTTCAAGTGCGGTTTGCGGGGAAGATGAGCGAAACAGTTTCATCAGGCCAAGAACGAACGAATGCCTAATTTCAATACAAAAAAAAAAAACAATTTGATATTTAATTACGTATTTTTTATATGTTTCTAAGTAATTTCTATAATAAATGATAATTTAAAAAAATAATTTTTTTTCTCACTTTCAACTGTGTTGGGGCCTCTTAACATTAAATCAAGTAGGTCAAATTTTGTACGCTTGATTTATTTATAGTAAGACAACTTTTCACCACTATGTCGTTGAAAAAAAATCAAAAAAAGTCCATACAGGATTGCTCCACCCTAATATACATTACGGGCTACATACAAATGGGATAGTTCTGCACTCAAATGTACTCACAGAAGAAACAAACAAAACCTTTCATACCTGAAGCACCGAGCTTCCGGTTTCCTGACTTGTTTCTGGTTACATATCTTGTCTCAACACTTTTATGTTACATATAAACTAGCCTCTAATTATCACCTAATGTCGTAAGGAAGTCCTGATATAGTGAAACTGATATTAATTCCAAGATAGAAAGTTTGTACAAATTAGTAATTCCGAAAATATATTGTAAATTTAGATACACCGGAGGGGCAGTGTATTATGTTAAAGCAAACCTAAAACTTTTTTTAATTAAAACGTGACTGATTGTTGTCAACAAAGAAAGATTTTTCCAGGATCAAATTTGTTTTTTCATTTGTCTTTAATTTCATTTCCGCTCCACGAGAAGAATCTTCTCAATAAATGGGGGATTTTCCACCTTTTTGAGGCAATATCTGTCATAGTGTCGGACGTCTTTGACGCAAAGTGTTCAACACTTGTTAGCACATTTAATTCCCTTTTTCCACTGTTTCTATCATCCACTTGAATTTAGCACTTATTTATCTGCTTTTTAACTTAAATTTGGTGTCATGAAAAATTCCAGCGTAGTGCAAAGGTTCTATTGTCTCTCGATTTTTGATATAATTGTCTCTTGTGCTTGGCTTTTTTTTCAGGACTATGACATTCCGATAGCAGTCGAGCAGAAGGGTTCACCGATGTTTCAGAGGAATTTTGAAAAGATACTCTCTTTAACGTTTGTCCTTTTTATTTTCCTTTTAAATGTGCTGTATTGGTTTGTTGAATTCCCTTGTTAGGAACATTGGAAGTAACACATGGAAAGCATCATTTGAAATATAAAAGCACTTAAAAAGGACTATCGACCAGCAATATCTGATATCAATTGTGGACTTCAGGTTCAATTGAGATGTTTCATAGAAAACAAGTAAAATAAATAAAAGTAGATTTATTCATTCCAATTAGTTCCAAATTATCTCAAATATAGAAAACTGACAATTTGTACAAAAAAGTTACGGAAGATGTTATTCTGTTCTGCTTCATTTCGTTTTTCTATTCTCTGCTTCTATTTATCTCTCTTTTTAGTCTCTTTAGTCTCTCTTTATCTCTGCTTCTCTGATTCCCTGGTCGGTGAAAATTTATCTCATATTCAAAATATCTTTGAATTTATTTAAGGTACTGCGAAATGTAGTATGAGTAGAATTTTATATTATTAATACAGTATTTACCTTCTCGAAAAGGGACCTGTATGTGATGGCTTTGGTAAACAATGATCAAAATACAAGGATTCACTCCCGCCTCTAAATTATATTACATTATATGAAATTATATTTCTAAACCCAGGTAAAGCTACCAAAAATGTCATGGTCTTCTCGTTGAATGATTTGATGTGACTCCTGAAATTTCAGCAAATCAGTTAAGCTTACTAATTTCAAACGCTGACAAGGTTTGATGATGAGGTTTCTCAAAAACAGTAAAAATTATCAGTTCAGTTCAATTAATTGAACATTGGTTATTATTTAGGGTTCCCTTATACTGATCAAATCATGGTGAAGGCATCGTTAACAAAAGTACGTTGTCTAGTTGCGCAGGGAAACTATTCTAGATCCCATATAATGGCTAATATAAAATTCTAGAAGAGATTCAGATTGTAGATAGGTTTTCCTAAAATATCTGAAGTTGAGATCTTGTGTCTCTCTGTAGTAAATCAGCTCTAGATTGGGAACAAAAGACCACTCAGTTTACCCCTGGCCGACCATTACGTTAAAACTGTGCAGGATAAAAAAAAATGTTTACACTCAAAATGGAAGGCACTCCTTTATCTAGCCAAACTACTAAATTTCAGAAATTTCCTGGAATGTACAGATTTTATTTGTATATATCTCGAAATAAGATACTGATATTCTGCATGTGATTCTTAGGGAGCAGTAAATTTACCCGAAAAATATAATCTACTATAGCTTTGATAGCATTTCCTCCAAATTTACCAGTATTACTGCCTATGTTATTTGAGACTTTTATAGTATTAGAGTGATCTTAAGGGTGTTTTCCCAAAATAGAGCAATATACTATTAATAAGTTTAGCTTAGATGTAATAAAAAAATATTATTTTTTTCCAGGTTTTTGATTGAGTAGGTTTTGAGAATGGGCCTTTGATTTAAAATCAATGTCAAAATTAATGGTTGGAAAAGAGTTAATTCAGGCATGTTATTTGATATTCCGCGATGCTCAACATGGCTATATTTGGTGATAAAAAAGTTTGATCACACCTTTCGCGTGTATAGGAATCGTTCCTCAAATTCAGCCAAGAATGTGGTCACTCAGTGAAAACGAAAGGGGGGGGGGCTCCTGATATTTCCACCAAATTTTGAGAACGGATTTTTCTCTTAACAAGCCTTCTTCCGGTCTCACCTTCCATATTCACTTTTATACTATCACTTGCTTTAATTAATGACGCATAGCCTCTCTCAGCAGCATTTCGCAACATGTGAAGATACCAAAAGTTTGGGTTGATTCGTGAATATCAAATGAGCATTGCCTCGATGCAATATGCGTATGTTGTCAAAATATTGGGAATTGCGAAAAAGACTTTAAGTAAAAGCATGAGGTATCGTTTTTCCAATAAATACCTAGTTTTTAATGGAAGACTATGCACTTCCTATTATAATTAACAAAGTGATAGTTAATGAAAGATACTAGTATCAATCGAATTTACTGGGTTAGATTGTCAGGGTCACATAAATAGATTGTCAGTGAGAGGAAGAACATACTGGTTGTCTATATCATCCGGATTGTTTATTGTTAACGAACAACGAAGCAATCCTATTCTGCTATACAAGCAAAAAATAGCCCCCAATTAAGCTGAGGCACGCTCTTGGAGGTCCATTATTGTAGTTAATATCAATAGTACTGATCATTCTGGTAGGCAGACATGCAGACAGATATCAATGAAGAAAAAATCATTTTTCCGATAAGGCCCAAAAAATTATTTTTCATTTTTCAAATATCGATATATCTTGGACCAGTTATCCTTTTCATCATTGAAACTTAGTCCTTAGTCTTAGTCCTTCCTCGTAGTGTATGGACCACTGCCGCGATAAAAAATTGGGTATTCGCTCAAGAAATAAGAAAGAACTGTGCAAATTTTTGGTCAAAGTCCGCATATCACAAGCATCACAAGTGTTACGCGCCATACAGTTTAAAACAGGCAGCAAAGTGACCGATAGTGTACTTAAGATCCTTGTGGTTTCAACGATCGTGTAGGCGATCCTCAGCACTTTAGAGGCAGCCGATGTTTCGTAGTCATCCAGAATGAGCAAATGCAAACCAATTACTATTTTGGTAAATACTTCATCAGCAATAACACCTTTGGTGCACAAAAGTATTCTGAAAGAACTAGTCGAGGTTCGTGGCCGTCTTAATCGTTTATCGGCAGGATTGTCAAGGTTTCGTTGTAGTGCCAGTTGCTCAAGATATTCATTGGCAGAAGGCGATACCGCCGGAAGAAAATTTCTTTTTGTTTTTTTCTTCGTAAATTCCGTGAGAGAGCAAATTGTCAATAGCCATTATTATAAGTACTAAAATGCACGGTAAACGATAGTGTCTTTAAGCAGAGCCGACTTCATATTAAAGACAACTTTTCACAAATTAATTTTTTTGAGAGGCACTTGAGCGGGGGTGACCCTTTTTCAAATCAGTCCGAAAGTAAAACATAATCCGGAATCTCACTGAGCTAAGCTTGTCGAAGCAAACTGGTCTGCAATTCAAATCTTTCGACAACAAATGTTAACTGTTAGTCTAGCTCTTCATCGCGAGTTCATTTGGAAATTTTGGATCGCCAATGTTGCTGCACCTAATTTCGGAGTAGATTTCATCAGATACTTTGTTTTGTTTTTTTTTTTTTTTTGGGGGGGGGGTAGGGTAGGTGAATGCATTTACGCACACAGTGTTGGACTCCCGATTCGGTACGTCGTCGGACTACCAACTAAACACCTCCCCATCGTCAGAGAGCTAGCTTGGAACCGTTTGTCACATTACTTCGGGCTAGTCCCCGAACTCTCCCGCCTTGGGGAGCCTTCAGAGGAGGAAGGGAACTGTCAGTTCAAGGAGCCCCCTGCCATCCGGCTCCTCCACCGGTCGAGTTCTATCTTCTTAGCAACGAGAAGGGCCCGAACGTAATGAGCAACACGGTTCCACCTGTCAGCAGTCCTCAGCATCTCTGCCACAATGTTGTCTGGAGAGAGATCCCCTGTGTTTAAATAGAGCTGTTGACGAACCCCATCCCACCTTCCACAAAAAAAAAAAGTGTGGTGGGCATCGTCCACAACTCCATTGCAAAACACACAATCCGGAGAACGCGCCTTTCCAATCTTGTGGTAAGACTGAAAACTTCCATGCCCACTTAAAAATTGGGTAAGGAAATAGTCAGTCTCACCATGCTTCCGATTCAGCCACGCACCTAAGTTGCCGATGAGCCGTGCAGTCCATCTGCCTCTAGTTTCATTTTGCCAAGAGACCTGCCACTCGTCTAGGGTGCGTTGCCGTTCTTCGCGAGCAACCACCTCCCTTGACTCATCTGACTTGCGCTTGTATATGGCCTGACGCTCCTTAGCAAGAAGGGCAACGGGGATAACTCCCGCGATCACCATCACGGCCGGTTCAGAGACTTGCGCGCTTACGATATACCTCCTCGCGCCAGCCCATACCTCTGCGCCGTAGAGCAGGACAGACTACGTTGAGCTCATCAGGAGACGTCGCCTACTAGACGTAGGACCCCCAATGTTTGCCATTAGTCTACTTAACGCCGAAACTCCAGCCGCAGCCTTGTTCGCTGCTGCTTGGATTTGCTCAGAAAAGCTCATCTTTGAGTCAAGAGTCATTCCGAGGTAGTTTACCGCTGATTTTGACTCGATTATCGACTCGCCGCACGATATGGGACGCAGGGTCGGAATTCTCCTTTTAGTCAGGATGACTACTTCGGTTTTTTCCAGTGCAAGGTTGAAACCATGAGTAGTCATCCATCCGCTTACCCGTCGCATCAATATGCCGAGTCTGCTTTGCGCCTGTTCGACAGTGCGTCCAGCAACAAGCGCTGCGACATCATCTGGATAGCCGACCAGTCGCGACTCTTCTGGCATGTCGAGTTTAAGCAGACTGTCATAGGTAGCGTTCCAGAGGTCCGGCCCTAGGATGGATCCCTGTGCTACCCCCGACGTGACCTCCATCCACCTTTGACCCTCTAGTGTTTCATAGAGCAGGGAGCGGTTCCTCAGATAGTCCCTCAAAATCCGTAAGGGATAGTTCGGCGCGTTGAGGGTATTGTCTAGTGTGCCTAGAATGTCTTTCCATCTTACGGAATTGAAGGCGTTTCTAACGTCAAGCGTTACGAGGAGCGCCACCCGTCGAGTTTGGCGGCTATGTGCCTTTGCTCGTCGAACGGCGTTCACGACCTGCATGTCGATCTCCCTGCCCTAAAACCAAACTGCCGGGGAGATAAATGTCCGGCAGCGCGTATCGCTTCAGCGAGTCTACTTCTGATGAGCCTTTCGAGCACTTTCCCAGTAGTATCAAGCATACATAGTGGGCGGTATGAAGACGGCAATTCGGGATCGCCTTTCCCTTTAGGGATCAGCGCAAGCCTCGCAACTTTCCAACGAGCAGGGAAAATGCCTTCTTTCAGGCAAGCGTTGAATGCGCGGAGCAGTAGGTCTGGCCGGTGTTGGAATACCAGTCTGTATACCTCTGCTGGAATACCATTTTTCCTACGTTTCTCATCGAATAACGAGACAGCATCAAGATGTTAGTAGCTCCTCGGCTGAACTTGTTTTTGGGACAACCCTTAGAATTCCCAGAGAGTGATTTGCATAGCACCGACCAGCGCATTTTTCTTAACCGTGTTGGATAGGACATGAGGCAGCTGCGGCCTAAACCAATCATTCATCGTAATTGAAGATCAACTTTCATCCATGAAGAATTAAGTACATGCTCTCATGTATTCTAGTGTGTGGGTCATTACCTCAACCTTACACTGGTCCTCATCTGGTTATTAGTCCAGTCTCCTCAACTGTTTTCCAAGTTCATATAAATGGTAGACTTACAACAGTATCAACTGAACGGCTGAAACTAGCGTTTCTGGCAAAGAATATATCCGATCCTTTGCCAACATCCTCAAGGTTCTATCGTGCGACCACAAGAACCGGCTATCCGGCCATCGTCATGTCCACTAACACCTACACCACAACCAGTTCGGCATTCATCATAGCAAGTGATCTCTTAAAACAGCGAATCTTACCGCAATGCAACCATCTAATTCGCAATACAACCACTTTTGTAAAGCGATGAAAATATAATAGTAAGTATGTATTTTAATTTTTAAAAGTCGGAGGGTAAGTCACCAGAGAACGGTAGTAAAAGAGAAAATTCTTAGAATTGATTTTTAAATAAAGGGCTGAAGAAACAGCAAATGTGGTACTAAAAATTCCTGACTATTGGAATGCGGCGCCAATACTTTTCGGAGACGGGATATGGGATCGGTAATAGACCTTACGTTTGTTAGCGATTCATTATCTAAGGATCTCCAATGGCAGGTCAGTGAGGAATATACGCACAGTGAGCTATCACCTTCCAGATGGAGCGTACGATAGGAGCGAAGCGAATCAAGAACACTGCAGTATCGGGTTGGGCATCCAAAAAACTTGACGTAGAAATGTTCGAGGAAATACTTCTACAGGAAGCGATGCCGGTGGGAAATGCACGAGAAAAGGTGGCGCAGGTCAAAGTTATAAAAAGCTTGTGTTGCTTCCATGCCCCGCCGCACGGTTCTCAAAAAACGAATGCCCAACTCCTGGTGGAATACCGAAATCGAAGAACTTCGTAAAGTTTGCCTTAAAGCCAGAAGACACAACCAACGTAGCAGAAACCAGTCTGAGTCTGAAGAGTTGCACAACCAATATAATAAGGCGAGGAAAGAATTGCAAGCAGCCATCTCTAGAAGTAAAACTGAACAATTCAAGAGGTTATGCAAGGAAGCGGACTTCGACTTCGAGTTATGGCAACAATCAAGGGAAAGCGCTTACCGCCGATCACCAACCCTGATTTGCTGCGGGAAATTATTAGGACTCTCTTTCCACAAGTTTCAAGTGTCCAGATAGGTCCCTGTGCAATTTCCGAGGTAACAGTGAAAATAGTCCGGGAAGCCGCGAAGAAGATTGGCGTAAATAAAGCCCCAGGTTTAGACGGCATTCCGAATAAAGCACTGATAGTGGCCGTCGAAACAGTTCCAAGTGGTTCGCTGAAACATTTACGATGTGCCTCATAGATGTGATTTTCCTGGAAGAGTGGAGGAAACAGAAGCTTTTGTTAATCCCGAAGCCAAATAAACCTTTGGGTGATCCTTCGTCTTATAGGCCTGTATGCCTGCTAAATGGCATCGGCAAATTTTTCGAACGGGTCATCTTCAATAGGCTTGTACAAATCACAGAAAAGGAGGATGGTCTCTCAGACAGACAGTTCGGACTCCGAAAGACAAGATCTACTGTCAATGCCATGAGCACGCTGACGGAAATTGCGGAAAAAGCAATGGAGGCCAATAAATCTTCAGTGGTAGTCACTCTCGACGTGAAGAATGCCTTTAATACGGCAAAATGGAGCAAAATAATTGCGGCTTTAGCCAAATTTGGCGCTCCTAAATACCTGGTGCACATAGTCATGGAATTTCTCCGGGAATTTCAACAACCTGCGGAGGTCCACAAGGATGAGTCCTCAGTCCTCTCCTGTGGATAATAATGTATGACGGAATTTTTAAGTTGCAGCTACCCAAAGGAGCGACAATCATTGGCTTCGCAGACGATATCGGAGTAACTATCGTGGCACAAGATATTGATGAGATCGAGGTACTCACAAACGAGGCAATTTTTGAAATCAGGTCTTGGCTAGACACTCTTGATTACCAAGCGAAGGAAGCAGACGTCGATAAAGATCAGGATTGGTGAACACATCATACAGTCGCACCCAACGCTTAAATACCTAGGAGTCATGTTTGACTAAAGACTGAAATTCAAGTCCCATCTTGAAAATGTAGCAACCCAGGCTTCCGGAGTGACTACATTGTTGGCAAAAATGTTACCAAATATAGGTGGTTCTAGGCAAAGCCGTCGGCTCCTAATCTCGAGTGTTGTTAGCTCCATCCTGTTTTATGCAGCTCCAGTCTGGGCACCGTCTTTGAAGGTGGAAGCAAACAGAAGAAAAATCGCAGCCCCATACCGATTGAGTGCATTGCGAACGTCATGCGCTTACCGTACAACTTCAGATGAAGCAGCTTGTGTGATAGTAGGCATGATCCCCATCGAAATCTTGACGAACGAGGGTCGACGCCTTTATGACCCATTATATGCAATCGGCGAATTCTATACAAATCGTCGGCGATTGGGACGAAGTGAATCTATTTTGGAATGGCAAAAAATATGGGATGATTTACCTAAAGGACGGTGGACACACTGGATTATTCCAGATGTCTTTAAATGGATCAAGTGAAATTAGTTACCACCTAACTCAATTCCAAAGCGGACACGGAGGGTACCGAGCATACCTTTATCGCTTCGGGCGTGACGACTCTCCGTAATGCCGACATGCGGAGGTGGAAATTGACGCCGAGGCACGATTGACACCCGAGAATATCGTGGACCACATGCTAGCCTCTGAAACATCTTGGAGGGCGGTGGAAAAATTAATGAATGTGATCCAAAACCTGCTGAGGAGGGAGGAGCTTCGGAGGAAAGTTACAAATAAGGAGAGAAGCCGCAGTTCATAACTGATCCTGCCCCGTGATATAATACCGAAATGGGAGTCCCGGGGGGTAAGCGAAGCAGAAGAAGGTGGTTTTAGTGGCGGGAGCCAGCAAACAAAACCTTAATAAAAATACGTAGTAAGGAATAGTAAAATACATACATACATACATAGATACTCTTTTCTACTGAACCTACAATAATGCTAGAAACATTGCTCGTGCAATCTTATCTAGTCTCAAAAATTTCGAAATTCTCCACCAAAAATAAATACCATTCAGAAACTAATTGAAATAATTTCCCTTCAAAGAAAATTTATTAGCTGATTTGCTCATTTTACGACACACACATACCTAAACATCTATCTCTTCATAATCCGAAAATCCCAAGGATTAAGTTGCTATAAATTTGGAATCGATTGTGCTATCAGATGTGCAGCTGCAGCCACCAACCACTAACTCACCCTTTACTCAACCCGATCAACATTCGAATCTTCGAGTATTTTCAAGATAACAAAGTGATCTTAAAATAAGACAATTTGCCGTGATCCCACTATGTCGACAATTGTCTAGCGATCAAAGGAAGACTCCAGCACAGTTGGTTGCATATGCTCAGTCCAGAGTGGTGTTTATGGCGTTCACTAATCTTGTCAAATAAACAAAGCACTATGTAAACGGCATGTCGGGATCACGACCACAAGATGAAGATGATGCGCATGATATATTCACGGATGTCCAACCAAATCCTTGAGAGATCACTTTACAGTTTATTATTTGCCGGAATTACTTTAAGTGCGAGCGAGCTTAAAATAACATTTGTTAGTTCCAAATCGTTGTTTAGAGCGGGACTCGGAAAGATGGATTCCGGTTAAAGGCGGAAGACCTGGACGGGAAACCATTTGTTGTCCGCAGTGGTACAATGGGGTCGGAGGATTCAATCTAAACAATGTTCTCGGTGCGAATGCATGCACTTGATACAATGGTTAGACGCAATTGAGGGGTTGAAAGTAGCGGGTGTAAGCAGATGTTCTAGGATTTGATATATAAGTAATATGTTCCTCTGTTCGTCCTAACTCCTTCATTATAATTTTAATATTCGGATGACTCCTACACGCTTTCATAAGAAAAACAAAATAACAAAATACCTGTTCATCCAATAAGCCTGGCTCCCCTTTATTGCAGATATGCATATAGAGACAGTCTAGTCCTGAAAACTATATGGCGTTTAATATAAAGTCATGTATCCTTGTAATGGAAAATTCAGTTGAGTTGAGATCAAAGGGGAGAAAGAGGAAAATTGAAACCATTTCACCCCGGCTCGCTCAACCGGAAACGCAAATTGTTCATATAAAACGAGCGTTCATATGGAGAGGAAGTGATTTGCAAAGTTGATTGTGATATGAGGTAACCGTGCGGCAGGACACGAGGAACTGCAATGGGTTCAGAATAACATAAAGATTAGCAATAAATTCGGTTATGAAATGGATCAAAAATCATTTGGTGAACAAAGAGAATTGCAAGCAAAACAAATATTGCAGGTCGTCCGTGGTAGCCATGTGCTGGTTAAACTATGGAATGCGATTTATTTGGGAATATTTAATAACTTGCAAATTTGTAGATTTGTTTTACATATTAGACTAAGAATGCATGAATAGAATCCGAAATTTCATTCTGGACTAAGTTTGTTTTTCAATCATCATTCCCTTTTTGCCAGAGGTGATTCAACGCCCGGTTAGATAGAGGAAAAAATCCTCTAGTTCAACTAAATTCATAAACTGAACTAACAAGCTTATAATGGGCGACAACCTATTTTTGTGTTTTATTCTCTTTTTAAAAATCGGTTCAATGTCTGTCCTTTTTTTCTTCGGAAATGGAAATCTTTCAAAGGCACAGGTACACATGTTCCAGCGTGTGGGAGTTTTACTCACTAAAACCACCCCCTAACTCCTGTTCTCTTCCCCGCGGACCCACCACAAAGTATTTCATCACGGGGTGAACATGGCTCTAGCCTCTCCCTTTGCCCATCGATTGCATTCGCAACCTCGCCTGCTCTGTCTCTCTCAACTTGGACTGAATACGACCTACCATATCATTCACTGCATTCCAGTTCTCCTAGCACGCAAGCGTTTTCCCGATTATATTTTCAGATGCTACTGTTCCTCCCAATGTCTCCCCAAGATTCTTTCTTTCCTCAGCGAATCTAGGGCAATAGAAGACAACATGCTCCGAATCCTTCGGAATACCGTCGCAGCTGGGACAGTTGGGTGAGCTGCCCAGTTTAAATCTATAGAGGTGATGTCCCGTGAGAAACTGCCTGAGATATTATAATAATTTATCTCACCATGCGTTCTCTGCGTCCACACTTTGATGCTGGGAATTAATTTGTGGTTCCATCGACTCTTTTTCGCTCGTTCATTTTTTGAGCACTGCATGCGGTATGCAGTTGATCAAATTGGCGCTGCGTAGAACAGTATAGAGCTCACCACTCTAACTATAAGCAGTCTACGCGTGCACCGCGAGCTATGCTAACATTGGACGCCTTAGTGCAAACATTTTGTTAGTGCTGCTTGAAATTCAACCTCGCATCTATTACCACTCTAAGGTATTTAATTGCTTGTTTTGAAGTGATGAGATGCTTTCTCGTTCCCGTTTCCCCAGACTCTCTGCAGCCACAAGCAATCTGTTGTAGGTTATACGCTCCAATATTTTCCCCATAGTGTCCAATAAACATATAGGTTTGTAAGAAGGTGGTTCACCAGGAGGCTTATCAGGTTTGTCTTTTTCATATCTTGGGAAAGATCCCATCCGTCAAGTATGCTTCAAGCAACTCTATGAATATGTCTCCACTTAAGGTCTTTGTTTGGTATGCCGTCGAGACCGGGCGCTTTTTTGTCTGCCAGCCTACCGTAAATCTCCAGTACTTCTTCTGTCATTACTGGGGGTAACCGCTTGTGCTCTCCTGAGGGAACAAACCCTGAACGGTTCTGAGTAGGAGGTCAGGATATGTCATTTGCAGAGCTACCTGATCTCTAAATCTCCCCCTCCACAAGGCTGTAGGCACTTCCCCGTGGGTGTATGTCTGCCTCTTGCTTCGCTGTATAGCTAAATTTAGGTTTTTTCGAGCTTCCTTGTAGACTCGCTGCTTCATCTCCTGGTCAATCCCCCCCCCCCCCCCTCTGAGCCGCTCGTCTGGCCCGATGACACGCCGACCGAAGATCAGACAATTCACTCGTAGACCAACTTGACGTTCTGCTCATGCTTGGACGAGCAGATTTCTATAAACCACTTGACTTGCTCTCCAGATCAAAAACTATTACCAGGTGTGTACAGTTCATCGATGTTCCAGACCATATCGTGAGCTAGTGAAGAACTTCCAAAGGCCAGATCCACAACTAATATGATATCTAATTGCGCGTAAGCCTGCAAGAGACAACACCCTCTTGCATTCGTCAGTGAACTTCCTCATTCTGCGGCCCATGCATTGAAGCCCTTGGCGACAACTTTTGGTTTCCGTTCTTATGCATCCAATATCAATCTGTCGAGCATGTCCTCAAATTCAGCCAACGTCAGGCTAGGAGGAGCATAGCAGCTGTAGACGTATATGCCGTCTATTTTTACTCATACGAACCTACTTGTGGACTCTTTCATAAATTCCTGTATGGCTTGGTCCCCGCAAGTGCACAAGGCCGCTCCACCTGTAGGATCGGCTACCCATATATTATTGTTAGGGTTTCTATAAAGTTCGCTTATTATAGCCACTTGGACCCTACAGTGATTGAGGTTGATTTTCCATTGCATTTTGCGCCTCTTTGAATTCGGAACACTTGCGATTCGGGCAATATACACGCACGGCATCACTTTCCCCCAAGTAAATTTTTGATTTGGCTGCGGAAGCCTTTGGTTTTGCTCTCTTCGGACCTTTTCAGCTCCAGCATGAGATCTTTCTTTTGGTTCCTCCGGATCCTGCTTACATTCCCCTTCTGACCCTTGACCACGTAGCAAGAATATGTGCCAGCAGCTGTAAAAGATAAACAAGTCGGGAAACCGGAAGCTGGGCGCTTCAGGTATGAAAGGTTTTGTTTCTTTCTTGTGTGAGTATATTTGAGTGTAGAACTAGCATATCAAATTTAGTACTTCGGGTTGTAAATTTACACGGTAAGGTAATTTTGAGCTACTGTAACTTTGTTACTAATAGTATGATTTTGATCAAACTTGGAGATGATATGCTTCATATTATATTTTATACTACTACCAACTTTTATAACTCTGACATAAACTTAAGGGGGGGGGGGTTTACTCAATTTTCCCAAAAATACGGTAATATACTATTATTAACTTAATTTGAACAGATATTGATATGGAGAAATCATCACTTTGCACCCTCCCATTCCCCGCCTTTTTAACAAATCTCAAAACTAAGACCGGCTTCGAAAATTACTAATCGAGACCTTTCATTTGATACTCCACATGACTATATTTGGCGAAAAAAAATTTTACACCCCCCTTTTACATGTATGGGGATCCCCCCCTAAATCTCAACGTAGGAGGATATTACTCACTGCATGTCTGGGGGTCCACAGTTCCCACCTTCTCACCTGATTTCGTGTCAATCGGTACAGCCGTTTCTGAGAAAAGTGCCTGTGACAGACAGACAGACATTGAACCGATTTTAATAAGGTTTTGCTTTACAAACAAAACCTTAAAAAGGTATTCCGTTCTGTCATATGTAAATGCTAGGTTCCCGACCCATCTTCCCAAATCGACTAGCAACAAAGCAGGTAAGCACGTATCGTCGGGTACTTCCCTGGAGCTGCGCTGCTCAAAGCTATAATAACATTATCCTTTCATTTCCATACTTTTATATATATTATTAAACAGCGCCCAACGTCGGGGACCCACTCTTAAACTCAATGTTACTCGCTGAATGGAGTGAGATTCTACCAAATTTCGCATCAATAGGAGTAACTGTTTTTGAGATATAAGGTTTAACAGACTAACGAACGGACAGACAGATTTTCCAATCATTTGATTTTTTTTGGAAATTGATGGCGGACCGGGACAATTGGAAAGCAACTTACTTCCGCTATTTGTAGTTCACGCACCCGTCAATCTTGGGCCAGCACCCAAGATGCAAAATTGTGTGACTTGTGGTTTCGGCCAGAATATAGTCAACTCATCACACGCTTCCTCGGGGCTGTCCTGGAAACAGCGTAACCGAAGTGGCGACCAAGTGGCATTTGCTTCCTTAAATAAATTCAAACACACCACAAGTGTATGAATTATAACCAGGACAAAGACCGTCTAGTAAAATTCAGGGTTAAACCTGGATATATTGGATGTAGCTTTGGCCAACGAAGATGATATAAACAACTTTCAGAAAGCAAGGTCTGCCTAAATCGTAGACTTAACCTTTGTCAGCCCTGCACTGGCACGTGGTATGGCTTGGTGCGTCAGCGAGGTGTACACCCACAGCGATCATGAACTGTCCATGTGACGCAATGCATCGCCAAAGTATATAACGTGTTTGTGCCTAGGACGTGCTCATTTCCCAGTAGAACACCGAACTACTTGTGGAATACTGAACTAGTCAGCCTTCGATCAGCTTGCCACCGAGCGAGAACGGCATAGAGGATAGTAGATAGAATCGATTAAGGGCAAAAGATTGCATCTATAAGGAAGCCCGCAAAATCCTCACGAGCCCCATCGTATGGTGCAAAAAGGAGTGCTTTAAAAGGCTCTGTTCAAAAGCAGGCGCAAACTCGTGGGAAAACGCCTACAGAATCGTGATGGGGCGATTCAGAGAACGTTTATCCCGGCAGATAACATGCTATACCTTCCTGTTAAAAATCATCCAGGGGTGATTCCCCCAGTTAAAGGAAGGCACTAGCAGCTTCCAGCGACCTCAGTGTGACGGCAATATCACCCGTCGCTAGAGACAAACTGCTGGTGATGTGCGGTAGAATAGTAGACAACAAAGCTCTGGATCTGGATCGAATAGGGCCCTTAATCTTGTCATGGAATCTAAACCGGACATGTGTGATAAGACATTCGAAACATACATGTCCGATGGGACATTTGCACCAGCGTGAAAGCAGCGGAAGTTAGTACTACTGCCTAAGACTGGTAACCCTCCAGGAAAGCCAACCTCCTGCAGACCTATATGTCTTTTGGACACTATGGGGACATAGTGTAATCAAACTGATTACTGGCTTGGCTGAAGATGCAATTCATGGAATGGGTAGTACCAGCCAATATTGCGTGATAGTGAAGCTGGACGTGAGAAATGCATTCAATTTGGCCAATTGAAATTCAATACGGGAATCTCTGACAAAGATTAGAATTTCAGCCTATCTCGCAGCTAAGAATGAGCGCTCTGATATGACACTGTAATGGCCCCACTGCTGTGACATATCATGTAAAATCATGTTCTTAATATCCCGGTTTCGTAGGAAACACGTCGCTGGTTGCAGTTGCATAGCACCTAGTACTCCTGCTCCTGTTAAAAGTTAACCAGAAAGTTCTGGTCTGACGCTTGCGGAGGAAAAAACGGAAGCGGTCCTCATCACCAAGCGCCGTAAAAGAAATTATTCCCATTTTCAAATTGAAAACTTGAGAGTGGTGATAGATGCGAAGCTCTGTTATAAGTAGCACGTGCAAAAAAAGCATCCACCGTAAATATGGCCCTGACAAGGATGATGTCGAACGTGGGAGGGCCACGGTATATTTCCTGGAGGCTTATATCTAGGGCAGTGAGCTCAATCCTGCTCTATGCAGCTAAATTTTGGGCAAAGGCATTGCAGGTCACATTTAACGCTAACAAACTGAAGGCAGCCTACAGAAGAACAACTCTAAGAGTTCTCTGTCTTCAAGACTGCCTCAGATGATGCTGCGTCCGTCATGTCGGGAATGTTGCCGACTGATATCCTGGCAGTGGGAGATGTCGAACATATATAATACAACATCACAGCCAACTCTCTTTTATGGCAGACAAAGAACGCTCTGAAATTGGGGAGATCTGTAAATAGATGGCGAGCGCGTTGGAGATGCTCAGGAAAGGATCGGGGCGTGGAGGATATTGGGAGCACCTGTACAGGTTTAAGCTCGATACGTCACCCGGTTGTCCAAACTGTGATGGAGTCCCAGAGGACCCAAAGCACGCAGTCTTTCACTGCTCAACATTTGTGGAAGAGAGAAAGAACCTAGATGAGACTCTAAGAGAGGTGCTGGTATTAGAAAATCTGGTGCGAAGAATGCTAGAATTTCAAGAGGACGGGGATGGGATCCATGATCCATGATCGCATCTTTCCAGAGCAGACTGCGAAAGACAGAGGAGACGAGAGAAACGCGGTTAAGTACGTCGTTGAGCAAATTAGAGTGAGCTGACCCCGCGCCGTGATGTAATAGAAGATTTCCACCTCTTCAAAAAAAAGGACACGAAACGGATTAACAGGGCGACAACTTCATTATTGGCTATGTCATACAATGGACGACGAGTGAGCCGCAGGATAATTGAAAATTACAGCGCCATGAGCTTAAAATATCAACCAAATCTTTCCCTTTTGGATTTTATGGCAGTGTACCTAAGAATGATTGTCGTAGTGTTCTTTAGAAAGCTAGTCATTCAATTCAGTCTATCTTTTGTGGGTTGCGAAGCAATAGGAGTAAAATAAAGACTGACTAACCCTGGGTTCAGAGTTCTGGGACTGAACTGCACATGTAATGATGATCCTTTCTCCGAAATCTAACAGACTTATGGATCTAGCAATAAAGTTGTTGCTCAGATTTTCATTCATTTCAAAGAATCCCAGCTTCATCCTAATCCAGTGGTAGAAAGTTGGTATTCAACTTTACATTCAAACGTTGAAAAAATTATGAATTTGCAATAGAAAGGTCTGATCTTGGAATGGAAAAGTCCGAATTGGTAATATAAACTTCTCAAGTTAGTTTGGAAAATTTAAATTTAGACTTGGATAACCTATATATTGATAGTTTCGAGTAAACTGGATTTAACATTGGTTTTTGAAAGCTATTAAATGAACATAATTCAGAATATGTAATTATTCACAGCAAAATATGTTGGCATATTTTTCCCCATAAAAATTATTGAGATAAATTGCTGTATTGCGCACCACCGATACCACCATTTTTCCTCGAATCTAGTCAGACGACATTCGGATACTTTACCGCACCTCGACGGTCACATCCTGTGTAACAAACCGAAAATGGAATGAAATAAAAATCCATCGAATTTTCCATCATATGCACTACGTACACCATTTGTTGATACAGTCGGTTAATTGGGCAATTTATCTGATTCGCATGTTGTACAAGCAATCGACTAAAGCCGATTAAAATCTTCATCAATAATATTTTAATTGGCATACCCAACGGATAATGTGAGTTAATTGACAATATAAAACCATGCGCCTGTCATTCACGCCTGTTTCAATATAATTTTTCATGTTTTCCATGTTTTTTGTCGGATTTTCATATTGAATGATGATTTTTTTGTCAGATTTACTGCAAAACGGAGTTGTTACAATTGGAATTTCATGACCCAAAATAAATATTTATCGGAATTTTATTTTATTGAAAAAAAAAAAGAATTAATTATGACTGTGAACAGAGGCCATTTACAGACAAATGAACATGTTTGAAATTACAATTGGTTGTGAATGGGGGGAGGGGGTCAATAGGGATTAGCCAAGTAAAAAATATTTATTTATTTATTGAATGCGAAGGATACGATTAAATTTTCTGGACGATATATGTAGCATAAACTGATCGCATTATGTAACTCTATCCGAACAAGCCACAGGTCCTTTATTTTATTTCATACGAAGAGCGTACAACTTGGTGAGCGGACAGGTCTGTCATCCGAGCACCATGTGATCAGAAGGCGGAAGTGGCAATTATTAAGCCACACAATAAAAAAAGGGGGGGATGACGGAAACGCATAGCTGACTACGCCGGCAAGAGGATTTCGAACTGAACAAGAGGAGAAATGCAGGCATCTTAGGAAGTTTTGGAAGGAGTTGAAGCACATTCAATGAACCGCGAATGATAGTTGAGGCGATATACCCCACCAAGGGATAAATGATAACCATATATATATGACGATATCTGGAATAGTAGTAGCCGTTTTTCACAATGAATCAATAAACAATGTAGACTCATTGAGCTCTAATATTTTTTTTGATGGATGTGGAACTTTTAGAAAGACGCCATTGCAGCAAGTTGCATCAATTTTTGCATTCGCACTCATTAAAAACACACTCAGTTTTCCGACCCACGAAACTATCGTACAGTATTATTTCGTGCAAGAGCTATCGTCTACATATACACATCCGATGCGCCTTCCAGGGTCAATTTAATTCCTGGAATCTCTTTTGTATTTTTGCGTTTGTCACGCTCCAATGTGCTTCCAACCCCAGTATCTCCTCCAAAAGATTATTCGTCCGATAACTTCACTGAGGGTGGCGCTCAATCTCTTTTTTGCATCTATGAACCTCAAACAATATAACATAATATGCTCCGGATTCGGTTCGGGTATACCGGTGTATTTGAAGTAGTGGTCCGAAGCAATGGAAATACTTCTTATAACGACGGTGTCTCGTAAGAAACTTCATCAGGTGGTAATTTAGTTCTCGGTATCTACGCTCGATCCATTTCTCAATTCAATGGAATTTCCACCATTTACTAAATAGATCCTTTCTGGTGGCTTTTCGGAAGTGCGTAGTCTCTTCAGATGGACTCGTGCTTTTTTCGGTGAACAAAATGCACCACATTCGCTAGAAGATCCAAAGGGATCATTCCTGCCTCACCCAGTGTTGCCCTATAGGCGGCACAGACGCTCCGCGCGAATGGTTGGCATGCCAAACTCACCCTCCAAACACTAACCGCATATACTAGGATGAATTTCATCACCCCTAAGGTAAGCACCCTGCGCCAGGAATGAACTGCCTAAACTTTACATGTACTAATGAAGACAAGTTAAAAATAACCTAACGGAAATTAAAAAATAATTCACAATCAACCCTTGGGATAAGTTTAATCTATTGAAGATGTAGAAGCTAGATAAAAATCTCCCGGAAACACGCCCACACGCCGTCATTCCTGACTCAAGGAGATGTGAGGTCTGAAGTGAACCTACACTCCTTTTCTATTATTCTGTGTCATAAGATGATCCACTCATTGGCCATTCTAGGAAGGTGGGCATAGCCAGCAATGTATTCGCCGCCTTTTTTTAAAGCGTCACTTATACGCTGTCACTTCCATCCTTTAATCATAATATTTACCCGTAACCAGCCGCTGACTCAGATCATCGCTTGACAGTTTTTCAGAAGAGAGTAAACCGATAACACGGCAAAGACATAAAGGCTTGGAGCTCAGCCGACTCAGCTTGCCTCTCCGTTTTAATCCAGAACCATTTGGCCGAAGCCCGCAGACAGATGCCATTTACATAGTTGCGATGTTTGAGGAAAGATTTCATATTCCATTGAACTCCTCTACGACATCCGGAGAAGGGAACACGAAGAACATCAAAAAGAGTGCAGCCCAGTCCGGATTTGGTTTGAACTTCAAATTCCTAAGAAATGTTACGTCGAAGTAGCACGTGATATTTTATCTCATTATATTTCGCTCTGTAATTGCTATTAAGTCCTTCTGAGTAGAGCATTCCAGATATACTCTCTGTTCACGTCGTCGAAAGTCTTCCAAAAATCGATAAAGAGCAGGTGAAGTGGAGATCTAAATTCCGCACACTTTTCCAAAATGATCCGCACGGTGTCAATGTGGTCAATGCAGAAGAATTCAGAACTATTTTCTTCATGGTAGTAGGAATCATGCAAATATGATATATCTCCAATTGTCGTATTCCACTCACTGAAAAGATTCTAAGTTACATTTTCGGATGAACAAAAGAAGCAGTTATGCGAGGAGGACGTCAAGGCTTTTCTGCGCTTAAGCGTGGGATAGGGATAGGATAGGATAGGTTTCCTTCCCAGCCCTCATTTGGAGGGGTGGTCCGTATCGGCATATTACGATGACTAGCCATTTCATTCGCAAGGGGTGAATCTTCACCAGATGTCATACGGTTGACAGCCGTTGTAAAACTTCAAAAAACACATTGCGTATGCAGGAACTAAAGCGTCTTCCATCGCTGAACCGATCTCGAAAATATTTCCAAACGGCCAAGACAATGTTGACGTCTTCTTATTTCGAAGGTAGTTACTTTCGTGCTACTCTACGCAATTCCAGTTTTGGCAACTGTTCTTTCAAACCAATTAAACTGCAGAAAATTAGGAATGACGTGGCGGCAAAGTACACTCCGAATATGTAGTGCTTATCGAACAACATCAGGAGCAGCGGCATATGTACTAGCAGGGATGCGCCTCATAGATATCTTAGCGAATGAAAGTCGGTGTTTTTACGACAAAACATATACAATCGGGGATATATTTCATATATACAATTCAATATATTTCAACGGTTTTCAGCATGATGGGAGTCTATCGCAGAATGGCAAAAGAGAGAGGCGAGTCGCAAACTAGTCGTTGGGCGTACCGCATCATTCAGGGCATTTGAAGATGAATTGAAAGAAACCATGGGAAATAAAACTAGGAGCTAGCGCAGCTCTTTAGTGGAAATAGTGGTTATTGATCGATTTGGACACGACGCGTTACCACGCTGACCAAGAACTGGTAACGAGGCTGAAAATGAGAAGCATGTTGTATTTGATTGCCCTAGGGTTACTGTGCACCGAAATAGATTGGAAGCTAAGCTAAGTTAACGCCCGAAAATATTGTGGAGTTCATGCTGGAGTCAACGGAGGCTTGGAGGCAAGTTGTAAAGGAGCTAACAACTATTCATCAACAGCTTAGACACGAAGAATTGCGGAAAAACAAGTAAGGGAGAGAATCATAATGAGTCGTAGTTAAGAACTGATCCAGGCCCGCGATGCAATGCTTTATAGCAGTCCTGTGGAGAGGGTAGAAGGAGTAGGTGATTTTAATGAGCAAGAATTTCACATAACTACATGGCAAGAGCCAGCAGTAGGTTTTGAACCCTTCTATCTTCCAACGATGAAAAAAAGACAAATCTATAGACAGGGAGGGAAAACAAACAAAAATAAATTTGAATTTGATGTCCACTATTTCCACAGCCTGACTCCCCTTCCTTCTCCCAAGCTTCGGCAATGCGAATTGTAAGGTATGTCCAGCCTAGCGGCAAAGTTTCCTATGGGCCAGTGCCCCGGGCAGACCAGCGTAATCTTGAATGCAGCTGCACGCATCTGGCACAGGAGCTATCGTGATCGGGCTATGTTATAAGCGGGCGAAATTCTCCTTGACTTGGCACAGCTCGTAAGCCTTCGCCAACTTAGGCCCGTGGCTGCTAGGTAGTGCGAGTAGACTCGGCCTTCGACAGCTGCCAGCGAAACACCGACTATATTCGCCGAAGGACTGCCAAGAGCAGAGCCTTGCCTATCCAATCCGTCAGCTCGCTCATTCCCCTCTATGTTCCTATGCCCGGGAAACCAGAGGAGAGTGATCTTGAGCGTGCCGCCTAGATGGTTCAGCGCGTCTCTGCACTGCCCCACCAGCCTGGAAGATGTCGTCGCTGAGTACAACGCCTTGATTGCCGTTTGGCTGTCGGTCAGAATGGCTATGTTACGCTTGGGGCTCGAATTTCACTCCAGCCATCGATAGACTTCCAATATCGCCAGTACTTCCGCCTGGAATACACTGGCGAAACCTGGGAGACCATACGACTTGGATACACCGTGTGTATTCGAGAAAACCCCCGCGCCGACCCCACAGGCCATCTTTGATCCGTCGGTAAAGAATACTGTATATAGTCTTGGAGCACGCCGCGGGTCTCCCACTTTGCCCTGGTTGGAAAGTCCACAGCAAAGTTTCTCGTGAAGTTCAGTTTGCGTGTGTCATAGTCCGTGGGGAATGCCCAGGTTTCCCGAGGTACTTCATCTAGGATGTTGCTGCGGCCGTAGGATTTGCCCACATCCGTACCACGTAGTCTGACGGCACTGCATGCTGCAATATATTTAATGTGGAGGTCTAGGGGGAGGAGATGCAGGAGTACATTGAGAGCATCTGCCGGGCAGGACTGCAAAGCCCCAGTAGCACCTGCACACATGGTTCTTTGAATCCTATTAAGCTTCATCCTATTGTATTTTTTTTTTCAAAGCCTGCCAACGAATCAAGGAGACCATTTCGAAAATATGTAAACCGAAATTTGAGCCAAAAAACTTCGGTATCCGACATCTACTATCAATACAAATCCCTTTGTTATCAGCGAACCGCGACCTTCTGCTTTGACAGCCTAGCACTCTAGCTACTGAGCCACCCGGACACTTTCAGTTTTATGTACTGTATATACTTTCTTACATATAATTAACAAAATATGGTTATCATAGGTAGAGGAACTTATTTGTTAATTTCCACTTAGTTATTACGATCATATAATCCAGAAGTACTTACGTCGAAAATCTCGAGGATCCGAATTACTTCGCGGACTTTCACCCTTATCACCGTCATATTCGCCTACTTGTCCTTCAAGCGAATCATTTTTTGTTAAAGGCGAAATTGAAGCGCACGTAGGACTTGTCGAGTCTGTCCGAAAGGATTCACCACTTCCACTGAAAAGTCCCTGTTTTTGAAATAAGCTATTTAGATTCAAGTTAAAAAAAATGAAGGCTGCAACCAGAATATTGATAAATATCTAAAAATTACCTGGTCTAATGATATTCCAATATACTTTGGCGGGGAGAACGCAGATGGTAGTTGAAAATTCGACAGGATTGGCTTGGCCGTCCGATCATTTGCAAAAAAGTTTCCAGGACTGTTCCCTAATATATTGGAGTTTAGGGATTGGATAAGGTGAGGGTGGAAAGTGTGAAGGAGGTGGGAACCATAATTGCCAACTAAAGACATGTTGTGAAGATCTTTCGCATCGGGTAGCTGCAAAAGAAGAATAACAAAGTTCGATATTAATGGTCTAATAACTCTTCATCACGAGAATTCCGAAACATATCACTAAAAGGTGGAGACCAGTCTATTGAGTCCATCTTGCCACTTTTTAATGCAGGTCTTCATTCAATTAACTTGCAACGTTATTGACAGAAATGCAATAGTGTTGATTATAAAAAGTGATCGACTCTTAATTTAACGATTAAAGCTGCTCTACGTCTTCTCATTGGCATTCTATTCGCGTTCAATATCATAAAAGCATCTGAAAATCAGCCCCGCCAAAATATCTCATGAAAGCATGTGTTACATTTCGCACCAGAATATTAATAGATTTAACGCCTTCTATCAATATAAAATGTCCTAAGGCATCCTAAAGTTGGTGATCTGACGAATCTCTCAATGCCTCAACAAATTAAATCAGTATCAAACTGAGAAGAATTCCTTCAGATACACCTTTTTATCTGCAGTTGGAGCTCGTCATCGCGAACGAGGAGCGAAATAATGCCGCGATAAAAACCTACAGGAAAGAAATACTTTCCACAATTGTTAACGAACATCAGTAAGAGCTTGGGGCATTTGTTGAATGTTCAGTTTTAATGAAGACGCATCAAGACCCAGCAGCATCCATAAATGATCGCAGAATGAGCGCTGAAAAATTGATGTCTTCGACGCGCAGTAGCACGTTTTAGATACACTCTAACTGCATTCGTTATCAAGCAAAATCACCTGTCAAAATTACTAAAACGGACTGCAATCGATTGTGATGCATGCAAGATGCGTGTGGATGCTGCTGCTGGTTATGAGGTTCGCGGGGTTTTTGCGGCGGCAGAGTTGCACCCAAGTGCCTTGAACAGTCCAAAACGATCAAAGCAGTGATAGTGGTTAAGCGACAATCATAAGTCTTTTAGCTTGGCCTCATGACACACAAAAACTTCAAAAATGCTTTCAATCCAAGTAAAGAGCAATTCGAGATGTTATTCGCGAATTTTAACACAATGCAAGATGGGACACGCTGCAAAACAACAAAGATACATGTTAAAAAACTAATCGAACTGCTGCTCGGTCCTCGCGGTTCATTCAGTATAAAAGATAAAACATGATCGTATATTGACCAAACAATGATCATTGTTTTTCGTTGAGACCCATGGGTCTGGGTTACCGTCTGGAGTGGCGTCTTTTGATATGATTGTCGCCTAATTGTTTCATTTGTTACATTAATAATGGTGAAGCATATCGGACCATCCTGAGTCCCCACCACCCACCCACTTCAACGCTGGGGGAGGGGGCAGGGTGAAATGCCTATCAGTCGTTACTTTGTAGTTCTCTAGTACTTGCATTTTTTTATTTTCTTAAAAGTTCCTTCTGATCTCCCTCGACGATTACCTTGTCGTGGTGAGGGAGCTCAGTAAGGAAGATCCTCCAGGAAACGGGAGGTGACACCTGAAACCAAGCAGTAATCAAAAAACCAAGCCAAGGTATGACTATCATCCCGAACTCTGGGTACCAGGCGACCCCCAGTTTCAACTAGCCTTGTCTCGGCAAAAAGGGGCTCTGCCAAGATCGACCTACTTTCCCGGATAAAACTGAGACCATGGCAGCCAATTATGAAAAAACAAAAAAAAACAAAAATCTGTTAAACAAACACAATTAAACCTTGATCGTGATAATCCAATCCGGCGACAGGCAAACCGCTTCCGCGCAAACCAGATCGTTTGGCGCACCTGCGACTAAGGGGAAATCGAAGCTGCAGCGGTCCTCGGATGATCCTAACTCTTCGACACAAAAGGCAGCAAAGAGGGCTCGGCCGGCAATGGTTAGGCCTTCATTTGCAGCCAAGGCTATCGAAGCCGATGGATGGGTCTGGGTACTGAGCAGTGCGAACAGCTTAGGAGGAAACTCCTCCTAGCTATAAGAACGACATCCGCGCAAGGTAATAAGCTTTGTTTTGAGTCGGTGGGTGCATACCGTCAAATGTTACGGCTGAACTTTGCCGACGAAGACACGAACGAGTGCCCCAGGCAGTACTGCGCCTCCCTTAACGATGTGTGGGAGAGTGCGCGACTAACCCTGGAAAAGGTCTCTGAGCTGCCATCTTTGAAAAAGTGCTTCCTCGGGTTTTTAGAAGGAGAGCGAAATGACGCTGGGGTTCTGGAACAACTTGGTGTGCAAAATAACCTCAACACTTCCACCTGGATGCTGCTAGGCAGCTAAACAGGAGAGAGAGCCGATAGGCCGGAAACTTTTCTCACTATCGGTGTTCCCGAACCCGATGCTAAGAAGATTCACGAAAAATCGTGCTGCCGACCCTACTACGGGCTAGGGACCGTCACGTTACAAGTGTCAGTTCCTAAAACCATGGAAGGGGACGTGCAGCCGCCGGAATCTTCATCTGAAACGTAGATGAGCTGCCACATTTCCCAAATAAATTTGCAGCATTGTAAAGCGGCGACTGCACTTATCAGCCGTTGAATTAATAGCTGCAACACATTTATATACCTCATACAAGAACCGTAGATTATAGGTGGGGTAGTCAGGGGCCTAAAATTCCAACATGCTGACCTTCTGCATGCCAATGGACGTGATCAACCCCGCTCCTGCATGGTAGTCTCAAAGGACTTTCACGCTAATTTCGTTAACGACCTAACGACCTTATATTCCAATTAACTGGCAAAAATTGAAAAGGTGATGTCCGAAAAAGAATACGCCTTAGACGCATTCATGGATATCGGAGGTGCCTTAAATTACGCCTCATTCGCGGCAATTTGAGAAGCGGCAAGACAGCATGGAATCGAACTGCTTGTAATAAGTTGGATCCTTTACATGCTAGAATGGAGAAAAATCCACATATCGGTCGGCCAGAAGTCTATTGAAGCAGGAAGTCTTAGGGGCTGCTCCCAGGGAGGGGTTCTCTCTCCACTGCTATGGCTCTCTGTGGCGGCTACTGAGGGCCAAACAATTCTTCGCGAAAGCATGTGCGAACGACCAAGCCGTAATAATTACCGGCAAGTTTGCGGACACAGTATGTGGCCACTTGGATGCAACTCTGCATGAAATCCACAGTTGGTGCCTCCGAAATGGACTCACGGTGAATGCTAGGAAGACTGGACTAGTTATGTTCAATAGGAACGTCAGGTGGGGCAGCTATACGCTACCCACCTTAGCAGGGGCGGAAATCCAGCTGGCACAAACTGTCGAGTACTTAGGAGTACATTTCGACTCCCAGTTAACTTGGAAGCACCATATCGAGGAACAATATCAGAAATCCTGCAGATTGCTCTGGTGCTGTAGGAATGGGATAGATAAGACCTGGGGGCTGTCACCAAAATGGATACACTGGATGTATACATCCATAATAAAACCCATTTTGGTGGATGCATGCATCGTCTGGTAGTCGAGACTGAACTTTGCTAACAGCAGGAAGCTGCCAACACAGATCCAGAGGCTTGGTCGCCTAAGTATTACTAGAGCAATGGGTACTACGCCGACTGCAGCACTTGAAGCTATCCTAAATTTACTCCCCCATTCGCTTAGAGGTGAAACGGAAAGCAGCCAATGACGTATATAGACTCGATACCATTGGAGTGTGGCATGGCGGCCAATCACACGGTCATGCGTCTATCTGGAAATTCCTTGACAAACATCCAGTAGCCCTGATGCCGACCGATATATGGTTTCCAGATTCGTCTTTGAAAAGACATACACTGTTGTAATCACCAAAAGAGAAGAATGGTCGACAAATAGCCATGAGTCTTTTTAGATTACAGACTTAATAATCTTCACCGACGGGTCAGTCATGGAAGGCGGATCAGGCGCAGGGGTGTTCTCGGGTAATCCGATTACAGAACTGGCCCAACCTCTCGGAAAAATGACGACCATATTCCAGGCGGAGTTATATGCCATTTCATTTGCAGTAGCAGAATGTTTGCGACACAAATGGAGAGGTCGCACCATTCGAATCTGTTCCGACAGTCGGGCGGCATTATCAGCACTAAACAGCAACGACAAATCAAGCTAGTTGGTGTGGAGTTGTCATCAGCGATGCTGAAACTTGGTCGATTGAACGAAACATTCCTGATGTGGGTGCGGGGGCATTCCAACATCGCTGGTAAAGAGGAGGCTGGCAGACTGGCTCCCCGAGGATCTGGATCCACAATGGTGGGACCAGAACCAGCTTCTGGTAGGTAGATCGAAAATTGGGAAAATGGGCCTATGCTTATAGTGCACGCACGACCGATGATCGAGCTAATGTTCAACTCAATGATCTTAACGTCCATTATTGGATGATCCGATTTTTTTGCATAATTTTCACCCTGCCCCTGGATTCCCTCTCTATAGTCCTGCATACGTACAATATAGACAGTCACTTTCAATTCTCATTGAGGAATTTCCGTCACCACATATGCTTATTACAAGTCTGGCTTTGACACTGTGCAAGTTATACGCTCACAGCAGCGAGGCAAACACAAGACGAGCATAGCTCTACTCCCTCAACTATCGCGCGTTAAACTATGAAACGATGTGAAAATATCGAAAGTTATTCGAACATCCGTGGTTGACCAAATCGACTATAGGGGATGATACGTATTCGAAACCAGTGGAAGTATCTTCGGTTCTAGCGAAATGAATTTGCTTCATGCTTAGCAGAGGCATTTTTCTGGAAGAAACAGGGATTCTCTCTCTTACATTGGGAAACCAAAGCAAAGGCAAGTCGGTGCCACTGATGTTTCTTGTCCCATTTATACGTAGTCCATAATGTAAATGTATTAGGTTGTTGCAAATGAAATGTCGGATATTTGAGTAAAATTTCAAAAAACTATAACTTTTATGAAAATTAATTTTATTAGTCAAAATAAGAACCAGCAGCTTCAATGCACTTCTCCCAACGAGATACAAGGGCATTTATTCCAGTTTCGTAAAAGTCTGGGTTTCTAGAGCTAAGAAATTCTTCAAAGGCACTTTTGACAGCTACTTCATTGCTGAATTGTTTCCCCGCCAAAAAGTGATCCAAATGCTTAAAAAAGTGGTAGTCGGTTGGCGAGAGGTCGAGTGAATATGGTGGATGAGGAAGAGTCTCATATCGTAATTCATTTAATTTTTGGACCGTCATTCTGGAAACATGAGGTCGGGCGTTATCATGGAGCAGTATCACTCCATCTCTGTTGACCAATCTAGGCCGCTGAACACGTAATTTCTCGTGCATTTCATCAAGTTGGGCACAATATTTCTCTGCATTAATTGTTTCACCACGCTCCAAAAACGAATAATGAATAATTCCAGATGCAGACCACCAAACAGTTACCATTACCTTCTTCGGGTGAAGGCTCGGTTTTGGCATGTGTTGTGGAGGCTGATCGGCATCTAGCCATTGCGCTGATCTGCGACGGTTGTCGTACAATATCCACTTTTCATCGCATGTCACTATTCTGCGCAAAAAGGGATTGTTCCTGTTGCGGTTGAGTAGAGAACTGGATATATCCATTCGCAGTGCCATGTTTTGCTTGTTGAGTTCATGCGGAACCCACTTATCAAGCTTCTTCACCTTTCCAAGCTGTTGTAAGTGCCGAGATACTGTCGAATAGTGTACGCCTATTTTCTCTGCAATGTCACGAATCGATGATCGGGGATCAGATTCCACTATCAAACGCAACTCGTCGTTGTCGATCGATGGTCCTGGGTGTCCACGAGGTTCACTTTGGAGGGTCATGTCGCCTGATCGGAATTTTTCGAACCACCACTGTGTAGTTCGTTCGTTTGCTGCGTCAGCTCCAAATGCTCTGCAAATGTTTCTGGTTGCCTCCGCTGCGTTGTGACCAAGTTTAAATTCATATAGAAAAAGTAGACGTTTTTGACTCCCTTCCATGCTTTTTTCTTTGAGTTTTACTTGGAACTTCAATGACGATTGAAACTGAAATGACTCCTTGATCGAACGAATGACTATTTATACTCAATTATCCCATACCACCAGAGTCACCTTGCGGCAGTTTTAAACATTAAAATCATACATTTAGCATGTCAAACTACTCACTTTAGTGCGATGTTGATATTTTGGGTAGCAGCACAGAAAAGATAATTTGAGCTACTGTAACTTTATCAGTAATAGTACGATTTTGATTAAACTTGGGTATATCATGCTTCCTATAATATATAAATATAGGATAAACTTAATGGGGGTTTCTAGTCAATTTTCTGAAGACATAGAAATGTACTACTATTGACTTAACTTGACTAGATATCGATATGGGGGAGAGAGCAGAGGATTTTTTCAAATTTTTGGGTTAGGTAGTTTGTGAGAATGGGTCCGTTAATGAATCGATCACTTTCGACCCACTCATTCCCGTCTTTCCAACAAATGTTAAAACTAAGACTTCGAATACTTATTTTTTGATACTCCACATTACCATACTCGGTGAAAAAAAATAACAGTCCCTTTTGCATGTAGGAGGACCTCGCTTTAAACTCAACGACGGAAGATGTAATTACTGCATATGTGAGCGTTCACAGTTCCCAGATTCTCACCAAATTTCGTGTGAATCGGTATAGCCATTTCTCAGAAAAATGCTTGTAACAGTGAGACATTGAGCGGATTTTAAACCTCGATTTATGCATCAAGGAAAGTCCTGTTTGTGCTGCGTATTTTGTTGCAAGGACATTCTCAGTCACGTTGTGCGTATCAAATCTACGACCTATATAATCAATTAATTCCCCTTTCACGTAATATTTAATTGTTCAGTTGCTGTAAATAAATAAGAATAATGAGGATTCCAACACAAGGAATCCTTTATTTGAACCAATAGTAGAAGAAAACTACGTTAGCGGAGGGTCTCACATTCAGCAATCATTGTGGCAACAAGCCGATCTTCTTCATTAACTAATGGTAGACCAGTTCTCACTTCTGATCCTTCAACGCCTGCTTTTCATGGATTTCTAGAAGGTTTTGTTCATGACGATACAACGATTTGTCACTGGCATACTGCAATCACTTTTATGGCTGGTAACGTAAAATACGTCTTTTCTTAAAGACATAAAACCAATAACTGATAATATGCAAAAAGAACAAGTCGGGAAACCGGAAGCTGGACGCTTCAGGTACGAAAGGTTTTGTGTATTTCTTAGTACGTAGCACGTAATATATCCATATATTATGTGAGAGTATCCACTTTCGGGTGATATTGACATTCATAGTCTTCAATTTTCAAAGAAGCAACAAGTTTGAGGTATTATAACTTTGTTAGTAATAGTGCAATTTCCACCAAACTTGGTGAGATGTTGCTCTATATTATTGCCTATATCACTGCAACATTTCATGGTACTAGTATAAACTTAAGAGGGGTTTCTAACCAATTACAAAAAATTGCAGTAATATACTATTATTAACTTTATTTAAACAGATATCGGCATGGAAGGTATTTCGGGGCCCAGGCACCATATAGTGGCAACCTCCTGATTTTTTTCAGATTTTTCGGTTTGGTAGTTTCTGAGAATGGCCCCTTAAAGAAATGATCACTTTCAACCCCCCGCGCTCCCCACCTCCCCAACGAATGTCAAAACTAAGATCAGCTTTGAAAAGTACTAATCGAGACCTTTAATTTGATACCCAACATGACTATATTTGATGAAAAAAAATTTTACACCCCCCCTTTGCATGTATGGGGACCCCCCCTTAAATTCGACCCCTCGAAACCCTCCCTTAATTTAAAGCTCCTTCTTCCACCTATCCTTAATTACTGTAATTTTTCCTAGTGAGCAGAAAAAGGAAATGTGTTAAGATTCCGAAGAAAGTTCCTATTTTGAGAGAAAGGCATTGCGTAATCCAAGCCGCCGCAAAGACACGTTCTTGCTAACTTATCCTAAAACGCATCACGCAACATGAACACAACAAAGAGCAGGCTGGTTTCTGCTGCGGAAACTCATCAGTTCCTCACTCAACACTCTCCCTATCATTTTGAAAGTGGAGCGCTATAATGGACTATGACACCTCTCCTCAAATACCTCAACCAGACTGATGACATCTGTTTGCCCTCTCACCGAGTCATGGACTTCGAACAAATGGCTTTCAATTTGGCGAAGGAGGCAAGCAGGTTAGGACTAAAGAGAAACACTTATAAAACCAAGGTTCCTCGTCTGAAGAGTCATCGTAATCTTCCTATTTACTTGATGGGCAGAATATCGAATGTGGATCAATTTGTTTACCTCGGCAGTGTTGTTCTGCTGATTGGGGAACTCGACGTTACTCGATGCGTTAACAGTGCTATATCCAACTTCGCTGTTTTATCTAAAATCAGGAACACCAAACTCAAGTTTAACTTATTCCGCGTTGTGCTGCTATATGGGAATAGCATATGAAAAATAACCTATACTAGCTCTTTGTCTTTGTTAACACCAGCTCCCACTGTGTCATCGGTATATTTTAGTCCGACACAATCTTCAGACGTCACACTTTAAGAAAAGGTTGTCACTAATTCAGTTTCTGGTTATACCATGTGCCCCACTCCCAGAGTTCCCGAGCGGGTCTTCCAAGAAACACATGGATAGGATTGTGGCGGAGTTGACACCCTGCGCATCATTTAGGGGATCATGGTAACCATGTATATATATTACTCCATATCGAAACTGCGTCTGCTCAAAAATCTACAACATTAATATATGAGAGAAACGGACAGACAGTTACACTGTTACCTCACCATATTCAAATTTTATCATAATTTTACACCCCCCTTCTGCATGTATGGACACCCCCCTTAATTTCAACGTAAGAACATGTAACTCACTGCATGTGTGAGCGTTCACAGTTCCCACCTTTTTACCAAATTTGGTGTCAATCGCTATAACCGTCTCCGAGAAAAATGCGTGTGACGGACAAACAGACAGACAGTAAACCGATTTAATAAGGTTTTGTGTTTACACACGGTCGCACGGCATCCAGCTCTGCAGGTGTGCCAAAGAATCAAACCTGCAGATTATACAAACGTTCCAAAATGAGGTACTTTGAAGCATAGTAGACGCTTCGTGGTTTATTCGTAATGAGGAGCCACTTCCTCAACGGGGGTTGACACATGGTCTTACCCAATAAAAACGAAACTCAAATATAATATTCAAATAAAGCTACTGGATGGGGAAATCTCAGTCGCAGTTTGGCGAGAGGTGTTTCTAGTGGGTAAAAATCCCACACTCTCAGGAATCGTGGTTATAATACGATAATACGAATCTACCGCAACAATGGCTGAACAAAAACAGAAAAATCCACGAACCATGCAAAGGCCAAAGATTTGGTTGTTTAAATTGATCGAGAGAGCGAATAGCCCCCCATTCACATAGTGGATTTTGTCAGATAATTTACTGAGATGGCATTAGTTAGGTGGTTATATGTCGGAATAATATTAGCCATTAATCATTTCGCCTACAATAGATGTGAAAGAATTAATTATAAGATAAAACTGTAATTGTTCCTTTAATATCAACCTATAAATACCGAAATTGTATTGCATTTACAAAATTATGGAAGTTTTTAAGTCCTATTGGTTAATCCTATTGAGTAAGGATGTTAGTGAATAGTTAAACTTAGAAGTATCTAAGTCCACTCAAAGCATCTCAAACCTAATTTAAGATAGAACATGGGAGTCCTTCAGAAGACATACATTTTCCGTTATGAACACATACAGATAACTATCTCTACTTCTCGTATCTATAAAAATCGATCATCATCTTATGAAGTTTCACTCATATCCAGAGGATTTGTGGGATAGTAATTTTCCTCAATTTGTTGTTTGTTTTAGGAATTGCTCTTTGTAAGTTTCTTGGTCCTGAAATATGAAATGCCAATCTTCCTTCCTTTCGTAAATCCCGACATATCCGCTTCGGTTCATTCATAGTAGGCAAATATGCAATCGTAAATGGTCCTGATATCCCTAACACTTTTTTCAAATTTTTCCACACGATATCATCGACGGGAGAGGAAGAGGGGGAGTTGAGAAAGATTAGACTATAAAAATATGATGCTTTGAAAGTTCAAGCGCATTTTTGTCCTTTTCAAGGAATGATGTATTCCAGGAGAAGGAATAAATGTACTGAGCGGGTATAAATGCTACAGGAGTATAGTGGAAAGGCGTTTCTTTAAATCTAAAATTCGGAATTTTACTATAAGGTGTGATGAACTTACACAATTGGTCATTGATTTTCATTTGTAGGACAAACCGAGTTTTTCCAAATTCAAAATTTGCAAGGACAACTAAATTTTGTCTGTTGTCCACACATGTAAATATCTCAACTCCCTCACTCACTTTGAAAATGTACAAGCATATGTGAAGCTCTTTTCATTCAAAACGGCATATCTGTTGTCTGCTTAATCCAGCCTGAATGCGTTACAATGAAATTTAAACTAATGGTTGTTGCTCAAAAGATAACGTAAAACCCAATGACATGAGTAACAGCAGAAAAATGCTGTTTCCCCCCTTCAAGCATGAAAATAGAGCCTCAATAACAAACTATCCCTTTTATTTCGCACAAACTCATTCAGTTCGTTCCCTTCTTTATAAGGACATTTATTGGGATGAGGAAGTATCCTGGATTCGTCTGGGCTGTTATCTGACGTGTGATTTACATTTTTGTGAAAAAGTGTCGTGATAGTCAAGAAGTATAAGGAATTTAGTTTATAGAAGTCCTGATCTAATACTAGTTATTACTGACTTAATAGAGTTTGTAGAATTATGAGTTTCTTGAAAACTTTTATAATTTTAGGAATTTTTTAGACCTGTGGTGTCAAGAAAACCCCAAAACCTGGCTAAGATTGACTGGATACTATGTACCTGCATCAGTTGCTGAAACCAAAAAGGACTATTTTTCGTTTTAAAGGAAAAGTGACAAAATCAAATAGGGTCTGGTTGATACTCAATTAAATGGTATATCCTTGGATACAAGGTGGGTCTTCAAAACTGTAATTCGTTTTGGAAGGCCCTTGCTCTCTGCTCTCTCCTTTGTCAGTGAGATTTTTCATAGTACTTTTGCGTCATTTCATTCATCCTCAACGATATGAAACACCACAAACGGTAACTCCACTAACCACGGTAGCAATAACACGAAGCGTTGTAGACATGGTGGAAACAGTAGCAGAAACAACTCCACTTGGTCAAAGTGGTGACAGGCAAATCGCGCGGATTTATCGCGGTTTTCGTGTCGTTGCCGATGGCAATGTTGATGCCATGCGCGGTATCTTGCAAGTTCTACCTCCAAATGGTAATATCACTACTGGGACAAAGTAGCCTCCATGTGCAGCTGAGAAGATCTCTTGAAGGAGATGTACATATGAATGTGGCCAAGATATAGGAGGATGAACAGATCTGTTACAAACAATAAGCAGTTTTAGTCTTTCGAATGATTTATTGTAGCAAATTGTTAAATTTTTGAGAATTGATTTACAATTTTAAAATTTCAGATGCGGTGATACATTTATGTTTGTTCTGGGAATAGGTAATGATAAAGGAGTTGTTGCACGTTATTTCCTTAAAAGGAGATATGTGTATAGACGTTTGCATGAATGTGTACACATATGAGTTGAGCATATGCCTTTTGGCTTCGTGAGTTTGATTTACCAAGAGATTTGTCTATTTTATTGAGAAGTTATGCATGTTGATTCGATCTGAATAATGAGTAACAGATGGCGAAACAGTTTCCAAATCACTGCTGTAGGAAAAACATATTTTATATATATTTTGAATTAAAACTACATCTCTACAGAAAAAACGGTTAGCCAATAGAAGATCTTCAAAAGTGATAGATGTTAGTAAACTGTAAGGACAAAGGACATAGGAAAGGATGCGGTATACAGTGATCGTGCATGCACCTTCGTCAACTTTCAAAATCGCAAATGGCGCCCACTAATCTCTTTATTATTTGATTTCTGGTTCGTCAGATAAAAATGACATTAATGTCTTAAAATTTGATTTCAGACTATGGAAAGGACCAAATTTCTCCAAGTTAGTTCCGCATAAATACTGCGTTTCCTATTGTGATCTGTGGAGTTGAACTTCCTTTTCTCAACTGGAAGTTATATGTCTCTGAATGGAGTATAGGACGACTATATAATACATAGTTTTCTTGTCTCAGCGTTATTGGAATTATTTTGGATTATTATTGGAAACCTTCTATTCAATTACTTCCTTTTTTCGGGAGCTTAAAGTAGAAGGAAAGAGAAATGACGATAACTTCTGCAGGCATTCTTGCTAGAAGCCAGATTGATGAAAAGTTACCAAAGTTTCTTCTTTTTTAAGGTTTTGTGTAAAACAAAACCTTATTAAAATCGATTCAATGTCTGTCTGTCTGTCTGTCTGTCTGTCACACGCATTTTTCTCCAAAACGGCTAAACCGATCCAAACGAAATTTGGTGGACAGATGGGAACTATGAAATCCCACGCATACAGCGAGTGGCATAAATTTAGGTGGAGTTTAAAGGAGGGCTCCCCATACATGCAAAGGGGGGATTCAAAAATTTTTTTCACCGGATATAGTTGTGTAGGGTATCAAATGAAAGGTCTCGATTTGTACTTTCCGAAACTGACATTAATTTTGGCATAAATTGCAAAGTACGTGAGTAAGGAGTCAAAATGTACGCATTTGAAGTGAGACAGGACTCATTTTCGGAAACTACCCAACCCAAAAATCCGAAAAAAATCAGGGTGGTGCGCCTAGATGAAATCTAGGCCTCAAAATATGTCCCATTCCGATATCTGCTCAAATAAACTTACTAATAGTATATTACTACTTTTTAGAAATTTACTGGAAAACCCTCCTTAAATTCATCCTAGGACTTCCGGATTCTGTACCAGCATAGAGGACAATATTTCGTGTATATGCCCCAAATTTCATAGAAATCAGGCAATTAACACCAAAGTTAAAGCAGTTCAAACTTAGCAATTTCGCGCGAGTTTACTGCTTCCAAAGCCATGCAAATCGGGTGCTGACGTCATAATTACCCGGAATAATTGACATTCGCGTGGAATATTAAAGTCACATTTATGAAGAATCTATTTATCTGCAGCCCTTTTTAAGGTTTTGTGTAAAACACTTATGTGATATCTAATCTTCGAGAGATGTCCCATTCCGGTATCTGCTCAAAAAATTTACTAATAGTATATTATCAACTTTTAGAAATACACTAAAAAACTCCCCTTAAATTCATCCTAAGTGTATTAAATTTTGTACCGACATAGAGGACAGCCTCGTGCATACACATGCCAGGTTTCATAAAAATCCAACTATTAATGGGAAAGTTATAGCAGTTCAAACTTATCAATTTCGTGCTAATTAATAGCATCCTAAGCCATACAAATAAGATGCTGACGTCATAATTAACGAGAATAATTGAAATTCCAGTGAAATATTTAAATTCCATTCAAGAAGAATCTAATTCTCCCTGGCCCTTTTTTATATTTGATGTTGGTTAAATTGTTTTCATTCGCTAATAATATTAAACTCAGAGCGTGAAGCGTGTGAGGTGACCATTATCAACACAGGGCTTTCCATCAAATGATTTATTTAAATCGCTTTCCAGAAAATAGAGGGCAATGGAATTTTTAGCTATATTACACGGAGCTGTCGTGCTCTCGTCGCTCCTCACATCGTTTCTTTTTCTTCAGCCTTCAGGTCACAAGCGGGGCCGGCTCGTGATGATCGGTTTCGTCATTTTATTGTATCAAAGCCTTATCAGGATGTAATCTGATCAATACTCTCGTTAGCGTGAATTACGTGACCACACCATTGAAAACGCCTCTCTTGCAGTTTTCCCACGATCGGTGCAAACCCATATCGATCGCGGGTATTCTCATTTCAGACGTAATCAAAACGTGTCACGCCACCAGTGCAATGCAACATCTTCGTCCCCATTACCGCAAGACGCCGTTCATTGTCCTTTATAGTCGGCCAACACTCAGAACTATAGAGAGTGGCAGACGGATGACATTGCGGTAAATTTTAGATTTGGGACGTGCGCTGACACGTTGATCACAAAGAACACCAGTTGGGGAATGCCACTTCATCCAGGTTGCATTAATGCGTGAAACAATTTCATTACGCAGTTCTCCATTGGCTGATAGCGTTGACGCGAGATATTTAAATCGCTGAGTTCTGGCAATGGAAGTAACCTGCCCTTCGAGATACTTAAATCGCTGAGTTCTGGCAATGGCAGTAACCTGCCCAGAACTGAACGATTTCAATATCTCGGGTCAATGCTATAAGCCAATGGAGAACTACGTTATGCTCCTCACATAGGGAAACACAAAACCTTTTATACCTGAAGCGTCAAGCTTCCGGTTTCCCGACTTGTTACCATTGTTTCTATGACTAAATTGAGTTCAATTGGACTTTTTTATATTTTACAAAGCACCATCCGGGATTAGGCTAAGATAGGCTCTTTAAATACTTTAAATGTTATTGGGCTTTCCTAAAGACTTTTACATCGTGCTTGCCAAGATGGCTATATATTGACCAGAATAAACAGGCGAAACTTTCGTGAAATGGAATCACTTATTCGTTGTGGAATATCAGGATTGAAACCAGATTTTCGTTCCATTCTCTCTCATAACTATAGCATTTCTAGCTGGCAACGCCACAGAATCTATACTTGCAAGAAGTAGTGACGACATTCTTCTTTTCCCTCAGTCTTTATCCCGGGGTCGGCTCGTCGTGATCGGTTTTGCCATTTGGCTCTATCAAATGCCTGATCTAGATGCAATCGCGAGGCTTTTAAATCCCCATCCAGCGTATCAAGCCACCGTTGTTTCGGCCGCCCTTTTGGTCCTTTACCATCGACTTCGATGTTCAATCCAATCTTGACAAGTGAATTCACGATAGCAAGAATTGCGTGACCATACCATCAAAGACGCCTCTCCCGCAATTATCGCGGATATCCTCATTTCGGATGTGATCAAAACGTGTCACGCCACTAGTCCAATGCAACATATTCGTCTCCATTACCGCAAGACATCGTTCATAGTCTTTTATTGTCGGCCAACACACAGAACCATAGACAGCGACAGGAACAACGACATTGCGGTAAATTTTAGATTTGAGATGTTCCTTGATGCGTCGATCACAAAGAACACCAGTTGTGGAACGCCACTTCATCCAGGTTGCGTTAAATCGTGAAGCAATTTCATAACGCAGTTCTCCATTGGCTAATGGCGTTGATCCGAGGTATTTAAATGGCTCAGTTCTGGGCAGATTACTGTCGCTGAAAGTGATAGTGCCTGTTTCATGGGGATCGGTCGTCAAAAATTCAGTTTTGTTTAGATTCAATCTGAGACCGTGTTGCATGAGACGATCATTCCGTTTTTGGACAAGTTACTCAAGTTCATTTTTGCTATCAGATGCTAGGAAAACATCATCTGCATAAAGCAGTGTGTAGGGCGCTGGACGTTGGATATCCCGGGTGACGGTGTCCATAACGAGAATAAAAAGGAGTGGTGAGAGGGCGCTTTCTTGATGAACACCAACAGAGACACGAAGTGGTTTTGATACACCCGCCATACTTCGAACTTTACTTTTCGGATCGTGATAGAGCAATTGAACCCAGCACACGAGTTCTTCTGGTACTAAGTGCTGTCGTAAAACATACCAGATAAGTTCGTGATCAAATGCGAGATCCAGAAATACAATGTAAAGAGGGCGATGCTTCTCACGGTGTTTCTCCATGAGTAACCGCGCAGCGTGTATTGCGTCAGTAGTTCCGCAGTTTTTGACAAATCCGGCTTGATTTACGGTTACTTCAACGATTTCGGGAATACGGATCGGACGGTAATTTGAACATTCTGCTGGACTACCTTTCTTTTTCCATATTGGAACAGTGGAACTTTCTTGCCAGTCAGATGGTGTTCTTCCTTCCTGAATAATCCGATTAAAGAATTCACTGAGCTACAGTGTTGGGTCCCAGCTCTTCGCTTTCCAGAGCCCAGATGCGATGTTGTCAGGTCCTGTGGCTTTCCCCGATTTCATTTGTTTTATTGCCTCCTCGACTTCAGTTGCGCTGACAGTTAAGTCCTTGAGGATTTTACGTGAGCACCTGTCTGGACGACTTAATCCCACGGTTTTCTTAAGACACGGATTGATTTTGTGACCACAATCAGGGCTCCGCTGAGACAAGCAACAACGGTGCCAGTCTATACCAAGTGCAAGGCTTAGCATTCATACTGATGGATGCAAGACATACCTAAATCTCTACCAAACTAAGGAGTACGGCGTCCGTGTTGAAACGCAACACCACGCCGAGGCCCGAAGGTCTCTTCTCGCTTGAGCATAACCACAGCCCCCATGAAACTCCCACTAGGGTGCCAACCGCAAACAACCGAGCTGTACTCACATACAATGGGAGTTCACCCGAAGTATGAGAGTCCAGGAGCTAACCCAGTTCCCATGGTACCAGTATACATACCCCTGGTGAGGTTTCGCGACCAATTTGGCACTTCAGATGAGTCCCCGTGCAGACTCGGGTCTGATCGCCCTAATTAGGCTTTTGAAGCATTCGCCTACTGTATCACGGTCGGCAAGCCAAAGTGAGTACAGCCTCTCCCGGTGCCACCACTATGGTGGTTCTCCTCGGCCACTTGGTTTTGGTTTGGCTGACAGGGTTGCCGCTCCGTCTTCCTCACCGCCACCTCTGAGCAGCAGTTGCGCTGACAGGTGGAACTGCTCCAAATGTCGGCAATGATTTTAGAAGTGGAGGATGGGTAAATTCTTCAGTTGAAATCTGCTCGAAGTATTCTCGCCATCTATCCGTTGCGGCTCGACGGTTGGTAAGCAAAGTACCGTTCTAGTCACTAACCGCAGCAAAAGTGTAGTAACAGCATTGATATGCCTTCAATTTTGCTCAAATCTAACACCAAATACCTTTGTTGTGAAACTGTCGAAATTTTCGGAATAAATACAAGTAAGGTACAACGAGAGCGTAAGTTCTGTGTAATATTCAACCAAAATCCGTAAAATGTTGACCTAATCAAGATACTTTTAATTGGTATTTAACATGGAAGCTAGTATGCTATAGATTTTGAGAACTTTTTCAACTACTATCTTTCCAAGTGCCAGAAACACACAAATAGCCATCAAAATGGTCGCACCTAAAGAGGTAGACAAGATCTTAGTCACCTCATCCTATTGCTGGCACTAGAAAAGGCAGACAAGGCATGCAAGGAAACCAAATTTTTTTTTTCACATTTCCTACGTAGAAACGACAGGCGAAGAAGTTTTTAATTAGCTTTGCTATAGTCAAGTAAGTCGAACTGCGGCTATTGGCTATCTAATTTACAACCACAATTAAAAGTCTCTCTCACTCTTGAATTACCGTCGCCATACATTTAATTGCTCATTTCATTCATCATTAGTCAAGTCCATTTGGGAGAAGAAGTGAGGAGAGTCCCTATAGTCTGAAATGTTTTGAATGCCCTCACCGATATACCATCATCATCATCAACAGCGTAACAACCGGTAACCGGTCTAGGCCTGACTTAATAAGGAACTCCAGACATCCCTGTTTTGCACCGAGGTCTACACATTCCATATCCCTAAAAGCAGAGTCTGCCTCGTCTTCTTTTTTTACTGTAGATATCATCCTCATCCATATGTATTAAGTGACCCGCCCATCACAACCTATGGAGCCGGATTTTATCCACACCAGAGGGCCGTGGTATCACTCATACATTTCGTCATTATGTAAACTACGGAATTGTCCATCCTCATGTAGGGTGCCAAAAATTCCTCAGAGGATTCTTTTCTCGAACGCGGCCAAGTCTTCGAAGAATACATAAGGATTGGCAAGATCATTGTCTTGTACAGTAAGAGCTTTGACCCTATGGTGAGACGTTTCGAGCGGAACAATTTTTCTAAGCTGAAATAGGTTCTGTTGGCTGCCAACAACGGTGCGCGGATTTCGCCATCGTAGCTGTTATCGGTTGTGATTTTCGACCCTAGATAGAAGAACTTATCGACGGTCTCAAAGTTATAGTCTCCTATCTTTATTGTTTTCGTTGGACCAGTGCGATTCGATGTTGTTGGTTCTTTGGTTTTTGGTATTGACGTTGCCATCATATACTACGTCTTGCCTTCGTTTATGTGCAGCCGGAGACCTCCCGCCCCATGCTCGATCTGAATGATGGTTGACTGTACATATCGGGTTGTTCTTCCCATGATGTTAATATCGTCAGTATAGGCCAGTAGTTGGATGGACTTGGATGGTGCCTCTCATATTGAAATCTGCATCGCGAATCGTTTTCTCCAGTGCCAATTTAAAGAGGACGTATGGTAGAGCATCTCGTTGTCGTAGACCGTTGTTGATGTTGAATGGTCTCGAGAGTGATCCTCAGCCTAGTCAGTTTTATCAGTTTCGTTGGGGTACCGAATTCTGTCATGATCGTGTACAGTTTTACCCTGGCTATGTTGTCAGACAGACATACTCCGCGGTAATCACGAAAAGAGGAGAATGGTCAATAAATGCCACGAATCTTTTGGAATTACAGACCAAATAATCTTCCTTAATGTGCGGGTTATGAAATATGGATCGGTTGTTCTCGGAAAATGCGATTATGGAACTGACCTCCCCTTTTGGAAAAATGACGACTATTATCCAGGCGAAGATACATGACGTTTTCTGGCAGTAGAAGAATGTTTACGATAAAAATGTCAGGATCACACCATTCAGATCTGCTTATTATAAGCACTAAATAGCAATGACGCCCTGGCATCCGACACTCGAATATCGCTAGTAATACGGAAGCTCATAAACTGGCTCGTCAAGGATCTGGTTGCAAATTGGTGGGCCCGGAACCAGCTCTTTCCATCTGACCATACATACAGCTTACTTTGAGTGAGAAAATTACAATGGTGGACAAATGGGGAAATTTTAATTGTTGAAAGAAACTGGAACCGCTAGAGAGGGATTTTTGTTGTCCCTTAAAAAGTGGGACATGTAAACCCAAGTCGAGCTTTTAAAGAGGCACTGTTCCTTAAGCTACCACATAGAACAAATTAGTCTCAGCTATATGTAGCCAATATGAGGAGGAGGAGGGACGGTCCAGCACTTCATATGCAACTGCCCAGCCCCCTCAGATCTCAGGCGAAGATACTTCCTCCTCTGCTCCAAGAGAAAGTTCCCACCAGGAGGCCATTGAAAACGCAAGCTTAGGGGTAGTACAATAGGCCTAACAAAAGAGCTGAGTGCTTGGCGCTGTGGTTCCCCTCACCAATCTAGACTATTAAAACTAGTTTGAATCACGATTGAATTCAGCTATATAGAATAAAAAAGTCTAAGTCTGGTCCCACCCCCTTCAAAAACTGATTTATTGTATCTGAAATTAGATGTATATGTATAGGCGGCTGGTTTCCGCTCCAGATTGTGCTACATTGAACACATCAACACACATTCCAGAAAAACTAATAGCTATTGTCAGTGCGATATATGATGGCGTAAGATGTCACATGTTACATCGAGGGCTTAATACTTAACCATTTGCAGAATTAGATATTATAACCAAGAATGTATGGCATTTTAGTGAGCACTATTCTGACAGTAACCAGAACTCTGTGTATAGAACAGAGGTGCTAATAAATTTTGCAAAATGTTGCCCGAATGAAGGAAGAATACTTTATACTTTTACTAAGATAGAGTACAGACCCTCCTGGAAGTACACCACCTGGGAGAACGGGAGAGAGAAGTGGTAGGGGGAGAGTTGACGGTTCTTGCAACTTCTTCAACACGCAAGTGTTGCAAGGGGAACTGGAACACTGCGCAAGCGGTTGTTACCCATGAAAAGGTGAGAGAGGTGAACATTTCAAAGCACCTGGCATGGATGGCATCTGTCCGGCAATGCTAAAGGAGGGTATGGAGCATTTAGAGCGACCTCTAAAAAATATTTTTCGAGGATGTCTTGCTCTGGGCTACGTGCCTTCTTCTTGGCAACAGGTTAAGGTAGTTTTCATACCGAAACCTGGGAAAGATGACTATTCTAATCCAAAGAACTTCAGACAGATCAGCTTGATTTCATTCTTGCTGAAAGGTTTGGAGAGACTGGTGGAGCGTCACATTCGTGGAAACGCACTTAGGTCACACCCACTTAGTGAAAACCAACATGCTTACCAACGTGGAAAGTCCTGTGACTCTGCTCTTCATTCTTTGGTCACAAAGATAGAGGATGCAACTTTGAATGGTGAGTACGCGATGGGTGTGTTCGTGGACATTGAAGGGGCTTTTGACTGTGCGCCTTTTCAGAAACTTTGTGATGCCGCCAGAGCGCATGGTGTTGATGATGCTATAATTAAGTGGATCCATGCTATGCTAACGCAAAGATTGTTGTGCGCTGAGGTAGGGGTCGATCGCTACCTGACTACGGAAGCAACGAAGGGCTGCCCTCAAGGACGTGTGCTTTCGCCGCTTCTGTGGAGTATGCTGATCGACTCACTGCTTTGCGAACTGCAAAATTTGCCAATACACGCTCAAGCTTATGCTGATGACGTGGCTGTACTTGTTGTTGATCGGGATTTTGGAACGGTGTGTAGGAATATACAGCGTGCCGTTGATTTGATAGACAGCTGGTGCCTTAGACATGGTTTGTCAGTTAATGCAAATTAGTTTTATTTGGATGGTTTGAATGGTTTTATTCACAAAAAGGAGAAAACTGGATGGACTTTGTCTCCCTGAGATGAGGGGTACTACCCTTCAACTCTCCGAAGAAGTGAAATATCTGGGGGTCACTCTAGATAAAAAACTTCTTTGGAACAAACATGTAGAGATAAAGATGAAACGAACCCTCACAGCTTATGGGCTGTGCAGACGGACCTTTGCCTCGACATGGGGACTCAGGCCTCATGTGGTAATGTGGATATACGTTGCAATCATTAGGCCGATGTTCGTATATGCATCCGTAGTGTGGTGGGTTAAGGTGAGACAAAAAGGTTTTCACCGTAAACTAGCCGCACTGCAAAGAACTGTTTGTCTGGGTATCACTGGTGCCATGAGCACGACATCCGTCGCAGCTCTGAATGCACTACTCAATTTGCAGCCCCTGGATATATTTATTCAAAGCACTGCAATGAGAGCAGCTCATAGGCTAATTCGATTAGATCTATGGGAAAACAACGGATGTGGGGGGCACAGAGCATTTGAAGAGTTACTGGGAGGACTGAATCCAGTTCTTACAATGCCTTCCGATTCTGGTGTCCCCATACATATGTTTGGTAGAAGATATGTAGTTACCCTGAAGCGTAGAGAGGACTGGGAATACCCAGAGGAATGCGTGGCGGGATATACGGAAGTCTTCTACACCGATGGCTCAAAAACAGAAGAGGGTTCTGGAGCCGGAGTCTACCTCTCGAATAAAAACGAGAAGTGGGCTTTTCCTTTGGGACAATATGCAACGGTTTTTCAAGCCGAAGTTTATGCGATCCTAATGGTGGCAAACTGGGTGATTGACGAGCGGTTGAAGGGCAAGCGCATCGCAATCTGCAGTGACAGTCAAGCTGCACTGAGGGCATTGAGCAGTTCTTTGATCACCTCGAAAATCGTTCAGGAATGCAGAAATCGTTTGAACTCTATGTCTAGATTCAATACGGTGGAACTACTCTGGGTACCTGATCACTGTGGCATAGAGGGAAATGAAATCTCTGACGCTTTAGCGAAAGAGGGGTCAATCTCCCCTATGCCGGGACCGGAGCCAGCAATTGGGGTATCAGTAGCATTGGCTAAATCTGTTTTCAAAAACTGGGAACAAGTTTCCCATAATGACAGGTGGCAGAACCTAAATGCTGCTCGGCACACCAAACTTTTCCTGTCAGAACCCAACATACGTACTGCAAAGTTTATCCTGTCGAAAAGCAGGAGGACTTGCAGGCGTATTGTGGGCATTCTGACAGGCCATAATTCACTAGCTGGGCATATGTTCAGAATAGGAATTACCAAAGATGATACGTGTCCCTCCTGTAATGAGGAAGCGGAATCCACGGAGCATTTCCTTTGTGAATGCCCCGCCTATGGACGCATCAGGCATCAGATCTTTGGTGCCGATGTTCTCCAATTGCGACGGGTAGCATCACATCCACTAACGGAAATCCTGCGATACGTTAACGAATCCGGAATATTCCATTAGACGGGGGTGGCGAGTACAATGGGCCAACACGGCCTGAGTGCTCAGAAGCTGTAGCTTCTCCTCCACCATACACACACACACATACAAGATAGAGTTGGGACGAATGTCTTGAGAAGTAAAATATCAAAGGATTCGATACTGTTATGTACAAAGAGCCAATACTCTCCAGTAGGCAACACAATTACTGGTACAGTATTGAAAATGTAGCATTGCTGACACTTTTATGACAAGCTTTGCTTTATCACATGTTGATTAGAATAGATGCTTCTAAGTACCTTATACTGATCAGTAATTGCCTCCAGGACTAACACATGAAGGACGAATTTCTTAAAAAATATATCGCATAACGGAGATTTTACTAGGGCTGTTACTGGTTGTGTTGTTGTAGAAGGTGATCTTTAACAAGACCTCTCGGGTTTTCGATTGTACGGTTTTTGGTTTTTGCAGATAACTAAATTACGGTGGTCATTGCAGAGCATCCAAAGAATGTGAAAATTGAAGCGATCGGGATAGTGAGATCGCTAAAGCTCCAGCTGAAAAGAGCTGGGTTAACCCTAAAGGATGAGAATACCAAAAGTGAATAGTAATAGTAAAATAAGAAACATAATTGAAAAATAAATCAGTCGACATACTTTCAAGGACTATCATGCACTTGAAGATGGTGATCAACGTCAAACTAAGCTTTAGCGGAACTCGTTAAAATGTTGCCGAAAGGGTGGGTGAACTGAAACATAGTCGGAGATTGCTCATAGCTCAACGATGGGTGATAGGGAAGTTGTGAATCGTACGGAGGGTTATGGATGCACACTTAGCTGCGAAATTATCGAGCTGATATCCAAAGTTTAAGGATGACAGAAAGCAGCTGAGTTGCGAACATATTCAAGGGACAAATTTTAAAAGTACAGGACGAAGCAAAAGAGCTCGAATTAAGAGTATCTAACGTCATAGGTCAACTCACCCTTCGAAGTAGTACTTAAATGGTGGTCCCTGGGGGTGGGGTAGAAAAGAACGAAATATTCGATGTAAGCGAGTGAAAGAAATTGATGAATGTATTTGGTTAAATATGATAACCAAACAAAAATGTTGATGGAGATACCACAAGGTTGCGGATCGATTTAGCTTGGCAGCTATATAAAATCTTATTCTATATAATTTGATATAACGCTGATTCATGTGTTCGATGACACTGAAAGGTAGGGGAGTTCACAAAAAGTATGCCTCTCTTAAGAGCTCTGGTAGTACTACTAACGCACAAAATCTCGCTCATGTATTTTATCCATAAGATACAGTCGACTCTCAAAACAATAGTTTCAGTATATATTTACTTATATAATATTATGTGACTTTTTGAAGATATGTATCTGATTCGATTTAAATATAACTTTATCCCCTCAGTGTGAGGATAGCTGAGTGGCTAGAGCGCAAGGCTGTCGTACGGAAGGTCGCGGTACAAATCTCACTGGTGGCAGTGGAATTTGTATCGTGATTTGACGTCGGATACCAGTCGACTCAGCTGTGAATGAGTACCTGAGTCAAATCTGGGTAATAATCTCGGGCGAGCGCAATGCTGACCACATTGCCTCCTAGTGTACCGTTACGGTCTTGAATGAAGTGCTCTAACACAAGGCCCTGATCCAACATGGATTGTTGCGCCAACGATTATTATTATTATTTATCCCCTCAAACTATTCCTGAAATACTTAAGAACCCCACATACATGCCACGAAAAAAACCACAATTTCTTCTTGATTATCTTAGTAATTATCGACTGTTAATCCTTTTATCATTCCAAACATTTGCACATTCTTATATAAACGCTCCTGCAATCCACAAATGCCACAAATAACAATTCCTAGTTGCTCTAACTTCTGCTTCCCAGATCTTTAGTAGATTCATTGTACTATATATCAATCGCCTTTAGATAATCACAAACATCCACGACTGTGACCATATTCTACACACTTCAATATAGATGGCATTTATGCAAGGAATCCAATCAGATCTGGGGGCAGCCGCATAAATAGGTCGGTAAGCAATAGTGGCTGGATCTCTCTTGTCGATGTCAACGAGGTTTTTGAAAAAGCACTGCGAAAAGTGAACCTAGTAGGATACGGATTTCTCATAAACCCCACCAAAACTGATCTGATACTATTCACCACTAAGGCGAAGTTAAAGTGGAGCCTGAATATAGAGCCGGCTTGGCTTTATACATTTGTAAAAAAATCGTGCGTCTCGATGGACAATTCGTCGTCTGCACTGCACAGGGTCCAAAGAAACGCTTGTCTGGGCATCGCTGTGGCTATGCAGTTCACTCGAACTCCACATCAAATATACTAGATGCTAAACACGAGATCTTGGACCTGCTAAGAAAAAGAGTTTGATCATCTCCAGCAGAGATCTAGGCTGGGAAAAACTTCGGCACGGGATCCCAGCCAGGACGGGGCGAAAGATTAGTGAAGTCATGGAATGTTATATCCCCGAATATTTCATCACGGATCACGTGGATTTGGAGCAGGGTTTTCAAGGATACACAAAATATATCTAAATCTTGATATGCCAGCATCTTCCAGGCGAAGGTAGTGGCGACACAGTAGGTGAGGTGTGATCTATCTCAGACCCCTAGTCATGCTTTGGAGTCAATGCAAGCACACTCTAACGTGATTAGTCAGTATAGGAACGAACTGAACCGTCCGGACGGAGGCGTGTCAATTTCAAAGGGAGGAAGATTTGGCTTTCCAATGGCAGAACTTAAATATGGGAGCTGATGAGCCAGGAAATTATATGTGTTACACTTTGCACCGATCTTCCCTCGGTGCAAAAGAAACCCTGATGGGCTTCAGGACGCAAAGGCTAACTGAAATGGCGAGATATTTATATGCTAAATTTAAGAACTTCTTTACTCCAGGGACCAAACCAACGATAGAAAAAGTTGCAGAACTGATTTGGGCGAACCAACTCCACTACTGAACGAAACAAAAGCTGAAGAATCTGGTTGGAGAATAGAATTCGAGTCTCTCCATTCTAAAGTCAAAGTGCTGACCATCTACAAAATAATTATCAGACCTGCATTATATACATTAGACATTACTTCAGGCAGCCTAAAAATACTAAACGATTTTGAAAGGAAGATGATCGGTTAAAGGAGCTCTACAAAATGTATGATGAGTGAGGAGTCTCGACTGACAAGGTCTATGACGAAAACGAATAGGAACGACGTTTCCTTGGTGAATTCCAACGACATCGGTAATGCCACAGGTTTTGACAAAGCCATCTTATTGAAGGTAATTTCAGAAGAAAAATTGAATAGTAAACAAGAAATCAGGGAGTGCCAAGCTAGGTCGTTCTAAAGCAGAACTTTGAAGATACAGTGGAATCCCGATAATTCGTATATCGATTATTCGTATTTCTGGCTAATTCGCACAAATTTTCGTAATTCAAATATTTCGTACCAACTCATCAGTCCTTTGACCATACGAATTGTCAGGATTCTACTGTAATACTCCAGATACACCCAGGTTAACGAATAAATAATTAAATGATTGGAATAAAGAGCTGAGGAAAATATCTTCGCAATTTCTATAGTTATTTCGGTATTAATATATGTAAAGATGGATTAATGGATAGTTACGAACGAAAACGTCTTCAGAATTTGTCTATTATGCATATAGGTTTCTGAAGATATTTTGTTCGATATAAACAGAAATCATCCCCTCAAACCACACCTGAAATACCGAGGAACCCCTTATATGATACTTACCACGAACAAAACCGCAATTTCTTCTTGATTATCTTAGTAATTATCGACTGTTAATCTTTTTATCATTCCAAACATTTGCACATTCTTACATAAACGCTCCTGCAGTCCACAAATGCCACAAATAACAATTCCTTGAGACAACAGGATAAAGTGACAAAAACAAAGGTTAAAGTGTCAGGAAAGAAGGTTGAAAGTTCGGAAAAGGCAAAGTTCGAATGGAATTCCTTCTTCTTGTGTTCGGTGTCCTGGATTCAGTTTAATCCTTGCTAATAATACGGGTATAGAAATTCTCTTTTCCCGAAGCATTAAAAGAGGAATTTCCTTGCACATTTGCTCATATGTATGTATCTAAGTGTGATGACGATAAACAGCTTAAACTATTCGTGGGATTTATTCCAGCTTAGTTTGTATTAAGTAAAAGTCACCGGAAAAGTTTTGTTGTATTGAATCGTTTCGGTGGAAAGTTGTACAATTAAATCCAATCATTACGATGGTGTATGAATTTTGATTTCTGCATTTGTGTAGTTTGTCTTTATGGATGGCTTCACGTAAACATATGTATCACGCAGGGCTTTGGGGAAGTTTCCTGAAGTATGATAAATATGTAGAAAGTTCCGGGAGTTAAGGGGATTTTCCAGTTATTAGTTTGATGTTGAAGAGTTTAACAGCTTAACAGTTTAAGGATATTCGCCAGGATATATGGTTGTTAATCCAAGTTTTTGTCTTGTTTGTCGAAAGGTAATACAATCATTACAAGGTAAAACACGTAGAGAATTTTGCAAGAAGGGCTCATATTTATTCAAATACATACATATATATATGAAGGACACGATCGATGACACGAAATCGGCTGTAATGCCTCTACGACGAGGATATATGTTTGCAAAATAAGGTGTATGCAGTCATCAGATTCTTCATGTAATATTATAGGAGACTGTATTTTACACCTGGGGGTGCATTTGGAATGATTGATGAATATATTATTATTACTCTGTTAAGGGAAAGTCGCACCGCGTCCTTAAAGAACTATTGTGCCCCTTTTACTGGTTATAGTGTACCTATTAATTTCAGTATCTCAAGCAGGCCTATAACCGTTAGAAACTTTAGTATGTTCCCTACTTCCAGATCTTTCAGCTTTGCATCTGGTATTAAGTGTTCTTCCAGATACCTCAACCTACTTTGCACAAGTGCCAGACACTGTGCCAGGACGTGTATAGAAATTTCGTCATACTCCTCACAAAACCTGCAGGCAGTGTCCGTAGATATCAGTTCAGCCGACAAGGACCGGTAAGAATTCCCACTATGATTCGGAGGTTCTTTTTGGTGAAGTTTAAGGGGGTCATCCCGTGTGTCGGGTTGGAGAAATCGATTTTTTTTGCATGAATTGTATCTATATATAGTGGAGAATTTGTGGGCAAAAGGATTTTCCGATATTTCGAGTCGTTCAGAAATTACAGGGTTAAACAAGTAAGGAGTTTGCAGCCGCGGCTAGAGTACTCGATGAGAAAGAGCATCGAATCTTTTTTTACCTGTTAGTTTTTTACCTGGGCCTTATAAATTCGAACACAGGTATAAATATAAAAAGATGGAAAACCAATCAATTGTCTAAACTTATTTGCTGTTTGGAATAAAAAGGATAATCCAGTCTAGAGTGAGCACTGAAAAGCCTTCAAGCTATACTCAGTTATAGTTTGTTGTAAGTATTGTGCTGTTTGTGTGTTCAGTGATTTTTTTAAATGGATCGTACGAAGGGAGATCGGTTTAACGTTCAACGTCATACTCGCACTAAAAAACGAGTACTTCATGGGAATCGATACTTATCAGAGAAGAAAAAGGACTTCGCATCAACATCAGCAAAGAAACTTTTAGCAATCATGAACATGGATGTTCCAATTGTGACAAGTTTTGTATATTGTATATTGGATTTTGCTGGAGTTTTCTCCGGTATTTCTGCAAATAATAAAATATACGTAGTAGTAAAAAAGGAATGCGTAGCACATGTCGAGAAAAGAATGGGAACGCGGCTTAGAAATGCAAGGAAGAATCACAAAGGTATTGGTGGAAAAGGGGCTGGAAAACTTACTGATAAGGTTATCAACGACCTCACTACATTTTTTGGGCTAGCTATTTGTCGACACGCAAATTCGATTGAAGGAATGAAGCAAGAAATTTGGGAAACTTTCTTCCATAAATGTTCTACAGATGAAAATCCTGAGCATCAAAATTGTCCAGCAGGCGAGGACAGTTGGTGCAAATGGCGCAAAGCTAAAGGAGAACTGGACAGTTTCCACCACGGGAAGCACCTTTGACTGAAGAAGTTCAAACAGTCATCAGACCAATTTACGATGATTTGTCACGAGATGATCTCTTGAACAGATGTTTAGGAGCAGAGACCCAGAATAACAATGAGTCGTTAAATGCATTGATTTGGACTTTCGCTCCTAAACACCCTCATTCTGGGGCGAAGGATGTAGAAATAGTCACTTTTCTGGCTGTAATTATTTTCAATGAAGGATTCAATGGCATTCTCAAAATCCTAGTGACAATGGGATGTCAAGTTGGTTTCATATGTCAGGTTTATGCCGACCGCCGTGACGACAATCGACTGACCTCGCTAAAAGAGCCAGAATTGAAACCAGGGAGCAACAATCGGCCTTACAAGACTTTTTTGAAGAAACGGAGGGTGCTCTCTATGGACCAGGCATAGCAGATTAGTGGTGAGTTAAAATTTTACTGTTGATAATGACATTTAAATTTTCAAATGCGTTTTTCTCGAAACTGCATCTTGAAAATCGGCGGCCACCATAGCTCAAAATCTACCCAACCAAATTCTTTGAAATTTTCACAACTTCTTTAATACATATTTCTACGATCCACAAACTAGGATAATTGCAATCGGACTGGTAGTTCTTTTTTAATTCATAAAAAAAGCTGTAAAAAACACCAAAATCCAAAAAATTAAGTTTAAAAGCCCACCAAAAATTTACCTCTTAATAATTTCTAATTATCCTAGTTTGCGGACCGTAGAATATTGTCCATATTAAAATGCCGTTTAGTTTTTTTTCTTCAGATGAACACAGCGCCCTCCAGCGTGGCAGCAGAAAAACACCGTTTTTTGGAGATGGGTGTATAAATTGACATGAATTCCGAAAAGTAGCTACGACATCAAGCTGAAAAATTTATCACATATACTAGAGATATCAATAAACATATGGTGCAAAAATCATGTTTCTATCTTTATCCAGTCCTCCAAAATAATTTTTCAAAAAAAGGCAAAAAAACGGCCTTCACACGGGATGACCCCTTTAAGCAATCCTTTGTGCGAGTGGGTTCGTATCCCCCAATAAGCACCCTGGACTGCTCCATCCCTGATAGGCCCGTCCAGCATAGTTCCCTCCACTGCGAATATGTTATTGCTGAAGCCAAAATGCCAATTTGAAATGTTTTTTTATTTACAAGTATTTTATCGTAAAAAATTTTACAAACATCATAAATCATTCATTGCTTCATTTCATTTTGTATATTTTCCATCTCCAAATGCTTTTCCATTTCTTTTAAGTAAACATATCCCTTGAAGTTATCCATGAATTTGACAATTTTTTGGTATCCTTATCACCGAATTCGGGTATCCTTGCGACAATTAAAGAACATTGATAGAAGCTTTTCTTGTCATAGTTTTACTAAGCCCACATTAAACCAACGTCAGTATCATCCACTCCCCACTCTAATGGTTCTGTGCGCAAATAAGTTAGACTATCGTTAAATGTGTTTTCTTTTAGTTTTTTTCTTTTTGTTTGTTGTCTGGAATTTAATGAGTGATGAAGTTACCCAAGGAAATACGTTTGAAAGATAACAAGAAACTAAAAAAAAAGTAAATACATTTCCATAAAATACTCTCTCATCACTTTTAAATTCGCAAATCCAACTTTCTACGCAGTGCATTCAAGAATTAAGGCGCCAAAGTGAGGTAGATAAAAAACTGTTTATTTTCACAAAATTAAACTTTTTCTTCTATTCGAGATCATTCTAACCAAAACGATTAGCCAGATTTTGTATACCCATTGTGAAGAAAATTTCGTTTTCCTTTTTTTAACGGTTTTCCAGAAAATGTTACACATCTTCGCTGTCCTGAAAATTATTTCAAAGTAACTCGTCTAACAATAGACCAAACAAGTGAAAATCAGACGATACAAATAATTTTCGGAATAGTTTTTTATGTTAACTATCCAACTTAAAATGCCATATTTTAAGGTTTTGTGTGACTTTTGTGTAAAACAAAACCTTATTAAATCGGTTTACTGTCTATCTGTCTGTCACACGCATTTTTCTCGGAGATGGTTATAGCGGCTGACCCCAAATTTTACATCGAATTGATGGGGGGGGGGCATACACGCGAAAGAGGGGTTGTAGTGACCGATTCTTCGCAACGGAAGCGGAATCTCATTCGCCTCTTTCTGAATTAATTTGCTCAAATAATGCATTCCACAATGTGCAATTACCCTAATGTTGCTGCAACATGAACTCTCGGAGTTCAACAGAGTTTAAGGCAAGCGTAGCGGCATGGGGACTGGCATGGGGAAAGGTTTGGATTGGCACGGGAGACAGCCGTGAAGACGGGAGGTAACGCTCGAGGAATTTTCGCTGGAGCATCTGGTGCTATCGAGCAGCCCTTGTCCTGAATCTTGAAGCCGATCTTTCCCATATCGACACAGCCAGGAGTGTAAAGGGATACGTTGGAACAGAGCCAGTTGCTGATTGTTTTAAAGGTGCCAATGGAGTTGTTATCCCAGCGGGCGTGCCACGTATACCTGGAAGGACTCGATATGATTTGTTCAGCACCAATGTTGGTATCGTTCCCGATTTGACTTCTGCCATTGCGGACAATGGTCCAAAGGCTTTAATTGTGATTATTACAAATCCTTTGAACTCGATTTTCGTTTATTTCAAAACGATCACACCAATAGACACCCCACATTAGAAAATGACTATATGCTTTCCAACGCCGAAATAGTAGTTCCACCTGTCGAATTATCATATCCGTTGAAAAAAAAAAACAAATTCGAACCGCTCATTTATCAATTGTAATGGTATAAAAATCGAATTTTTACGAATTTTACAAGGCAGGAGGACAATAAACTCATGGTGCACAAGAAACTTTCATCATCATCATTGGCGCGACAACCGGTATCCGGTTTAGGCCTGTCCTAATAAGGAGCTCCAGACATCCCGGTTTTGCGCCGAGGTCCACCAATTCGATATCCCTAAAAGCTGTCTGGCGTCCTGACCTACGCCATCGCTCCATCTCAGGCAGGGTTTGCCTCGTCTTCTTTTCCTACCATAGATATTGCCCTTTTAGACTTCCCGAGCTGGATCATCCTCATCCACACGGATTAAGTGACCCGCCAATCGTAACCTATTGAGCCGGATTTTATCCATGATCTGACAGTCATGGTCCATCGTCGATTCTCATGTAGGGGGCCAAAAATTCTTGGGAGGATTCTTCTTCTCTCGAACGCGGCCAAGAGTTCGCAATTTTTCTTGCTAAGAACTGCTATTCTTCCCGTTTGACCAGTGCGGTTTGATGTTGCTCGTTGGTTGGTTTTTGGTGCTGACATTGCCACCATGTACTTCGTCTGGCCTTCATTAATGTGCAGCTCGAGATCTTGCGCCGCCTGCTCGATCTATATGACGGTTGAAGGTTGTACATCTCGGGTCATTTTTCCCATAATGTCAATATCGCCAGCGCAGGCTAGTAGTTGTGTGGACTTGAAGAGGATGGTGCCTCTCGCATCCACATCTGTATCGCGAATTATTTTCTCCAGGGCCAGGTTCTAGAGGACGCATGATACGGCATCCCATCGTCAAAGACCGTTGTTGATGTTAAATGGTCTTGAGAGTGATCCTGCTGCTTTTATCTAGCTGACATTGGTCAGGGTCAGCCTAGTCTGTCTTATCAATTTCGCCGGGATACGGAATTCTCTCATGGCCATGTACAGTTTTTTTGGCTATGCTGTCATAGGCGGCCTTAAAGTCGATGAAAAGATAGTGCAACTGCTGTCCATATTCCAACAGTTTTTCCATCGCTCGCAGAGAGAAAATCTGATCTGTTGCTGATTTGTTTGGAGAGAAGCCTCTTTGGTATGGGTCAATGATGTTCTGGGCGTATGGGGCTATTCGACCTAGCAAGATGGCGGACAATATCTTATAGACAGCAAGATAGCGGACAACATCTTATAGATAGCAAGATAGCGGACAATATCTTATAGATGGCACTTAGCAACGCGATACCTCTATAATTGCTGCACTGCGTGATATCTCCCTCCCTAAGGGACATAAAAGAACTATATTAGAGCTAACGTTCTACTGTGCAATCACCTACATCCATATTAACACCCTTACCAGGCAGGACCATCAACCGGATTCGCTCTGTGTAAGTTGACGCATATAGTACAGGATGCCATAGAAATAGAAGAAACAACACTGTGTGTGTTTCTGAACATCGAAGGAGCGTTCGATAACACCCCGGCCACCAAGATACGAGATGCGCTGATCCGCAAGGGAGTGAGAGACACTCCCAACTATGCATGCGGGCGAACGGTATTTCTCCTTGCCTACTCATTGTCATGAACACTACTCAAGGTTGTCCACAAGGTGAGATATTATCACCGTTAATGTGGAGTATGTTAGTTGACAAACTCCTAAGAGAGCTAACAAATACTGCAATATATTTTCCCATTACACTGATGATATTTTTCAATCTGTGGGAACAAATCTGGGAAAACTGTGTATTATAGAATCCAAACTGAATTGAGAATTACTAGTATCTAACGCAGTAGGATGGGCTGCGCATATATCCAGCAAAGATCAATATTCATTAGGAGGTGCAAGTTTGATCATCCGATAGCTAGTAAATTACATGACATCGAGGTGAAATGAGCAACAGAGGTCAAATATTTGGTCATCACACTTCATCAAAAACTACTCTGGAAAGCACAGGTTGAAAACATATGTCAGGACGCTACAAGGACTCTGATGGCTTACAGGTACATAGCATGAAAAAACTGGGAATGCACCCCGAAAATACTACGCTGAATATATACTGCAATAATAAGGCCAATGAGGCGGTAATCTGGACAGATAGAACCGAACTCAGTACAATAGCCAGGAAGTTTCACAAACTTCATAGACTGGCTTCAGTGTTTATTATTGGGGCAATGAGGACATACCCAAAGGCAACCCTGGACGTCGAAGGATTGACTCCTTCATTTTTAAATGAAGATGCAGCCAAGGAGGGCAATTTCTAGAATGTCCGGGGTATTAGTGAGGCCGAGAGCTTCCTAAACCGAAGGAAGATTTCTAGGTGGAACCCCAAATTACTGATACCAAAGGATAGGATTAACATACAATGACGTTTTATTTCAAAAGAAAGTTGAAACGACTGAGAGTAGTAGGGCAAACTGGGACAGCGTGGCCGTTACCTACGATTTCAACCAGCAACTAATTACAGATTCCTCATAATAAACAGAACGGCCGCAGTGGTCATTAGTCCAACCAAAAGGTACTTTTAACGAATGGGTAAGCACTCTAGTATATTTCGGGCTGATATACATATACGCCCTAAATAGACGTCTCTCATTTAGCTACCATAAGGAGCAAAATATTTCAATTCTGGTCAACAGCCAAGCGGTTGTCAAGGCATTTACGTCGAACTAGGTGAATTCTAAAGTGTTATGAGAATGCGTTAATAAATTGACAATACTCGTCTCGCACAATACGGTGTGGGCAGTTTAGGTTCCGTGCCATATTGGATTAGAAAGCAATGAAACAGCGGATGAGTTGGCACAAAAAGGATCAGAAAGCTCACTTTATGGACCAGAACCCTTGTGTACAATCAGAAAGGAGTTTTTGACATTAAACAATTAAGAACAACGGTTGAAAGGTCTATACGGGCTGGGCGGCTTACCAGTAATGGAATAATCCAGTACTTATGCATATGGAAATACGAGTCCAGGAAAAGTCTTAGGACCTTAGTAGAAATGCTCACTGGTCATTGTCGCCCAAAAACCCACAGTATAGGAATGTCACAGGACACTGTCTGCAGATTCTGTGAGGAGAGTGACGAAACCTCCATACATATTTTAGGAACATATCTAGAACTTGTGCAAAATTGTTTAAGGACCCAGAAGGAGGCAGAATACTTATGGCAGGCTAAAAATTCAAGAAGTAGGGAACATCTTAAAATTTCTTGATCAATATATTAAAGCGGTAGTTACTTTTGGACGCGGTTACCTTAATGCTATTACATTATTATTAACACGGTAGCCATGAACACAACACACGAGATTGGTACTGTCACTATTAGTAAGGTGGAGTATCGTAGTAGGCGAGCTTCTGGAAGAGCCAACAATAAAGATTTAGAGTTATGCTGATCACATTATAATTAATTAGGGGAAAATATTAGGAAACTCCATGTGATAAAATGTTATTAGGGTTAAGGACTGCTGGCAATTAGTGCAGGAAAGCAGGGGATAAATGTCACAAAATATAACTGTAAAGCAGATTACAGAAGTTTAGTGCTTTGGATTTGCTTTAGACCAAACTTTATTTTGGAAGACTCATGTCAACAAGCGCTAATAATTTGCTAGAGGTAGTAGAAAATCCATAAGTAATTTACCCAAAAAATCCTTCCTTTTTCCATGAATTGTTTCAACGTCCTAGATTGCCCAAATAATACTCCTTGTTTACTGTCTGACCTTCTGGCGAAAATACATAGAGTTCAACATAGAAGCAATCGATGAAAGCGGTGAGCACCATTTCCTGTTTTCGCTTATACCTACATGACAATTTCAATCATAACTCATTCGACATACATCATTCACTCGATAGTGTCTAGATTGTATATCGAACTAATAAATCCACGTCTCGTCTCCAATAATGACCCGTTTGATGTATGTTGGTCAGGATTCGGCCATGGAACTCTTGTCTTTCGCGACGTTGAAAATTCAATTCCATTTTGAAATTGTAAAAAATCGAAAGCAGGTATGCACAAAGATACACTAAACACATTTTCAACTATTAAGCTATGACGTTAGATTTAGATGGAAAGTCAGCTATCTAACAAAAAAGAACACAAAACTTGAGTCAGTAGAAGCGCCACATGCCACCAATTCCGGATATTACAATTGTACGGACCACGGTTACCAGTAATATGAGCAAGCAAAAAAATCTGACCAAACTGTCAATACGTAAACCCCAAAAACGGCGTATTTAGACCTCATTGCTCTTCATATCCATATTCAGATGCAGGAGAACAGGACAATCTTTAGAAGGATAATATCGGGTTGGAATGTTACCTAAGAAGTCTGATATAGTTTCCAGGCAATACCTTGAAATACTCATACCAAATAACAGGACAAAACTTCTTCACTTCTACAAAAGACCAATAAATGACAAGTTGGCAAACAACCTGCTCTTTTATAAAGAAAAGAGAAATTAAAGATGCTTTCCAACTAACGAAAAAATATTTCACTCGAATGGGTAACGGCACCAGTATATTCCAGATGCTAATATATCCCATAAATTACTTTAACCTTCAAAGGAACCACAGAAATCAGAACTTGTATTTGTAATTAACAGCAAGGAGAAAAGGAGCGGAAACTCTGCTCTCTAAATCAGAGTCCTTCAGTGAGATTGGGTACCGACTTTAGTAATGAGACTAAAGGAAGAGGAAGAACAGTTGAGGAAACTATACCGGACAAGCTTGCGAAGAATAGAACAATGGAAGATACTTCCGAGATAGGGCTATGGCTCGTAAATATATACAAGGTTGAGACCCATGATACTAAGTGGAAACTGTTAAAAAGTCGATGCGGAATCCGCTTTCAACGAGCCTATTTAGGTGCCCTTCTCTTTACTCTAAATAACCTATATGTGTATTCCAGCGAATCTGTTCACTTAGCTGCAGATCTGACGAAAGGGGTATGGAAAGCGAGGATTCCCCCCGCTTCTGGACTTTTACCGGGGGCTGGCAATAAAAATGTCAATGAAAAAAGGATAATATAGGACCCGGCATAATTTTGACCCTAGGCGCATAAGATGCTCAACCCAGGCCCGATTTATTGGCACAATTTTGCTTAGCTATCTCTTCGTGAAATTGGCAAAAACGCAAATAAGGTTTAGTCTGATGACACTTGCAACACAGGCTTCTTCTGATATGTATCTTTACGCACATTCACAAAAATCAATCGTTGGATATACTACTGTGATCAAAAAGTAAGGTGAAATTGTCATTTAAAACTCCCGGACATTAAGAAACCAAGTAAGTTTTTTTTCCTGGGTTGGTAGGACCGTCTATTACCTTTGCCAGACGTCTGTTTGTCAAAAGGTTTAATTATCTCCGAGTTACACGTGTTTTTTGTAAACCACCAAAAGTGAATTTTTCAATTTTTACAATGGGTGATTTTGTTGAGCAAAGAACTTGCATCAAATTTTGTTTGCGAAACGAATATTCTTGTACGGACACATTGAAAGTGTTGCGGAAGACCTTTGGTGATCAAACTATGGCACAAAAACAAAAACAACGAGTTCAAAGCGGGTCGAGAACGCGTTGAAGACAAACCGCGCTCTGGACGACCATCAATGTCTACCGACGAGGGCCACGTCCAAAAAATCAAAGATTTGGTGCTTGAAACTCGTCGATTAACAATTAGAGACCTCGTTGATAGTGTTGGAATATCATTTGGCTCGGTCCAAACCATTGTGAAGGATGATTTGTGTCTCAAACGCGTCAAGTGTCGATTGGTGCCGAAATCGCTCAATTTTTGGAACGTTCGACTTCTGGCTATTCAGCAAACTCAAAAGGCCAATGGATAAAAAAGAGATAAAAATCTAATCGAACAATGTCTTGAAGGCTATACCGAAAAAAGGTTATTGTCACTGTTTCCAGGACTGGAAAAAGAGTTGGCAAAAGTGCGTTTTGTCGAACGGGGATTACTTTGAAGGGGATGAAATTGATTTGGAAGAATAGATAAAGAATTTACATTTTATAAACAAATTCATCTTACTTTTTGATCACAGTAGTAAATTATTTAACGCTTATATAAAGCACGCTCAATTAAAAACAAAACAACACTTAATTTTCCCGAAATTGTAAACGCATTTTCAATAAAATTATAAATTATAATTACATTATAAAGTAAGGCTGGAATTTGGAAAAAATAGTCAACACGTTGCTGAGCTTAGAACTAACACCACTCACAAACAAAAAATACAAAAAAATGCAACATTTGTTGAACTTGAATTCAAATTTTCCGCAGACGGTTATAATCTAAATCTAAAGTGGATTTCGGGCTAATTTCAGATGTATTTCAAACGAGCTTTAGTGGCATAAAATTTCGAACACGTCCAAAGACACATTTTTTGAATAAAAGTCATTTGCCCAACAACAGATTTCTCAACTCCCAAATCCCCAACGTCCAAACACGAATTTGATCAAATTCCTAACATCAAATCCAAGAAGCACATAAATTTTCCCAGTTCTCCCATCAACCCTGAACGTGCCATCCTCGCTCCTGCCACTCGAGCTCTTCACCGGATCGTACATTTGTATCCTCTTCCATGTTCAACATTCCATCAGACCTGATTTGCCTGGCATTTGCATAAAGTGATTTCAATATGACTCCTGCATCTCCTCCGCACTGATGCCAGCATTAACATATTCTCGACACAATAAAAACTCGATAATTTGAGATAAAAGCCACTTGAATTGTTTCAAATCCACGCAAGTACGATTCGGGCAATGATATCCCTGCGTCCTGTTGAATTGTGTATTGTAAACACCACGAACCTTTCACGTCCATGAATAAAACATCGAGTGCTCGTCGTGTTGTTCAATTGCAGTGAAGATGTAAAGATGCTGGATGCTCGCCTTCTTGAGAAATTCTTTGTAGCTTTATTAAGGACTATAAATCAGCGGTGGCTCGCTCTACTGCGCATTCAAATTTCCTTTTTTGCCAACACTTCTATCGCATGCCTTGCCTCTCTGCAGACATTCTTTCGCTTGGGATTCATCTCATCAGAGCATCCTCATCTGCCGTTGCGCCTCAAGGGCAAATGCTCGCTGCTTCACTGCCCACTTCTGCCTTTGGGCAAAATAAAAAGACAGAACTTTTCATGGATTGGTGCATTTTTCAGATGCAAGTGTGAAACAGGATGCAGTGCTGGAACGATGCATGGTAAACTCTCCACCTATCTTGTGCCGATTTCGTTCGCACTCATTCGAAAAACGGATCTTTTCTCGCCATTAAACGATTATCGACCGGCTGTAACGGAAGTAACGAACCCTGAATTTCGAGCTCGGTTCAACGCCTTAACGACCGCAAACGACTTGGGATTACACACGCCCATACTCATCCCCGCACACGCCTATGTACACATGCACGCCACACATTATCCTTTATGGTGTAACTAGACAGGTTTAGAGGCGAGTAAGGAGAGGGTCAGAGCTGTTTATCGATTGGCCTTCCAGTGATAGATTATCCCTTTACGCAGGGGTAATGAATATTATGTCTCGTCTAAGGACGAGGTTTGATTGATGGTCACTTACTCGGCTGTGAAATGTCCGTTGGTTTCGTAAGGCTTCATGCAATCCTGAGGCTGCTTCAGACAAAACAACAAGAGCTTGTGAGGGCAAGTGATTGGCACCGAACGGAGTATTTTCCATAATATTACTAAACTTTCCGCACTTGAAATGAACTACCGCGAACCAGCTCGCTCACTACTGCAACTACACTTCCCGGCACTAATCAATTCCGCACTGATATGACCGAAATCTTTGTGGCCATGGCCAGGTACAGAAAAAGGACGAAATTCCACCGACAAAATCTCCGGAACCTTTTTAATTATTCTACAGCTCGGTCGAAGGTTAAACTACAACTAAGAGGCAGAATGGACCAGTATCTGACGAGAGGCTTTCATTGCCCATGATGATTTGCTCACAGGATATAATGTATCCCATGCTCGATAAGAAGCAGGGCGTTGTCCCTGCCGATTGGTTCAGGCGGGCCAATGGAAGCCCACATGGAAATTCCCTTGGAATGATTGGCGGATAAAGAGGGAAACCACTATCCATTTGCTGGAGTGCCAGCCAATGCGGGGCTAAAAATAAACTGGTTTATGCCCCAAGCTCCTCAGACGCACGTCTTGGGAGCAATCAGTTCAGTTGTTGGTGTGGCGTCATGTTATGAAGAGCATCAGTTTATGGAAGTTGGAGGCAAGTTAGTGTATTTTTAATAAGGAAATAACTGTCGTTTAGTAGTCCTGAAAATGGGGTATTTACACAAGTGCTGGTTCGAGATTGTTTGTTATTTCTGCAGGAGAGGAAATTATGATGGTACCAAGCACATTCCGACCAGTTTATCTTACATGGATCAAAGAGGTGTTCACTCCATAGTGTCTGCACTGCTGTCGTGCTCAATGGAATGGAAAAACTTTTTTCCTTTTCTTTCTTCTTTATGGATTTGTGGTGAGGCCATGACTGGACGCTCGGCTGGTTTGGCTCACATCAGTGGTATATGTATCGATTTTCAATTTGCACAGACAGTACTTGTCGACGAATAGTGCACATTTCTTGCCTTTCTCTGGTGTCGGTGGAATGAGATGTTTATTGGATACTGGAACGTTCCTGTAGATGAGAATCTTTAGGAGGGTGTGATGGCTAACTTTGTTCGGGACTTGTTTGTATAGCGCTCCACACTTTGAATATTCAAAGTAGTTTCGATTACAATAGTCAATAAAAAGTGAAATGTTTTGGAAAGCATAGCTAGTCTTAAAAAAATTGGCAAAGAAAAAATCTCAGCGCTACTAAAATAGAGCATGCCAAACATTTTCTTCATATCCTTGATACTGATATATCCATTCAAAACTTGACCTCTGAAAAAACAAATTAATACCTCCCAAAAAAATCGAACATAGAACTAAGGTGAACATTCACTTCAGGTATGGGAGTGATACGGGGGTTCACCGAGTTCAAATTTGACAGGCTAATACACTGTCAAGTGGTCAAAAAAGCTCCCACTTGCCATACCACCAGGAAGTGAAATTCACATACTGATTTGCAGGTGAAATTAAGTACTGAATGCAAACAATAGCACTTAAAGGGAACAGGGCCATGGGCTTTAGATTTCCTCATAACGTGAAAAGCTATGTTGTGTTATGTGTGGGTAAAGGTAGGAACATAAAATTCATATATAATTAGAGGAAAATGTCCCGACTACAAAATGTTACGTCGGAACTCGCCTTGGGTTGCAATAGGACAGTTTTTCAACGTTAGGGAAAAAAATCTTATTTATTTAGTTCCAATCACTAAACTTCAAAAAGGTTCTTACGCTATGGACGGTAATTTTATCTGGCCTAGCTGTGATAATAGTTATAAGATTGGCAATCATATTGCGGTGAAGAGACTTCAAGGAAACTTTGCCATTAATTAGTTTTTACGAGTATATTGCTTGCATTCGGGGTGGGGTTTCAATTATCCTCCTTGTCTTCAAAGAATTGTTAGATTGCTATGAGAACATATTCAGAAATTAGTTTTCAAACAATCTTCCCTCTTCCATGTCAACTGCAAAGTGTTTTCAATATATTTATTTAATTTCCGTTTGCATGTCCTTTATTCTTTTATAAAGAGAGTTACGTCCAACAGATCTCCTTTTCTTATAGACGTGCAAAGTTATGCAAGAAAGCTTATTATTATATTTTGTCATCTGTTTGTTTGTTGGAGGCAGAAATAGTTGCTTTAACTTATAATTAAGTGTGGGATTTACACCCATTAATACCACTCTCAGTCTCTCCCCCTCTGTAAAACTGTCAAAAAGCATTGAGGAAGACTGACTTTCAAATACCTATGTTTTCTTCCGCCTCAGTACCAAGCTCTGTGTATCTGGGTATCTCTTCAGAAGTTCCATCCCTACGTAATTAAGGAGGACATACAAGGTTCGAACATACAAGATCCTTGCCATAAGGCCTCACCCAAGGTTATCTAGTACCATAGGAACCGGGATGGACGTCTGAGAGCATATGCTCCAGGAGAATCCCTGGAAGATGTGTTCTCGGCCCGATAATCTACGATTGGTCTCCTTGTCAGCATTCCATGGTGGTTGTATAAAGCGAGGAGAGTTCCTTTTGCGCTCAATGTATGCAGTTGTGCTACGCTCGAAACCATACCCCTTGAGTAGATCGCGCACTTTCTCGTGAATTTTTTACAAAGAAACTACACAATGAATTGTTTCAAAATTTTTAATGTTCATTATGTATATGTATATCAATCAAAACAACAATACTTTTTTTTTATTAAATTTCATAAGTTTAAATTAAAGTTATTAATAATTGTCCGGATGGCTGAAGTGGTTAAAGGTTTGGGCTGTCGTAGCAGAAAGTCGCGGTTCGAACCTCACTGATGGCAGAAGAATTTGTAGTCGTGGCAGAATGTCAGATACCATTCAACTCAGCTGTAAATCAGTACCTGAATCAAATCAGGATAATAATCTCGGGCGAGCACATTGCCTCCTACAGGGTACTGCAATCTGCTTTAACATACTTCAATGCCCTGATCCAATATGGATTGTTGCGCCAATGATTATTATTATTCCCGAATTATCACAATCTCGGCAGATGCCGGATTTTACATAATACTAGCACTAAGTGCCAAGCATTTAGGTTCGGACGATCCTACCTACTTAAAAACAAAAGTGGCGCAGGTGGTGGTGGCCGGTGGTAAGTCTATGGGAGAATCCATCGAGAGCCTCCAGTAACATCGAGCTCCTCGGACAGAATGTTGTTGGTCTCAAGGTGCGCATTGACCATTTCACTAATAATGGACGTAATGAATTTGAAGAGGGTTGGTAAGCAAGCAATCGATCTTGTGTCTGCGGGGTCCTGCACCGTGTCCTTAGTGATAAGGTAGGTAATTCCAGCAGTGAAGAAGTGTGGAGATTCCTCGGGCCGACTCATGACCTCATTTATGCTGTGTGCCAACCGACTGTGTACGCTAGTAAAGTTATTATACCAGAAATGCTGCACCCGATCCAGACCTAGGCCCCTCAAGTTCTTCGAGCTGTTTATGGCTCGTCGAACTTTCTCCTCGGTAACATCCGCAAAATTCATGCCAGGCGCATTGGCATGGCAGGTGCCTTCGGCAGTGATCCACTCAGCATGTTCAGCATGCTGGGCGAGTAACCCCCAAAGTCCACCCCAGTATTCTTTCACTTCCGTTACCGGGTGCTCAGAGGTGGCAGCGAGGAAGATGGGGCGGCAACCCTATCGGCCGAACCGAAACCAAGTGGTCGAGGAGAACCTCCATAGTGGTGGCACCGGGAGACGCTGTAATCACTTTGGTTTGCCGGCCGTGATTCAGTTAGTTCGGTAGTTCGGTAGAGATTTAGGTAATTCTTGCATCCACCAGTGTGAATGCTAAGCCATGCACTTGGTATAGACTGGTACCGTTGTTGCTTGTCTCAGCGGGGCTCTGATTGTGGTCACAAAATCAATCCGTGTTTGAAGAGGATCGTAGGATAAAGTCTCACGACAGGTGCCTAAGTAAAACACTATGGGCTTCACTTCCGTTACCGAAAAATCCACTGTCTGGACGCTCTGTTGGGATTCGCTGAGAGATCTGAAAAAGCTCCGCTGGTTCTTCGCGTATGTTGTATAATATATCATAATATAATTCCTTCTCCATGGCGTGCAGGATAGCTTTTCATATATATGTATGGTTTTTGAGAATAGCTCCCATTTGAACTAAAAAATCCATAAATAAATATGAAAATAAATATGGTAAATAAATAAAAAAATTGCTGTTTAGAGAAAAAAATGAATTTTTTGTGGAAAATGTTTGTGTTTTTTGTTAATATCCTTTTTTTGTGAATAATTTGTACTGATTTTTTTTTTGTTCAAATAGAAGGTAAATAAACAAGGTTTAATTAACAAACAAAGAGAAAGTCAATCCCTTCAGTAGTTTTTGAGTAATCGTACACGCCAATTTAAAAAACATCGTTTTGTAAAAAACGCGTTTATAGTTTTCGTATATGGATAATCATCATCAACAGCGGAACAATCAGTATCCGGCCCAGGCCTGCCTTAGTAAAGAACTCCAGACATCCCAGTTTTGAGCCGAGGTCCACCAATTCGATATCCCTAAAAGCTGTCTGGCGTCCTGACCTACGCCATCGCTATATCTCAGGCAATGTCTGCCTTATCTTCTTTTTCTACCATAGATATTGCCCTTATAGACTTTCCGGGCTGGATCATCCTCATCCATACAGATTAAGTGACCCGCCCACCGGAATCTGTTGAGCCGGATTTTATGCACAACCTGACGGTCATGTTATCGCTCATAGATTTCGTCGTTATGAAGGCTATGGAATCGTCCATCCTCATGTAGGGGGCCAAAAATTCTTCGGAGGATCCTTTCTCGCGGCCAAGAGTTCGCAATTTTTTTTTTGATAAGAATCCAGGTTTCCGCGGAATACATAAGGACTGGAAAGGTCATAATATTGTACAGTAAGAGCTTTGATCCTATGGTGAGATGTTTCGAGCGAAATAGTTTTTGTAAGCTGAAATAGGCTCTGTTCGCTAACAATAACCATGTGCGGATTCCATCGTTAAAGCTGGTTTTCGGTGCTGAAAGTGGTTCACAAACTTTGCCAGTGGTCAGGCATTGATTCGCTGTCCCATACTTTGAGCATCAGTTGATGAACCGCTTGATGTAATTGGTAGCCTCCATATTTAACCAATTCGACTGTAATTCCATCGACTTCTGCCGACTTACGGTTTTTAAGCCGATGAATTGCACAGACTGTTTCTTCTATGTTCGGTGGTGGCAGCATTTGTCCGTCGTCTTCACTGAGGGGGGGAAGGGCTTCCAACTCGACGGTATTTTCGTTGTTGAGCAGTTCATCAAAATGATCAACCCATCGCTCCAATATGCCCATTCTGTTGGAAATCAGATTTCCCTTTTTGTCTCATTATTTCATTCTGCTGACTTATTGGTAAAACGTCTGCGCGTAGTGCGGCCGCTCACTGCACTTCTCTGGTTCACAGACTGGGTGGTTTTTTTCAGGCTTGTCGTCCGGCCGAGGCCAAGTTTGTTTGTGTCCGTAACGCTCTTCAGGTGGTTGTGAAGATCATTTGTTGATGTTTCATCTCCAGTACATCGATTTGCTGCGGTTCCATTTCCAGTTGTGATTGGCTTCAGTATTTACTCTAACCTGATTGTCAGACGAGATTGTAGGTGGTATTGGAATTCGAGCTCAGTGCACTATGCCAACGAGATACTGATCCGAGCCTATATTGGCCCCCCTATATGTTCTGACATTCATCAAGGCTGAGAGGTGGCGGCGTTCAATCAACACGTGGTCAATTTGGGTGAAAGTGGTCCCGTCTAGAGAGGCCCGCATACGTTTGTGAACCGCTTTCTGCAGAAACCAGGTACTTCCAACAACCATTTCCTGCGATACTGCAAATATAATTTTGATATCATACCTGGGACTGGCTTCGAGTTCATTCTGTCCGAGGCTCCTTCTGTGGCTTCGTAACATCGATTTTCCATGTTGGGTTGTCGGCCCTCCCCAACCCCCAACCTGGATTACCAGTTGGTACAATTTGTCCCACTTTTAGGCGTGGGAGACTCGCCTTCATCTTTCTCCGTCTTCAGTTTTTCATTAAGAAAGGGCTCCCAACGATCACCACGTGGGAATATAGTTTTGTGGTAGAGCTGTTGGTATTGGTTCAGCGGGCGTCTCCCAGGATTTGTGCTCCATCGTGGGTACCAATCCACTTTTCGCAATGGAACCTATACTACCCTTTGACCGCATGGAAAATAAAATTTTTTTATCGTTCTTAATCAATCTGCTACCTCTATTCCATAAGATAGTCCCTCCTCTTCTTTAAACAGTTCGGTCCATTGTAATTGTTGTTGTTTTATGACTAATTGCTGGCTGCCCAAGTTATTTCCTGCAGCGTCGGCTCTCGAAGCTGTTTCACGGTAAACTGACTGATGTCTATGCCTGACATGGTCTTCATTAGGAGGACCTGAAACAGCAGCTGGTACAGTTTGTCTCGTTTGTAGGCGTGAGGGACTCGCATTCATCCTTCTCGTTTCAATATAGAGAGAACTCCCAGCGATCACCACGTGGAGATGGGGATACGATATGTATGTTCTAAACATATTATGATGAAAATCGTTTCGCAAAAATATGTGTGGCATCAATTCAAATCATAGTAATGACAATTAAAGAGGGCACAAAAATTGACATATGCAGTGCAATCTTGATAATCCAACACATATGGGACCACGCAACGACCGAATTATCGAGAGAGGCGTTACTATGCAATGAAGACATAATGATAGTCATTCTGTAATTTAGTTATTGTTTCTTTTTTTTGCATTATACATTTGATCAAAAATGCTTTCTTGTAGTCGTTCCAGTACCAGGACATCACTTGAGACGCTACTCCCTTCAGCCTATTTGATGCACACATTGAGAGCGTGAAATCCTTGAAAATAGTTCGCCGAGTCGAAATCATGAAGTCATCATCGAATCCGCCTTCCAGGGATAAAATTCGTTCGAGGATTTTTTCGTCAGGCAATGCCTGAAAATTTTCATCGCTTTATCCTTGAAGCCAGTCTGTCATATCCTCGTTTGTAAGGACCTGCCTTACAATTCTCCGAAAGCTGCGCAAATAGGATGGTTTTACTTTTTCAAAAAAATATTTATTGCATGCATGGCTGGAGTGATTTGGATATGAGCTCTGTCAAGTGAAAATTAGCTTGATTAAAACTTGGTCATATTTGTACCCAAATTAATTTACAGATGCAAATATGAAGGATATGGTACTGGTGCGGTAGGGAGAGAGCAATTGATGCTAGTTAATTTAGGATTAATTCTTGTGATGTTATCCAGCATTCCATGTTCCGGTTAGTGAGAATATCTAATTAGAACTAGAAGCTTTGAAATTTGCTTCAGGATCATGGTAAATGGGGACAAATGGATCCTTGTAAGTAATCTATCACATCCCCTGAAGCAATTTTCAATTTTACTTATTAGCAGTACGAATTTTAGCTGCAAACCTTCGTAGTCGAGGCACTACAGCCTATTTTGAGCCTTGGTCTAATTTCCTCCAACCATCTCAACCAATCGATCGCGTCCTTCAATTTTGAAATCTGCGCAATGATGCGCTGTCATTACCCACAGAATATGCTCAACGTTTTCAGGGTTTTCCCACTGGTCTTTGTTCTTTTGGCCTCACTTCGAATACCCTTTTAGGTACCGGAATGCCGACCATACGCTGAACGTGGTCAGTCCATTGCAACTTTCGAAGTTTTATTAATTTGGGATTTCAAAATTATTAAATTAAATTAGTTCTCTCGAAAGTATTGACCAGTTTGTGTTAGGGTCCATATTTCATATCCGTAGCATAGCACAGGTCTTATTATACTTTTGTTTACTCGGAGCTTTACTTTCTTATGTATGCAGCTAGCCTTTAAAATCGGTAGGACCGAGTAGAAGGTTCTATTTGCGAGTTCCATTTTTCGTCAGTTGTCCGCTTTTCTAGGTTGTATTTGTCAATCGTTATATCTTATCTATTGGGCACCATTTTTCTGGTTTGCATCATAATTTTTGTCTTATTATCATTAATACACAGACCAACTTCGTTTGCTTTTTTATCGAGCTTTATAAAAATCTCCTTTGCTTACTGATGTGAAAAATCGCGCTATCGTCAACATATGCGACGATTTGGTAGGATTTTTAGATTAGCGTTCCCTTTATGCCCCCAGGTATCTTTCGTAGAATCTGCTCCAGTGCCGAATTGAGTAGTAGAGGTGCAACCCATCTCCTTGTTTTAAACCGACGTTTGTCTCAAACGCATCTGTCAGGCTGCGCTGCGTGTGGGACATTGTTATTTTGGTAACCCACTTTTGCTGGAATTTCTAAGTCAAACACTACTTTGTACAGTACATTTCGATCATTACTGTCAGTTGCCAACTTGAAGTCCACAAATATTTTATGGATATCGTCGGCTTTGACTGTTTGACCGTAAATAACTGATCAATGGTTGATCTTCTAGTCCGAAGGCTTCCTTGGTATTCACCAATCATCTTACCGGCATGGAGTCTAATTCTTCTCTCTAAAAGTTTTGTGAAGATTTAATAGGACGTACAAAGTAGTGAGATACCTCTGCAATTGTCACATGTCATTTTTGTCACCCTTTTTTGGGAATAGGGCATATCACACCTTTTTCCACTCTTACGGGATCTCTTCGTGGTTCCAGATGGAGAGAACTGAATTATAGAAAGTTTCCATGGTCCATGGACCGCCTGACTTCATGAGTTCAGTGGGGATGTCAGCTATGTCCAGCGCCTTGTTCATTTTTTGGGATTTGATCGCTGTCTCTATTTCTTCCAATGTAGGCGGTTCGATGTTCCCATTATGCTCGAACATAGTTCTTGTGATTATGATTGAGTTGTGTGTGAAGGGTTGGGGAGTTCTTTGAAGTAAGACGACCATCTCCCACGATTCACTTTCATATCCGATGATGGCTCGGTTTTTTTTACAAAGAGTGGTTTTGGATTGATATCCACGTCTCACTACACTACTTTGTAGGCAAGTCTTTTGTTGTTCCTGAGGATGTTGTCGTTAATTTTCTTCAATTCATCGTTAAAATGTTTTCTCTTCTTTCACCTTAATATTTTATTAGATGTTCTTCGGCGATTTTCGTAATTTTTCTCTTCGTCCTTGTGTTTCGTTCTATATGTTGCCTGTATGTCTCATTTTTCTTGTCAAGTGATTCATATCCAACCATTTCTTCTGCTTTTTTTGATAGCGCGTTTTTGGCAAACCGTGAAAGCTTCCCCACGTAAAATTTTCTAAGTGAGTTAGTTTTTATTCTGCGGGTCTTTGGAATTTGGCACCTTTTGATACTTTTTACCATGTAGTGGTCGGAGTCACAGTTTGCTCGTCGATATAATCTTACATCGAGGATGCTGGATGACCATTTGTTGGTGATGAGAACGTGGTCCGTCTTGTTAAAGATAATGCTATCAGGGAACGCCTATGTCCTTTTGTGAATACGCTTGTGTGGGAACCATGTCGATTTTATAACTAAATTTCTGCTACTTGCAAGTATAATGAGGTTGTTCCCACCGGCCATTCTGTGTCTCCTCGTTCCCAACCTTGGCGTTGAAATGCCCGAGCAATATCTTAACGTCATTTGGAGGCAATGAGTCCTATAATCCTTCCAGGGTAACGTATAATTGCTTTTTGACTTCATCATCTTTTTTAAGGTTTTGTGCTGAAAAGCTCACTAAAACTATCTCCTTCTCATTCGCTTACCCCGCGGGGCTGTCATTTCGCTATTACATCGCGCGGCAGGATATGTTATGAACTGCTGCTTGTATCGTTATTTACTACTTTTTTCCGAAGCTCTTACTTCTTCAACAGATTGTTTTTCGTCTTCATTAATTTTTCTACAACACTCCGAATTTTTTCAGAGGCTAACAATTCATCCACGATATTCTTGGGTGAGAACCGCGCCCCTGCATCACTTCCCGCCTCCGTTCTGATTGCGGTGAACCTCCGCCTCCTCCGGAATCACCTCGCATAATGGGCAATACGGAGAGCCGTCACGCCTGAAGCGATAAAGGTTTGCAAGGTACCCTCCGTGCTTGGTTAGGAACTGCGTCGGGTGGTAACTAACTTCACCGTGCCTTCGTTTGCTCCAACTTGAGACATGTGAAATAATCCTATGAGTCCTGTGTCCTTTAGTTAAAACATCCCATCTCTTTTGCCCCTACAAAATCGCTTCATTTCGTGCTAATTGCCGACAATAGGTACAGGACTCGCCGAGTGCATATAATGCGTCACAGAGGCGTCGACCCTCGTTCGCAAGATGTCGTCAATTCTGACCTTTATCGATGTTTGCTTCCTTCACTTAGTGATTCGGTTTTATGCTCTGCGAGCGTCAGACCACCTTCTTCCAGTCAAGACCTTATTTCAAAAATTGCCAAGTTTGTGAGGACCTCAATCTCCTCAATATCTTGTGCCACGATAATCACTCCACTCTCTCTGTCTGTCTATTACACGCATTTTTCTCGGAAACCGTTATAGCGAATGACACTAAATTTGATGGTAAGGTGGGAACTTTGAACACTCACGCATACAGTGAGTTGCATCGTTCTACGTTGAATGTAAGGGATCCACACACATGCAAATGGAGAGTGTAAATTTTTTGCACCAAATATAATCATGTGGGGTATCAAATGAAAGGTCTCGGTTAGTATTTTCCGAAACCGTAGTTGTGACATTTGCTGGAAAGGTGGGAAGTTCCGGAGGTCGAAAATAATCATTTTTTTCACAGGACCCATTTACAGAAACTACTCATACTATAATATAACTGTTAGTAATTGGCTGCAAAACCCTCTTAAGTTCATCCTAGAATCAAAATGCACAATATACCATAGCCTATAATATAGAGCTTGATCCTACCAAATTTGGTGGAAATCGCACTGTTACTAACAAAGTTACAATAGGTCAAAGTTGCCGCTTCTGTACAAATTCAAGACTTTGAATATCAGTATCACGCGAAAGTGTATATTCTCACATAATATTTGCTTACATTACGTGCTCGGTACTAATAGGATGGTTTTTCATACCTGAACCATCCAGCTTCCAGTTTCCCGACATGTTTTCAGTTGAGAAGCCATATATTAAAAAACTTTGCTTTGATGCGAAGCGCACATAATTTTTCATGTATGGGTTTGAAGTCGGTAACATTTACTTTGAAGTCCCTACCCACGATGAAAGCAACTTCAAACTGACGTTTCCCTGATAACTTTCCATTTTTGAAGATTGTGTGGAACCCAATGTCGGTCATTTCGCAACCATTCCAATTGGTATTCTGGACTGCTAGAACCCTCACCTTGTACCTGTAGGCCTATTGAAGTAGGTCTTTGGCAACACCAAATTTCTTTAGTGATCTAACATTCCAGGATCCAAGAATGTAATCATTTATTCGTTTCAGTGGTATCAATCCTGTCCGTTTGGTTTTTTTGTTGGATGCCGGGTTGTAGGCCCGTCGCTCTGAACCCCCAACCTGGAGGACCTAGTCAATTGAAATAGATCCCCTTGATGAAGAGGTGTGGTCAGGTAGGATGCTGTATGACAAAGTTATCCCAACTAAGCTGGGCGTCCACCTCTGTTTTCTCTCACTTTCCCCAATCACTAGTTCTGGTACTGGGGATTGTACTAAATACGTTGTCTCAAATCGGCCTTCCTTTACTCAATATTTGCATGACATGCGGAGTTACTTGTTGATGTCTGTATCAGAATAGCGCTGTTAATAATTCAGACCACTTTCCTGAACAAGCGCAACAAACGCATGTTGATCGACACTTCTGCCAAGTAAGATTAAATGCTGGCTGATCTTCACGGACTCTTTTCGGGATTTATTCAATTATGAGATATCGTTTGCCCTTGTGATTGTCTCAGTTCGACTTCAAAAACTCTTTTTCGTTATAAATGGCAATGAAACTTATAACTAATGCTATGATCTACAAGGAGATGACATAGATAACTATAATCAAACCAGATATCTATGCGAACGATATCACGAGCTATAGCCAGGTCAAAGTTGTTAAGCCGTACCTCAAGCACAAAGACTACAAAAGAACATTTCCTGCCACTTGCTATTCACCTAACTTGAAAATCCCAACAAAACACTCTCCACACCAGGAGTAGGCTCCTTTTCTTCCGGGTCCTTTCAACGATTCAATTTCCCTTTCCACGTCATATACTTGTGAAGAAACCAACAAAAATTTATCATGGTCATTTGAGCAACCTCTAACCCAACAGTTTACAGTTCTTTATTTACTGTGCATTTCGGTACTACTCCCTGCAATTACTGTCTAACCCTTATCATATAAACATATTAGGGGGGGAAATATCTCAATGCTACGCTCCTATCATTCATACGTAAGAAATATTAAAATTCCAAAGAACAATGTGGCATTGGTGGATGGTCGTATCCCCACAGACGCAGCCGAACCCTGAAATTGGTTTTATTAAAAAAATAAATTCCTATTCCATCCCCACTGTACCTATCATCAATCACACATGAAATTATGAACGTTTCGCCCATTCATGTTCAGGCGGAACCGCATAAAAATTTATTATAACACAACAACATAATAATTAATTAAAATCAATCATTAATAATTACCAACGGTGAGCAGGAGTAGTATTGCAGCATATCAACTTATCACTTACTAACTACTTAACCGGAATCAAATCGCCACTACCCCTCGCATAAATAATACGTTATGTAATTACCAACCATTACAACACAAAATACGAGTTCGTCTCCTCGTAATCGTAATATTGTTATGAAGCGGTTTGCCTTGTCACAGCAAGGACATCACCTCGCCTACGTCGTCCCGACAAACACAAAATTGGTACGATAAATTTACCCTCGCTTTGATGATGATGGTACTGTCGACCGGTTGTGTGATGCTGTGAAAAGTTTATCGCTTTATTGCCTTCCTACATAACAGCAGCAAAAGACCGAAAAATCGACCGTAAAACACTTTCAACGTATCCCACAACCCCCTTGGCGTATTCCTTTTTTTCCAGGACTCATGGCTCAACCCGGGGAACTTTTGCGGGGAATAGAATTCTGATTTAAGCACTTCACCTCGGCAAGAACAAGTTGTTAACTCGAGAATCATCTCTCTTTCACCCTATCCCCGCAGTGAATAAATCCTTCCTGGATGACCGAAGCTCCCAGCACCCCATAGAGCTATAGTGTACTTATCGTAGGCGTAGAGGAGTTAGCGAAACAGATGGGACACCAGAAGAAAAAAATCATTCTCCGGTCATCTTCAGTGCCTCAGGAGATACTCTCCTTGTTGGCTGGTGCAGGGAGATGATGGGTGAGGTTTGATATTGGCTTGTTTTGTCTGTGGGCTTTATACCTTGGATGGATGGAAGTAAGACTGCATTCAATCAAAATAAGGATTCCTAGGGAAGTTTGTTCCTTAAATGAATCTCATTATTTTTTATGAATGAATGGGAATCGGAGCATTTGCAATTATTTTTCAAATTAGACAATCTTATTCACGTATGGGCATACGCATCTATTCTCTAGGCGCCCTCTTACTCAAATGTATTTCAGTCCATCCCAAAGTATAAAAATAGTGTAAAGGCTACACCCTCTGGTAATTAGAAGATACCAGGTGGTGGTGAGTACGCCCGGTTATACCAGTTGAGCAGAGATTGCCATCCCCACCATTTCTATGAGGAAACTGAACCCATATGGGATCAACTGGTCAAATGTTTGAACCATCCGTTGTCTTCATTGTAACCTGGTATACCTGGTATCCGGTATACGAAATGTTACTTAAGTCAAGACTCCTCTAAAACCTGAGTACTATAACTGACATAAGACTTTTTGATTGCAGACTTCCATTCAATTTTGCTTCTATAAAAGTATAGCATCTAGACACCGTATATACAAGCAAAAGAATAACACCGGAAATTAGATTCTAACTCAATATTTAGAGGGTAACTGAATCTTTTGATTTTTTTCAGAAGATTTTTCAATACATTCAGGGTAAAGATAACTTCCTCAGAGTATTCTGCATCATTACATTTTGTAATGACAGCATTAAATCCGGACGATTTCCTCATTTTGGCCACTGGGGACGATTGGTTGTCGACTTCCAAATGTTAGCAAGGCCAGGTAAATGCCTTTGTTGCTGAATCCCGAAGATTGGGCCTACCAATCAACATAACCAAATCATCATCATCAATGGCGCAACAACCGGTATCCGGTCTAAGCCTGCCTTAATAAGGAACTCCAGACATCCCGGTTTTGCGCCGAGGTCCACCAGTTAGTTTAGCTTAGTTAACTGGGGGGAGCCGCAGCTCCGAGCACTCAGGCCATTGTCAGGCCCATTGTACTATCCCCGTAAGTTGCCTATTCAATCGCTTCCCGCCTACGGTGTTCGCAGGCTTTAGCGAATCTTAGAACATTCTCCAGAGGCAAAGAGTGTGCAGATTCTTCATTGAAGTAAACATTGTCAAGGTGTCTTCGTCTGAGATCTGATGATGCCTGGCAGCTGCATAAAAAGTGCAGGGCCGTCTACTCCTCCTCCTCACATTGGCTGCACACAGCCGAAACCACTACCCCAATCTTTTCCATATGGTAGTTTAAGGGACAGTGTCCCGTCAAAAGCCCTACTAGGGTTTTCATGTCCCACTTCTTAAGGGACAACAAAAATGCCGCTTTAGTGGCCCTAGGCTCCTTCACAAGGATTTTCGCTTGCCGACAAGAGTCCAAATTTCTCCACCCGGTTGCGTGAATTCTTGCAATTTCACCCTTCAGAGTAGACTTGACAGTAGATGGTCGGATTCCAAGAGCTGATTCTGGCCCCATCATTGTGGATCCAGACTCTCGGCGAGCCAGTCTGTCAGCCTCCTCATTACCGGCAATGTTAGAATGCTCCGGCGCCCACATCAGGAATGTTTCGTTCAGTCGGCCAAGTTTCAGCAGCATCTGATGACAACTCCTTACCAACTGACTTGATATGTTGTTGCTATTTAGTGCTGATAATGCCGCCCGACTGTCGGAACAGATTCGAATGGTGCGACCCCTCCATTTCTGTCGCAGACATTCTTCTGCTGCCAATGAAATGGCATATATATCCGCCTGGAATATGGTCGCCAATTTTCCGAAGGGTCGGGCCAGTTCTATAATCGGATTCTCCGAGAACACCCCTGCTCCCGATCCATCCTCCATGACTGACCCGTCGGTGAACATTATTAGGTCTGTAATCTGAAAAGACTCATGGCCACTTGTCGACCATTCTTCTCTTTCGGTGATTACGACAGTGTATGTCTTTTTAAAGACGAATCTGGAAACCATATGATCGGTCGGCATCAGGGCTACCGGATGTTTTTCAAGGAATTTCCAGATAGACGCATGACCGTTTGATTCGCCGCCTTTCCACGCCCCAATGGTATCGAGCCTATATGCGTCGTTGGCCGCTTTCCGTTTCACCTCCAAGTGAATGGGGGGTAAATTTAGGATAGCTTTAAGTGCCGCAGTTGGCGTAGTACTCATTGCTCCAGTAATACTTAGGCAACCAAGTCTCTGAATCTGCGTTAGCAGCTTCCTGCTGTTAGCAAAGTTCAGTCTTGGCCACCAGACGATGCATGCATACATCAAAATGGGTTTTATTATGGATGTATACATCCAGTATATCCATTTAGGTGAAAGTCTCCAGGTCTTACCTATCGCATTCCTACAGCACCAGAGCAATCTGCAGGATTTCTGATATTGTTCCTGGATATAATGCTTCCACGTTAACTTGGAGTCGAAATGTACTCCTAAGTACTTGATTGTTTGTACCAGCTGGATTTCCGCCCCTGCTAAGCTGGGTAGCGTATAGCTGCCCCACCTGACATTCCTAGTGAACATAACTAGTCCAGTCTTCCTAGCGTTCACCGTGAGTCCATTGCGGAGGTACCAGCTGTAGATTACATGCAGAGTTGCATTGAGGCGGTCACATACTGTGTCCGCAAACTTGCCGGTAATTATTACAGCTAGGTCGTCCGCAAATGCTTGCGCGAAGACTTTTTTGTCCTCCAGGAGCCACAGCAGGGTCTCCATTACCAAGAGCCATAACAGTGGAGAAAGAACCCCTACCTGTGGACAGCCCCTGAGACATCCTGCTTCAATAGACTTCTGGCCGACCGATATGTGGATTTTTCTCCACTCTAGCTTGTGAAGGATCCAACTGATTAGCAGCGGTTCGATTCCATGCTGTCTTGCCGCATCACCAATTGCCGCGAATAAGGCATAATTGAAGGCACCTTCGATGTCCATGAATGCACCTAAGGGGTATTCTTTTTCGGACATCGTCTTTTCAATTTTTCCGTAAGTTCATGGAGTGCTGTCTCCGTGGATTTGCCTTTCTGGTAGGCGTGTTGCCTATGGTGAAGTGGCCACTTAGAAATGTTTGTATCCCTTATGAACCGATCTACTAGTCTTTCTAGTCCTTTTAGCAGAAAGGACGTTAGGCTGATCGGTTGAAAGCTTTTTGCGTCTGTGTAGGTGGGTTTTCCTGGTTTGGGAATAAACAACACCTTCACATCCCGCCATTTAATTGGAATATAAACGTGTGCTAGGCATGCACGATATATATTCCGAATGTGTAGACCGAGGTCCACCAATTCGATATCCCTAAAAGCTGTCTGACATCCTGACCTACGCCATCGCTCCATCTTAGGCAGGGTCTGCCTCGTCTTCTTTTTCTACCATAGACTTTCCGGACTGGACCAACCTCATCCATACGGATTAAGTGACCCGCCCACCATAACCTATTGAGGCGAATTTTATCCACAACCGGACGGTCATAATATCGCTCATAGATTCCGTGGTTATGTAGGCTACGGAATCGTCCATTCTCATATAGGGGGCCAAAAATTCTTCGGAGGATTCTTCTCTCGAACGCGCCCAAGAGTTCTCAATTCTTCTTGCTAAGAACCCAACATAACCAAATGCCAGTCTATATCCTTCAAGAGAAGCAGGGTAACATTAAAATTCAATGTTCATTAAAATTAATAATCTTACCCTTGCCCATGGTTTTTCTTGGGGTCTCACACCCCGTATGGCCATCAATCTCCATAGATCTGTGGTCAGGCCCACTATAGAGTATACCGCTACGTCCACTATGAATCCGCCAAAATACTTTGAAAAGAAGCTCAATTCAATATATGCTTGTATTCTGGGAAGAAGCTTGGGGTTGACCAAAATCACCCCATTGCACCAGATTTTTGCTTCGGCCAAGGAGCCTTCTCTCCGTTTCAGAAGGCTCCCTCCTGGCAGCCAAAGAACTTCTTAAATTAAAGGAAAGAAATTCCAAAACCTATCATTTGATGGTTCAGAAACCGGGTAATGAAAATGGTCTCTCCACGATCTATGAATTGTCCCGGAGCTTGTTTGACACTGTAATTCCCAATGCAATTTCTAATAAGATTCAGGTTATCCGGTCGTACGATTTGGGGGGCACCTGTGGCAGAACCCAGGGGGGGCGGCCCCGTGTGGCAGGGAGGTCGAGAGCCTCAAATCAAGGGGTATTCTGGTCCTGGCGTTTGATGCTACGTGCATGCGTGGTGGGTCTGAATGTACGGTGATTGGTCCGGATAGGACGCAAGTCTCACGTTTTTCCTTGGATGTCAGTTCGGTTTTGGCCGCTGAACTTCTTGCCATGCTTCAAACTATCAAGGTTGCTTTCAGGATGGGTGAGGAGAAGTTACTATCATTACAGATTCTCTGCATACTTGTAAATTACTCAAACAAACTACGCCTTCGCATCACCTAGAAGGCAAAATACATGCCCTCACTTCTGACCCCCTTTTTTAAGGTTTTGTGTAAAACAGAACTTTATTTATATCGTTTTACTGTCTGTCTGTCTGTTTGTCTGTCCATCTGTCCATCTGTCTGTCTTTTTTTTTCATCGTTGGAAAGTGGAAAGGTTCAAAACCTCACAAAACCACACACGGGACTCCTATAAGCATTGCATCGCGGGGCTGGCTCATTTCTTAACTGCGGCTCATTATTGTTCTCTCCCTTTTTTGCTTTCTTCGCAGTTCTTCATGCCTTCACTGTTGATGAATCATTTTCAGCTCAATTACCGTTGATTACAACATAAATAACCTCCACTTAAAAACTGTGTTAGCTCGTAGCTTAGTTACCCAGTACATATGCTGCTTCTCCTGATGTTGTTCGATACGCACTGCATACCCGGAGTGCACTTAGTCGATACGCCATTCCTAGTTTTCTGCAGTTTGATTTGCTTTCCAGAACAGTTGCTCAAACTGGAGCTGCGTAGAGTAGCACGGAACTAACTAACCTTGAAATAAGACGACGTTGACTTTGTCTTTGATCCACCAATGTTCGGTAGTATCCTCGAGACCGTTACAGCGATGGAAGACGCTTTAGTTGCAGCGCACTCAATGTGTTTTTTAAAGTTGAACCTTTTGTCAATCATTACTCCCAAATATTTAAGCGACTCTTGGTAGTAAATTGTTTGTTCATCAACTTTAATTTGCACGGTTGTGTCCTTCCTTCTTTTGCTGATTAGCACTAGTTTCGTTTTATGTTCAGCAAATGATAGACCGAACTTTTTCAACCAGGAGTTGATCTCCCATATCGCTTCATTTGTGTAGATCTCGATCTCGTCTAAGCGTTTGCAACTACTGTCACCCCGATATCGGCCGCAAAGCGAATGGTTGTCACGCCTTTAGGAAGACGTAGCGTCAACACTCCATTGTACATAATTAACCACAGCAAGGGACCTGAGACAAGCCCCTGTGGTACGCCGCATGTCATCGGGAATAATTTCAGTCAATCGTCAGAGTCGCAATATAATCTTCTTCCTAGAAGAATTGCAACAACGATGCATACAGTGTACTTCGGAGCCTGTAGTTTGGTTAGAGCCTCTCCAATTTCGTCCACTTTGCAGTATTGAATGCATTTTTTACATAGAATGTCATAAATGCGCAGCATTTGTCATCTTGTATGCGCGAGCCAGGCCAATCTCCATGTTGATTGCATCGACGGTTGATCTTCCCTTACGAAACCCGAATTGCTTGTCGAATAGGCCTCCTTCCTTTTCCGCAACAGCGAGCAGCCTGTTGTATAATACTCGTTCAAATAGTTTACCAATGGTATTGACAAGACATATCGGTCGATATGAGGAGGGGTCTCCCAATGATTTACTTGGCTTCGGAATAAGTATCAACTTTTGCAGCTTCCATTGCTTGGGGAATTCTCCTTCTCTAAGGTATGCCGTAAAAATTTTGGCAAACATACTTGGTGCTGTCCTGGCTGCCACTTTCAGGGCGATATTCGAGATTCCGTCTGGTGTCTTATTTTCAGCGAATTTCCTTGCTGCATCAAGAATTTCCTCTTCTACCACTACAGGAATTTCGTCGGGGTTTACATGAACTTTAGGTAGAATTGTGTAGTTCACATCCTCTGGGAAGAGAATGTCCACTATGTTTTGTAGTAATTTAGGGTAGGTAATCGGTGGGGAGCGCTTGGCTTTCAGTGATAACATTACAGACCTGTAGGCGCACCCCATGGATCAGAGTCAGCTTCAGTACACATCCGCTTGAAATGTTCCGATTTGCTCTTCGTGATAGCTATTTGCAATTTTTTCCTCGCGTTCTTGTATTGCACGTGTAGCTCAACGAATTCAGGTTGATTTCTTCTGCGCTGGGAGCAACTCCTAGCTCTGAGGCAGTTTTTCGGACATTCCTCAATTTGTGAATTCAACCAGAAATTGGAATTTCGTCTTCGGAAAGCGCTTAAAATTCGGGAGGGTGAATATCGGAGGATTCCCCGAAGTTCTAGGAACGGGCAGAGTAGCGCTGGAGAGAACTCTGCAACTGCCACTAGCGCAAATTCAATAAAGAACCTGATAACGATGGCCTCTGAAAATTCTCTGCCCGGAGGAGCCTCAGCCGTGACAAGCCTTCTATGTACTGGTGGAAAGCAGAAATTGCCGACCTACAGAAGGACTGGCACATTGTCCTGCCATTTGACACAACGTTTACACGCCGGAGACACAGTGGCAGAGTACAGATCAGCTTAAAGGGGACTCTACAGCGTGAATAAATGTTGGTGACCCGGTTATAAACTGATCACCCGGAAAATGGCTCACTTAATACCGAACAGATGGACCACATTGTACGGGCATTATTCTCAAGACATCCAGTATGGCTTGATAGCGACAGCACGAAAGGTGTCGAGAACTCCCTGCTTTTCAACACAAAAGAGCTCGAAGAAATAAGAAGGCGCAAGACCTGATGGTATCCCGGCGAAGTATTAGGTAAGTAAATTAATTCTAAAATTCTGCTAAAATCAAATATTCATTTAAAATGCATGTTACATAGGAATGCAAAGGATATGCAAAGTATGCTCCAACTGCAGCTACAACCTCCGCCCATCTTTCATGCAATCTACCGGTTCCCCTTGAAGAAATCCACTTCTTTTGAGGCAATCCATTGAGCTAGCCAATTTTCGATATTTTTGTAAAAACTGAACCATTTATCTGCAAGTGTTAACTGCATCGACTGAGTGATAATCTGAAGGAGCTATGTGTGATGAACACGGCGGGTGGCTTTGATACTAGGAATGTTTTCGTTGGGGAACGTCTTTGGTTTCCACCCGTACCTTTGCAAGCTAATCCTTAGCTCCCTAGGTGGACTGCAAACCCGAGTGAAAGTTGAGAAACAGCAGTCCCCTCTTCAATCTAGCAAGACTCCTGCCTTTCCGCAAGTGTCTCAATTTTTGTAAGCTGAAATATGCTTTGTTGCCTGCAAACCGTAGTTCATGCCCTGATTAATATGCAGTCCAAGATCTTGCGCCAATCGCTGCCTGCTAGATCTGGATGAAGGTAAACTATGCATCTTGGGTGAATTTGAAGAGAATGGTGTCTTTCGTGTTAACATCAACATCGCGGATGAGTTTTTCCAGGGCCAAGTTTAGGAAGATGCATGATATCTTAGATCGTTGTTGATTTTGAATGGTTTCGAGAGTGATCCTACTGCCTTTATCTGGCCTCACACATTGCTGGGCCCTGGGTCAGCTTAGTCAGTCTTATCAATTTCGTCGAAATACCGAATTCTTTCATGGCCGTGTAAAGTTTATCCTGTTTATGCTACCATTGGCGGCCTTGAAGTCGACGATAAGATGGTCCACCTGGTAACCATATCCAAACAGTTTTTCCATCATTTACCGCAGAGAGAAAATTTGATCTGTTTGAGTGAGTGAAGCCTCTTTGGTATGGGCCAATGATGTTCTAGGCGTACACGACTAACCGGCCTAGTAAGATAAAGGAGAATATCTTACAGATGGTGCTCAGCAACGTGATACCTTTATAATCGCTGCACTACACTGCACTACACTGCACTTTTTATGTATTGGGCAGATAATGCCTACTTTTCCGTCCTCAGGCACTGATTGGCTATCGCATACCTTAAGCATAAGTTGATGACCCGCTTGGTATAACTGGTCGCCTCCATATTTAACCAGTTCCGCCATTATTTTGTGCCAATTTGATATGTAAGTCGATCGAAAACAACCCGAGTACCCAAGGCAACGATTGTTTGATACGCTAAACAGCGACTTACAGATTACGACTACAGATTAACTGGGTAGAAGCAGGGCCTAGATAAGCCGACGATCATTGCAAATGGTGAACAAATATTTAAAAGGAAGAAGTTACCCTGATTGGATCATCTACAGTGGAGATTACTACACTCATGCATTGTTCTACCTTAGTTCCAAGAAAGAGCTGATTTGCCAGCGCCAAGAATAAATAAAGTTCTTGAAATTAGTTTCAATATGAATTTGTGCTAGGGTGGTTGGTGTTTACTCCAGGACTATTGTATTATCCACTGTTGCGTCTAATATGAAATTTTTTTTTGCATGCACTGCTTCCAGCCTTCCGCTAATCTAAGGACGCCTCCTAAGGCTTGTTTCACACACACCAGGTTCCATTCGGTCCTGTTTAGGTCGTTGCCGGCAAGCGAGAATAAAACCTATTAGTGTCGTATTGCATTCGGTGCTATAAGGTTTCAATTAGGTACCGATTAGACACCGAATTCAAACCTAAACACCGTTTCACACCTGTCCGCATCGAACAAAATTGAACCGAACTGAATCGAACCGTATACGTATGAAACGAGTTTAAAGGAAGAAAGCAAGAAGATTCTAATCTCACCGAGGTATTTTCACCTTAAGTCTAAGGATGCCTGGCCGTTGATTATGGTATGCAAAGCGATCTCCTCCTTTTTCCAACATTGATGGATAGCCTGGGAAAGAAAGATCAGAAGATCAGTAAGATATTTGCTTTTCAATGAAGCAGTAACTAGGCCTTCCTTGGAATCATGAATGGAATAAATATCCTGATTTTTCGACCAGCAGCCAACCTGATAAACAGATAAAAAGCTCAGACATTATCAACATTTCTTTACGGCATAAGATACAAAGTGTAGGCAAACATCCTCAAAAAATAGATAGTAGATATTTTCTGAAAAAAAAATCTCTCCCTGAATATCTTCCCATTTATCTGGGGTATTAATTTCTCATCCAGGAAAGAATGTTTGTACAATATTAGCAACACATCTACGTATGTTGCAGGTCACCCGAGGTGTGCCAATCGATTTACATGACAATCGTTGCACAGGAAGACATTGCTGATAAATTTTGGTACACCTTAATTTGCATACATACTCCATTGCATGCTCCCGTTCCGGAGGAGCGATGACAGTGCAGGCTCTTTGGGTGCTGTCTTCGCCGCACATGCATGCATCTCGTATGTAGTTTTATCAGTGAATCTAATCGAAAAACCACTCCATATGTGAGCTCTACCATTGCCTGGTCGCACACATTGTGCGCTTCTACGCCAATATATCGACGACCCTTCGAAACGAGGCCCGTAAGCAGCCGCCTGAGCGCTGGCTTTACCGTGGTGTTATCAGGACATCACTTTAAAAGATTTGAAATTTAAATTGGCATTGTAAATCGGCGAATATGCTGCTGTCTGTCTCCGCATGCTGTAAATCCAAGGAAAACGGCAGCGAGATTTATACTTCCTATTTTCTCATGCATGCTGGATGGAGTATGGACGGGTGGTGAGTAGTTCAATGCCTCGGAGGTAACGCAAGCGCAACTAGCCTGCTCCATGCTGCCTTCTTGAATTCGAGGGGCGTGTTGGGGGACTGGCCCGGAAAAAAAGGTATCCTCCAGTTGTGCACTCAATAAGTTTTATCTGCAGGAAGCTTCCCTTCCATTGCCGGATAATTCATCTTCAGTTCGCGGTTGGTCACTTCGCGAGCGTATGAAAGATTGCGCTTCGAGTCAACTCCAACCAGTCTTTTTTCCCAACCTGACTTTTTACGGATTACCTCTTGAAGTTGTACACGTCGAAGGAGATTCTTGCTTTAAAGGTGATGCTATGGAGGAAAAAGCTTTTCATAAAATCGATATGTGCCTGACGGCGTGGGAAATTAAGCGAACTGGAAGCAGAGAAGAATGCGAAGGAGTAGAGAGGACTGAATGTGGTGACAAGTCATAATTTTACATCTTAATTTATGTAGTGGGAACACAAGCTAGTTAGCTTGGGTAATTCAAAGAACTACGGACGAATTGGGAAAAACAAGCTCAGTATTATGGTCTTCGTTCCCAATTAACTAATGTTAACCAGGTGGAAAAGTTAGGAGGCGAACGAATGGCGTGAACAGTGTATATGTATGTTGTTTTAGACATACGTTGTTTCGACAGAACAATAATCAGGAAAATGATGCAACTTCTGCTAATAGCCTAGTACAGCAAAGGCTAATTATATGTTAGCTCAATCCAGAAAGTAAATATCCTTTCACCATGCGAGGGAACTCGTAAAAGTTCAAATAATAAATTTCTTATGTTCTTAATTTTTTCACAACACTCAAACTGGTAGTTTCCTGCTTCTTGCGTCCTTTATTTTTGGAACCTATTTAAGGAAGTTTAATTATATTGTTTAGCAGCTTCCATAGAAATTAAAATCAGAGTAGGTGCGTCATATATTTGCACTTCATAACTATTTAGAAAGAAAAAAACAAACCAGACAAAATGACATACACAACAATAGAATAAACTTCATACCTAAGCCAAATTAGGACAATTTAAATTTCAGCCCTTCAGTTATATAGATTGTCTAGATTGATAATAATAATATTGTCAAGGGAAGAACTACGTCCTAGAACTATTATGCCCATTTACTGGTTATATATTAACTAAAGTATGTCGTTCTAACCTATGTATATATATGGTCCTGGCGTACCACATTAATCCCGACCTGAGTGGCAAACGCGGAGCTGCATGTGACTGCGCGCGTGTCATGGGTTGCGGATAATGACATGACCCACCGAGTCAGTTACGAATATCGCAAGATGATCTTGTAAATAAGTAGCCGCGGACAAGCTGAACCCATTTGTGTTCGTCTTTCCTAACCGATTCTACTCTTTCTGGTGGAGTGAACCTCCTTAGTGAATCCGTAGTCAGGGGTGAAGGTGTCCGTATATATCACTAGCTTTCCCAGGTGATAATTTAGGCTGCAGTGACCAGTGAGTATTTCTAGTACTATTCGGAGACAAAGTGTAAGCAATCTTTTGAGCGCTTGAGTTCGTATCCCCTCATAAGCACCCTGGACAGTTCCATTCCTGGTAAGTTATCCCAGTACAGTTCCCTCAGCCGTTCCTTTTCATTTTTCGACTCCACAAAAGGGCTCTGTCAGTCTAGCGGCGTTCCTGCTCCAAGCGGTCGTGGTTGGAATATTGTCAAAACATTGAAAACACCAGCAATTCTGCGAGACTCAATAGGATTTTGTCCAAGGAACAGAAGAGCCCATCCCAGCGAGGTGGATTGTCAGTCACAGCCTTGCTTAGAGGATATGCAGCCCCAGTCGTGCGAGGCTATGAAATCGGCAATTACCACGGATAAAATCGGCTGGGATATAAACAGATTCCTCGCATATAAATCTCCGAGTCCAGACGGCATAATGCCAATCTTGCTAAAAAAGCAGCAAGGGGTTGTGCCATAGCTTGTCGGAATTTACCGGAGTTGTATTTCTTTGGAATACATACCACAGTCTGGGAGACATGCACCCGTGGTTTTCATACCGAAAACAGGCAGGCGCGGCCACGAGTCCGCGAAATTCTTTCGACCAATCAATATTACCTCATTCGACCCTAGAAGGTGTCCTAGTTATCTACTTAAGGAGGAGACAAAGCCTTTCTATAGGTCCAAGCACGACAACCTCAAAGCAAATCCACAGAAACTGCTCTCTCCGCGGTAATTTGCACGGTTCAGCAATGACTACAGTACACGCAGTATACCCCAGCTTCCTTCCTGGAACATGCAACAACGCTAGTACCCACGCCATCTGGAAAGCCTTTTACCAATATTGAATTAGAGGTATCTTACGCACTCGATAATATCTATGCTAAGAATTAGGATAATACAGGCTGATCTGTGACGTAGCCACTTGACCAGAGCTGTGAACAGAGGCACGCCGAAGAGACCATCCCTCCAGTCCAGTCCTTTGGTTGATAGTGACGCACGAAATTTTACGAATATTCGACAGCAGCGGGATGAAAGTGGTGTCGTATGCCGATACATTGGTGATATTGGTATCAGGGATGTCTCTTTCCATTATGAGTGATATCATCGATGAAGCGTTGTGAAACGTTTGCCTCTGGGCCGCAAGCACCGGACTCGTCACAAATCCAACCAAAGTAGAACTGATGCTATTCACTACTCAAACAAGAGGATCCGAATTCCTTCGGCCAAATGAACAAAGATTGGTTCTTTCCTCCAATGCAAAGTACCTAGATGTAATCCTCGATCTCAAGCTAAATTGAAGATTGTTTAGTCTTGATATGTCTTCCAATATCGTCAAAGTTGCACTGAACTGTTAAGTTAACCACGGAGAACACCGGTGGCAACTGTCAATCGAATTAACAACATTCAAAATAAATTTAATTTTAAATTTAAGAAGGTTTATGCCTGCAAGAGGATATTTGCAAAGAGGTGGACCGAGCATGGTTCTCTGGAGTACACATTCAGGCCACATGGCAGACGATAAGCAAAAACTATAATAGAACCAAGCTCAATAGGATTTAAAGATTTAAAGAACTACGTTTGCAGGTGCTACCGGGGTCCTGCAATCCTGCCCGACAGATGCTCTCAATGTACTCCTACACCTCCTCCCCCTAGACCTCCACATTGAATACGTTACAGCGTACAGTGCTGTCAGACGATGTAAGTCCGCTTGCTTGACAGCGAAACGCTACGGTCATAGTAACATCCTAGACGAAGTACCTACTCATGGACTACCCCACAAGCAAGCCGGACTTCACGAGCAGCTTTGCTGCAGACTTTCCAACTATGGAAGAGTGCAAGCCCGGCGGCGTGTAGCAAGGCTATGACTCAGTATTCTTCACCGACGGATCAAAAATGGTCTGTGGAGTCGAACAACGTAACAAGAACTGGCCAGGTGTTGCTTGATACCGTTTCTTTATTTTTTATTCGTAAGAAAAAAATAAGTGCGAATTGGATTGGTAAAAAACTATTTAAACGAAAAAATGTTTAGTTCAAGCCATAGCTGGCCGAAGGAAAGAGGTTGAAGGCTCCACTGACCACTGCCAGTGATGGCGGGGGTGACGGACGTCGAACTCCGATACCAAGGAAAATCCCGAGAAGTTCAGCGTCGTGTACGCCGTTGCAAGAGAGAATTTACTATTGCATTAGTCAAAGAAACAGAAGATGCCGCAGTTCGCAATGATTTCAGAAATGTATACCGCAACACGAAAGAGCTTGCATGTGATCGCAAATCTTTCGATGGTAAGGACGTCAACGGTCAACTTCCCATCCAGGATGATAAACAACTGAAGAGATGGAAAGAACACTTAAACGTATTAGATCCGATAAGGTTATTCCTCTTGTGGATGAAATGGCTAGTCACCGGATCATGCGGTTACGGACTGTTTCTCCAAGTAGAAGAGAAATCATTTCGGCCATCAATGCCGACGATGTAAGGTCGCTGAACTTGACAGTTTCCCCGCAGAGCTATTTATCGCAGCACCTGCAGTTACTGCAAATCTGTCGCTTCCACTCGGGCTGAAATCTTGGGTATCCGACCTCTGCAGCTCCTTTGCACATTGTGACGATGATAATTCTACCAACAAATTTATTTATGATATTACAATTTGGGGCGCCGTAACTTTTTAACGAGTAGTGTAGATTATGGGTTCTTAACAGTAGTAGAAAGGCAACACCTTTTTCTTACCACTAGATATCCTCCTTACTCTTTCCCTCTCCTCTCATTTGAGCCGCATAACTCTTTAAAGGGGAGTCACACCATGATTTTTTAATAGGGTTTGAGAGAGAGGACCTCCCGCCCCGCATCTCCCTTCATACTATTTGAGGAGCCGGTCACTACTACTTTATAGCCAAATGATTCGACGGTCGCTCACAATCTTTTAACGGGACTAAAAAAGGGGGCCTTTCTTTTTCTTCTACTTATCGTCCCTATCCTGTTTCCTCTTCGAGATAAACTTGGAAATTTAAACTTGGCCACTTTTTAAGGAGGTGAGCTCTAAAAGTCTTGATTGGGTTTTGAAGAGGGGGTAATTTCCCCTTCCATAAACTTTCACTCCCTCCGGGGATAGGGATGAAAATTCAACCTTTACCAAAATTATAATTCAGCCGTCAGCTGAAAAATATAAAATATATAATAAAAAACTCCCCATTGGAAACGCATCCGTGGACGTCTGCTATCCCACCTTGGCTTGGGATCCTATTTGCAAGCTCCCATAACTTACATAGGGATACCAATGATAACAGACTGCGAATTATTCATATATTGCTATATCGCACGAAATGGTTGTTGGAAGTTGGTCCACAAGCATATGTGGGCCTTTCCACACGGGACCACTTTCAACCAAATTGACCACGTGCTGATTAAACGCCGACACTTCTCAGCCTTGATGAATGTCAGAATATATAGAGGTGCCAACATAGACTCGGATGACTATCGCGGTGGCATGGTGGTCGGGGCTCGAATAACAACACTACGTAGAATTTACTTTGACAATCAGTTGAGAGCGAATTCTGAAGCCATTCACATCAAAGCCCTCCGCAACACCTATAAGAGGCAAATGGATGCCGCAATAACCACAGTCAACAGAGATCGTGGAGATAAAGCATCAACAAATGATCTTCACAATCACCTGAAGAACGTTATCATAAATACGGCCACAACCATACTTGGTCCCAGCCGCAAAAGGAGTCGGAACGGTTGGTTTCACGATGAATGTAAGCTAGCTACGGAACGGAAGAATGCTGCATACCGAGTAATGTTGCATTCTCAGAGAACGCGGGCACGCGCGGAGACTTATCACGAATTCCGGCGAGGGGAAAAGTGACTTCACAGGCGAAAAAGGAAGCCTGGGAGAACCAACAGGTCTGTGAACTCGAAAAGTACAGGGAGCAACCGCACCAGGCGCGCAAGTTTTACCAACAAGTAAGCAGGATGAAGCCTAATATACCTCGATGCTCATCCTGCCGAAACAAAGAGAGAAATCTGATTTCTGACAGAATGGGCATATTGGAGCGATGGGTTGAGCACTTTGATGAGCTACTGATCAACCAGAACATCGGCGAGTTGGAGGTTCCGCCAACTGAAGATGACGGACAAATACTGCCACCACCAAGTTTAAGGGAAACAGTCCGTACAATTCATCGGCTAAAAAATCATAAGTCGCCAGGAGTCGATGGAATTACTGCCGAATTGGTTAAATATGGAGGGGACTAATTACACCAAGTGGTTCATCAACTTGTGCTCAAGGTGTGGGACAGCGAAACAATGACGACTGGCAAAGAGGTGTTATCTGTCTCATACAATTATAGCGGTATCACGTTGCCGAGTAACATCTATAAGATATTTTCCGCTATCTTGCTAGGCCTGATAGCCCATATGCCCGAAACATCATTGGTCCATACCAAAGAGGCTTCAGTCCAGGTAAAACAGCAAAACCGAGATGTCTGGGGTTGCTTATTAAGGCAGGCCAAGACCGGATACCGGTTGTTGCGCCGTTGATGATGATGATATAAGGAAGTTTAAGTATATTGCTGCTGCTTCTATAGAAATTAAAATCAGAGTAGGTGCATCATATACTTGCGCTTCATAACTAGTTAAACAAATGACATATACAACAATAGAATGAGAATAGCTGTTGTCCTAATTTAAAGGTCAACCCTTTAGTTATCAGGATTGTCTAGATTAATAATAATAATATTGTCAAGGAAAGAGCAGCATCCTAGAACTATTGTGCCCCTTCACTGGTTATATATTAACTACAGTATATTGTTTCAGCAAGGATAATCGCTTTTTGCATCTCCATGTATAGCCTAGCCTAAAGATCAAGTGTTTTATGCAAATTTTTGCGGGGCTAATCCTGTCGCTGAAATTACCACTACTGCGATCTTCTTTAGTCTCCAAGTCTGCTTCATATCGTCCGCCAAAAGTCCGTAGTTCCGGATTTTTCTAGCTGTTTTTCAACAATGTTCCGGTCCAACGGTACGGCTACATCGGTTATCAAACACGCTCGTTCTTCCTTGAGAAGCAGAACTAGATCGACTCTATTGGGATTAATACTGTGGTCGGTGGCAATAGTGTGATCCCACAGTAGTTTGACCCGATCATTTTCCAAGATTCTCTGCGGAGTAATAAGGATGGTAAGTTGCCACTAAGTTATACTTCAACGCAAGGTCTTGATGGAGAATCTTGCAGAGGAAGTTATGACGATTGGTGTATCATCCCTAGATGATAGTTTAGCCGACAGTGGCCAGTGAGAATTCCCACTATTATTCGGAGGTTGTTTTTGTTGAGGTTTAAGCAATCCTTTGGCGCATGGGTTCGTATCCCCCAATAAGCACGCTGGACTGTTCCATTCCTAGTAGGCCCGCCCAGTATAGTTCCGTCAACCATTCCTCTTCGTTTTTAATGTCAGCCATGAAACCGTTTCCGATTCCACAAAAAGGTTCTGGCCCGTGTCAAAGCACGCCTGTTCCCTTCTTGGCTAGTTCATCCGCTGCCTCATTGCCTTCCAACTCTACATGGTCTGCAACCCAGAGAATCCAAACCTTCTCGGACGATATTTTTTTTGGACGAGCCGAGCGAATTCAGTCTCACAAGATATTTCCATACCAATTTAGAGTTCACCTGGTTGGACCAAAGCACCTTGATCGCTGCTTGGCTGCCGGTAAAAATAGCAATGTTGTACCCCCTGTAGTTCCTTTGGAGATTAAAGGAGGCACATCTGTCTATTGAAATATGCTAGTGTACCTACCCATTGGCTCCAAGTACATTTTCCTTTTACCAATGACACCGGCACCCGCTCTGTCTGCTGTGAGGGATCCGTCAGTGTACCAAGTAATCAGTTGCTGGTTTAAGCCATATATCCCAGTCACGCTTTCCAAGTTTGCCTTGTTACTCCAACGTGTTTCAAACTTCTTATCAAAGTGAAACCTCATTATTATGTTATTCCTTGGTATCAGTAATTCGGGATACCGACTAGAAAGAATATCAATCTTCCTTTACTTTAGGCAGCACCCCGCCTCACTGATACCGGCCCCACTGTTACACCCGTAAGCCAGTCTTTGGAGTTCGTGTAACTCTCTCTCTCTATCTCTGCTAATATTTGTGAGGATACCGATAGTTTCGTGTTCCAATTCTTCCTCACTGTTTTCAGGGGAAGAACTACATTCGGGTTAATATTGGACAAGCGTAACGCATGTAGTAATCACGAATGCGATATGGAGTCAAAGGCTGATTTATAATCGATGTAGGCTGTCGAGATACTTCGTTTTTGGTGGACAGCGTGCCTTACAGCTACTGTATCGAGTATACGCTGTTCTTTACAGCCTCGTGAGCCTTTTGCGCATCCGTTTTGCTTCTCAGCTATCAATTCATCAAGATATTTTGAGATATTCGCGGACAAAGTATGAAGACCGTATAGATGGCAGGAAGACCAGTAATAGGTCGACATTTTGAAGGACAAGAGGCACTCTGTTCCTTGTGGACAAGAAAAGTTATCCCCTTGGTGAAAAATTCTGGAACTAATTTCGGATCGGCAATCATCTGATTAAAATGATTTGCCAATACCCTGTGAGTGCTCTTGAACCGTTTCAGCCCGAAGTTGTAAATCTTATCAACTTCTAGCGCCTTCCAATTACCTGCTTTTTCAAGGGTTGCTTCTACGTCAACTTCAGTAATGTCAGGCATGGTCATTTCAGGAAGGGCCTCGTATGAACGCATAAAGTGTGACAGCCACGCTGCTTCTAAATTGCTACGGCTGGGTTCGCTCCAAACACTTCTCCAGAAGCCTTCTGCCTGATCCAGATGGAGGTTACTTTCACGACTTGAGTTGGTTAGATTTTTATAAAATCCCCGTTGGTTTTGGAAGAACAAGGTGTTGTCTATCTTTGGCTGAAAGCTACGGACGCGATTGGAGCATACCACAAGTTTCTGATTCAGCACCTCGAGAATTTCTTCGATTGACACATTGTTGGAGAGATGGTAGTTTCCAATAATGTTCGCAATGCATCTGTGCACTGTTGGTGATGGATTTCTAAGAAGTGCTTGCGTGGCACGGCCAATCTTCGTTCTCAAGTTTTCGTCTCTTTTATTGAGCCGAAATACCCAGAACGGTAAAGTTCTCCTACGCACGCCTCTGTAATTGGCTCCAAGATGTTGATTATGACGGCGAATAACCGTGGCAGCTGCAACGTAGATCAGGCTGTGAACCTCTGTGTCAATCTTCCTAGCCAAACGATCAGCCAAAATTCAATGAACGGCAGCAATGATTTTAGTAGTTGATGAAGTAAACTTTAGTCTTGGGATCCCTGGCCTAGCGTCTGGGAGAATCTCAGCATATTCTATAAATGCGACCTGGAATGTGGTCAAAGCCTCATTATAAATTGGACCGACATCCCCAGTTACTAAGCTTCTCCCGACAACTGGTTTCATGGAATAGGCCCATCAGTTCCACCATCTTTTCATCGACTTTAAAGCCGCCTATGACAGCATAGCTAAGGTAAAACTGTACACGGCCATGAGAGAATTCAGTATTCCAGCAAAATTGATAAGACTGACTAGGCTGACCCTGACCAATGTACGAGGCCAGATAAAAGCAGCAGGATCCCTCTCGAGACCATGCAACATCAACAAAGGTCTAAGACAAGGGGGTGCCCTAACATGCATCCTCTTCAACGTGGCCCAGGAGAAAGGGATTCGCGATGCGGATGTTAATGCGGGAGGTACCATTCTCTGCAAGTCCACCCAACTACTGGTCTGCACTGACAGTATTGACATGATGGGAAGAACAATTCGAGATGTACAGTCTACCTTCATCCAGATCAAGCGGGCGGCGAGAGATCTAGAGCTACACTTTAATAAAGGCAAGACAAAGTACATGGTGGAAACGTCAGCACCAAAACCGAAAGAACGAACAACATCGAATCGCACTGGTCAAACGAAAACAACGAAGATAGGAGACTACAACTTTAAGACCGTTGAAAATTTCTCCTATCTATGGTCGAAAATCACAATCAACAACAGCTATGATGATGAAATCCGCGCACGGTCGTTGACTGCCAGCAGAGCCTATTTCAACTTACAAAAACTGTTTCGCTCGAAACGTCTCACCATAGAGTCAAAGCTCTTACTGCACAAGACTATGATCTTGCCAGTCCTCATGTATTCCTCGGAGACTTGGGTTCTTAACAAGGAAAATTCCGAACTCTTGGCCGCATTCGAGAGAAGAATCCTCCGAAGAATTTTTGGCCCCCTACATGAGGATGGACAATTCCGTAGTCTACATAATGACGAAATCTATGAGCGATATCATGATCGTCCGATTGTGTATAAAATCCAGCTCAATAGGTTACGGTGGGCGGGTCACATAATCCGTATGAATGAGGATGATCCAGCCCAGAAATTCTATAAGGGCAATATCTATGGTAGAAAAAGAAGACGAGGCAAACCCTGCCTGAGAGGAGCGATGGCGTAGGTCTGAACGCCAGACAACTTTAGGGATATCGAATTGGTGGACCTCGGCGCAAAACCGGGATATCTGGAGTTCCTTATTAATGCAGACCTAGACCGGATACCGGTTGTTGCGCCGCTGATGACGATGATTTACTCGCTGCTCCCGTCCGCTTTTCCACGGTCCTCGTATGATTTGCCTTTAAGTGGCTGGTATAATCTCAATCTTCGATTCCTTGAGCCCAACTAATTCACAGATATGAAGGGTATTCTTTGCGGTAATTTAATTTTGGAGCAGTAAGCCAAAATGTATTCCAACATTTTGGCTTACTGCAATAACAGGTTGATCCGCTTTAGTACCGCAAACCTGGTAGCATTTAATCCCAGCATTCGCTCAGTTGCTCTCCGCAGTTGTGTGCTAGAGATAGTATACCAAATCTGTATAGCAAATGAAACCAGGTTGAAAAATAGTAGTGGCACCTAGGTCAGGGTTTTGAATATTGGGAGACCGATACCAACAAGGATCCTTTAACCATCCTACAAGTAGGCTCAGCCGATATTGATTTAGTCTCTCTACTGATTCCTCATTCATGTTCTTGAATAGGAAACGAATGGAACCCCTCAATTTTGGAAAGGCTTGTGGAAATCCTACAATTATTGACAAAGTTATATTAGGTCAAACTTGCGCCTTTCCCTTAAATTTACTACACCTTAAGACAATCTCGCATAATAAATGCGTGCGCACTGCAGAATATAATTTATGTATAAATGCAGTCGTCCTGCAAGGAAATATTTTTACATAAGAAATACAGAAACTTTTCATGCTTGTGGGCCTCCGCTTCCGACGTGTTTTCCACTTTCTCCGGTGTTTTTTTCCTTCAGGGATTGATGTAATTTTTAGCAATTATTTTGATAATCAGTCTTCAATCTTTACAGCCTCAGGGGAATCCCCTAATTGAAACGATGAAAGACCGATTACTACTATACTGTCGACTTTGGTTTCTCCTAACACCATCTAAAATTCCTTGATTTTATCCAATTAAAACGCTTCGCTAGTACTTCATAATCTCTCTCATATTTCATGCCCAAGCGCTAACGAGTCAAGGGTGCACCGTTCTCCACCCCTTATTGAATGATGCGCTCTTTTAAATATTTCCACAGTTTAATCAATTTTTCTTTTAGCCACTTAATTTCTTCGGTTCAAAAGATTCGAGCAGTTCACCCCAGCACAAGATATAAAAATTAACGCTGCGGTACTTGCTAATACGTTTATATCCCTCAAGCCCCACGTAATTTCCACTGATGTTAAAAGACACCAAAGCTAATTGTTCAGCGAAGAATATCGAGGCGTGGGGGATGAGGTCCAGGACTAAGTATCCTCTCGTGTGTTCAGCGGTAAAAAAATAGCAAAGAGAAGATTAGTTGGCTATGGAGATATTATAGATAGATGCTACCTGATCTCGGTTGCTACTCGTGAATTCATTTCGTACTTTAAAAAGGTAAAAAGATTGCCACTTGTGCTAATCACGAAAAAGAACTGATTCGTTAGAATGGCAAATAAGTTTAAAACATCAGACTTTGAAGTTCTCTCCTCGTTCTACAAGAGCAAATTAAAATCAACGAGCTGCATGGAAATGAGGACGAGGCAGATAAGTGTACACGAAAGATTTTTTAATCTAGTGGATAGCTTCCTGTACCGGCAGCAGAATGGCTACGGGAGAGCAGGTGTGCGAGTGTGACGTGCTATTTGGACATTTAAACGGCATAAAAATTTAATGAAATTTAGGTTGGAATTCTAGCCGATTCCAATGAAATATTGCAGGGAACCACTCTTGTGAGCTGCCATATAAACTGCCAACCGGGCTAGTATGTATTTAGGAATCCAGGAAGGTACCTATCCACACAGGCCGTGGCTTAATGGAATAGTGAGCTTTGATTTTCGAATCTAAGATAGGGCTGACAACCCTACACGGAAAATAACATGTTACGAAGCCACAACAGGAGCCTCGGACTGGACAGATTACACAAGGACGAATCCGGCAACGACAAAGGAATAACGATTTGCGCATTTTCTCATGGAACGTGCGCTCCCTGTACAGAGATGAAGCTGATGAACAGCTAGCCGATACCCTGTCCCAATATAGAGCCGATGTAACAGCGTTGCAGGCGATGCGTTGGACAGGGACCGGTTTCCTAGAGAAGAGCCACTACACCATATATTATGGAGGCCATTTAGTAAACCATGTGCTCAGAGTAGGTTTTTTAGTCGGCCAAAAAATGAAACCTGCTGTTATCGGCTTTGAAAACATAAGCGAACGGCTATTCACTCTGCGTTTGCGAGGCACATTTAGCAATATAAGCCCCATTAACGTTCACGCCCCTACAGAGGAGACTGCAGAGTCGGAGAAGGACACCTTCTACGAGGAAGTAGAATGAACCCTCGAACCCTGTCCCAGATATGATATCAAAATCATACTTGGGGATTTTAACAGTCAAGTAGGGAAGGAGCCCGTATTCAGGCGATACGCTGTCTCCCATAGCTTACACCAAAATACAAATGATAATGGACTGCGGATTATTCAATTAGCAGTGTCACACGAAATGGTTGTCGGAAGTACCTGGTTTGCGCTGAAAGCGGTACACAAACATACATGGGCCACTGCAGACGGGACCACTTTCAATCAAATTGACCACGTGTTGATCGAACTCCGCCACCTCTCAGCCTTGATCAACATATAGGAGGGCCAATATAGACTCCGATCACTATCTCGTTGGCATGGTGTTCCGAGCTCGAATAACAACACCACTCAGAATCCCCTCTGACAATCAGGTGAAAGTTAACACTGAAGCCATCCTTAACACAGCCCTCCGTAACACCTATGAGAGGGAAATGGATGCCGCAATAACCGCAGTCGACAGTAGACCTGGATATGAAATATCAACAAATGATCTTCACAACCACCTGAAGAACGTTATCATTGATATGGCCACAAACATACTTGGCCCCAACCGCAAAAGGACTCGGAACAGCTGGTTTGACGATGAATGTAAGCTAGCAACGGAACGGAAGAATGCTGCATACCGAGGTCTCTGAACTCGAAAAGTACAAAGAGCAACCACACCAGGCACGGAAGTTTTACCAACAAGTCGGGAGGATGAAGCCTTATACACCTCGATGCTCATCCTGCCGAGACAAAGAGGGAAATCTGATTTCCGATAGAATGGGCATATTCGAGCGATGGGTTGAGTACTTTGATGAGCTACTGAACAACCAGAATATCGGCGAGTTTGAGGTCCCGCCAACTGAGGACGACGGACAAACACTGCCACCACCAAGTTTAAGGGAAACAGTCCATGCAATTCATCGGTTAAAAAATCATAAGTCATAAGGAGCTGATGGAATTACAGCGGAATTGGTTAAATATGGAGGCGACCAGTTACACCAAGTGGTTCATCAACTTATGCTTAAGGTATGGGACAGCAAATCAATGCCTGACGAATGGCAAAGAGACATTATCTGCCTCATACATAAAAAGGGAGATATCACACAATGCCGCAATTATAGAGGTGTCACGTTGCTGAGTACCATCTATAAGATATTCTCCGTTCTGCGCTATCTTGCTAGGCCGGATAGCCCCATACGCCCAGAACATCATTGGCCCATACCAAAGAGGCTTCACTCCAGGCAAATAAGCAACAGATCACATTTTCTCTGTGTGGCAAGTGATGGAAAAACTGTTGGAATATGGACACCAGTTGCACCATCTATTCATCGACTTTAGAGCCGCCTATGGTAGTACAGCCAGGGTAAAACTGTACACGGCCATGAGAAAATTCGGTATCCCGACGAAATTATTAAGACTGACTTGGCTGACCCTAACCAATGTGCGAGGCCAGATAAAAGCAGGAGGATCACTCTCAAGACCATTCGATATCAACAACGGTCTACAACAAGGGGATGCCTATCATGGGTCCTCTTTAACCTGGCCCTCGAGAAAGTGATCCGTGATGCTGAGGTACGATCCTCTTTAAGTCCACCCAACTACCGGCCTACGCTGACGATATCGACATCATGGGAAGAACGACCCGAGATGTACAAACTGCCTTCATCCAGATCGAGCAGGTGGCGATTGGCGCGAGATCTCTGGCTACACATCAATGAAGGCAAAAAAGGCAATAATGAAAACAAAACAACGTCAAACCGCACTGGTGAAACAGGGAGAGTAAGGATAGGAGAATACAACTTTGAGACCGTTAATAATTTTTCCTATCTAGGGTCGAAAATCACAACCGATAACAGCTACGATGATGAAATCCGCGCACGGTCGTTGTCAACCAACAGAGCCTATTTCAGCTTACAAAAACTATTCCGCTCGAAACGTCTCATCATAGGGTCAAAGCTCATACTGTACAAGACAATGATCTTCCCAGTCCTCATGTATTCCTCGGAGGCTTGGGTTGTTAGCAAGAAGAATCGCGAACTCTTGGCCGCGTTCGAGAGAAGAATCCTCCAAAGGATTTTTGGCCCCCTGCATGAGGATGGACAATTTCGTAACGACGAAATCTATGAGCGATACCATGACCGTCCGGTTGTGGATAAAACCGGGCTCAATAGGTTATGGTGGGCGGGTCACGTAATCCGTATGAGTGTGGATAATCCAGCCCGGAAAGTCTATAAGGGCAATATCTATGATAGAAAAAGAAGACGAGGCAGACCCTGCCTGAGATGAAGCGATGGCGTGGGTCAGGACGCCAGACAGCTTTTAGGGATATGGAATTGGTGGACCTCGGCGCAAAACCGGAATGTCTGGAGCTCCTTATTAAGGCAGGCCTAGACCGGATACCGGTTGTTGCGCCGTTGATGATGATGATGAAGACAACTAGATGCTAGAATAATTGTCTACTCATCAGAGTTAAATCGGTAAGGATTATCGATTCAGCATGATGGACACGCCAGCATCCCACGAAATCTTCTGCAGCAATATCTTTTTTCCAAGTCTGATAAACTTGGCCACAGTCTCAACATGACTCTGAGATCAAACTATAAGTAGGTAGCGTTATCTACGTACACATGTATGCAATAATGAAATCCAGGAAACTTCGCCAATAAAGTAGATGGTGGCATTATTCCTTCCATCTCTTTTGTCTTCCCCCACAGAAAAGCAACTTACTCCTGGCACTGGATATTTCATCAACATGTCATCATTCCTGTCCACGAAAGTATCTAACTTTTATCAACTTACAGTAACACATGTTCAGTCTGATTAAGTGCACAATCTGAAAAAGCACTAATCCCCCCACAGAGCGCTCTCCACCATCTTGCGTTGAATACAAATTAGCTGGAAAGCTGAAATTCTCCAAATCTAATTACTTTCCAAATGTTTACAGAATCGGTTGCCACAATAGGAAGAACAATTACAACTCCAAGTCTGAACTACGTAATCGGCAATTAATGACCTATTCATAACAGTCGTTTAACACATGTCGCACTCTCCCCGTTAGTGCGTGTCCTCCTTCCGGGGGATCCCCGAGATTTTGAAATTTGGGTTAAACGCACCCTCAATTACTCACAAAGTGGGTCATTCAATCAACTATCGTAGGGAACAGGAATTTGATGGAAACATGCCCTACATGGATGTTTGTAAGGGAATCTGTTTACGTGCAGGCAAATGTATCTTTTTCGCTCACTTTAAAAAGGACGAGGGTGAGATGGGAATAAGCGATTGAATCCCATTTAAAATATCTCGAGATGACTGTCGACACGATGATCCGGGATTTTTCACGGGGGTGGCATCTGAAAACTGCGTCGAGTCACAGAGGAACTAACTTGTGAAAACCCCTTTTTTCATCAGGCTCCTGTACGGAGCACACATTCATACATACACCGCTTCTGCACCGCAGTACAATATCATTTCCATATTTTTGTTTAAACTTTTTACGGTTTCGCGCCAATTATTAAAATGAAATCAAACTTGTGGCTTTATCATGGTTAGTTGCATTCAAACCAGAAGGTAACGAACTGGAAAATTAATTATTTGTACACTGGTTACAGTTTTTGTCTGTCGGCCATGCGGACGGACTGTTTGAGGAAGCGTTTGAGTTTAAAAATCAAATTTGTAAAAGGAATTTCATTTGATTTGGCAATTTGGCACGTTGATTGAAATATATGCGAAACACGAGGGAGGCTGCCCTCAGTTGTCTCCGGACAAAGGACATGCTGTCGTGTTGATTCATTTGAATTTTTCATTAGGACTTTTTCTATTTTTTGTGATGTCATGGATGAATTACGACTATTCATATGCAAAATTACTGATTTGATGGGATTAAATCTTCATTAACAACTTAGAGTTTTACCATAGAGTTTAGAGAACATTTATTAGCCTCTGGTTCCGTTCTTAGTTAACATTTCTTATTTAAATTACAGAAATACTGTATTTCGGAAACCAGTTGGTTCCATTATCAATGGACCCTCTTTTATATTGGGTTACGGAAAAAGAAATGTCGTATTTGTGATCGAAATTTGACGCTTTATTTAACATACTTAGAATTATCCGATTGAAGTCAAATATGTGCCGTTTTGTTCGCATTTTTTTTTTTGCCATTTAGAAGACAACTTCATTATCCCTCCCCCCTGCTTATTTGCAAAAAACTCAGTCAGTTTTCGCAAGCCTCTTTTGAGGCCAACTTAGTAGCACCAAGAACGTTTTGCATGGACCGGAAGAGATGGTAATCACTTGGTGCCAGGTCCGGACTATACGGTGGGTGCGATAGGACATCCCATCCGAGCTCCAGTAGCTTCTGGCGGGTCATCAAAGATGTGTGAGGCCGAGCTTGATCCTGGTAGAACACAACACCATTCCTATTGACCAATTCTGGCCGCTTCTGGTCAATCGCCTGCTTCAAACGGTCGAGTTGCTCACAGTAGAGGACCGAATTGAGGGTCTGGTTATAGTTGAGCAGCTCATAGTGGATAATTCCCTTTCAAATCCCACCAAACACACAGCAAAACCTTCCTGGCCTTCAATCCAGGCTTGGCGATGGTTTGGGCTGGCTCGCCACACTTCGACCACGATCTTTTTTGCTTGACGTTGTCGTACGTAGTCCACTTTTCATCACCAGTCATGATCCGCTTCAAAAATGGATAGAATTCGTTCCGTTTTAGCAGTGCATCGCAGGCGTTGATTCGCTCCAAGAAATTTTTTTGCGTCAACTCTTGTCGCACCCAAACATCCAGTTTTTTTTTTGGAATCCAATCTTCTGCAAATGGTTCCAAACGGTGTTATGGTCTATACCCAGTTTCTGGCCAATGGAGCGAGTGTTCACATGCCGGTCTACTTGGATGATTTAGACGATTTTATCGGTTTCTACGACGATACCAGTACGGAAATATCTTCGACATCCACTACACCAGAACGAAATCGATCGAACCGACGCTGTGCTGTGCGAATCGTTACAAATTTTTTCGGCCGCCTTCGTTGCATTTTTACCTCTCGGGTAGTAAAAACGTAAAATTTGACGAATTTCTTGCTTGGTGGACTCCATTTTTGACGCGCTATGCACACACAACACTATCAAAAAGACACTTTTAGCATAGATTGTCGTCTTCAAATCGCCGTATAGTATTACCTGATGGGATAAGTACAACACAAGATATGTTTAAGTGTCGTCATCTATTTACAAAATACGACATTTCTTTCTCTCCAACCCTATAATTCAAAATTCCCTTTCTTTGACGGAATGGCAATAATAATGTCTGCCTAACCATTTCTTGAGATGGAGAAATTATTTAAGCAATAATTTCTCGGTATTCATCCTTTTTACCGGGAGGAATTTTCGGTATATATGGTCATATGTGTCCAGCTCTGAACATTGCTTATTTCCTTGCTGATCTCTCCATTATCTCACGCGAGATGATGTCTTTGTTCAGCCATATGTCTAGCTACCATTGATCCTATATATTGGTTACTGTTTTTTTGTTGTTAATTCGTCCTCTTTTATGTATTCTATTGCCCGAATTTAGGCCAATACTCTGCTTTGGCCTAAGTAAACCATGTCATAGTCTGGAAAGGAGACCTTGTTTTTCTCCCCCTTCTCGTTAATATTGTATTAGTACTAATATTCGGATGGCTGGGAGAACCTAGAATCCCTGTTTTCACAGTCAATTCTTGATGTTATGTAATTATCATCATCATCAACGGCGCAACAACCGGAATCCAGTCTAGGCCTACCTTAGTAAGGAACTCCAGACACCTCGGTTTGCGCGGAGAACCACCAATTTGATATCCCTAAAAGCTGTCTTGCATCCTGACCTACGCCATCGTTCCATCTCAGGCAGAATTGTTAAGTCGTATTTTATCCACAATCTGACGGTCGTGGCTCATTAATTTCGTCGTTATGTAAGCTACGGAATCATCTATTCTGATGTAGGGGGCCAAAAATTCTTCGGAGGATTCTTCTCTTAAACGCAGCTAAGAGTTCTTTGCCTTGATTAATCTGCAGCCCGAGATCTCGAGCCGTCTGCTCGATTTGGTTGAAGGTAGGTCAGGTCAAGCCGTAGGCCAGTAGCTGGGTGGACTTGGAGAGGATGGTGCCTCTCGCAATTACATCGGCATCGCGAATCACTTTTTCCAGGGCCAGGTTGAAGAGGACGCATGGTAGGGCATCCCCTTGTCGCAGACCGTTGTTAATGTAGAATGGTCTTGAGAGTGATCTTGCTGTGTGTACAGTTTTACCCTGGCTATGCTGTCATAGACGGCCTTAAAGTTGATGAAAAGATGGTGCAAATGATGGCCAATTTCCAACAGTTTTTCCATCACTTACCGCAGAGAGGAAATCTTTGCCTGGATTGAAGTCTCTTTGGAGTGAAGTCTCTTTGGTATGAGCCAATGATGTCCTGGGCGTATGGGGCTATCCGGCCTAGCAAGATAGCGGAGAATATCTTATAGATGGTACTCAGCAACGTGATACCTCTATAGTTGCTGCACTATGTGATATCTCCCTTTTTATGTATGGGACAAATAATGCCCCGTCGCCAGTCGGCCTTGGTATAGTTGATTGCCTGCATATTTAATCAATTCGGGTGTAATTCCATCGGCCCCTGGCGACTTATCATTTTTAAAACGATGAATTGCACGGACTGTTTCTTCTATACTTGTGGTGGCAGTATTTGTCCGTTGTCTTCAGTTGGCGGGACCTCCAACTCAGCGATATTTTGGATGTTGAACAATTCATCAAAATACTCAATCCATCGCTCCAATATTCCCATTGTATCGGAAATCAGATATCCCTCTTTGCCTCGGCTGGATGAGCATCGAGGTGGTATAAGTCTTCATCGTGCTGACTTGTTGGTGAAACTTGCGCGCCTGGTGCAGTTGCTCCCTGTACTTTTCGAGTTCCCAGTCCTATTGGTTCTCCCAGGCTTCCTTTTTCGTCTGTGAAGTCGTTTCTCCGCTCGAGGGAGCTCCTGGTAGGTCTCTGCGCGTATCCGCATTCTTTGAAAATGCAACATTACTCCGTTGCTAACTTACATTCATCGTCGAGCCAGCCGTTCCGACTTTTCTTGAAGCTGGGGCCAAGCATCATGTGCTTCATCTCCAGGACATCTGTTAGCTGCGGCTATTGCTGCATCCATTTCACCCTTATAGGTGTTACGGAGGGGGTGTGTTGTGTATGGCTTCAGTATTCACTCTCCCGTGATTGTCAGAGGAGATTCTTGGTTGTGTTGTAATTCGAGCCCGGTGTACTGTGTCAAGGAGATAGTGATCCGAGTCTATATTGGTCCTCCTATATGTTCTGACATTCATCAAGGCTGAGGGGTGGCGGCGTTCAATCAATACGTGGTCAATTTGGTTGAAAGTGGTCCCGTCTGGAGAGGCCCACGTATGTTTGTGGACCACTTTCCAAACTAGGTACTTACAACAACCATTTCGTGTGATACTGCTAACTAAATAATCCGCAGTCCGTTATCATTGGTATCTTTGTGTCTGCTATGGGAGCCGACGTATCGCCTGAATAAGGGCTCCGTCCCTACTTAGCTGTTAAAATCCCCAAGTATGATTTTGATATCACATCTAGGACAGGTTTTCAGGGTTCTTTCTACTGCCTCGTAGACGTACTGACTCTGCATCTCCTACAACGCTGTTACATCAGATCAGCTGCTTGGCAGCTCCATCTCTGTCCCTGGAGTGCACGTTGAGAAAATGCGCAATTCGTTATTCCGTTGTCGTTGCCGGGTTCGTCGTTGTATAGTAAATCCAGTTCGAGGCTCCTTTTGTGACGTCGTAACGGTTTGTTTTCAGTATAGGGTTGTCAGGCCTAGCCAACCCCCAGCCTGGAATACCAGTTGGTATAATTTGTCCCGTTTTTAGGCGAGCATAGGCTAAATAATTGTAATAGCCACCCATTGGAATAGAATTAAGATAGCTAAGTTCAACTTAAACTAGCAATGTGTAGACCTAGGTCACTATTGAAAAATAAAAACTAAACTAAAACTAAACTTGATGATCTCTAATTTAAACTAACTTTTGCTTTAGGCTACGCAACCTATGTCATAGACTAGGAAGGAGTGAGAAGTAATCGGCATGTAATGCACCTTCTTTACCTGGAAAGACAATCACATCAAAAAACTGTAGAACGTAATTTTTACTTAAAAAGACCAAATTGCAACGCTTTCAGTGTGCTTTTCCACAATGGATCTGCGGGCGAAGGATACTGTATATGTTGGTAAATCTTTTGTATGGGAGCTCACAATGTTGACAAGATTACAGTCTTTTAGTTCTAAACTTTTTTATTGAAGAAGTGGAAGAAAAAGGGAGTTAACGACATGGTTGGACCTGGCTCGATGGCAGTTTGTGAAATTACATCTACCCTGACCGAAAAATGGTGGTCAAAGGGTAATATAGGTTCCAGGGCGAAATGTGGATTAGTACGGACGATCAGCTTTGGAAACATAACCGAAAGGCTGTGCTCTCTGCGCTTGCAAGCAAATTTAGAAATATAAGGAATTATGTATTTGGCTTTGACGGTTTCCATCGCAGGGCAGAGGCGATCACATCAGACCCTGCGGAGCAGCGTGTCTGAAAGCGGCAACAGGTGGCACTTTGCTCTTTTTTATTAAATTCAAAACTCGACAAGGATATGAATTATATCGACCCAAATCACCTGGTTTTAACCTAGACTGGTTTAAGCAAATGAAATAAAAATATAAGCCTCCATAACGTTCACAACGCCCCTACGAAGGAGACAGCAGAGTCGGAGAAGGATACCTACTACGAGGCAGCAAAACGTACCCTCGAAGCCTGTCGCAAGTATGATATCAAAATCATGTTTTTTGTGGTTTTATACGGTGTGTTAGTTTATTTCGCAGTTTTATACTACGCAACTATTTGCTTATTGTGTGTGCAGAGTATTTAACAAATATAGATAATAAATTTGAACATTTTAACCATGGGTAAAAAAGGCGACCTTCACCGCGTAGAATCGCTGAAGTAAAGCCCCTCATTGATCTGAAAACGTTTTTCAACTGCGAAATATCACGAAGATTGAAGGTGTCTGAAGCCACCGTACGACATATAAAGAAGAAAGTGGAGTCAGATCATAAACTAAGCCCAAAACGAAGGAATAGATGGGGTAGGAAACCCATTTTTACTACCAGATCAGAAAGATACCTAAGGAAAATTTGCCTAGAAGACAGATGTGCTACCACAAGACAGATAAAATCTCAACTGGAAGATGCTAATGTAATTACATCTGAGCGCACTGTACGTAGAAAATTAAAGGATTTACATTTAAAGGCCCGCCGACCCGCCAAGTGCTCCCAAGTTAATGGCTGCGATGAAAGCCAAGCGTCGAAAATGGGCCACACAGTGGCGTAATAAAGATGTCAACTTCTGGAGATCAGTAAGTTGATATTAGATGCATCATTTACTATGAAATAATGAAAGATAAGCACTGATACTTAGGATATTCATTTTTTTTCCTATTCTTGATAGGTCTGCTTTAGCGATGAAAGCACATTTTAAATTTTGCAGAATATAACTCAGTTTGTGCGCCTCGTCCTGGAGAAAAATACAATCCGGAGTGCGTTGTTCAAACTGTGAAGCACCCTACAAAGGTTATGATCTGGTCAGTTATCAGCGGCAAATATACTGAACGTTTGTACGTGATAAAAGGCATTATGGGGCAAGATCAGTATATAGAAATTTTGCAAACTCGGTTAGTTCCCCAGCTCAGAGAGTGGTTTCCGAATGGGGAGCCATTCATTTTCATGCAGGATGTGGCTCCCTGTCACACGGCGCGATCTGTGGAAACTTATTTGCGAGAGCAGAATATTCCTCCATTGGATTGGACGGGTAATAGTCCCGATTTGAACCCAATTGAAAATTTGTGGGAGTTGATGAAGAGAGAAGTGGCTGAAGAGATGATCGCAACCAAAACTCAGCTCCTAGAAAAAATAAACCAGGTCTGGAACCATCATCCTCAATTACAGGATACAGTACAATCTTGCATTGACAGCATGTCGCGCAGAATTGAAGCTATCATAGCGGCAAAAGGTGGCTCAACAAAATTTTAATATTTTATGGCATACATTTCAAAGTTTTTTAGCAGTTAATAAATACATATTTTTTCTAAAAAGATGATGTTTTATTTTTGTTAACAATTAGGTAACTACGTATATTAACATATAAATTACATAAATGTGTCTATTAATAAATTTTAAAGCTGAAAAACACCGGATAATTAAGATTTTGCATAGAATCTGCAGTGCGTCTAATAATATGGCCAGGGACTGTAGGGTCGAAAATCACAACCGATAACAGCTACGACCATGAAATTCGCGCACGGTTGTTGACTGCCAACAGACTCTATTTCAGCGAACAAAAACTGTTCCGTTCGAAACGTCTCACCAGTGTCGAAACTATTTCTGTACAACACAATGATCTTGCCGGTCCTCATGTATTCCTCGGACATGCTAAGAGCAAGAAAAATTGCGAACTCCACGTTCGAGAGAAGAATTTCCGGCCCCTCACATGGGGATGGCAATTTCGTAGCCTACATAATGATGAAAACGGTGAACGATACTATGACCGTCTGGTTGTGGACAAAATCTGATTGAAAAGGTTGCAGTGGGCAGGTCATTTAATCCGCACAGAAGAGAATGATCCTGCCCGTAAAGTCTATGATAGAAAAAGAAGACGAGGCAAACCCTGCCTCGGATGGAGCGATATCGTAGGCCAGTATGCCAGACACCTTTTAGGCGCATCGAATTGGTGGGCCTCGGCACAAAAACGGGATGTCTGGACTTCCTTATTAAGGCAGGCCTAGATCCGATACCGGTTATTCTGCCGTTAATGATGATGACCAAAAAATGAGAACAAGAGAAGGCGCTAAACTGAAAAACTGAATGAGGATACGGTAACTGCTGCACCTAATGTGGCAATTCTCGTAGAAATCGATTGTAATAAGACCAAATCGAACGACGGTAAAGTGTGAGGGAAACCTGGTGACAACATTGGGATCCAATACATCTTTTCATTCAGATTCGTGGGTATAGACTAAGCTCCAGATGATAGGGGGATCGTGACGTCAACTAAACCCAAGAGGCAACGAATACGGACGCCTACATCGTATCATGGATTGTATGGTGGGTATTTCGTCACCATGCAACAAATCCATAACTGTTCACATGGCCAAAAACGTATCAGAATGGTGACGACTATAAAGAACTTTACGATGTAGACTGCGACGATTTGCTTACTTCCATCTGAAACGATCGCATCTATAATATCACCAGAGGAGATTAGAATAGTCAAATTGTCCAGCCTCTCATTTTTGCAACGTTCTTCAACGCCATCCTCGAATTCTAGAGTCTAAAGCCAGTTAGAAATAATTGTGTTGAAGAAAAACTTTCATAGTAACACCAAAATATCTGTGCTGTTAGAAAAGATTTACCTGAAACCATGTATGTGCCCATTTTCTTAAGCTTCAAAGAGCAAAAAAAAAAAAAAGAAAATCCAAATATAGAGTGAAACTAAGACTGCGAATAATTTTACTTCGTGTTCAAACAAGCCCCAAGCAAATCACAATATGCTGAAGAACGCTGGTGCACCTCAGAATCTTTTCGATATCTCCGTGGAAGCTAGGAACCAACAAACCATCCATCCTTCGAAATATCCGATTATTATGAATCATAATTTATTTGGAATGCATTTCACAATACAAGTAAAAGTACAGTAAACAAGAGCGCCATTAGAAATAAAATGTGTGTATATATTTTATGTTTCATGAAAGGAGAACGTACAGCGTAGACCTAGACCTATCCATTATTCATAAAAAACTCAATACTCATTACGAACTATGTGAACTTAAAATGCTCGCATTACGATTACCAATAGAATCTAATTAGTGCTAGCGAAACTTGTCGATGGTTGGCCGGGTACTGAGAACTGGGGTCTGAAGTTGCCAAAGTTGCCGGCTGGTGTCCCGGCGAATGACGGCAACGCGGTCCCTTGGAACCCAGCGGGGAACTGGTTCATCAATTGAGCTGAAATTGAAACAACAGAAAGATCGTCTGTTAGTTCTCTGAGGTTTTTCTCTAATTCCATTTTAGTTAGCTTACCTGAGTTTGGTAGGTTACCAGCTGTCGCTGCAAGTCGCGACAGAATTGAACGTTCCGACATTTGTAGTCGTTGTGCAACGGGTGGAATGCGAGCTAGCGTTGCCGGAAGCCTGGATACGTCGCTCTTCATATCCGACAAAAGCTCCTCCAGCTGATTCAAGACCTTGTGCAGAACAGCATTGGCTGGCTTGTTACCCGCCAGCGACTCCTTGCTCAGGTGCTGATGCGATTCCGCCAAACATTCGACTTCCGCGAAGCGAGCGTTCAACGACATTGCTGGATGATTTGGATCCTGTGTGAGATTCAAATAGGCTGCGCGTCGCAGTTGCTCTTCGATCACGAGTGCTTGTTCTAATAACTTAAATCGTCTAGCTAAAAATTTGTTTTTGATTTCAAGGAAATTTCCCTTGCCCACATCCATTTTGAATGGTTCATTTATGATTGCGAACCGGATGTCGTTCTGGATGTCTTGCCAGCGACCGTAGCCATGTGTTACGATGCCAGCAAGGAGCCAGTAATCGTGACGGCGATGCCAGATTTCGTACTCACGTCCGGGCACAGCTGCCTTTTCCTCGTTTAACCACAAAGTGTGTAACTCTGTGAAGCCTCCGTCGGCAATATTGAACATGAAATTTCGCTTGTGCACTTCGAGAGTCTCCTCGGCTTTGCCTCGTTCCCTTGGCTTTTCAATTTCATCGTCATCTTTGACAATAACGACGTCATCGTCTTCTTCCGGCTTGACTGCCTCCTCCTCCTTAGGCTTAACTTCTGGTACTGGCTTCATTTCCACGTCCTCTGACTTAACTTCCTCGGTAGCGGCCACGTCCGGTTTCTTGTCCTCAATTTTAACCTCCGCCGTAGAACTTTCTGGTTCGGACTTTTCTTGGCTATCCGCTGGTTTAGTGGCATTTTCATCGACTACTGGCTTGACATCAGGCTTTTCCTCTTTAACAGAAGGTTTGTCTGCATCGGTCGATTTTTCGTCATCTTTCTCAGAGGGTGGAACCGGACTTGCAGCTGCGCTTGTTGCAGGGGTTGCGCTGGTGCTTGTTGTAGCACTTTTATCCTCATCAAGATTGATAGTTTGCGGTTTAATGGGTTCACATGGTTTTCGGATTAACTCCGGCATACTGTAATATCCGTTTATGTGTTCAAACTCCTGGACCTTCTTGCGTATAAGGGACATGACCCCGATGCGAGTCAAAACGTGTTGACGGCTCAAACCTTCGCGCGGAACACCATCAGCAAAAGTTTCAGAATTATCAGCGCCGGGCTCGCATAGGTGCCTCATAAACAACGAAACATAGGCCTTGAAATTTCGCTCAGATTTTCCACGCAAATCACGCACCAACCATTGTGAATTAAACGCATCTTGTGGTGGCATTCCGTAGCGCATGATTGCATTCAAGAAACTCTTCCTCTGCCGAGCATTGAAGCCAAGCACTTCGATGTTGCCGCCGACACGGGCCAGAAGAGGTGGCAGAGGTCTATCACGATCTTCACGTCTCTCGAAACGTCGCTTGCGCCTGTTCATATCACCATTCTCAGTGCGTTCATCGAAGTCATCATCCTCTCCCTCGTCTGATCCTCCAGAGTAACCAGAATTGTTATCGGACAGGTTGTCCTGCCAATTCGAATCATCTCGGGGCTCTGGTGCCACCACACCTCCATCGTTGTAGTTAACCTGCTTTCGGACACGCTTGCCTTTGCCCAAGGTCCTTCCGACATCTTCTTGATGTTGCTCGTAGTGATGCCGAAGTAGTTTCACCCAATATGCCGGATCTGAGTTCTCTGCTTCCTGTTTGATGATTTCTGTGTCATCATCTTCATTCTCTTCCTTAGTGGCATAAGAAGCGACTTTGAACGATGACAAGTATTCGTTCGTCCAGCTTTCCTTTTCCTCGATACCTTTGTTGGTTCTGTCCAAGAGTTCAGCAACCGCTTTGTCATCGTAATGGATAGCCTCTTCTTCTTTTCCTTCGTCTTCTTTGAACAATTCCTCGGTACCGAAACGCAAGATATCATCAAGTTCTTGCTTGGTGAAACTGGTCCCTTTGCCTCCCATTCCAGGACGGACAACCAAGTGAGTCAACATCATCTTTCGCTTCGCAACTTGTGTGACTCTTTCCTCAACGGAATTTCTCGTCACGAAGCGGTAAATCATCACCTTGTTCGCTTGACCGATACGATGAGCTCGTGAAAACGCCTGAATATCGTTGTGGGGATTCCAATCAGAGTCGTAAATGATGACAGTATCGGCGGTGGCCAAGTTAATACCCAAACCACCAGCACGAGTACTGAGCAAGAAAGCGAACTGTTGAGCTCCAGGCGCATTGAATCGATCAATAGCTTCTTGACGGAGATTTCCTGTGATGCCACCGTCAATACGTTCATACTTATAGCCTTCCCCTTCCAGAAAATCTTCCAAAATGTCCAACATCTTTGTCATTTGGGAGAAAATCAAAACGCGATGGCCTTGCTCCTTCAACTGCTTCATCATTTTCGATAGAAGAACTAACTTGCCAGCAGCTTTAGTCAGAGACGTGATTTCGTACCCTCCGCCGGGAGCTAGTTGAGCCTCTTCTGCTGCCGCAGGGAACAAGTACGGATGGTTGCAACATTTCTTCAGATCCATCATCACGTTCAAGAGTGAACAACAATTGCCACCGCCCTTGGGATTCAAAGCCGCGTAATTCCTGGTCAAAATATATTTGTAATATTTCTTCTGCAGCGGGGAAAGTTCAACTCGAACGATGAACTCCGATTTCGACGGCATATTCTTCAACACATCAGCCTTCAATCGACGCAACATATGAGGGCCTAACATCTCATGCAACCTCTTCACTTGTTCTTCCTTTGATACGTCCGCGAATTCACTCTGGAAGGCGGTCAAATCGTTGAACTTATCCTTGCTCAAGAAGTTAAGCAAGTGGAACAATTCTTCCAAGTTATTCTGCAACGGCGTTCCTGTGAGCAACAACTTATAGCTGATATTGTAGCCGGAAAGAATCCTGAAGAATTTGCTTTGATTGCTCTTCAGACGATGCGCTTCGTCCACAACTAGCACGGCCCAATCAATGGACCCCAAACATGCGTTATCGATCGATATCAACTCGTAACTTGTCAAGAGAACGTTGAATTTAATGGAACTAGCTCGAATCCTCGATGCTTTTCCACCATAACGCACTGCACCTTCTTCAAAAGACAACTCATTCTCGCGGATAACTGCACGACAATCCTTATCACCAACGTATGTTATGCAATAGAAATCTGGGGCCCAAACCTCGAATTCTCTTTCCCAATTGATAATCGTAGAAAGCGGAACAGCCACGAGGAATGGTCCCTTGCAATGCCCCTCCTTGTAGAGCGAGTACAGGAACGTAACGGTCTGAATTGTTTTACCCAGACCCATTTCATCAGCCAAGATTGTATCAGTGCCATTGCCCCACGAATATCTCAACCAGTTGATACCTTCCAATTGGTAGGGATGCAACTGCATGCCAGTGTCGGATATATACGAGGGTTGGTCTTCATATTTCTTCTTGAGATCTGTAGTGGGCTTATCTGGTGGCGGAGTGTAATGTCGTCCTTCGCCTTCGAGATCCTTTTTCGGTCTTCTGCCCTTTTTCTTCTTCTTGACAGTGCCATCCGAGAGACAATTGGCGCGGAGTTCCAAATAGTATTCAATCGCCTGCTTCAACCCTGGAATATCATCATTCTCTTCCTCCCAAGTGGCTTTATCGTACGAGAGTTCCCTCCACTTAACAAGATAGAAAGTGGTACCATCCTTCGCAGTGCGGTGATTAATCACGCGATGAACAATCAACCACTCCGGCTTAATGCCATTCCGATAATATTTCTCCTCCAACTCCTCTTCCGCTGTCTTTTCTGTGCTCGCATGACCTTGTTTGTGCCGTTGGATACGCTTGTATCGATTGTCCGTCTCGTCCAGGGTCTCCTCGAACTTCGGTGGCTCTTCCATGTCATATTTGCGCGTGAATACACGTATCATCAGCGGATGATAGACCTCCAGTTGAAGTTCGCTGACCCAATCGCAACGCCAGTACGATTGTCCGTGCCATTTGACAAAATATTCACGAGTTCGTGGGGCTGGTTTCTTCGAAGTTGAAGGTTCGTTGGTTTTTACGTCTGCCCATCGCCAGGTGAGAATCTTGTCAACTTTGCCCGGGAGTTCAGGACAACTGCATCGTGGACATTTCCAATCACCGTCGGGTATAGTATCAAGCGGCGGATTCAAGCAGAATGTATGATATGCAGATGGACAGGAGTCGCAACAAAGGAGCTCTCCGCCATCTTTGCACACTCTGCAGAATTCTTGATGTTCATCATCCTCTTGGTCTGCCGGGCCATCAGCCTCGCAATGAGGACAAGACCATTTGCCTTCTGGGGCCTCTTCCAATTCAGGTTCCAAGCAAACTAGATGGTACGCCCGTGGACAAGTATCGCACAGAATGATCTCTCCACCTTGTTGACATACTTCACAATAATCTTGATGTTCATGCTCGCCGTCCTCCCCTTCTGGGAAGCGACTTGTTGTCTTGACCTTCTTCTTCCTCTTGAATTTCATTCCGATTTTTGTCTTGGCCTTTTTCTTAACGATCGGTTGTGTGTCTTCGACGGTATCATCTCCTTTTTCATTTTCCTTACTTTCCTCAGATTTCTGCAGCATTTTCTCAAACTCAGCGTCTGAGTCTCGTTCGGAACCACCTGTTGCGTCTTGATCCTCATCCGAACTGCCGTGCTTGCGCTTGCCGAATTTGATTTTCAACGGGGGAACTTTTCCAGCTGATTTTCGTGTTTTCTTGCTCGCTGTTCGCCCACGTCGTCTCTTGGAACGAGTTTCCTCCTCTTCTTCTTCCTCTTCATCGTCGTCGTAGATTTCTTCAACCTGCATTTTGAAAAAAAAATGGTAGATTTTTATTTCTTTTAATATTTTTAGGGACTTAATGAACCTACCTTTTCGCGTGCGGAAGTGCGAGTCCTGGAGCTCTTCGGCTGGTATTCTGGTTGGTACTCAACATCTTCATCTTTGCTTTGCTCGTTTTGCAAGTTGGGGCTGATCTCGAAAAATTCCCGCCACTTAGCTGCTACAAGCATCATCAATTTGGACATTGGAACCTACAGAAAATATTAGTAAATCGAGCTAGATTCTTTCACAATGAACAGTCATTAAAGTAAGGGTAGTGGCCATAGTAGCCTCTTCCACATAGCTGTATGATAAAAATCTTCTTTTTTCAGCCTTTGTCCCGTTCACAAGCGTGGTCGGTTCGTCGTGATCGGCTTCGCCATTTTATTTTATCAAAATCCTGATCTGGATGCAATCGCGAGGCTATCAAATCCACGACCAGTGTATGGAGCTACCGGCCTTTTGATCGTTTACTATCGTCTTCGATGTTCAGACCAACCTTGGCAAGTTCATTTTTGTTAGTGCCAATTACGTGACCATGCCATCGAAGACGCCCCCTTTCGCAATGTTTCCACGATCGGTGCTCACGGATATCTTCATTTCGGATGTGATCAAAATGTTCCCGCCACAAGTCCAACGCAACATCTTCGTCCCCATTACCGCAAGACGCCGTTCATTGTCTTTTACAGTCGGCCAACATTCAGAACCATAGAGAGCGACAGGACGGACGACATTGCGGTAAATTTTAAATTTGAGACGTTCGTTGATACATCGATCACAAAGAACACAAGTTGTGGAACGCCACTTCATCCAGGTTGTGTTAATGCGTAGAGCAATTTCATAACGAAGTTCTCCATTGGCTGATAGCGTTGACCGGAGTATTTAAATCGCTCAGTTCTGGGCAGGTCACTCCCGCTGACAATGATTGTGTTCATTCAGGTTCAATATAAGACCGTGTTGCATGAGGAGATTATTCCAGTTTTGGACGTTGCTCGAGGTCGAGTTCTCGCAGTAAGTGTTTTCGGAGAGCATACCAGATGATTTCGTGTGGCGCAAGATCAAACGCTTTCTCTAGATCCAGAAATGAAATGTAAAGAGGGCGATGCTTCTCACAGTGTTTCTCCATGAGTAACTGCGCAATGTGTGTGACAAATCCGGCTTGATTCACGGTTATTTCAACGATTTCGCGAATACCGTTGTCAACAATGCGTTCAAGATCTTCATTATATGGGATAATGACCGGATCGGACGGTAATTTGAACATTCTGCTGGACTACCTTTCTTTTTCCATATTGGAATTGTGGTACATTTTTGCCAGTCAAATGGGGTTCCACCTTCCTGAATAACGGCCCAAACACAACAGCGGAGTGAGAGAGCTGTCAAATGAAGTTTATTACACGGACTTGGGTGAAGCAATATACAACAAGTCCGACGCACAATGCGGCAAATGGCCGGAAAATTGAACTTTTGGGATGCGTGATTCATTTTCGGCTGCTACTTTTCAATGTAATTAATTTGATTGAATTCGTTTTGAGCACTGTGGAAGGCACTATTTGCGTTGCAAGTACTAATTATTAATGTCATTGCCGTCCCTTCGATTCATAAAAATTGAATTTAAGTCGGAGGTAACATAAAATACAGGAAGATGCATAAACTAATTGCAAAAACTTGAAGTTTCTGTGCAATGCCGTGATTTTGTGCGCGGACAATCGAATTGCATGCATATTTTATGTAATGAAAATCATACAATACCTCTAAGAGTGCACATAATAATAATAACAATAAACCTGACGTACTGTTAGTTGACAAGACGGGTCGCTTCGCGTATATTATTGATGTTGCTATCCCCCATAATAGCAACATTGAACGGAAATACGTGGAGAAGAAGGTGAACTATGAGCTATTGGCTCGGGAAATCAAAGAAATTTGGCGTCTCGAGCGGGTGGTTGTAGTTCCCATAATATTGTCAGCTACAGGTATTGTACCTAAATCCCTGACGGCTTCCCTTGATGTCCTGGGACTTTCGCACAGTCTGGTTCAAACCATGCAGAAGTACACCATTCTGCATACGTGCTCGATGTTGCGGGGAGTACTGGACGGATTCTCCCACTGACCTACCACCGGCCACCACCACCAGTGCCCCTTTTAGTTTTTAAGTAGGTAGGATCGTCCGAGCCTAAATGCTTGGCACTTAGTGCTAGTATTAGGTAAAATCCGGCATCTGCCGAGATTGTGATAACTCGGAAATAATAATAATCGTTGGCGCAACAATCCATATTGGATCAGAACTTTAAAGTGTGTTAGAACACTTCATTCGAGACCGTAACGGTACACTATAGGGTTAGAGTACTCTATAGGCGACAATGTGGACAGCATTGCGCTCGCCCGAGATTATTAGCCTGATTTGACTCAGGTACTCATTCACAGCTGATTCGACTGGTATCCGACATCAAATCACGATACAAATCCCTCTACCATCAGTGATATTGAACCGCGACCCTTCGTACGAGAGCCTTGTGCTCTAACCACTTAGCTATCCGGGAGTGTGGACATACCTCCGGCTTAAATTCAATTTTTATGGCGTAATCTGTCATCAGATCGCCGACGTGGAGCGAACTTTGCCAATCTAAAATCTTCATTGTACATTGAAGCTGCGTGCGGTCTCGCTACTCCCGTCCGCATGCATCGTAATTGTGTTTCCCGCTTAACCTGATTAAAGAATTCACTGAGCTACAGAATTGGGTCTCAGCTATTCATTTTCCAGAGTTCAGATGCGATGTCGTCAGGTACTGTGGCTTCCCCGATTTCGCGATGACTGGTGGAACTGCTCAAAATGTCGGCAATGATTATAGAAGTGGAGGATACGCAAACTCTTCAGTGTCCAGTTTACCGTAGATATCTTTGTAATAGACCACTCGGGTGACTTCGATCACTTTCTTTACTTCCCGGTTCTTGTACATTTGTTAATTGTCCAGTGTTTTATCGCTGAGAAATTTGTGGTAGAGGCGTTCATCATTCCAAAGTCGAATATCTTGGTTGATGTGCCGCTTACATGGCTTGGTGACCCCGAGGGTTGCAGAGGCCGCTTCGTGGATCGTATCTTTCATTTGGTTCCACGATTCTTTCACATTCGTAATGGTTGATAACCGCGTAAGTGAGATCATTTCTTCTTTCTTCTCACGAAGTCGCCACCATTTAATACGCGGCGGACCAGTGCGTTCCTCACGATGCGTTATCGGTGGCTTGATTCGGAGGACGGCAGTCAACTGCCGATGTTGAGTTGCAATAGTCTCATAGGGAACGGCTTTGCAATCAGTGACGATGGTAAAATGTCGGCGTCTTATGAGAATATACTCGATTTGCGTTTTACTGTTCCCACTATAAAATGTAAGAAGATGAGAGATAAGTACAAGGTCATAGGTGTCCGCAAAATCGATTATACGCTCGCCATCCTCATTGCGCACTCCGAACTCCTTTCCCCCACGGCACCTGCTACCGTCTGCCTTTTCACCCACATGACCATTAAGGTCGCCAGCAATGATGATATAATCTTCAGTGGGCACGTTACAAGTTTTTCCATCGAGAACTTGCCAGAGGGCATCTTTCTCGGCATCAGGTCGACTTGTCTGTGGGGCGTCGCGGGGAAGAAATGAATAGTGCGATCAGCTGATATAATGGTGAGCTTCATCTGCCGAACATCAAATCGTTCGACTTCTTTAATGGTATCACGGAAACTATCTGAGATGGCAATGCCAACACTGTATTGCGTGTGTGGGCTACCAAAATAGAGAAGTTTATAGCCATTTTTACCGCGTTCGCGTTCAATGTCGCAACTTTTGGCGCAGATATCAATGCACCTTTTCCGAAGGGCTCTGGCGAGTTCCAAGGTCTTTCCAGTCCGCAAACTATGCCTTGAAAAAACACCAAAATTCACAAAAAAAAGCCTAACAAGGCACCAAAAATTTAGCTTTTAATATTTTTTAATAATCCTAGTTTACGGACACTGGTTGAGTCTGCAGGTTAAAATGCCGCTCACATTTTTTCTTTCAGATGATCACCGCGCCCTGTAGCGTCGCTGGGACAGAAAAGACCGGTTCTTCTCCATGCGGTCACTCTGCCGACACTTTCTCACCGCTAGCTCTCCAGTCCAGTGGCGAGTTCTAAAAAGCGTGGAGAGCGCCGGTGGCGCCATCTACCCGCCCGTATTCGCAACATTCGAAATACAGTAGTATATACCCCAGGGCGAAACATGGATTGGTACCCACGATGGAGCATAAAACCTGGGAAACGCCTGCTGAACCAACACCAACAGCTCTACTACCAAACCCTATCTCCACCTTCACGTGGTGGCCGCTGGGAGTTCAGATGGAGAAGGATGAAGGCGAGCCTGCCGCGCCTAAAAACGGGACAAATTATACCAACTGGTCCTTCAGGTTGGGGGTTGGGTAGGGCTGACAACCCCACACGGAAAACCGAAGTTACGAAATCACAACAGGAGCCTTGGATTGGACGAATAACACAACGACGAACCCGGGAACGCCAAGGGAATAACGATTTGCGCATTTTCTCATGGAACGTGCGCTCCCTGTTCAGAGATGGAGCTGTCAAGCAACTACCCGATACCCTGTCCCAATATGGGGCTGCTCTAACAGAGTTACAGGAGATACGTTGGACAGGGACCGGTTTCCTGGAGAAAAGTCACTACAGCATATGTTATAGTGGCGATCCAGTATATCATGTGTTCGGAGCAGGTTTCTTAGTCAGCCGAAAAAATGAAACTTGCTGTTATCGGTTTTGAAAATATAAGCGAAAGACTATGCACTCTGTGTTTGCGAGGCAAGTTTAGAAATATAAACCTCGTAAACGTTCACGCCCCTACAGAGAAGACTGCAGAGTCGGAGAAAGATACCTTCTACGAGGCAGTAGAACGAACCCTAGAAGCCTGTCCCAGATATGATATCAAAATCATACTTGGGGATTTTAATAGCCAAGTAAGGACACGGAGCCCGTTGTCAGAACATATAGAGGGGCAACATAGACTCGGACCACTATCTCGTTGGCATGGTGCTCCGAATTCGAATTACGACACCACCTATAATCCCCTCTGACAATCAGGTGAGAGTAAATACTGAAGCCATCCACAACACAGCCCTCCGCGACACCTATAAGAGGGAAATGGATACCGCAATAATCGCAGTCAACAGAGGTCCTGGAGATGAAGCATCAACAAATGATCTTCACAACCACCTGAAGAACGTTATCATAAATACGGTCGATTATATGGTAATCGAAAAATGACGCAGAGCTGAGGACAAACTCCAAATACAAGTTCAACGAGTTTCTTATCTTTGGCTCAAACTACTACTTATTCTGCGACACCTTAGACAAGGGACCTAGGCCATTTATTCCGGCCGATTTTCACAAGGAAGTATTTTAAGCCAGTACACGATCTTGCGCACCTAGCCATCAGGCCGACGAACCGATTAGTCACTGGAAAATAATTTTAGCCGTCCATGAACAAGTACGTAAACTACTGGGCCAAACCAATCGCTTTCACACCATCTACCTCGTCATCATTGGCCCTTTACGAGATTCGCACGGATATAAGTATTGCCTCACAATTATCGAAAGGTTTACGCGGTGACTTGAAGTAATGCTTCTGATTGACATTACAACACAATCATATGCCGAGGCCCCCTGTCGAGAATAGATTCCGCGCTTTGGTGTACAGCTGTAATAATCACGGACTAGGGAATGCAGTTTGAGTTTACTCTTTTCTGAGAGTTAGGCATGATCTTGGGTTTCAAACGCCACACGTCCACTGCGTACCATCCGCAGTCGAATGGGATGCTAGAACGTTGGCACCGGACCGGCCACCTTAATGGCTGATGACGATCCGTCGTGGTTGCAGCCCTTTCGTCCATTTGGCCTTCGCACAGCTCATCGAGAGGAGTTCACGCTCAGCACCGCGGGTGGTGTACGGAACGAGTCTGCGACTCCCCGCCGACCCTTTGCGCGATATCGGAGCAGGGTTAAGTGACTTCAGCATACTGCGTCTGCGCATGGACACTGTTTCGAAACTACAGCTGACTCTTTCTTTTCGACATACGACTTCGGAAGTCGGCGTCCCCAGGGACCTCGAAACATGCTCGCAGGTCGCTCATTAGGGCGGACCCTCCTCGGAAACCGCTGCACCCACCATACGAGGGCCCCTTTAAAGTCCTCGAGCAACGGAAACACTTCTTTAAGCTCGACCTTCGGGGCGGCCTCGAATTGATCTGAGGCTGAAGGCTTCACGTAAGCCGACCAGGGGGATTTGTTAAAAAAGCGTCCGCAAAACATCAGGTTCGCCCAGTAACCACATTGATGGGATCATCGGCACATCGAAAGCAAGAACTACCGACTGCATTGCCGGCGGTGAGATCACCTCCACCAGACGCACAGCTGGCGACCTGGCTTGACGCCAGCGTATGCACCTCCTCTTTCTTCTTTTTCCGACCACCGCATCGTACGGACGCCTGCCACTTACAAAACACAAACAAATATACTTGAAAATTTGTCAGTGAAATAATGACTCCTAAAGATACACTGTAGGAGACAATGTGGTCAGCATTGCGCTCGCCCGAGATTATTACTTTGATTTGACTCAAGTGCTCGTCTGCGGCTGAGTTGACTGATATCCGACGTCCAGTCATGATAACAAATCCGTCCGCCACCAATGAGGTTTGAACCGCGACATTCCGCTGCAAAAACACAGCAGCGTTCTAACCACTCAAGCCATCAGGACACAGAGAAGATTATTTTATTTCACCAAACAGTACATCAGTTGTCCATGTCTACCAATAGTCACCAAGCACCAAAGCTGCTGCCTCCGCAATGGACTCACGGTGAACGCTAGGAAGACTGGACTAGTTATGTGCACTAGGAACGTCAGATGGGCCAGCTATACGCTACCCACCTTAGCAGGGGCGGAAATCCAGCTGGCACAATCAGTCAAGTACTTAGGAGTACATTTCGACTCCAAGTTAACGTGGAAGCATCATATCCAGGAACAATATCAGAAATCCTGTAGATTGCTTTGGTGCTGTAGGAATGCGATAGTTAAGACCTGGGGACTTTCACCCAAACGGATATACTGGATGTATATATCCATAATAAAACCCATTTTTATGTATGTATGCATCGTCTGGTGGCCAAGACTGAATTTTGCTAACAGCAGGAAGCTGCTAATGCAGATTCAGTGACTTGGTTGCCTAAGTATTACTGGAGCAATGAGTATTACGCCGACTGCGGGACTTGAAGCTATCCTAAATTTACCCCCCATTCACTTGGAGGTGAAACGGAAAGCGGCCAACGACGCATATAGGCTCGATACCATTGGGGCGTGGAAAGGCGGCCAATCAAACGGTCATGCGTCTATCTGGAAATTCGTTGAAAAACATCCGGTAGCCCTGATGCCAACTGATCATATGGTTTCCAGATTCGTCAACATACACTGTCGTAATCACCGAAAGAGAAGAATGGTCGACAAGTGGCCATGAGTCTTTTCAGATTACAGACCTAATAATCTTCACGGACGGGTCAGTCATGGAGGATGGATCGGACGCAGAAGTGTTCTCGGAGAATCCGATTATAGAACTGGCCCGACCCCTCGGAAAAATGACGACCATATTCCAGGCGGAGATATATGCCACTTCATTGGCAGCAGAAGAATGTCTGCGACAGAAATGGAGGAGTCGCACCATTCGAATCTGTTCCGACAGTCGAGCGGCATTATCAGCACTAAATGGCAACGACATATCAAGCCAGTTGGTGTGGAGTTGCCATCAGGTGCTGCTGAAACTTGGCCGAGTGAACGAAACATTCCTGATGTGGGTGCCGGGGCACTCTAACATCGCCGGTAATGACGAGGCTGACAGACTGGCTCGACGAGGGTCTGGATCCACAATGATGGGGCCAGAACCAGCTCTTGAAATCCGACCATCTACTGTCAAGTCTACTCTGAAGGGTGAAGTTGCAAAGATTCACGCAACCGAGTGGAGAAATTTGGACTCTTGTCGGCAAGCGAAAATCCTTGTTAAGGAGCCTAGGGCCACTAGAACGGCATTTTTGTTGTCCCTTAAGAAATGGGACATGAAAACCCTGGTAGGGCTTTTGACGGGACACTGCCCCTTAAACTACTATATGGAAAAGATTGGGGTGGTGGTTTCGGCTGTGTGCAGCCAATGTGAGGAGGAGGAGGAGACGGCCCTGCACTTTTTATGCAGCTGCCCGACATCCTCAGACCTCAGACGAAGACACCTTGGCAAGGTTTTCTTCAATGAAGAATCTGCACACTCTCTGCCTCTGGAGAATGTTCTAAGATTCGCTAAAGCCTGCGAACACCGTAGGCGGGAAGCCATTGAATAGGCAACTTACGGGGATAGTACAATGGGCCTAACAATGGCCTGAGTGCTCGGAGCTGCGGCTGCCCCCAGTTAACTAAACAACCTACACTTTGGCGACCTATTTGCTAGTCTTAACAGTATATTGGATTTTACTCTAATATAACCAGCAGTGGAGCTGTTCCCTCAGTTTCAGCAGATCTAAAATGCAAGAGTATATTTACCTTGGGGTTCTCCTTCTGTAAAATTGGTCTCACATGTTGTTGGAACAATTTATATGATGTTATATTCTCATAGTCGCTGTCGGTGAATTCGATGGCTACGTCGTTCAGATCGAAAGTGCTGCATACCTCGTCAACTGTGGGCATATCTGCAAGGGAAGATGCATCAACTATATTAGTAGAAATAAGACTGCGGCAACTAGATTGTCAAAATTATGTAAATGTGGAAGATAAGCTCCATGTTAAAATCCCACTTACTCGAATCATTTGATTCCTTCTTCTCGACCTCTTTCTTCTTTCGGCCTTTACGAGTCGTTGCATAATCTGAATGCGCTGCCTCTTCGTCGTGCAGGAAATCACTTTCGTCCTCGCTTTCATTCTTCTTTCGCTTTTTCTTTTTACGAGCTTTCTCCTTCTCGTTTTTGGTCTTTCGTTTCTTGCCCTTTTTCTTCTTGCGCGAATCCTCTGGATCGTAGTCATCGTCTTCGTCGTATTGCTAATGGGGAAACAACAATTGTGAGCATGGATAGGATTGCAAACGTTGAGACAATATTTACCGCCTTTAGTGGTGTTTCATCGGAGTCGCCAGACAAATCGCCAGCATTTTGAGCCTGTTCCTCCTGGGCACCATCATCGTCTGAAAGGTAAGATGAATAATTTTGAGTTAGAAATCTCTGGACTGATTTGGTTCAAAGTAATTTTAAAATACAAATATGTAAGCGCCCTTGGATAGCAAAAAATAGTGAAAATCTGATTTGTTGGACATTTTGATTCAAATGCAATTTGTATCCACTTTTTTAAAAATAAGTGGAAGGAGCCACCGGAACTACATGCACCCTAGCGTGACAAATCACTGACAACTATACCAGTCCCGATATTTTATCAAATAATGGGGTGAGAGTGAAATTAACAAAAGAAAATCTTGCATTGTTGAAAAATTTCAAACCCCAACCACGTCTTTCAACAAATTTATGAATCTATGCATGTTTCTGCGCAAAGATAACAACGTTTCAACCCACTCTAAAGTAAATGCTTTTGAAATATCTGCAATTTCGCGGAAAACCAATCTACCGGCGTTTGATAAGGATACAACCGGCATCCATTCAGATTAGATCCCATATCCCACGCGTATTTTGCTTCAAAGAATTGACTCTTTAATCGGAATGTCGTTTGGCAGCTAATTATCGCAAACCAGGCCAAACTTGTATCGACTTTCGCAAAAGGAAATCCACAAATTAACGCTTTTAGTATAAACAAAAGTCGCTTTGTTCCCATTTTAAAGCAGGAGCCAAACTATCTAAAACATTTCCATTGAAACTGAGCAACTCAATTCGAATCCGCACTCCACATCACTTGACACAAAATATCCGAAACCATCTCCATCTTGTCTGCATTTTCACGGTCGTCGGCATTTGAGACTCCGCGGGCGCCCTTAGCAAAGTTCTGTCACGACGCTGAGAACTTACCCGCATAGGTGTCATCGTTTTCCTCATCAGAAGCCATTCCCAGTGCGTTAATTTACGGTAGAAAGCAACACGATACACTCTTCCACTGTTTCTGCGATAAATTAAAAGGTTTTGTTATGATATTCACTGCCAAAAACACAGAATAACAAATGTACCGATGCGGCACCTTGAGTACACCGTGAAGGAATATGGCGGAATGGCAATTGAGTTTTGTAGTACTTGATCTAGTACGAAATTATGCGAACCTCTGTTTGCTAAATGTCGAGTGCGCCCTCTTTTGGTAGGTACAGAAATAGAATTTCATTCTAAGCTACAATGGGAATCAGATTTCGGATTTATTTATTCGGCAAAGGAAAGAAATACATTTGCGGTTCAAAAAGAATAATATCTTAAAGGCTCAAGCGTGACTAATTAGGTATGTAACGCTAACCTACGGAAATATCCGGGCAAGCCGGTAACATGGTATAAAGTGAAAAGGTGGTGCATGTCAATGCTCATTTGGCATAGCATGTCCTTAAACCTAAGAATAATTTATACTTTTTTTTTTTGGAAGGGGGGAGGGGGTATGGTAAGTGAATGCGTTTACGCACACAGTGTTGGACTCCCGATTCGGTACGTCGTCGGACTATCAAATAAACACCTCCCCATCGTCACTCTCCCGCCTTGCGGGGCCTTCAAATCAGGGAATTCCTTTCACCAACGGGAGGGGAAAGGAGGAAGAGAACTGTCAGTTCAAGGAACCCCCTGCAATCCGGCTCCTCCACCAGTCGAGTTCTATCTTCTTAGCAACGAGAAGGGACCGAACGTATTGGGCAACACGACTCCACCTTTCAGCACTCCTCAGTATCTCTTCGACAATGTTGCCTGGAAAGAGATCGCCTGTGTTTAAATAGAGCTGCTGACGAACCCCATCCCACTTTTCACAAGAAAAAAAAGTGTGTTGGGCGTCGTCCACAACTCCATTGCAAAACACACAATCCGGAGAAGGCGCCTTTCCAATCTTGTGCAGGTAAAACTGAAAACTTCCATGCCCACTTAAAAATTGGGTAAGGAAATAGTCGGTCTCACCGTGCTTCCGATTCAGCCACGCACCTAAGTTGCCGATGAGCCGCGCAGTCCATCTGCCTCTAGTTTCATTTTGCCAAGAGACCTGCCACTCGTCTAGAGTGCGCTGCCGTTCTTCGCGAGCAACCACCTCCCTTGACTCATCTGACTTGCGCTTGTATATGGCCTGACGCTCCCTAGCAAGAAGGGCAACGGGGATCACTCCCGTGATCACCATCACGGCCGGTTCAGAGACAATGCGGTATGCAGATGCCACCCGTAAAGCTCCCCGTCTCTGTACTTGCGTGAGGCATTTACGATATGCCTCCTTGTTAAGAGCGCCAGCCCATACCTCTGCGCCGTAGAGCAGCACAGACTGCGTTGAACTCATCAGGAGACGTCGCCTACTAGACGTAGGACCCCCAATGTTTGCCATTAGCCTACTTAACGCCGAAACTCCAGCCGCAGCCCTGTTCGCTGCTGCTTTGATTTACTTAGAAAAGCTCATCTTTGAGTCAAGAGTCAACCCGAGGTACTTTACCGCTGATTTTGACTCGATTATCGACTCGCCGAACGATATGGGACGCAGGGTCGGAATTCTCTTTTTAGTCTTCGATTTTTTTCCAGTGCAAGGTTGAAACCATGAGTAGTCATCCATCCGCCCACCCGTCGCATCAATATGCCGAGTCTCGTTTGCGCCTGTTCGACAGTGCGTCCAGCAACAAGCGCTGCGACATCGTCTGCATAGCCGACCAGGTGCGACTCTTCTGGCATATCGAGTTTAAGCAGATTGTCATAGGTAGCGTTACAGAGGTCCGGCCCGACGTGACCTCCATCCACCTTTGACCCTCTAGTGTTTCATAGAGCAGGGAGCGGTTCCTCAGATAGTCCCTCAAAATCCGTAAGAGATAATTCGGCACGTTGATAGTATTGTCTAGTGTGCCTGGAATGTCTTTCCATCTTACGGAATTAAAGGCGTTTCTGATGTCAAGTGTTACGAGGAGCACCACCCGTCGAGTTCGGCGTCCACGACTTGCATGACAGCATCAATTGTCGATCTCCCTGCTCTAAAACCAAACTGCCGGGGAGATAAATCTCCGGCAGCGCGTATCGCTTCAGTGAGTCTGCTTCTGATGAGCTTTTTGAGACCTTTCCCAGCAGTGTCAAGCATACATAGTGGGCGGTATGAAGACGGCAATTCGGGGTCGCCTTTCCCTTTATGGATCAGCGCACGCCTCTCAACCTTCCAACGAGCAGGGAAAATGCCCTCTTTCAGGCAAGCGTTGAATACGCCGAGGAGCAGTAGGTCTGGCCGGTGTTGGAATACCAGTTTGTCTACCTCTGCTGGAATACCGTCGGGTCCTGGCGCCTTCTTGTTTTTCATAGAGAAGACTGCCTGTTCCAACTCTTTTATAGAGAAAAGTGGACAGTTCTCTGCGCTCTCCGCACCGACGATATGTGGTGCGCAAGGAAGAGTACCCTTACAATGCGGTCCATCTGCTCGGCCTTAAGTGAACAGGGTTTCCGCAGAGCCCCGATTTTTCGGGTTACCAGTTTGTAACCGAGTCCCCACGGATCCCCGTTCACCTAGTCGACCAGATCTTGCCAGCAGCGAGCTTTGCTCTTGTTTATTGCGCTGCGGAGTCTCCTTTTGGCTGATTTGTACTCCATCATTTTGGTACATGCCTCCTCCCGGTCGCCTAGACGTTGTGTTAAGCGGCGGAACCTGTGATACTCCTTTCAGAGTTCTGCGATTTCCATTGTCCACCAATACATGGAAGGTTTGCCGTGCCTCGATGTCTTCCTGGGCATGGATTTATACCTTGCAACTAAGCAAACATAACACAAAACAACACAAAATAGCACTCCGTACTGGGAAACGAGGAAATGGGAGTATTTAGGCACCGGTGGACAGGATTGATCGACAGATTTGGAGTAAAGCGCAGTTCTTTCTCGATGGTGATAGCAAACTGAGAAAGGGCTACCTTTTACTCGATTTGGACCTGTGCAAGTACATTGACCAAAGGCGTGAGGGATGAAGAGGACTGAAGGATTGCGGAGCATGTACTGTGGAGTCTAATTGGTAGAAGGAGGGAGAAGTTAATGATTACAGACATCACATATTGTACAGGCTAATTGATGTTGATTATTATTATTCTGTTAAGGGAAAGTCGCACCGCGTCCTTAAAGAACTATTGCGCCCCATTTACTGGTTATAGTGTACCTATTGACAAAAGTATCTCAAGCAGACCTATAACCGTCAGGAACTTTAGTGTGCTCGCCACTTCCAGATCTTTCAGCTTTCCACCTGGTATTAAGTGTTCTCCCAGATGTCTCGACCTACTTTGCACAAGTGCCGGGCACTATCCCAGGACGGAGAGGTTTCATCATACTTTTCACAGGTACTGTGGAGGTACTTTTCACAACACCTGCAGGCAGTGTCCGTATCTTCCCTAGGTGATAATTCAGCCGACAATGACCAGTGAGAATTCCCACTGTATGGTTCTTTTTGGTGAGGTTTAAGCAATCCTTTGTGCGCATGGGTTCGTATCCCCCAATAAGCACCCTGGACAGCTCCATCCCTGGTAAGCCCGACCAGTATAGTTCTCTCAACCGTTCCTCTTCATTTCTTACAGTCATAGCCATGAAACCGTTTCTGATTCCACAGAAGGGTTCTGGCCCGTGTACAGGCGTCCCTGCTCCCTTCTTGGCTAGTTCGTTCGCTGCCTCGTTGCCTTCCAACCCAGCATGGCCTGGAACCCAAAGTATCCAGGCCTTGTTGGACAGTGTATTCAGTCCCTCAAGGCATTCCCACACCAGTTAGAGTTCACGTGGTTGGACCTAAGTGCCTTGATCGCTGCTTGGCTATCGGTGTAGTTCCTTTGGAGGTTAAAGGAGGCACATTTATCTATGGCGTATATTTCCGCCTGGAATGTCCTCGTGTACCTGCCCGTTGGCTCAAAGTACATTTTCCTTGGACCAATGACACCGGCACCCTCTGCTGTGAGGGATCCGTCAGTGTACCAAGTAATCAGTTGCTGGTTTAAGTTGTATGTCGCAGCCACGCTCTCCCAGTTTGCCTTGTTACTCCAACGTGTTTCAAACTTCTTATCGAAATGAAATCTCGTTGTCATGTTATCCCTTGGTGTCAATAATTCGGGATACCGCCTAGAAAGAATATCAATCTTCCTTCGATTTAGGCAGCTCCCCACCTCGCTGATACTACTGACCATCCTGAATATTGCTCTCCTTGCCTGCATCTGTATGTGCAGATAGAGAGGGGTTAATCCCAGAAGGACCTCCAGGGATGCTGTTGGTCATGTCCTCATTGCCCCATTGATACACACGCAAGCCAGCCTTTGGAGCTTATGTAATTTTCTGGCTTGTGTACTGAATTCGGTTCTTTCTGCCTAGTTTACCGCTTCATAGGTAATCATTGGCCTTACTATTGCAGTATATATCCAAAGTAGTATCTTCGGGCTGCAACCCCATTTTTTTCTTGCTATGGATCTACAACTCATCGTGGCTTTCCGACAAGTGTTTCCGGCATGTGTCTTGCAGAGTAATTTTTGGTCTAGCGTAACTCCCAAATATTTTACCTCTATTTCTCCTTTCACGTCGAAATCATGTAATCTTATGGCTCTCAGGTGATCAAGCTTACGCCTCCTAGTGATTGGTACTATGGTGGTTTTGACTGGGTTGATAAGCAGTCCTACCTTCCTGCACCAGGCACTAGTAGCCCTTAGGATGGTGTCATCGGGGAAGAGGATCCCTCGTGACACGGGAGGACCATTGTCGTTGGGGGGAAAGGGCGGGTGAAGAACTGCCTGAGTTGCCGTTGGCGTGGGGAATAAGTTTACGGGAGGGTGGGGAATATCGTTTAGGATGATATTAAAAAGTTTGGGGCCTAGAATAGATCCCTGAGGGACTCCTGAGTTTATCGGGAAGTCGATAGAGTGAAGTCCATCGAAGCGCAAGTGGCAAGTTCTGTTGGAGATAAAGTCTCTGAGAATTCTGAATATAGGGAGGGGGCAATTGGACTAAATTAATTTGTAGAGCAAGCCCTCTTTCCAAACTGAATCAAATGCCTTTTCGAGGTCTAAGGCGCGGGCTACGGTGCAATGCCTATTTTCCAGATGATTGAGGATATGGTCTTTCAGATATAGGATTGCCTGCTCGGTGGATCTAAGGTTTTCGAAGCCGAATTAATTAACTAGAATTATTAGAGAGTAGTGTCTATTGAGGTGACTTAGTAGGATACGTTCGAAGATTTTTCTAATATTGGAAAGAAGAGAGATAGACCTCATATTTTTTAGATCGCCCGACCACCCCTTCTTAGAGATAGGTATAAGGAGGGCCGATTTCCATGATACCAGGAAGAGTCCGTTGTTTAGGCAATTGTTGAAGAGGATGGCGAGACTTTCATTGATGGTAGGCTCACACTTCCGCAGAAGAAAGTTAGAGATGCCATCGGGGCCTGAAGATTTTTTATTGTTGTACCGGGAGATTGCAAGTTCGACTTCTTCTAGGGAGGTAAAAAAGGAGGCGAACGGGCCTGTTCTGACTATTTCAGCCGGGCAGTTGGGGGAAAAGGGGCGAAGGTAAGACCCTTCCAAGCTCAACCTTTTATCGTAGTGGCGATCACCGAATTCCAGGCGAGAGCACTCAGCAGAACGAACCATTCGCTTAGGCGGACACAAACGAACTCCTAAGCTACAATGGAACACAAACATATAAATGGACCATTCCAAGGTGCGAGATTGATTCCGCGAGGGTAATCAGGCCTATATAAACTGGTTGACAAGTTATATCGTTTTTTGACACAGTAAGTAGTGGGTATCAAATCAAAGGTCTCGGGCTATATCACCTCCCCGGCACCGTAGTGTGAAGGTTCTTTGATTTCCTCAAGCAGAAACGGGGCAGCGCCCACCGAAATCCGACGATTTTGCATTTTTCCCAATTATTACGAGCCAGGGGTCGTGGAAATTTTCAATTTTCCTCGATTTTGGCCACGTTGTCTGGACTTACATTTTCCCCGATATCTCGCCTCCTTGGCACCGTAGGGTGAAAATTTTTGAGAACATTCTATAGAAGCAGAGAGTGTGCAGAATCTTCATTGAAGAAAACCTTACCAAGGTGTCCTCGTCTGCGATCTGAGTAGGCCGGGCAGCTGCATAAAAAGTGCAGTGTCGACTCCTTCTCCTCCCCACATTGGCTGCACAGAGCCGAAACCACTACCCCAATCTTTTCCATATGGTAGTTTAAGGATCAGTTCCCGTTAAAAGCCATACTAGGGTTTTCATGTCCCACTTCTCATAGGACAACAAAAATGCCGCTCTAGTGGCCTTAGGCTCTTTAACAAGGATTTTCGCCTGACGGCAAGAGTCCAAATTTCTCCACTCGGCGGCGTGACTCCTTGCAATTTCACACTTCAGAGTAGACTTGACAGTAGATGGTCGGATTCCAAGAGCTGGTTCTGGCCCCACCATTGTGGATCCAGACCCTCGTCGAGCCAGTCTGTCAGCCTCGTCATTACCGACGATGTTGAGTGCCCGGCACCCACATCAGGATTGTTTCGTTCAGTCGGCCAAGTTTCAGCAGCACCTGATGACAATTCCGCACCAACTGGCTTGATATGTGCTGATAATTCCGATCGACTGGTTGGAACAGATTCGAATGGTGCGACCCCTCCACTTTTGTCACAGACATTCTTCTGCTGCCAATGAAATGGCATATATCTCCGCCTGGAATATGGTCGTCATTTTTCCGAGGATGTTTTTCAAGAAATTTCCAGATAGACGCATGACCGTGTGATTAGCCGCCTTTCCACGCCCCAATGGTATCGAACCTATATGCGTCGTTGGCCGCTTTCCGTTTCACCTCCAAGTGAATGGGGGGTAAATTTAGAATAGCTTCAAGTGCCGCAGTCCGCGTAGTACTCATTGCTCCAGTAATACTTAGGCAACCAATTCTCTGAGTCTGCGTTAGCAGCTTCCTGCTGTTAGCAAAGTTCAGTCTTGACCACCAGACGATGCATGCATACATCAAATGGGTTTTATTATGGATGTATACATCCAGTATATCCGTTTGGGTGAAAGTCCCCAGGTCTTATCTATCGCATTTCTACAGCACCAGAGCAATCAGTAGGATTTCTGATATTGTTCCTGAATATGATGCTTCCACGTTAACTTGGAGCTGAAATGTACTCCTAAGTACTTGACTGATTGGCCAGCTGGATTTCCGCCCTTGTTAAGGTGGGTAGCGCATAGCTGCCCCACATGACGTTCCTAGTGAACATAACTAGTCCAGTCTTCCTAGCGTTCACCGTGAGTCCATTGCGGAGGCACCAACTGTGGATTTCATGCAGAGTTGCATTCAAGCGGTCACATACTGTGTCCGCAAACTTGCCGGTAATTAATACGGCTAGATTGCCAATGCTTGCGCGAAGATTTTTTTGTCCTCCAGGAACACCAGTCACAGCAGGGTATCCATTACCAAGAGCCATAACAGCGGAGAGAGAACCCCTCCCTGTGGGCAGCCCCTTGCTTCAATAGACTTCTGGCCGACCAATATGTGGATTTTTCTCCACTCTAGAATGTGAAGGATTCAACTGATTAACAGCGGTTCGATTCCATGCTATCTTGCCGTATCACAAATTGCCGCAAATGTAATCTGAATATAAGCATGTGCTAGGCATGCGTGATATATATTCAGAATATGGGGAGGGCCTCCATTCCCTCTATTACTAGCGCAGGAATGATGCCATCTGGACCTGCAGACTTGTATCTATGGAACGAGTTAAATGCCCATTTTACTTGATCCAGTAATACTACTTTGCATGCCAGATTCCAGTCTCTCGGTTGAAGGCTGTATGGACCTCTCGGCCCCGCGATTGGATTCTGGATGCTGCCTGGGAGTGCAGTTCAAGCAAATGGTTTGCCGTTTCTTCATCGCTTTTTGCGTACCTCCCGTTCTGTAAACGTAGATAACCCAGTTTCTGGCTACGTTCTTTGACCAGAATCCGCTTCAGCTTTGAGGTTGCCCCAAGAGAGTTAATCTCTCCGCAAAAGCGTCTCCATGATGATCGTTTAGCCGATCTTATGCTCTTCTTTAGAGCTTTCTGTGCCTCCTTATAGCGATTCCAGCTAGCGCCTAAATCACCCTTTAGAGCACGATTGAGCAGCATCCTTGTCGTTCTCCTCTGATGCGCTTCCCAGCGATCGTGACTCAGGCACTCAATTCTATTTTATACATCACCCAATCTGCCTTCCGCAGATTCCGAAATGGAGTGGGTGGAGGTGGATCCATGCCCATTACGAAATCAATGCGTCTGTGATCCAAGAGTGTGATATCGTTTGGTACTCTCCACTCTCCGATCAGAGCCGCGATGTCAAGAGATGCCACCGTAATGTCGATGACCTCTCGCCTAACCACGGTGAAGAAAGCGGGTTCATTACCCAAATTAAGGATCTGCAAATCGGCTCCTACTAGATACTCCAGTAGTCCCGATCCTCTTGTATTGATGTTCGAACTTCCCCAGCATATGTGGTGAGCGTTGACATCACATCCTGCTATTACCCCCATGCCTCTACTTTTGGCATATTGGATAGCTCTGATGAATGTTCCACTGGGAACGTCTTCTACGTCGTAGGGAAAATATGCAAAGCACCATAGTATCTCTTTACCTCCCTGTTGACTTTTTATGGCTTAGCTTAGCCGATGTGGTGACGCCATCACATAGGTCGTTAACCAGGTTAGTCTTTGGGGGATAATGTGAGCCGTATTAGGCGAACACAGAAAGGGGATCTGATGCTGGAGTTAAGTAAATCCGCCGACAAGTCGGCCGATAACTTCCGCGGGAAGGTGGAAAGTGTACTTGGAGAGGAAGCTGAGGTAAGAGCTCGGAAACAGGAGATAATGGTTGAGTGCAAGGACCTAGATGAAGTCACCTCACGGGAGGACATCTGTGCTGCGCTAAAGCAGCAGTTCAACCTTGGCGATATAGACCAGAGTGCCATAAAAAGGATGAAGAAGGCATATGGTGGCACACAGACCGCTATTATTAGTTTGCCGGCGGAATCAGCTATTAAGTTGATTACCGCGGGCAAGGTAAGAGTAGGTTGGGTCGTGTGCAGGCTCAGGGAACAAATCTCTCTAAAGAGATGCTTCAGATGCCTCGATTTCGGCCATTTTGCGGCGGCATGCACTAGCCAGCATGATAGGTCGAGGAGTTGCAGGAAGTGTGGGGAAGAGGGCCACCTCATCAAAGATTGCACCGGAGATCCACGGTGTATGTTATGCAGTGGGAAAGAGGGCGTGGACGGCCGGCATATTGCGGGAAGCAGCAGATGTCCGGTATATAGGAGGGAGCTGAACCGCCCAGGAAAATGAGATTGATACAAATCAATCTCAATCACTGTGAGGCAGCTCAGGACCTGCTCTCGCAAACCATTCGAGAGTCGAATGTCGATGTCGCGGTTATTTGCGAGCCATACAGAAACTACGGCGGTGCGACTTGGGCGGTGGATGCGTCTGGCAACGCCGCAATCTGGGCGTGCGGAAGACAGGCCATTCAGGAAGTCATGGCCCCCCCGGCAGCCGGTTTTATAAGGACGAAGGTCAACGGTGTCCATATTTACAGCTGCTACGCTCCTCCTAGTGCAACCTTAGCACAATATGAGGAGATGTTAGACAGTCTGGTGTTGGATGCTAGAGACCGCAGCCCTAAAATCATTGCGGGCGATTTCAACGCGTGGGCCCTGGACTGGGGAAGCCGATCGACGAACACCAGAGGTCAAATTCTGTTGGAGTCATTTGCGGAGCTGGACATCGTGCTGGCCAACGTTGGATGCGTGCCCACCTTTCGAGGAAGAGGGTCGGGTTCGATCGTTGACCTGACATTTGTTAGCACTTCACTGGTGAGGGGGATGGCTTGGCAAGTGAGTGAGCACTACACCCACAGTGACCACCAGGCCATCTTCCTCCACATTGGGAACCGGGGAAGCAGTCAACGACGCTCTGGAGGTGGAAAGGCTAAGGCGGTTGGCTGGTCTATCGGAGCTTTCGACGAGGAGATATTCCTGGCCGCATTGGAGGGAGCCCATGATCCGGATGGAACAGCGGTGGAAAGGGTCACACAGCTGTCTCAGCGTGTAACCGAAGCATGCGACGCTACGATGCCACGACGACGTTTGCACCACGGCAAGAGGCCAAACTACTGGTGGAACACGGAGATCGCTGCCTTGAGATCCTCTTGTCTCCGAGCGAGGAGACTTTCCCACAGGACAAGAGGAAGGCCGGAGCACCAGGAGCGTGAGGAAGAATACAGGGATCTGCGAAGCAACCTTAAGAAGGCCATTCGGAGAAGCAAGCGGGAATGCTACCAGAAGCTCTGCATGGAGGCTAATACGAATCCGTGGGGTACAGCCTACCAAATTGTAATGAAGAAGATCCGCGGGCGAAAATCACCTCAGGTGACATGCCCACGGCTCTTGTTGCAAATAATTGCAACTCTTTTCCCGCAGCAGGAGCAGGACGAAAGAGAACCCCAACTGGCAGCTCAGCAGGACGTCTTCTCGATCCCTGATGTTACCGAAGAGGAACTTTGGGAAATCTGCAGACGTATTGGGGACAGCAAGGCTCCGGGATTGGACGGAATTCCGAACAGGGCTCTGAAGGTGGCGGTCAAGGCCAGACCAAGGTGGTTCGCAAGCACATTCGAATCGTGCATGGCGGAAGGAGTGTTTCCCGCCCAGTGGAAGAGGCAGAAACTGGTCTTACTACCGAAGCCTCGAAAACCACCCGGCGTGCCCTCTTCATATCGCCCTATTTGTCTCTTAGACACCATGGGGAAGATGTTGGAGAGGGTGATATACAACAGGCTGCTCCCGTTCATCGAGCTTGCGGGTGGTCTTTCAGAGCGGCAATATGGGTTTCGGCGAGCCCGTTCTACAGTCGATGCAGTAGCAAAGGTCGTGGAATTGGCTCGAAATGCGATGGCCATGGGCAAATGCTGTGCTCTGGTGACGCTGGACGTCAAAAATGCTTTTAACTCAGCCAACTGGGGCTGGATTAAGGGCGTTTTGGCCAAACTGGGTGTTCCTAGCTACTTGGCTCGGCTCATCGAGAGTTACTTTTCGGATAGACTTCTCTGGTACGAGACGGACGACGGGTCGAAGGAGTACATTGTGACAGCAGGTGTGCCTCAAGGTTCTGTATTGGGACCGCTGCTGTGGAACATAATGTACGACGGAGTGCTTGGCCTTCGAGTGCCGGAGGAGACAACGCTGATTGAAAAAAAAAAAACCAGGTTAGTCTGGAAGTCTTTGGAGACTACCATGCAGGTGCGGGGTCGATCACTTCCATTGGCATACAATAGGTCAGCATGTTTGAATTTTATGCCCCTGACTGCCCCACCAACAACCCACGGTTCTTGTATGAGGTATATAATTGTCTTGCAGCTATTATTATTAACTGATAAGTGCAGTCGCCGCTTTACAATGCTGCAAATTTGCTTGGGAAATGTGGCACCTCATCTACGTTTCAGATGTAGATGCCGGGGCTGCATGTCCCCTTCAATGGTTTTAGGAGCCGACACTTGTAATGCGACGGTCCCCAGCCCATAGTAGAGCCGGCAACCTGATTTTTCCTGAACCTCCTTAACATCGGGTTCAGGAACGCCGATAGTGAGAAAAGTTCCCGGCCTATCGGTTCTCTCTCCTGTTTTGCTGCATAGCAGCAACCAAGTGGAAGTGCTAATGTTGTTCTGTACACCAAGTTGTTCCAGAACCCCCAACACCATTTCGCTCTTCTTCTGGAAGCCAGAGAAAGCACTTTTTGATCGATGGAAGTTCAGAGACCCTTTTCAAGGTTACTCGCGCACCCTCCCACACATCGTTAAGGGAGAAGCAGTACTGCCTGAGTCACTCGTTCGTGTCTTCGTCGGCAAAGTGCAGCCGTAACATTTCACGGTATACACCTACCGACTCAAAGCAAAGCTTAATGCCTTGCGCGGACGCAGTCCTTACAGCTAGGAGGAGTTTCCTCCTAAGCTGTTCGCACTGCTCAGTATCGTAGCCGGATGGATTAGAGTCGTCATACGGGACCCATCCATCGGCTTCGATAGCCATGGCTGCAAATGAAGGTTTAGCCGTTGCGGGCCGAGCCCTCTTTGCTGCCTTTTGTGTCGAAGAGTTAGGATGCTCCGAGGACCGCTGCCGCTTCGGTTTCCCCTTAGCCCCAGGTGCCCTGAACGCTCCTTTCCCCTCGACCTTGGCACAGCTCTTGGGTTGTGCGTTGCCCGGAGGCGGTTTGCCCGAAGGCGGTTTGCTCGCAGGCGGTTTGCCCAGAGGCGGTTTTTCCGAAGGCAGTTTGCTGTCCGTGGACAGGTGCTTACCCATGGGCAAGACTTTAGTCTCAGCAGGTGGCGCCGATTGGAGCCTGGGGTCAGGAGTACTGACAGAAGGGACCTGCTTCGGCTCGTCCGTTAAGGACTGGGTCCCAATTGAATTGGTTCCCACTTGAATAAGTGGGGAATCTGAGTCTAGACTCAGGTTCTCCATCGATGAGCTCAGGGTTGCCCCTTCACTCGGGGTTGGGTCGTCACGATCGAAGTTTAACTGTGTTTGCTTAATAGGTTTATGTTTTTTTTTTGTTTTTTCATAGTTGGCTGCCATGACCTCAATTTTTCCGGGGAAAGTAAGTCGATTTCGGCAGAGCCCCTTTTTGCCGAGACAAGGCTAGTTGAAACTGGGGGTCACCTGATACCCAGAGTTCACCGTTTACGGCCACATCTTAACCATTCAGCCCTCGGCACGGTAGTCACACCTTGGCTTTGGGTTGGCAAAAGTGGCAAAGTGTTCTCAGCGCTCACCTTGGCATCGAGATCGCCGATCAACATGACAATATCGCCTTTAGGACATCCTTCTGGAACTGCATGTTTTTGTTCATAGCAGGCAGTACTGCACAGTTGTGATATTCCTTAGCCTGAACCAGAATCTAACAGTCCAGAGCTGTCAGAAACCGACTCTGAAGTCAACAGATCCGGCTTGGAAGGTAAATTTCTTCGAAAATTACAAACAACTTAGTTTCTCTGCAGATACAAGTTACATTTCTTACTTAAACATACAGTTACATTCTTTCTAACAAACTACACTCCATCTTATATAATATATTCTTTGATTCGCACTTTAGAAACTATATTACATTTAGACTCTAACCTAAGGTGATTTCGAAGCATACTTTGGTTTCAGTATTTGCCACGCTCGGTACAAAATCTCGCTGGGTGACTTCTTCAGTACAAGTTTGGGGTTTTCCTCAGGAAATACAGTGTAGATCCCTAAAATAAAAGTTTGTCCTTGAAACCACAAATCAACTTGCTAAGAGTCATATATTCACCTGGGAAGCACTTCGGGAAAACACTTCCTCTTGCCTGGAAGAATGTTTCAACCTGGAAGGAATGGAGCAGGACATCATGTTGAATGAAATTATCCTTCGGGACTGGCTCCGCTGCTGGCTCTACTACTATCCGTTCCGGGGAAAGCCTCTTCGAAGCAATCGATTCTATTGGGAATTTATGCGGTGGTTGTTGTTTGACCGTAGATGCAAACTCCTCTGCGTTCTTATCGCTCATTACGTTTATTTCTTTTACTGGAATTTGATCCGTAATGACGCCCTTTGACAGCGACTCCACTGCGTTTCCGGTGATTGCTAGGGTTGGTCCTTCAGAAGGTACTATCAGCTTGACCTGTAAAAGAAATATATTGCGATCAGCTACTAATGTTGGAGATGTTGAGAATCTTACTATCTCTCCTGGCTGCTTATTGAGGTCTATTCCTTCGGCCTCATCCATCATCATTCGGAATATTCCATCTGCTTCTTGGGATGCTAGTGGCGATTTGGTTGCTTGCTCTTTCTGTTGAGCAGTTCCAGCCGCTGTTGGTGGGACGCTGGCAAGCTTTCTCCTCATTGCAGGCACTTGCTTCTTTGCTTTCTTGGCAACTTCTTCGGTTTCCTTGATGGGCGCTAATCCTATACGTTTTCCTATGGTCTGCAGGCTAGATTTGGACATTGGTACCTATTCCGGATAGTGAAGTAACAGTTAAAATCGCAGTTCCTTTTAACAAATGTATTATGAAACTTTACCGATAGTCGTTCTCCCTTTTCTGCAGCTTTTATCAAGTCTTTGTTCGTTGGAATCTCCTTACGTACTTCCTCTAGGGCTTGCACAAGTCTCTTTTTCTTAATCATCATATCTTTAGTCTTCTTCGGTACTCTCCAGTTCTTGGCGGCACCTTCTGGTGACTTATCTTGAGCTTGCTCCACACTCTTTCCTTTCATATGAACCGGTTCAATGGACTTCGCTTTTGGAGGCGGAGGGCGTGCTAAGGGGAAATCAAACATAAAATGAATGCCGGTTTACATTGGCGACCTGGTTTTATTATGCTTCAGGTTAAGGTTAATCTACTTGCGGTGTCGCTAGAAACCGTTTTCGAACAATTCAAGAGTGTGTAAGGCCGGGCTGGAAGTAGTCTCATCCAACTAAAGAGCATCTGTTGGCATGCTGGTCATGTGTTAGGGGCAAGCGGATCTGGCGGAAAATGAGATCAAGTAATAGCCCGGGGATTGTCCTCCCTGCACTGGAAAAGGTGCTGACAATACTCCAAGCCCATGTGAAACAGCATATGCCGAGGGCTGCGTGGACAATGGGGAGCTTGGTTTTTAGTATGTGAACTCTGAATATCTTGGGCACTTTCAGTTTCAAATAAGCCCTTTACCCAAATGGCGGAGCTAGTCAGGGTGGACATTTTCTCAGACTTAAAAAAACACAAAAACCGACGATAGAAGAAGAAGTGATGATGCAGGCGCATCAACAGAGAAGGAGCTGCTGGCATCCGAACAGAAGACAGTAGCCGTTGAGGACAGTACAGTCGGTGACAGCCGTAGCACCGCTGTGCTGAAGTTAAAAACAGAGACCTCCGGAAGCGAGGCGGCACACGGACAAGTGGTTCTAGCGTGGAATTCACTGCTGTCGACCTGGGTGTAACGAGTATCAGCCATAGTACTTCTAACCCGAAAGCGTCGACGTTGGAGGACCTCTTAAAAGCATGGGCTGACACGAATGTCGGTCACCGAAAACCAACAAACAAGCGAAAGTCCACTGGAGTCCTACTCAGGAACTAGTACCAGAATGCCATACATATTCTGAGTAAGGTTGTCAAGAATAAGGAGGCTGGTACTATCAGCGAGCTGGATGGAAGGGCCTCGTTGAATACCAGGCGATTGTTGAAGAATATAACAAAAAACCGCCTGGGAAACGAGCGGAAGGCGAAACTCACCGCCTTTAGATGCAATCGATCTCAAAACGAGGTCAAACATCAACAGAAGCGGGTCATAGTGTGCTGGGGCTTGGACACAAAACAACCTCAGAAAACAGATTAGCAGCAACCGCCGTTCGACGCGCACGAACTGCAACACTCTTCAGTGACATAGCCAGGAGTCTTATGTATGGTGCTGGTGGGTGATAATTCCGCCACTTGCAAACTAGCGCTTCCCAGGCGGTCCGTGGGTTCCATGTTAAAGCACTCAAGACCCAATTCTCCCTGGATTTTCTTGGTTTGTGCGCCGCTAAGATCAGCGGCCCCTGGGAGGACATAAAACCAAAAAGCAGATCACAAAGTACTGTTCGTAGCCAGAAACGCAAAGTTGAAAATTGTTCGTTCCACCAAGTCGAACGACGACCTAGATCCAGTGAACACCTCCAACAAGTTGTTGGGGGAGATGAGGATCGAAGTTCGACGGGGACTATCGAAGCCCTATCCGAGCAGATTATTTTGAGGATATCGCTAATCTGTTGATCTTCTTCCTCGGGGAAGACATCGACGTCGCATTAATACAGGACCCTTGGACCAATTTACTCCACAGTATAAACGATACTGATTGGGACAGTCTATAGCATGTGTTCTGCCTGAAAGAGCTTGAACCTTTTTCAATGTTCAGACCTGAGATTCAGCAACGTAGTCGAAGCCAAACTGGAGCAGATGTACATTTCTTCAGCTTACATGGCTCTCGTTCGATCAGCTTCGTTAGAAGAACTGTAACATTGGACCAAAAAAGGCAAACCTCTTTGGGGCAGCTCAGAAATCAACGAAAGAGGCGAGTCATTCTCTGATTTTATTATTAACGCAAATTAATATGCAACAGGGTACACCAACCTTCTATTTTCAAAGTTAGAAGAACTGTGACGTTTAGGAGAAGCTCCTGGATATCACCCCACAAACTGACAATAGTATTCTTAGGGTGGAAAACCGCAGGGTGTCTGATCAGAGACCCTTCTCAAATCATAGTTGGATACTTTTCGGTCAATATTTCACTGCAAAGATCTTCATCCCTTTTAGAGACCCCAAGAAAATCGACTGAAGGAAATTTGGCCAAATTATTAAGAGCAAACTCTCCGGTGCGCAAATCGGGAAGATTGGCACAACAAAAGAACTGGACATCGGTATTCCGTAAGAAACTGCCTTTAAAGTCTCGTGCCCTGATAAATACAGTAAGAAGATATTGCCACCGTGGTGAAATGAAGATGTGTTCAGCCTCAGGAAGCTGACTTGAGAGATTTTCAACATCCGCAACAGGTACCAATATTGGCAGCCATATAAGGACTGCTTGAAGAAGTACAGGTCGACTATCAAGACTGCCAAGAGGTGGTCCAATTTGGATTATTGTCATAATATTGAAAGCACCAGCGAATCTGCGAGGCTCAGTAAGACCCTCCCCAAGAAGCGTAGGTGATTATCCTGTCTCAAAAAATTGGAAGGACGAAATCTTCTGCTGAAACCCTAGAGCTGCTGGTTCAGGCACACTTCCCCGCCAGCGAGAAGGACTGGAAGTTAAAGCATTGCTTGGGGGATATACAGCCCCAGTCGTGTGAGACTATTAAATCAATAATTACGGCTAGACTATAAACAGCCTTTCCGCGCCTAGATGGCATAATGCCCGTCAGGATCAGCCAGAAAAGGTTGTGCCGTGGCTTGTAGATATTTACCAGAGCTGTATGATACGTACGATCCTCTTGGAGACGGGCACGCGTGGTTTTCATACCGAAATCGACAGGTCCTAGACATCCACTTAAGGATGATTGTTTAGAGAACGCACGTCCTCTAAATCCTAGCATGCCTACTTCAAAGGTAAATCCACAGAAATCGGTCTTCATGAGATAATTGGTACGGTAGAGTGGTCAATACAGTAGAAGCAGTCCATTATTGGTACTTTCTACGGCATAGAAAGAGCATTCAACAACATTAGTGCTAGCGCCATCAAGGAAGCCTTAATCAGTATTGGTTTGGAGGGGTATCTTACGCATTCGATAACCTATATACCTCCTCCCTCTAGACCTCCACATTAAATTCGTTATAGTGTGCAGTTCTGTAAGGATGCTGGACAGCGAAGCCCTACGGCAAGAGTAACATCCTAGATCCTACGCCACACGCAAGCCGAACTTCACGAGAAACTTCGCTGAAAACTTTTCAACCAGGGCACAGTGGAAGTTTTCTACACTGACGGATCAAAGATGGCCTTGCATGCCCACAATGTATCTGAGTCGTAAACCAGGATTGACCAGTGTATTCAGGCAGAAGTACTGGCGATATTGGATTGACTGGGGCTTGTTTTGAGTCCCAAGTGAAACATAGCCATTCTGACCGACAGCCAAGCGGTCATTAAGGCCTTGACTTAGCGGCGGCATCCTTCAGGCTGATGGGGGCAGCGTAGAAACACGCTAAATAGTCTGGGTGACATGCTCAAAGTCACCCTTCTCTAGGTTCCCGGTCATGCCACTAGGCGGATACTGTACAATTCGAATTGCTGGAGCTGCAGAGAAGAGAAGAGAGAAGAAACCCTCCGGCACTTCCTTTGCCACTGCCCAGCTCTAGCTAGAGTCAGGTTGTGGGCAGTGGGTAAACCAGTCTTTGAGAAGCTCAAAGAAATTCCAGGTGCAGGGTGGGAGAGTTGCTTTCCTTCATGAATTCTACGGGCTGCCTTTAAGATCTCTGCCGGCTGGACTCTGCCCCCTTGCTTTTACCACACCACTCATGATCGTAGGAGTGTGTGACATAAAAACGGCGCTAATTGGACTCCTCGGAGTGGTCACTGATGCCTACCTACCTACGGTTTGACAGTGTAGATATCGGATATCTATGTGGTAACAGATCACAATAAAGGAAAATACTATCATTCAATAAAGTTCAAGAAAAATACAGGTACCACGTAGACTTTATGGGTTGTCTCAAACCTAGTTGGAAGGAGAGGACTGAATGGCTGAGATACTTTGCCGGTAGAAGGCAACAAATTAATACTGAGCAGGAGTTAATGGTTGCGAGCCATTTTTTACCAATATAACAGGCACTAGGTTGCGATTCACGCGGTTACATTATCATATCACAACATTTAGTACCAACAAAGATGGCTAATGTAATTCAATGTAATCAAAATGGGGGCTCCTGACGTAGAGAGTAAAAACTATATCTAAAGACGATAAAGAGTTCTACATACCTCTAGACTTAGCAGGTAATGGTTTTCGCGGTTCTGTAACCGCTCGCCGTGGTGGTGGAGCCTTTTTACCCTCTGGAGCTGGTTTTCTACGTTCTGGAACAGCCTTTCTAGGTTCTGCAACCGGCCTTTTGCGTTCTGGTTTTTTGCCTTCCGGGGAATCCTTTCTGGGTGGCGGAACTGATCTGGCCCTTCCTACAACCGACTTTCTGCTTTCCACCAATGATCTTCGGCGCTCTGTAGCAGCTCCTCTAGGAGCTGGCGGTGGCCTTCTAGATGCGGGAAGTGATTTCCTACCAGGTGCCGGTGGAGCAGCTCCAGGAGGTAAAGCCTCTGGGGGCGGTGCAGGAGGTCGAACTTCCCGTAGAAGTTGTCTGGATAAGCGTCTAGTCAGTTCTTCATACTTTTGATCAGGAACAAATGGACGATGACTAGTAGCTTCTTCATTTAATTGTTCCAGTTTGGCTTTGTGTTCTGCTTTAGCAGCTTCTAACCTCAGATTTCGTTCATTTTCGTCATCTTTGTAGGCTTCATTTGCCGCTGCACATGCTAATATATAGAAATGGTCATTAAGTGGGTTGGGCATTTTTGAAAATAGAAAAATAAATAAATTTACCTAAAGTGTATTGGTCCTCAATTGCTCGTCTCTTTTCAGGAAGTTTGCTGATGAACGCCAGCTGGGTTTTATATTCTTTCTTGATTTTATCAAGATATTCACCCAGTCTATCTTGATTCCTTATTTTGGTTACGCCGTGGTCATAATCTGTATAGTTTTATCAATGCAAATCAAATTGGGTATGACTTGTAGAGAAAAGTTTAACATTACCTTGTTGGTACCGTAACTTCGCTAAACCTCTATAGTAATTAAGTTCTGCCTCAAACTTGGACGCTTCCTCTGGAGTTGGTTTCTTAGCAGCTTCCTCAAGTAATCTTTGGAAATTTTCTGGTAAATCGGTCTTTTTCCTCATCGCCTCCCTTCTTTCTGCCGCTTTAATCCTCGGTTCGGTTTTAGGTGCAGGTTTGGGTGGTGGAACTCTTGGAGTTTTCGCTGGAGCTGCCTTCATAGATTTCTCCACTTTCGGTTTGTCAGGTGCAGGTAAAGATTTAGCACTGGGGCGCGCCGCTAGAGGACGACCAGCAGCTCGGGGAGCAGGTGCAGGTGGTCTGGGTGCTGGTCGAGCTGCTCTGGGTGCTGGTTTAGGTGCTGTTCCTGGAGCTGGAACCCTTCTACCTTCCGGAATGCGGGCTAAACTTGGACGGCCTGAAGGTGCTTTTCCTGGACCCTTGGCGATAACATCGCCGATACGGCGCGGCTTTGGTATACGTCCAGGAGCTGCTGCTAAACTTGGCCGACCAGGAGGTGTTGATGGACGGAGAGTTTGTCGGATTACGTCACTTATTCTTGATCTAGCAGCAGCTTCCGGTGACCTAATTCCAGGCCTTCTTTGTGCACCAGCTGCTTCCTCAACGAAAGCCATATTGTTGGCTAATTGTTCCCTCATGCCTTGAAGGTGCTCCTTAAGCATGTCATTATCTTTGATAGTTTTTTTCGCTGCTGCAACATCTGTTATAGTTGAACGTAAGAAAATATAGGAAAATCATTAAAAATCCTTTAGGGGTTCTCGTAAATTAATTCATTTAATAAGTAAACTCCAAAGAGGAGTCTTTGAATACCGTTGTAGTATTTGTTCTGCAGCATCGTCTTATAACTCTCCATATTATTAATATAGTGCATTTTGGAAGCGTGTTCCATCTCCAAGAATGCCACCTCCTCCTCATATTCTTTGTCATTGGCCACTTCCTCCCTCAAAAGTCTCTTTTCTGTTAAGACAAATATTAACATATTCTTTTAATTTCAAACAACAAACTCAGCAAGCTGGGAAGGGACGTAAAAGACTATCAATATTCTTATGAAAAATAATAAACGCGGGTAGATTCACATCAAATATGTTATCCCGTACTAATGGGTATTGGAGAAGTGCGTAAACATCTCAGAAAATCGTGGAAGAAGGCAAAGTATATAACTGAGATTTATTAATGGTTTGAATATAAAGTTTTACGTGAATTTGATAATTGAGAACCTTCTTACAAGGAGCTAATGAACAGTGTGCCAGCAGGCTCTAAAAGTGAGCTAGGATGAACAGTACCCGGTTGATAAGATGGATTGAGCTTATTAACTTTATCATAACCAAACAAAAAGGAAGCTTCACCATAGCCTATAGGCACTACATAGCACAAGGTAACCTTTTTGATGTGAACCTATTCATCGCTACTTTCTACGTACGTTCTTCGAATTCTTCCTTTGCCTTTCTCCTCAGTTCATTGACATCAACATCAGGTGGGGCAGCAATATATTTTTCAGATGCCTTCTTTGCCACAGGTTTCGGCTTTACCATTGCAGCTGCTGCTTTCTTCTTTTCCTCTAAGAATTCCTTCAGACGGGGATCCAATTCTTTTTTCTTCAGAACGAGTCTCGGGGCGGATACTGCCGGTGGTGGTGGTTTTGCTTTAACTGATCTTGCATCAGGAACTCTCCCTCGTCTCACTTCCTTTCGTGGAGTTGTTTTGGCCTTAGGAGCTCCTGTAGCCAACCTTGCCACCCAGGGTTCAGCTGGTTTTGCAGGAGCAGCAGGTCGTCGTGGTGCTAGAGAAACTTTCGACCGTGCTACTTTGGCGGCAAGTGCAGCTGCTGCAGCTTCGGCTGCTTTTCTTGCACGTTTCTGTACTTCTGCTCGTTGGGCCAATCTTTTATTTCTTGCAACTTGTCTGGCGATTTCTTTATGGTCTATGGGGACTATTTGGCCCGGTTCTGCTCCTGCTTGTGTGTCCAAATCTGCTAATATGGTAGCAAGCCTCTCTCTTAGTTCGTCCAAGGCTCTTTCGCGAAGAGCCGGTTCAGCTATACTTTTGCGTGTTTCCTCAACGTCTTTAACGGAGAAAAGGATGTTTTGTGACTAACTAAATAGGGTAGCTATGGAAAAACTTACCTGCCAAATATTGGGATTTTGCTTTGTCTTTCTCCGATTCCATTTTGTCGATGAAATCCATTCTCGCTTGGTATTTATCTTTTATGGCTTTGGTACGTTCAGCAAGAGCTTCCGGTGTCAGACTTGTATTTTTAGCATGATTCAGAGCTGGACAAAAATTAATTCAATAAAAATTTGATGTTTGGGGAAAAATTGAGAACTCAATCTTTAAGAATTAAAGACTATATAGTTGGAATTTACAAGTTTTGACCGAAAACTAAAGGGGCTATTCTCAAGGTGTCATTAAATAAGCTTTCTTGAAGCTGCTCAGAGTAGAGCTCTTTACTTCATATAAATGCTCCTCGAAGGAAGATTATATAAGTGTGGCTAGAGAAAGAAGGACGATTGACTGAGCTCTAGACAACAGAGCAACATCTAGTTCCGTCAGAGAAAGGGGCTGAGAATTGGTTGGTGGTACTTCCTATTTATGATAGAAGGGGACTGACAAGTAGAGGAATTCGTGGATTAGCTGCCTAAAAGTTCCACCAACTATACCGAATTGAATACTGTTCCAACAGATCTCAAAAGTTTTTGGTACAACCGCATCAAATATCTGAAACGTGGGTCCCAAAAATATGGGGGGGGGGGGGGCGACATGCTCTCTTCGTTAACAACCATCTTTTCGTTGCAAGAGGAAATAATAGAGCTTGAAGAAATTACTGATGGTTTCGTCCAGGAAAGAAGGAAGGAGGCCACACGCTTCACACTTAATATGTGGCTTTGCTGTAATATCCAAGTGCAAGCAATCAGTCATTAACGTATTTGGGGTATGGAAGCGGAAGGAGTTCTCCCAGAACACTTGCAGAATTCAAAAATAGCCTAAAAGGTAGATATGGTTTGAAAGTAGGTAAAGAGTCCTTACCACAGATGAAAGGAAAAACCCATGAAAGTGAAAGCGTTCATGGTTTTTACTAGAAATAATAATAATAATAAACGTATTAGGGCAACAACAGTCCAGGATTAGAAGCTACTCCGGACAATATGTCCAGTACCGCATTTGGTTCGCCTATGATGGAATTAGTGTTTCCCTTCAAATGAAAAAGAAGAGGTTGTTTTTACCACCAAAATCCATCTGTCTCTTAGCTACCACGGGAAAAATGTTGGAGAGGGTGGCATAATCATACAAAAAGCAGCTTTCGTTGATTCATGAAACCGGTACTCTTTCAGCCGGGAAATATGGATTTTGGTGAGCACGTTCACCGTCTACGCAATAGCAAGTTTCGTAGATCTTGTACCAGGTGTAAAAGCTTAAATCCGCTGTTTGTTCACAGATGGCGTCAGTGAGCGTATTAAGCGGCTATATTTTTTTAGTATAACAATTCTCGACAATTGTCAGTCCATATCAGCAGCAATTTCATGCAAAAACATATTTTTTCTCCTCAATAATCATGTCCAGTTTTGCTCCCGGAAAAAAGCATTTGCGGGAAGCTCTATATTTTTGCTTCAATTTGAAGAAATCAGCTGCTGAACCACATCGAATGCTTGGAGGCCTACGGCGATGATGCTCTATCGGGAACAACATGCCGAGACTGGTTCCGTCGGTTCAAAGATGGCGATTCCGATCTGAGTGGCAAGGAGCGTGAAAATCAGCCCAGGAAAGTTAAGGACCACGAATTGGAGAGTCTTTTGGATGAAGACGATACTCAAATTCAGAAAATGCTCGCCAAGCAATTAGGTGTTTCTCAACAAGCCGTTTCCATACGTCTACGTGCAATTGGTAAGGTTCAAAAGATCAGAAAATGGTTGCCGCATGAATTGAACAATAGGCAGATGGAGCAGCACCAAAACATATGCGAAATTTTGCTTGCCAGACACAAAAGCAAAGTGTTTTTGCATCGGGTTGTAACTGGCGACGAAAATTGGATTTATTTCGGGAATCCTAAATGAAAAAAAATCGTAAGTTAATGGGGCCAACCAGCGACATCTCCTGCAAGACCAAATCGCTTCGGACGGAAGACAATGCTGTGCGTGCGGTCAGATCAGCGGGGTATTGTCTACTATGAACTGCTGAAACCTGGTCAAACTGTCGATACCCCCTGTCATCAATAACAACTCACTAAATTGCATCGTGCTCTGAATGAAAAACGGCCGGAATATCAGCAAAGAAATGAAAAGCTGATTTTCCTCCATGATAACGCTCCTTCGCACACGTCGAAAAAAGTTCGAAACTACTTACAAACGCTCAACTGGGAGATACTACCCCAACCCGCTTATTCATCAGATCTGGCCCTATCCGACTAAAAAAAACAGCAGATTTAAGCTTGTACACCTGGTATATTATGCAGTAACTTCTGCCAAGCGAAACAATTCATACGAGTAGTACCAAGTTATGGTTACAAAATATCAAACTTGACCTGACGAAGAAAAAGCTGAAGACGGTTTTTATCAATATACTGAGTGCAAGCTTAGCTTTCATACCAGTTGATACGAGGCCTATCTAACACCTCTCCTGTAACTAAGGGGTACGGTGACTGGGTTTTATAGCGCATAAGGAGCTCTGTCCGCGATATGAAGACAACCACATCCACCACCCACAAGAGGGCCAACTGCAAATAACTAGGGCCAGAATACATTCTCCAGGAATTCTCCTAGATCATATGCTATTAGGGGTTATTCTGATTCTCGTGGTACCAGATAATCTGCGATGAGGCTTCGTGGCAAGAACCAGTTCAGATGAATCCCATTATAGACTTGGGTTTGATTTCCACCAGTCATCTACCATTCTACGTACAGCACAAGATATAGGACAACACAAGACAATAATAATAATAATAATAATCGTTGGCGCAACAATCCATGTTGGATCAGGGCCTTGAAGTGTGTTAGAGCACTTCATTCAAGACCGTAATGGTACACTAGGAGGCAATGTGGTCAGCATTGCGCTCGCTCGAGATTATTACCCTGATTTGACTCAGGTACTCATTCACAGCTGAGTCGACTGGTATCCGACGTCAAATCACGATACAAATTCCACTGCCACCAGTGAGATTTGAACCGCGACTTTCCGTACGACAGCCTTGCGCTCTAACCACTCAGCTATCCGGACACACACAAGACAATATTAACACAAAACACACGAAACTGGTGACTGTCCATCATGGCTGAGATGGTCATTCGTCTCTCATATTACTGATGATGCAGCGTCGAGGAACTCCTTACGTTACTGGAAGATAGTAACCTCGTATGCATTAGTGGATCGTAGTGAAGTTCTGCTAGCAATGCACTAGCTAAAATCGTAGATACCGCTCACTTTATTAATGCCCATATTATTTAGACTGCGAAAGTGATAGTACACTGAACAGATACAAAGGATATGAAACCAGCCCTCTGAATTTGCCCCATACAGCACACAACAATGACTGTGAGAAAAGTTCCGCCAGAAGAGAAACTCAGTCAAGCTATCATGCTCAGTCAGAAGGGAGCCCATCTCAAGCCCGAAGTCCACGATAGAATTTCGTCTAGCTTAGCTGCCGAATATTTCACGTATTCATATGAGACCCGGCTTTCCTACTTTCATTCCATCTAGGCTGCCACTTAGGTGTAACCCCGTCGCTTGATCTAAACTAACTAAAACCTATAGGTCGTGGCACACCGAATAACCTTTAGATCAAGATGAGAAAGGCCCAACAATACTTGCATGGCGTTGGTCGAAACCGTGGGACATACAGAAAGCAGCTTCCTGTCCTGCAACGCCATCGCAAAATTATAGAACACAGGGAACAGTAGGTAGAACACGCAAGAAAGAGTCCCACATATATGGACCTTGCAGCTCTCATCTTTAGTCTCTATTGACACCTCATTGAACTGCGGGTAAGCACATACATTTCGCGATTTTGGTGGCTGACGTAAGTTGTCTTTCAGCAAAATCGCGACGGTTTTCTCTGTTGATACCGCACCACGCGGCTCGAACTCAAGCCCGTCGTTCCCCTCAACAAGAATGAGGAGATCATCCGCGTAAGTAAAGCATTCAATCACCGAACTAGGCTCACACAACAGTTCATCCACCACCATATTCCATATATAAGGACCAGCGATAAATCCCGGTGGGCAGCTGCGCTCCAAATTAACATACACACGCTCACTGACACCTTGAACGAATGCTTTTCTACTATGGAAGTGACATAGCTCTCCCACAGAACTAATTCCTGGCAGTTACACTCACGAAGTCTCAACAACACAGATGACCAAGTTATGTAATCAAATGCGCCTTTGAGGCGTACAAAGACTCCAAGGATGTATTTGCTAACAGAACACACAACAAAGTTGTTCACACCCATTAAGGCGCAATCGGTGGACCTGCCAGTTCGAAAGCCGTACCGCTTGTCGGACACCAGATGAGATATTTTTACCCACAGTCGCTGCACGATAATTCTCTCCAAAACATTGCCAAAAGTTGGGAGAAGAGAGATGGCCCTGTACGACTGACGAGTACTACTACTTCTGTGGCGACTTTAGGAGCACTACAGATGGCTGTGCACATCTCGCCAGCCATCCTACCCCAGCCAGGTGACTTCAAAAATCTGAACCTCGAAAAATGCAGTTCTTCAAAAACACTTGTCTCCATTCTGCCATTTCGCACAAAGAATTTCGTCGATACATGAACAAGATACACATGACGTAGGATAGGTTTGATCGGAAAGTTTTGAAGGGTGCTTCAATACATTTCCATGAACTGACAAGGTTGTTAGAATACACAAATGTGGTGTATGCAAAGGAAGCTCGAAAAATGTTTGAAGGATAGAGAAAACGTGTGGTTTCAATACCCAACAGCAGCAGTTCATTGTGAGTTCTACCTCATTTTCTAGAAAACGTAGAAGTATACTGAATAAAGTAAGGTTAATTTTCGTTTCAAAAATAGGAACTCCCTCATATATCACTTTGTGAATTGACCTTACCCGTTGGCCGAAGCAATTGGTTGACCAAATGCTAAATATTGTTGGTAAGCCTCAAGATTTTATGAAAAACTACTCCTAAATAAAATAGACCATTGCTGTCAAGATGAAGATCAAGCGGAATTGACATATAATACCTAAGGGGCTACTGACAAAAAAGAAATCAAACTAGGAGACACCTAGTTAACCCCTGGTTTTAGTGATTCTAGCTAGCCAGGTTTCACCAGCTGTGAAAGAAAGTAAGAATAGAAAATGAAACATCCATACGTTACCCTGTATCATAGCTTGTTTCGCTTTCGCCTTTAATTTCACAATATCAGTGCCTGCCATGTACTTTTGTGATGCAGTACGAGCAGCAACTTTTACCGGCTGCGCTGGCCTATAACCTTCAAGGAATTTTTTCAATCTTGGATCAGCTTCTTTTTTCTTTAGAATCATTCTCTTGTACTTGTCCTTTGCCCGTCCAACTGTCAAAGCTTGGGGAGCAGGTTCTCTAGCGAGAATCGGTCTGCCGGGTTTAGGTGCAGTTTTAGCACGTGGTGCTGGACCGGCTGGTCTTGCCACCCTACCAGGAGGCCCCCTAGGAGCTCCACCAGGGCCAGCACCTCGAGGAGCTCCTCTAGGAATTCCGCCTGGAGGACCTCCAGGAGCTCCACCAGGAGGTCCCCTACGAGGTCCGCCAGGAGGTCGCCCAGGTCCCCCTCCAGGAGGCCCTCCAGGAGCCCCAACGCGAGGTGCCCCACCAGGTGGACCTTCGCCAGGGACACGCGGTCTTCCTGCTCTTAATGCTTTAGCTCTTGCCGCTACCCTGGCAGCTTTTGCAGCTGCTGCCTCCTCAGCAGCCTTTGCAGCCGCTGCCGCCTTTTCAGCTGCAGCAGCTTTTGCGGCTGCAGCTTCCTCCTTTTTCTTCTTTCTTTGCTCTTCTGCCTTTTTCGCCGCCCTTTCTGCTCTTACTACCTCCGCTTCAATCAATTTATCTTCAATATTTTGAACGGCGGCACCTTCGCCAGCAGCATCTTTATCGTATCTTTGGAGATCTGCTATCAACTGCACTTTGAGACCTTGAAGTTCCCTTTGAAGCGCATCTGGATCCTGTTGTGCCTCTTTTACTTCTTTGATGGCTGAAAAGATAAAGATGTGTGGTTTTTTGCTACGATATACATACAATTGGATATTACCACTCATATAGCTAGCTTTGAGCTTGAGCTTGTTCTTTTCATGTTGATGAATAGCTTCCAACTTAGACATATATTCACTTTCCAAGTATTCCAACTCTTCTTTGAGGTCGTCTTTATGCGTGTGTTGTTTAGCGTATGCCACGTCTGATCAAAATGAAGTGAAAGATAAATTTTGTTGAAATAAGGCGAAAATACAAATATAAATAACTAATTTGGTTTACCCCTTTCGTATTCCTGCTTTGCTTTCTTTTTTCGGTCAAATACACTTAATCCTCCTACATATTTTTCAGAAGCTTTACGGGGTACGGGTTTTGGCGGGGGTTTCTGTTCTTGGCGTGCAGGAGGTGGTCTTCTCTTCGGAGGTGCTGCTCTTGGTTGTGGTCTCTCTGGTGGTCCAACTGTTCTTGCTCGCTGTGGCGGTGGTCGCACCGCAGCTGGTCCCTGTAGTCTTGGCACAGATCTTGCTCTCGGAGCAGGACCAGGTCTTGCTGCGCCAGGCCTAGGAGCGGGACCCGCTACAGGCTCTGCAGCAGGACCTGCAGCAGCTGCTGCAGCGGCCGCCGCTCTTTCAGCTGCTGCTTTCTTTTTGCGAGCCGCTAACGCTTTGGCCGCAGCAGCTTCTCTGGCCTCTTTTGCTTTCCTTGCGATTTCTGCCGCCTTTTCAGCTGCTCTTTGCTTTTCTTCGGCAGCTTGTTTGGCTTGTTCCGCCGCAAGTTTCTTCCTGGCTTTAGCGTCTTCTGCCATTTTAGCATATCGTTCTGCTCTTGCCAATTCTGCGGCAATTTGCTGGTCTTCTACAAAGCCCCACTGTCCGCCTTCTCCAGCAGCGTCAACATCATACCTTTGCAGATTAGCCATTAATTGCGCTTTGAGAGCCTTCACTTCCCTTTCAACTACTGTAGGTTCCCTCGGGGCTTCTCGTACTTGTTGAACAGCTAGTTGAGTGAAATAATACCAATTTCGGTTATCATTCAAATAAAGGGAGCTCATTAGTACCTTGCATATATTCTGATTTCAATTTAAGTAGATTTTTTTCATGGTTTTTGATGGCATCCAACTTGGATTCGTATTCAAGTTTGAGGAATTCCAGCTCTTCAGCCAGTTCCTCCTTATTAATGATTTCTTCTTTTGCCTCGGCGACCGCTTTCAATTAAATATTAAGAGTTTCATGTTTCAGAACAATAAAGGAACATATCCTTGAATTCAAGCAAATCCAACCTACCTCGATCATATTCCTGTTTAGCTTTTGTTTTTCTTGCCATTGGGTCCACTCCGACATATTTTTGAGTTGCCGTTTTTACGGGAAGGGCCGGTTGAACTGGTTGTGGAATACCGGCGTCTTTCTTTGCTCGGGCTAACGACTTTCTAGCTTCGACTGCAATTGCTTTTTTTGCTTCTTCTTTAGCCTTTTCAGCGGCCGCTGCTTCCTCTTTCTCCTTTCTCAATCTTTGGGCCCTTTGTGCCAGCTTTTCTGCCCTTGCTACCTCTTGGGCAATTTCCCTTTCAGTGATACCTCTCACCTCTGGTTCCTCTTGTCCGGCTTCTATTTCCAACTGAGCCAAATCGGAGATTAGCTGACTTCTAAGGGTTTCCAATTCTTGTTGCATCAACTCTTGATTTTCAATTGTGCCCCTGACCCTCTCAACATCTAACACGATAATGAGTTGGTGAGTAAATAAATGAAATTTTCTCAATTGGGCGAATACCTTTCAAATATTTGGATTTTACTGCTAGTTTCCTATTGTCTAACTTGTTGATGAGGTCCAACTTCTGTTTATATTGCCTTTGCCTTTCTTCGATCTCAGCGTCAAGTTGCTCACCCTCTGGGATTACGCGCCTTACCCCAGCAACAGCTTATAGGATGAAATCGATTATTATTTTTGCCTGAGCTAAAATTCCCTGAATAACTTAATAAGGTGCTTGAAGATGGTGACTTTTTTAATAGACCACTTTGAGGAATTCGTCGATGGAGGAATGGGCAAACGTTTGCCCTATTCCAACACCTTGTACCTTAAAATAGTTTCTACAAACGCTGGTAACAACAACGTCAAAACAATTTTTTGTAGTAAAGGACTTCTGCCCATATTTGGCTTACCTCTTTCATATTCTTGCTTAGCTTTGGCTCGTAGTCGAACCAAGTCTGTGCCCGCTATGTATTTTTGTGAAGCAGTTCGACTTTCAAGCGGAGCTGCAGCAGCTGGCCGGTACGTCTCTAGAAATTGTTTTAGACGTGGGTCAAGGGGTTTAGATTTTTTGAGAGTTAATCTTTGCTTTCGTTCAGCATGCCACCCTCTGCTAGGTGGTGGTATACCCGAGAGACGTGGTACCATTGAAAAGCTTGGTGCCCCTGATAGTGGCCCTCCTAAACTTTGTGCTCGAGATGGGCTCCGCGGTCGAGATGGACCAGCGACGGGACTTGCCACTCGAGCAGGACCTGCCGGTATTCCACTTGGTCCCCGAGGAATGCCACTTGGACCACGTGGAATTCCGCTTGGACGACCACTTATTGGTTGCCTCACTGGCGAAGTTCTAGGAGGGGATGCCAAACTCGGTCTATCTGGCGCAATTTCGCGTTGCCTTTGATCATATCCTTTTTTCATTTCGACATGCAAACCTAGTGTTTTTTTCTTATAGTCCTCTACTATCTGGTCAATACGAATTTTGAGCTGAGCTGGATCTTGAATTTGGCTTTTAGCAAGCGCAATATCTAAGGTTAATAAAAAATTATCCATGAACATTAGTTCTATTTGTCTCTTCAAATGTTGGTCTAGCTTTAAATAATTAATTTGCTAGAAAAGATTAAACTTCAAGATATATATGCATGAATAGATTGTAGCATTTTACAATGAGAAGGGAAGATGACGCGAAGCTGGAGGGTTCATCAAAAATCTAACATGATATCTTGTCTTATCAAAATATAAACTGATCTCACAGCTGCAGCTGCACTCATTTTTGAATCAGAGTAAAAATACCACTCCAAACAATTTATTAGGTTTGTTGACTCTCCCTGCGAGCTAACCTATGGGTACCTGTGTAGAATAATATCCTATAGATCGTTCTAAGAGACGAGCCTGAAGATACCTTAATTGGAAATTGAGTACAAGGGTTGTAGTCAAAGGGAAATGGTTACCAAGAATACGGATAGGACTCAAATACCTAGCGAATCACAGCTAAGGATTTTTTGGTTAACTACCGTCGAGAACTCGTCCTATCTGTTTTGCTAGCGATCATGCTACACCGCAACTCATGGCGCAGGCTTTTCTAAAAAAGAGGGAACGGGCGAATTGACTTGGCATTTTCCTAGGGCAAGCCAAGCACAGTTAGGAGGGGGTGACCGAATCACGGAGCAGGACTGGAGGACACTTCTAACGAGGGAGTTGAACAGAACTAGAGAGGGTTGAAAGGATCAAAATCAGAGTATCACATCGAGTGAAATTTGCTGATATTTAGCGCCAACCCATTAGCAGAGCCCTAGCGGACCAGACCGTCTAGGTTCGATTATAAGAGACACAGGAAATAGGCAACATGGTGCAAGCAAAGACGAGTAATATGGAGAGGAAATGGTCGTAGGTATAGAATAAAAATAACTGGAATACAGTATAGAGCTTTGGGAACCTTGCAGGAGGGGATGCGCAGCTATCAAAAAAGACGCGCCCGGATAGGTTTGAATGCTAAGAGGCAAGCTATATTACAAGTTATATGGGGCACTGAGAGAGAGAGTTTTGACAAAAATAGCATCTGATTTACATAGAGATCTTGGGCTGCACATCAATGAAGGCAAGACAAAATATATGGTGGTAACGTCAGCATCGAAAACGAATCAACCAACAACATCAAACCGCACTGGTCAAATACGAAGAAGAATAAGGATAGGAGAATACAACTTTGAGGCCGTTGGCAATCTCTCCTATCTAGGGTCGAAAATCACAACCGATAACAGCTACGATGATGAAGTCCGCCCACGGTTGTTGTCAGCCAATAGAGCCTATTTCAGCTTACAAAGAATATTCCGCTCGAAACGTCTCACCATAAGGTCAAAGCTCTTACTGTACAAGACTATGATCTTGCCAGTCCTCATGTATTCCTCGGAAACTTGGGTTCTTAGCAAGAAAAATTGCGAACTCTTGGCCGCGTTCGAGAGAAGAATCCTCCGAAGAATTTTTGGCCCCCTACATGAGGATGGACGATTCCGTAGCCTACACAATGACGAAGTTGTGGATAAAATCCGGCTCAATAGGTTACGTTGGGCGGGTCACTTAATCCGTATGGATGAGGATGATCCCACCCGGAAAGTCTATAAGGGCAATATCTATGGTAGAAAAAGAAGACGAGGCAGACCCTGCCTAAGATGGAGCGATGGCGTGGGTCAGGACGCCAGACAGCTTTTAGGGATGTCGAATTGGTGGACCTCGGCGCAAAACCGGGATGTCTGGAGTTCCTTATTAAGGCAGGCCTAGACCGGATACCGGTTGTTGCGCCGTTGATGATGATGATGATTTACAGTATCGTAGAGGTAGGAAAAATCAGTGTAGAAAGTATCAGCCGACCGCGATTATGAACGGAACAAAGACTAATACACTACTTTCCAAAAATTCTGACATTTGCCCATAACGCTGGCAAAGTCGAGCAAATTGAAGACAGCGGACTTACGTTTAACAAATTCGTGTTGCTCTTTCACTATAAGGTGGCCAAAGAAAGGCGGAAAATCAGTCGCTGACGTATCTTTCGAAGATTTTAAAACAGGAGGGGAGGATTGAAATAGCTCTCAGCATGAGAGCTATCATCATTTTTGCAAGTACAGCTAATGATAGCCTTTTTCCGCAGACTAGGAAAATAGTTCTCTTTGAGGCCTTTGTTGAAAATTATGAAGAGGGGAAGGCAAATGGCCAGTTTTAATCAAAAAGGGGAATTGAGGTGCTCGCATAGGAAAAGAGCCATAGTGGGAATGTCAGGAGATACGAGCAAGTTGCATCCAGTCGTGAGAGAACAAGTAAAGAGGGAACATAGACCGAGGAAATGTAGCGGCAGAGTAAATCCCAAGATAGTTGATTATGTATACTTTAGTTGTTCCCTGGAGCTTAGTTTGGTATTAATCATGTCCCTTTAGCATTTGACAATTGCCCCAGAGACAGTCCTACATCTGCGCCTTGGAAGAGCTTTTTACGACTTGCGTTCAAGACTGCCTCCGCTTTCCCACCAGTAAAGGTCCGGTCATTCTGGCCCTTTTTGATATAAAACTACAGCGCTCTTCCTGCCTTCTTCGCGTAAATTTCCACATTCTCTGGAAGTTCCGATGTAAATATTACGCCAATTAATCAGTAAAAGCGACAATCGTAGTTTCTTCAGAAAAAAAAACCACGAGCTCAAGGCTCAACACCGAGCCTTATGATTTCCCCGCTATGAAAATGCGCCTAAGGCCCTCATCCTCTTCAAAAGGTAATTCTCGTGGGCAGCAGTCTGTTATAGACGATTTTCTCCAACATCTTGCCCAAACAGATAGGACAGGATAATGCTGGGTCTCCATGCGATTCACCATATTAGATTTGGGAAGTGAAAAGTTTTTTGATTTTTTCACTAAAAATAGAATATTCTTCTTTCAGACACGTCAAGACAGTAGCGGTAGATGATTCGAGTCTGTCTTCACTACCAGCTTCAGCTTTGTTGGAAATTTTGGATTTTATTGACTGAAGGTATCGCAGGCTAGCTGTAACGAAGAAACAGCATATAAACAGTTTTCACCTAGAAGGTGCGGCAGGTCAACTGAAGTGGCCGTTGTCCTTGCTGCCCTCTATCCCGGCAGTCCCAAATAAAGGGTTCATATGAGCCTTCTTTCACAACTGTTTGAAGTTTGGCTGACTCACTAATTATGGTCTCGTAGATATCTTTTTGAATTTGGGTCAGCACGGCAATCCTTATTACCACGCCTTACCATGACCATTTCTTTATTACTTGGACCTGTCATCCGCACTTTGAAATATAATATAAGCTAAGGCATTGCTTCAGCGTCACTTGCTACCTAAGCCAATACAAACTCATGCATCAATCTACTATTGGAAGATGGATGATAGTGGTTCACATCGTACCGTAGGCTCTTCTTAGCGTTTTTACCACCAATACGAGAAATTTGCTAAAATTGCTCTCCTTTTCCAAGGCCTCGCGAACCTCTTCCTTCATGGTAATATTATTTGCACTCCATGGTGATCTCTTGCCTGTTAGTCCCTATATTTGCCTCCTGTCTAAAGGAATTTTTAATATGAATCAAGAATTTATCTACGATATATCATAATTGTAGATAAATTCTTGAATTTCTTAAGCTCCAACATAAGGTTTAGATTCTAGGACCTTCTATTGTAGCTACCATTTTCTGGAGTTGCCTCGATCCACCTAAGAATGTCACCCTAAGAATCTTCACTTCATTTGGTGATGATTATCATCTACAATACGTGGCCTTCACAGTAAAAATAGAGTTTAGTCTAGTCTCTGAGGCTAGTATTACACATCACGGCCTTCTTTATGGATGACCATTCGAACTGTTTATGGCTTGTCGAACTTTGTTAACTCCCCTTTTGCTAGTTGGCATCTTTCTCAATGGGATGCGGTAATCGAAATGTTTGCGCGCCAGTTTTTTGATCTGGTTTCCCTGGATTCGAATTGCGATCTTCTTGGATTTTTCTTATTCGTCCTGGGCCCTACTGCAGACGTATCACCTGCACACCATTAAGTGTGATGATAATGAAACAGAAGCACAATCTCATTGAAACCTAACATTGTATCGATGCCCTATACTCCAGAAAGAAGTGAACAGGGGAATACTATCTTTTTCAGTTTTCTACATCCTCTTTATGAAGTCTACTTCTTTTCTCAGGAACTGCGGTTATGTACTCTGCTCTCTTCACTTGTTCCATTTTATTAGGACTTGAGCTCCTTTATTTCTTGGGATCTTTTCGCCTAGTTGTTCCGTTCAATCATTAACACACCTTCTTTTATGATTTCTCCTGTTCAGCATTGTGAATGGGCTTCACAGGTGTCGCCTGTTTTTCTTGCGTTCTGTTTTTGTGGCCTTTTTCGTCCCGGGTCTTGGTGAATGCAAAATTGATGACTCTTTATACTAATCCTTATATTTTGGTAAATATATATTTGGATACTTCGAGGACATGTTCAAAGGTTAAATCATCGCTACAGGAGCTTTTACAGGTGACTTGAACTCATCGGCTCTGGAGTAAAGGAGTAGAGCAACAACTGCAAGTTGCGTCTTGTTGCTTGAAAGATCAAGGATACAATAAAGGACCGTAATATCCGGGATTTGATTTTCATTATCGCTGAACTGCTTCATACAATTTTTTCAAACGTTAACGATCAACAACCAATCATCCTCCAACAAGGAAAGAAGCCACACGACAAAGGGCTTACACGCCCATAATTGAAGGACATCAAGGTGGTTTACTAATGCGACGTATGGACTAAGTCAAGACCACCCAGAATCTCCCCTCATTCTTGTGATGCATATTTGATTCCTGCCTCTACGTCAATTACGATGTCCTCTTTGGGGAGAGTGGGGTCTCTTATGGCGAAGTGGAAGCCTTTATTGAGAAGTGAAAGCTGCTCCATTCATAGACGAAAAGGCGACATGTCGGTCATATGGCAGAAAATCAATAGGGCCTACACCTGCGAAAACGCCAAAAAGGGTAGCATAATTAAAGGCGCTCACCAACGCACGAGCGTGCCAGGGTGCAATAGAAAAACCGAAGCAAAAATTCATATCCAACCATGTGAGCAACAGATCCAATGAACACTTTACCCAGGAACAGCTTTCACTTCTTACAATAAAGGCTTGAACTGCGCCATAAGAGACCCCACTTTCCCCAAAGAGGACATCGAAATTGATATCGAGGCAGAAATCAAATATACATCACAAGAAGAAAAAACCGGCACCCGGGAAGAAATTAGGTGACTACTGACCCCCACCAAGCGAAGGGAAGTGATGAAATATTAGTATCCTTCGAAGTAAAAGCGCTGTTCCCAAGCGTACCGATGAAGGAAACTCAACACTTGTTCGAGAAATGGATCACGACACACGAAAACTCATCCGAGTGGAGGAAGAAGGCTAAACTGTATAAAAAATTGGCCTTCACGTGCCTGAGTGAATCCTATTTTACATTCAGGAACAAATTTTATAAAACAACCTCCGGGGCAGCAAAGGCCAACCCCTCTCACCGCTGCTATGCGAGGTATTTATGGAGAACCTGGAGTATGAACTCGAGGAAGCTGGGCATTCCCGAGATTCTGGATCAAATACGTGGATGATGTTTTAGCAGTTATCAAAAGGGAAGAAGCAGGAACAATCCTCGAGAAACTCAACCGGGCACACAGCAACATCGACTTCACCATGGAGATCGAAAAAGAAGGAGAGATACCGTTCCTAGACTTAAAAATAATCCGGGAGAGAGGGGATTTTAAATTCGACATCTACAGGAAACCGACCCATACACAACGAACCATCACATACACCTCAAACCACGATTTCCACCGTAAGATGGCGGCATACAATTTTATGATCCACAAGATGGTCACAACACCGCTCAACGATGAGAGAAGAAATAAAGAAATGAATTACATCCTGGAAACAGCCAAAAAAAAAGCATACAACAGGAACCTCATCGACAATCGGATCAAAACGAAACTACGCCAGGCCTGAAGACAGCAACTTTCAACAATCCTCCAGGAGGTGAACACAGAACCTAGGCGATGGATAACATTAACCTACTCGGGTGGGACGCAAAACACCAAAAGGCGACTACATAACCGTGGATTCCGAGCCACCTCGACCAACAGAGGATACCAGTGAAGTAGTGAAGGACAAAAAAGACTGTACGGAAAAAAGCGGCTTTCACAAGATCTCCTGCCCAGAGTGCGACATGATTTATGTAGGGCAAACAAAACGACTAGACCACACCAGGGTGTTAGAACATCTAAAGGAAGCCGAATCCGCTAAAAACAAGAATAACCCACACATAAGATCCACGGTTCCCAGACATATAATAGAGCAGGGACGCCATATGTTGTTGGACAACGCCAATATTTTGAAAGAGGTGAACGACGTTAGGAGACTAGATTCATACGAGAGTCTCCACATCTCGAAAATTCGAAGGGAACAGTTGGTCCCCGAAATACGTATAAACCATTCACTTCTCCCTCCTATGTTTTTGTTCATGACTGGTTACGAATAAATAGTCTCGGAATTGTTTTTTAAGACTTTGCAAATTGTTTAAATCCTAAAAAGCGAAGGAGCTAAACCCCAAAGAAAAAGTTTATTTTTCCTTATTTTAGCATGCATACATCCTGAAATTTACCTTGTCTTCTATTATCCCAAAAATACCTCTCTCATATTGGCTTCTGAGTTTATTGCTTTCACTGGCAAAGCCCTCATCCATTTTGCTGAATGCTCTTGCTTTTTGAATTGCATCTGCATCTGGAACTGCAGGTGCCTGTGGACCTTTTGGAGCGGCAGGGATTTTACTTCTGGACGGTCTTCCTAATGGTCCTCCTATAGATGCCCGAGCTGTTGCAGCTGGTCTTCGTAAGCCACTTGGTCCAGGAAGTGAAGCTCCTATAAAGGTGGATGAGAAAGGTGAAATTCCTGCAATTTTCATTTTTATTTAAAGCTTATCTTAGCAGGTAACTGTTTGCGACTGAGTATATCTACGGCTTAGCACTAATCCTGATATAAACAGCATGGCCCTGCTTTGAAGATGATCAATTGAAGCATTGCCGGATTCCCGTTTAAAATGAAAATGAAGGGAGATTCATTTTTAACAGGGGACTTTCACTAGATGACACTATTTTGCTAAAACCAAAGCTAATTTTGTCCGAAGTATTTGGATGATGTGCTCGCCAATACGTGAGCTACCGAGCGAAAATAGTATTTAATCTAGTGCTTAAGGCTAGTACCACATATTAAGGCCTTCTTTAGGGATGATCATTTCGGACTGCCTTTCGAAGGTTTGTCAAACTTTCTTAAAATTACTTCCGCGAACGGAGCGGCATAGTGTGAGCATTTGGTGGTAATCCATATAACAAGTTAGACGGACACCTTCCAAAGTCAACATGAGCATTGTTATGGAAAACTGAATCGTTCGAAATTCTATTGAGATGTGCTGAATGATACTAAGAGCCTATACTGATTCCTAGCATCCTTTGCATTGTGAACAGGCCAGAAGTGACTTCCGAATTCCAGTCACGTCTGTATCATGGGGGACGGCATAGTTCCGGTAAACCCTTTGCCTAGTCTTCACTTTTCCCCAAAGGGGACGATTTCACTAACTAAGGAAAATAAGGATTTAATATTTATCGTTGAACTACTTACTTGGTGGCAGTTTAGAAGGTAATACCATTCCGCTTTTTGAAGATTTTATACTTGGCTTGCGGATAAGAGTAACAGTAGAGGCCTTTGCGGATACGTCTCCAGTTGGCGCTCTTGGTATTCCACTTGTACCAGGAATCCTGCCAAGGCCAGCTGCAGCTGGTATCCTACTAGCAGGTGGTGCAGCTGCGGCTGCTGGTTCCGCTGGGCCAGCTGGCAGCTCTTGAGGTGCTGGTGCCAGTTTCTCTTTTAATGCTCGTTGTTTTTTTCTTATCGCTTTCATAACGGGTCGTATTCTTCTCAAATCATCGTCCCGTTTTTGTTTTAGTGTTTGTAATGCTTTTCGATAGTCCTCACTATTATCACGTTGTGCTTCCAGTTGCTTGCGTTCTTGTTAAAAAAAGAAGGAAAAGAAACAGAATGATGAGAATGGCTCGGAAAGCAAAGTCTAAATCCTTTGTCTTTAAGTTCTTACCTTGCAGGTATTTCCTTTCAGCTTTGAATTCTAACTTTTCGATGTCATCACGAACGCCACGATAGTAGTCTTCAATGTTGGCCATGACTTTACTCATTTCTTCATCAGTTCTTATTGCATCTTCTGCTCTTGCCAACGCTATAATTTATGCAAATTATGTTGAGCTTCTTAATATAGAATCTGTCCGAGAAAACGTACCTCTAGAAAACGAGTCGTCAAGTTGCCCATCTACTGCGCCTTCCTCATCAACTACGTTTTCTGAAATATAGAAATTAGGTCAGTTTTCCAAATGTAAGCAATTATCGAACAAAGGATTTCACAAACTGGAAATATAATAGTTTCGAAATTTTAGGGCATCTTCAAGTAAGTATGATAGTACTCTTCAGAGTTCTTCTTAGTTATTGGGTGACAAATATCCCTAAGATTTTTCCCAAGTAGCTAGGACTATCTTACTCATCTTCATATTTTTGGTAGAAGTGTTGACTTGTTCAGACTATATTCAATACTTTCCTCGGTTATATCCTTGGGCTGGATGGAATTTGAATCATTCTTTAGTGTGTTAGTCCATTAATATTCCGGGCGGTCTTTGGGTTATTTTCCATCGACTTACCTTGTATCACTTTTCCACACTGGCTGCAACATCATACCTGCCACAGATGTGCTGATTTCGAATATGAGCATATAACGCCGCATTATTGACTCCATAGTCTTATCAAGGAAAATGGAAAACATGGGTCGAAGGCATATCCTCCAAATGTTTCTCATAGCATAGCCCTCAGTAAGCATCATAGTTACATAGGGACTAAAAAGCCCCTCCGTCTTGAGTACGTGAAATGGAACTTTTCAGTGCGGAGAAATTGTTTTCCATCCCGAGACCGAATGGCAGCAACAGTGGTATAACTCAGAAAAGGGGATGCTGGACCTATCTATGTATATATATGCATATGATCCCGTCTATTGAGAAATGGATGGAGCCAAGGCCAAAAAGATATAAATTAATTGTCGAAAGTTAGACTCCAAAATCTCATGAAAGAAAGCAAATTAGATCGTGGCAGGCATCAAAATCTCCAGGTGGCCGGGTGGTTGGAGTGTTAGGTTGCCGCGGCGGAAGGTCAAGGTTCAAAGTCCAATAAAAAAATACAAAACTGAGAAGGTCATAGGGGTGGGGCCCGTGAAGGAGGCAGCAAGGGCTAAAACATTTGACGAGAAACCGAGTTACGCACAGCCAAAGAAAGAAGAAAACTCGCAAAGTGATATTGCACCAGGTAGGGGAAGGCACCCCAGTACCATGCAATGGTATTGTTTTGGAAAGAGCCGTAGAGGAAACCGGTGAAAGTGGGAGAGGAATGGGTTATCAGGAAATGTGCGGCAGTGCTAAAGCACATGCAGTGTATATCCTCACCAGAAAAACGTAAACAAAGGCGTTAAAAACATAAACAAAGGTGTTAAAACCAAAGATGGAGCTGGAGGATCGCATTTCTTCCTGTAGGCAGACACGGAGAGTAACAGAAAATGCGCGAGAAGCAAGAGCACCCACGCCCCAAGCAGAGAGCACCGTAAGCGCCACAGGGAACGCAAATAGTCCGTTGCAGAGCGACCTCGGAGAAAATGCGTAAGAAGGAAAGCATATCTGAAGGACACATCCCCAGTAGCCTCCAGAGCTCAAAAGAAAAAAGCAAAGACGGCCAAGAGGCGCCATTAGAAAACCGTCTGCCTAAAGTCAAGGCAAACACGAATGGCGGAGCACCAAAGTGGGGACACGAGCGGGGAGTATACCGACGGCTCCGCTTATTAAACCGGCGGCAGGCAAGCCTATTGCGGGAGTCCTTAGTGAGATCTGTTATAGGGTCAAGCCCAAAGACAATGGAGAAGAAGCCATTCGGAAAATGAAGGGTGGCGGAGTCTTCATCGAATTAGATACAAGACATACAAAGGTATGTTCTGGAAGAGAAAACTCTGGTTTGCAGTCTAGAACCCATGTATTCTCTGAAAATCCGAAATCTTGACTGAACAGAAAAGAGCATAGAAAAGAGGCCATCAAGTGCGAATGTCCTGAGATAACCAAACCCAGGTTGGTATCACCTCTGAGAATTCTCAAGGCCAAAAACTCGCTGTGGTGAGTGGAAGTTGCGAGCAGAATTAGTATGTAGTATGCGAATTCGGGCCGTCTCCCACCAAGTGTTACAGATGCTTAGATTATGTGCACACGACTGCAATTTGCGTGGAACTGACAGGAGGACAGCATGCAGCAGATATGGCCAAGTATATCGCCAAGCGAATATCTACCACGAAAAGGAGAATTGCATTATCTGCACGAATCTTGACGCGTGTGATGAAAGCTTCGCACATACTGGGCACTACTGAGATAAAAGCTGATCATCAGTGGATATTACCGGCACAAGCTTCATGGCACTCCGATTTATCATTTACCGCTGCCATATAGGTCCGGAAAGACACTCACATCTTGACTCTCGCCCAAGGTCAAAGGGATGGGTTTGTCTGGATTTGGCGTTTAAGGGTAACGTTTTCCAGCGAAAGAGACGATGCTGGACTTTCGACGCAGGGTTGATGCTCTGGAAGACGCTGTCTTTGGAACGGAGAGACAAATCTTAGTTGGAGGTGACTTAAATGCCAGAACAATTGAATGAGACATGTCCCATCGACATTCCAAACGAAAACAGATTCTCGAAATGACGATGTGAATAGGACTCATAGTTGATGCTTAAACTGTAGATCCATCCGAGCATTCCGAAGCCCAGGCTGCGAAGGAACCATTCCCGATGTAACCTTCGCCTCCGAATCCCTGGTGGACGGGTGGCAAGTTCTGGAAGACTTCTCAGCAACCGACCATCAATACATCGCATTTCAAGTGGTTGGCGAAATCTCTCGGTGTGCACCAGACCGGCGCTCCTCCTTTGTGTGAAACGTCACGAAAGTGAACACCGTAAGATTTTTCGGAACTCTTGGAGCAGGCGAAGCCGTGCTGGAGAACCACCGGTGTGGCCGTCCAGTAACTGACACTGTCATAAATTTAATTATAACTCTGATAATGACAACCTGCGGAGCTTCCATGCCCAAAAAGACTCCGAGACTTGGCAAACCTTCTATATATTAGTGGACGGTTGAAATTGCTGACTTTCAGAAGGAGTGTCACAAACTCTGGATATTGAGGAATTATCTGAGGAACTGCTCCCCATTCTATGAGACGCTAGAGGGTCAGACGAGAGTGGAGATCACGCCGAGGGTAGCGCAGGAATGCACCCTATTGCCGGATTTCTGGAACGCTTTTTATGATAGTCTGCTAAAACTCGACATGCTAGCAGAATTGTGCTAAGTCATCTATGTAGATGGTGTTGCGGCACTCGTTGTCGGATGCTCTAGGTTTCAGTTTTGCCCTGGAAAAAAACTGAAATTGCCATTCTAACTAAAATAAGAATCCCGACCCTGTGTCCCACATTGATCGGCGAATCAACAATTGAGTCAAAATCAACCGTTAAGTACCTTTCATTTCAAGTGTGCAGCTCGAGTTTCTTCTTGTTGCAAAATATCATAGATAAATGATGCCCCAGGGGCAGGGGGTCCCTTCAACTAACAATGTCGTTCCTCCTCCTCCTTCCCTTTAGAGAAAGGATTTCCTGATTTGAAGGCTGCCTAAAGTGGGAGATCAGGAGGGCTCGCCCAAGGTAATCAAAGAAATGGTTCCAAGCTAGTTCTCTAACAAAAAATTACTCTTATAATTTATAACAAATTATATTCCATTACTAAAATGGAGGGTAGTCTCTCTGAGAATCATCGAAAGGCAAGGTCTTTGACGGATGCTGTTAACCTGGGGGTAACTTAGCTAAAAATGCACTTTGAAGAGGATAAATAGGATGCACTCATAATACTCGACGTAAAGAATGCTTTCAATTCCGCCACATAGAGCAAAGTATTAGAGGCCCTAATAAAATTACTTAGTATCCATCATTACCGTTGAAGGATATTGGAAAATATGCGGCACCCCGCAAGGGACTATCCTACGCCCACTCCTGTAGACAATTATGTATAGTGGAGAGTAACCACTGTCATTCCAATGTCTCTACTGCTGCTAGATTTCCCTACTAGACGAGGACGTCGGAATGACAGTGGTTACTCTCCCCCCGAAGAGGTTGAGATTTACAGGAATGAATTAGTTCATAACATTAAGGCTTCAGGTCCAAGGGTGGTTAGCTTGATCCTACTATATACAACTTCAGTATGCACTTGAATCAAAAGTAGCAGGAAACGTGGAAGGAGTCATAGACCCACAGAGGCAGATACTCTAAAATGGATTGATATACGTCACGGGAAAGTAGATTTAGATCCAATGTATTCCCAAAAGTAACCGAACATTGCAGAGGACGCAGAAAATGTTTTATTTCAATGTCTAAGGTTCGTAATTCAAAGGTCTGAATTGGAAGCTACAACGGGGGAGCATTTGATACCAGAAAACATCGTGAAGCAGATATATTCGAAGAATGAAGTCGAAGGGAATATGGGCTGATGTTGAAAAAGGCAATAACAATAACGATCCATAAAAATGTGAGGCAGAAAAGAGTTAGTTGAAAAAGGAAATGAAATATGAGAACAAACACAAGGTAAACTCTGATCCAACCTCACGATGTAAAAATTATTCTTCTTCAGACTCACCTTTCTGATCATCGGGATCAGCAATCATGGAAATTTCTGGAATTGAAGAAAGAGGATAATAGATCATTTTGAAAAATGAAGGTAATTTCAACCTTTCTGTGACTGCCGCACAGCTTCTGCTACCCGCATTTGTTCTTCTCGAACATCATCTTCGGCACGAATGAGTCTCTTCACTTGAGTAGGACTAAGTTTGCGAGGTTCAGGAGTTCTCCGCGCGCGGCCAGTCTGTGAACACATAGAGATATTTCATTTTCATGAATCTATTACAAAACATATCTGGAAGGACCTCTTCTTGAAAAGCTCTATATGCTTCGCGTTCCGCTTGGCTCTGCCTCTCCGCAAGCGGGGTTCGCCGCGAAGGACTGTCTGGAGTACCACCCGGAATGACCACACTTCTTTGAACCTGGCCCGCTGCATCACTAACCGTTTCTGTTATTCTTGAATGGTTCAAAGATACATCTACTTGTCGACGAATGTTGATAGCTCTAGGAGAATCTACAAGGACGAGTTAGGGAATGTGGTTTGGCACTTCTTCCAGGTAAGGGTATGAAAATTCTTCGTACCTCCCGAAAGGCGACTCTGTCCCCCAGGATCGGATTTGCGTGGTGAACTCATTTCATTAATTTAAAGATTTCGAAAATTTCGTTTATTTGTTGATTTTTGGTAATTTATCCCCGGAAAAAACGCGTTTGAAAATATATAAATACGAAATTTTAGACGAATAATTTCTACAAGAAAACATGTGATGAAGGCTCTGAGCCTTGACTCTTACGAAATAAGATGTATAGTTACAACTAAAAATAACCCAAAACTATTTAATTTACTCGATTTAATTTTATTATGTGATAGTAGCAAAATTAACCAACGTTGACAGAGTGTGCCAACTAGAGCAAAGCTTGCTCCAGGTTAATTTCTCTTGGTCCTTTTCATTAGTTAGTTCTCCATTTGTGCCAAGTAAATTCACTTGATTGCAGATATTTCTGTTGTGACGCGGAATATTACTTTTTCTACCAAAACTCTGATGGATTGATGCATCCTTTTCGACGGACATAAGTATATAGTTGACTATATTGATATACTTCTATATATTAATAAATTCATATTTCAGATTGCTCGGAACTGGAAATGGGATCAGAATCCTTAAGATATTGGTAGTAATCTCTTCAGTACCTATCACTGAAACTGGCATTGGGGATGCACTGTAACTTGCTTAGATGCTTATCGGCGTTTTGTGGATGCCGAAATCCCCTCGACGATTATCTACCTTGTTGGGATGAGGGGGCTCAGTAAGGAGGATCCTCCGAAAAACCAGAGGTGACACCTGAAACTAAGCGGTAATCAAAACCTCAAGCCAAGGTGTGACTACCGTGCCGACGGTGTGAACTCTGGATACCAGACGACCCCCAGTTTTAACTAGCCTTGTCTTAGCCAAAATGGATTCTGCCGAACTCGACTTATTTTCCCCAGTAAAAGAAAGACCATGGCAGCCAACTATGAAGAAACGAAAAACTTAAAAAACAAAAACAAAAAAATTTAACAACACTTTGTTCATAACGATCCAACACTGAGCGAAGGGGCAATCCTGAACTCTTCTCTCAGGTACTCCGAGTCTAGACTCAGATTCGCCACATATTCAAGTGGGAACCAACCATATTGGGACCCAGTCCTTAATGGACGAGCCGAAGCAGTCCTCTTCTGTCAGTATTCCTGATCCCTGGCTCCAATCGACGCCACTGCTGTTGGCTAAAGTCTTATCTACGGGTAAGCATCTGTCTTCGGGCAGCCTCCGGGAAAACCGCCTTCGGTCAAAACAATGCCTCCGGGCAAACCTCCTGCGGGCAAACCACCTTCGGAGAAACCGACTCCGGGCAAACCGCCTCCAGGCAGATCGCTTTCGAGCAAAACACAACCCCCAGGTTGTGCCAATGTTTAGGTGAAAAGATCGTCTAGCGCATCTGAAGCTAAGGGCAAATCAAAGCGTCAGCGGTCTTTTGACGATCGCAACTCTTCGGCTCAAATGGCTGTAAAGAAGGCTCGACCAGGAACGGCTAAGTCTTCATTTGCAGCCAAGGCTATCGAAACCAATGCAGGGGTCTTGTATGGCGACACCAATCCTTCCGGTTACGATACAGAGCAGTGTGAGCAGCTTAGGAGGAAACTCCTCCTAGCTGTAAGGACTGCATCTTTGCAAGGGATTACACTACGCTTTGAGTCGGATAAACTTTTCCGACAAAAGCTCGAACAATTGGCTTAGACAGTACTGCTCCTCCTTCAAGAGGTGTGGGAAGCTGCCCGACTGAGTCTGAAGAGAGTTTCCGAGCTACTATCGTTTAAAAAGTGCTTTCTCTGGCTATCAGAAGAGAAGCGTAATGGTTTTGAGGTCCTAGAACAACTTGGAGTTCAGAATAACCACAACACCTCCACCTGGATGCTACTAGGTAGCAACGCAGGGGGAAGAACCGATAGGCTGGGAATTTTCCTCACGATCGGCGTTTCTGAATCGGATATTAAGAAGGTTCGGGAAATAACGGGCTACCGGCTCTATTACGGGCTTGGGGCCATCACTTTACAAGTGTCGGCTCCTAAAATCATCGAGGAAAGCTTGCAGCCCACGACCTCAGATAAATTTACAATAACGTCGGATCAATAGCTGCAAGTCAAGTGTATACCTCATACAAGAAGTGTGGATTGTTGGTGCGAAAATTGAGGACTTAAATTTCCGACATGCTGACTTGCTGTATACCAATGGAAGCGAAACATCCCGCTCCTGCATGTTAGTTTCAAAAGGCCTCCAAGCTATCTTAGTTACATTCACCATAAACAGCCAACAGGGATATAAAGAGATCCTATGGTGCTCTGCTCATTTCCCTTATGAAGTGGACGAAGTTCCCAGTGGAACATTCATCAGAGCTAACGCCCACCATGTACGCTGGGGAAGTTCCAATAGAAGTTCCAAGAAAATCGAGATTACTGGACTATCTGATTGGAACTGAATTGCACAATTCCGCTAATGAACCCAATTTCTCCCATAACCCAGATGATCGTTGCTAGCATGAGAGAAGCTTTCGAAAAAACCATGATGCCAAGGAGGGGTAAAACACCACGTTGCAACTCGGATTTGGGAAAACAAACCACAAGGGTGCTTTTCAACCGAGCTCTAAAGTCTGATTCAGCCGCTTGCTGGATTCGGGGAAAGAGACTTAAAAAGCTCTAAAGAAAAGCATAAGGTCGGCCAAACGAAAGATCCCTTCTTGGAGACGCTTTTGCGAAGAGACTCCCTTGAGGCAACCTCAAAGCTAAAGTAGATCCTTGTCAAAGAACGTAGTCAGCAGTTGGGTTATCTACGTTTACAGAGCAGGAAACGGCAAACCCCAGCAGCATCCAAAATCTCATCTCGGTGCCGACAGATACATATAGCCGTCAACCGAAAGATTGGACTTTGGCATGCAAGGTAATTTCACGGGATGCCAGTGGAATGGGCATTTAACTCGTTCCACAGATACAAATCCACAGGTCCGGATGGCATGATTTCTGCTCTAGTAATAGAGGGAATGAATGCCTCGGACCAACAGATTCGCAATATATACCGCGCCTATATTCCAACCAGCTAGCGAGATGTGAAGGTAATAGTTATTCTCAGACTAAGGAAACTCACCTACACAGACGCAAAAAGCTTCGGTCCGATCAGTCAAACTTCCTTTTTGCTAAAAGGACTGGAGAGATCGGTTCATAAGGGATGCATATATCTCTAAGTAGCCACGTCATGGCAGATCCACGCAGACAGCACTCCACGAACTAACGGCAACAATTGCGCATTTATGGCCATAGAAAGCGCCTTCAATTATGCCTCATTTGCGGCAATTTGTAAGTGGGAATCGATCCGGTGTTAATCAGTTAGATCCTTCACATGCTAGAAGGGAGAAGATCCACATATTGGTCGAACAGAATTCTATTAAGGCAGGATGTCTCTTCTCTCTCCTCTGTTACGGCTCTTGGTAATGGTAATGGGCTATGGCTCCTGGAGGACACAAAGGTTTTCGCACAAGCGTTTACGGACGATCTAGCCGTAATAATTATCTGCTAGTTTGCGGGCACAATATGTGATAGTCGGAATGCAATACTGCATACTAGGGAGACTCGACTAGATATGTTCACTAAGAACGTCAGTTGGGGCAGCTGCACGCTTCCCACCTTAGCAGGGACGGAAATCCAACTGGTACAAATAGTCAAATATTTAGGAGTACATCTCGACTCCAAGTTAACGTGGAAGCACCATATTCAGGAACAATACCAAGAGTCCTGTAGGTTGCTCTGCTGCTGTGGGACTACGATAGGTAAGACGCAGGGACTTTCACCAAAACGGATTCATTGGATGTATACATCCATACTAAAGTCCATTTTGATGTATGCATGCATCGTCTGGTGGCCGAGGTTGAACTTTACTAGCAACAGGAAGCTACTGACCCAGATTTAGAGGCTCTGTTACTGGAGCAATGAGCCGGGCCGACCATGGCACTCGAAGCTATTCTAAATTTACCCCCAATTCAGGAGGAGGTGAAACGGAAAGCAGCTTACGACGCATATAGGTTTGATACTTTTGGCGCGTGGAAAGGCGGCCAATCATACGGTCATGCGTCTAGCAATCGTCATCGATCATATGGTTTCCAGATTCGTCTTCGAAAAGACATATTCCGTCGTAATCACCGAAAGATAAGAATGATAGATAAATGACCATCTTTTGGGACTACAGTTATGGAAAATGGATCGGGCGCAGGGATGCCGTCGGGAAATCCGATCATGGAATTGGCTCGACCTCGCGGAAAAGTGGCGATCATATTCCAGGCGGAGATATATGCCATTTCATTGGAAGCAGAAAAATGTTTGCGGCAAAAATAGAGGGATCGCATCATTCGAATCTGCTCCGACAGTCGGGAGGCATTATCAACATTTATCAACGACAACATGTCAAGCCAGTTGGTGTGGAGTTGTCATCAGATACTGCTGAAACTTGGCCGACTGTACGAAACATTCCTGATGTGGGTGCCAGGGCACTCAACCATCGCTGGTAATGAGGAAGCTGACAGACTGGCTCACCAAGGTTCTGAATCCACAATGGAGAGGCCAGATCCAGCTTTTGACGTCTGACCATCCACTGTCAAGTCTACTATGAAGTGGAAAATGGCAAGGATTCACGCAGCCGAATGGAGAAATTTGAATTTCTGCCGGCAGGCGAAAATCTTTGTGAAGGAACCCGAGGCTGCCAGAGTGGCATTTTTGTTGTCCCTTAAGAAGTGAACATAAAAACCCTAGTAGGACTTTTAACGGGACAATGTGTGGTGCGGGGAGTTCTCGACGGATTCTCCCATTGACATACCGTCGGCTACCACCACCAGCTCCCCTTTAGTTTTTAGGTAGGTAGGCTCGTCCGAACCTAAATGCTTGGCACTTAGTGCTAGTATTAGGTAAAATCCGGCATTTGCCGAAATTGTGACAACTCGGAAATAATAATCATCTTTGGCGCAACAATCCAGTTGGACCAGGGCCTTCAAGGGTGTTAGAACACTTCATTCAAGACCGTAACCGTGCACTAAAGGATTACAGTACCTGCAAGAGGGCAAAGGGGTGAGCATTACGCTCGCCCGAGATTATTTCCCTGATTTGACTCAGGTAATCATTCACGGCTGAGTCGACTCGTATCCGACGTCAAATCACAATACAAATTCCACCGCCATCAGTGAGATTTGAACCGCGTACGCGGCGTTGTGCTCTAACCACTTAGCTGTCCAGGGCTTGAAAATTGCCCTCGCGATAACTGTAGAGGGGGAAGGAGTATATTTGGGTAGTTCTTACACTTTAAGCTTTTTCCTCACTGTCAAAATATCATCTTCTTCCCCTGACGTCAGACTTGTCTGTTATAATAAATTACAATGTTAAGTCAAGATCGTCCAGCTTCTTCTCTTCATTAGAGAGAAAGTATATTTTCTCACCACATTCCTTCCAGTCGGCTTCTCGTACCTTGGTGATCCTTTCGAGCAAATGCCCCTTTCTTAGGTTTCCCTGTATATTGGTCTGAAATATGACGGTTTTCACTTCAGTATAATTCGCACTCATGTATGTCATTTTATTAAAATGGAGGTATTATCACCTGCTGCCACTTTCGGTCACGCTGCTCCCAGGGCAGAGGTGAGGCAGCGCCTGATTACTTGCGTCTACCAGTCAACCTTTTTTAAAAACTTGAGTGTTTAATTCAAAACGAGGGGCCCGTGGGCCACAAGAGAGATGCTTCTCAAGTATTCCGGCCCATCATCAAGTGGATGCGGACTCAGGACTCCCTGCAAACTCAACAAAAAATAGTTTTACCTCTTCAGATCCGCAAATTACTTCTTTTTAAACTACGAAGAGTTCAGTATAGAAAAGATTGTACACTTTTAGAAAGTAAATTCTCAAAAAATACTCAGGTATAAAGCACATTCAACAGATGGACTTAAGGACGCCAATTAAAAATTAACGAAAAATCCAAACTCTTTCCGTCAAACAGGCTAAAGCGGTTAAGCCATCTATATTTAACATCAAATACGAAAAAGATGTATGAGACCCAACTCATAGATATAGATGACGAAAACGATTGAAAAACGTATATGAGGCTACAACCCTGGAAGCTTTTTTGACACGATGTTAGTGGAAGTAGGATCGGATTTAGGTTCATCCTAGATAGATCAGCAGAATCTATGAGTAATGATCTTTAGAGGAAATAGAGTATCTAGAGTAACTGACAGATAACTTCTTAATGAGGATCAAACCATTAAAATAAACCCTAAGGAATTCACCTTTTAGATTGGTATTTATTGGGTAATAGTAGACCTGAAGCAAGCCTGGTCGCACCTGCCAGACCATGACACTTCAAAGTTTATTTTCTATTTCCCGAATTAAGTCAGACCGAGTAAATTAGATAGTATTTTTCGTGTTTAATTGTTCAACTTTTTGGATTACATCAGGTCACAGGACTTCTATTCCATGTTTTGTGATATAAATTTTTTCTGCAAAATTTTATGTTCATACATTCTTCATTCATAATATAATATTGGGTGCTTATTAAGTGCACCCACAAAAAAAAAAGAAAATTAAAAAAACGAACTGAAAAAACACCAAGATATTTAGATGGGTAAAATATACAGATACGGTAGATGGGTAGAGGTCGATGATGAAGATCTATTCAGTGGACCTTATGATCATCCTGAATATTTCGATCGCCAGCAATGGGTGGATTTGGCTGGTGGTGGTGCATCTGATGCAACCGCCCAGGGGGATGTCTGCCCTATGTCAACATCACGGGCACATAAACCTTCATTGGCTGAGGAGCGGACCGAACCTGAGAGAGCTGCACTTATGGGCATGATAGTATCGGTACTTAGCTCTGCATTTTACCTTCCAAAAAGATGGGACATTAATTGTTTACTTTACAGGCTCTTAGTCGTCCTGCGCACGGAGAACAAGTGGGGGATATAGGGGCTGGCCAGCTGTCAGAGTCTTTACGACGGGCGAGAGCAGGTAGAGTACCATTTTATTATTACCTATTACAAACATATTATCTTTTTCCACTGAATTTAAATAATTAATTTTATTTGATTTAACATTGAGATTAAAGAACAAAAAGGATATTAATTTTTGCTATAATTTTATAAATTATATCAAAACTGTTACAGTTCCCAAAGGTATCAACTTCAAGCAAGTATCTCTAGGTATACACCTCACTTTTGCTTTTTGCTTTAAGTCAGCTTATCTCGCTATGAAACATACCATGCTTATGTCGATTGCAAGGATGCGGGGTTAGTTAGTATTTGGAAAGTAAAGTATGAAAAAATCTATCCTTCAGCGAATCGTACCTTTCTTCCCTGGCGAATAATCTATATAATATTGCGTCCACTCTGAACAAAAAGTCAATGAATTCGTTGAAAAAATAGCTGATCAAGATGCCAGAATGCGGAGTAGGAAGATCTATTAATAAAAAATCGTGTATATAGACAAGGGACGGTTGTAAACCATGAAAAATACCAGTCATTGTCAGTGCAATCTTCCCTAGAAATCTCTATATTGGCAAGAATCGTCCAGAATTTCTAGTCGGTCGGTGAATATAACGATGTCGCTGAGAGTTTGGAAGAAGTTGGGCAGCAAGAGCAAAGCCCTGATGTTACCATGGGAATTATCCAAACGCCGGGATTTCGTAGTTATAGTTGCCCAAGGAAAGAAGGAGGGTTTTCTGGGTGGGATGGGTAAAGGCATTTTTACACGGACTGTTAGACTCCTACAATGGTAAACTAACTACCACCTGAAGACCTCCCTAACATCAGAGAACTAAGAGTTCTCCTTTTAGATGCGCAACGTGCATCTTTCTGAAAATGTTATTCCCTAATCGTCCACTACCCTATCTTCCATCCCCCGATTTTCTGTTAGTAAGACTGAAAGTATCCATATCCGCTTAGAAGCTGGATAAGGAAGGAAGTTCAGCCACGAACATAAATTTCCGATGAGTCCTCCTTTCCATCTGCGTCTTGGCTCGTTTTCCCAATAAAATCGCCACTCAATCAATATACGAGTATGTCACCTTGCTTCATTAGGCAGCCACCGCCCTTAAATCTTCTCCGTTATAGATGGTTTCGCGTTCCTTAGCAAGGGGACGTCGAGAATTACTCCCGCAATGTCTATTACAGGCGATCCCAGTACGATAGGCATACGTCTGGTAGTGCCTACGATGCACCACTTCACTGAGAGCATCAGCTCATACCCAGTACCGTAGTTCAGGATGAACTACATCACACATATGCCGAGACCTCCCCGACTTTAGGTCGAAACTCCTGGAGTAGCTCTTTGAGGGCTGAGCTGAGGGGGACTACGAATTAGACTGGTTTTTGTAGAATCCCAGTCATTCATTTTACATTTGATTTTTTCTTGGAAAACTGAAGACTTTCGAACTTAACTAGTTTGTCGACCCGCCATCAGTGCCGTAGAGAGAAAACCCAGGTTCGGGGTAAAAATGATGCACTAAAATTGGTCCCGGAGTGAAAATTATCCGAACCTAAGGTGAAAATGCCGCATTCCCTAGCCCTTTTTTAATTGAAATTGATATTCCGAACCCCGAGAAAACTCCAGACCCAGGGGAAACCTCAGCCTCCCCCCCCCCCATTATGAAGGTTCCCTTTATCAGTCATAGAATGTGTACAGGAAAAACAAGTTCGAGAATTATAAAAGATGCAGTAGACCTGTACCTCCATGTGAACATTACCTTGCATATATGACGAGCCTCTCGCATCATATAATTAAACATGCAAAGGCTATTCGTGAACGGTGAACTCGGGGTATCAGGCGATCTCCAGTTTCAACTAGCTTTCTCCCAGCAAAAAAGGGCTGTGCCCAGATTGAATTATTTTCCCCAGTAAAACAAAAGCCACGCAAGTCAGCTATGAAGAAATCGAAAACCTATAGCACAAAAGAAAACAACAGCACTTCTATCATGACAATCCAACCCTGAGCTCTTCAATGGAGAACCTGAGTCTAGACTCAGATTCTCCACTTATTCTAGTGGGAACCAACCCAATAGAGTTCTTAGCAGACAAGCCGAAGCAGTCCCTTTCTGTCAGCACTCCTGACTCCGGGCTTCAATCGGCTCCACCTGAGACTAAAGTCTTATCTACGGGTAAGCATCTGTCTTCGGGCCGCAAACAGGAAAACAATGTCTCTGGGCAAAAGGCCTTCGGGGAAAATCGCCTTCGGGTAAATCGCTCCAGGACGAACCGCCTCCGGACAAAACATACAAGTTGTGCTAAAGGGGAAAGATCGTCTGGGGCATCTGCGGCTGAGGGCAAACCAAAGTGGCAGCGGTCTAACTTCCTTTCTGCTAAAAGCATCGGTTTATAAGGAATACATGTATCCCTAGGTGGCCATTTCACTGTAGGCAATAGGTCTACCAGAAAGTCAAATCCATGGAGACAGCACTCCATGAGCTAACGCCAAAATGCGAAGGCGATGTTCGTTAAAGAATACGCCGCGCATTCATGGACGTCCAAGGCGCCTTCAGTTATGTCTCGTTCGCGGCGATTTGTAACGCGAAAAAACCGCATATAATCGATCCACGGTTAATCAGTTGGATCCTTCACATGCTAGAGTGGACAAAGATCCATATTTTGGTCGGACAGAAGTTACCTGAGGCAGGGTTCCTAGAGTATGTTCACTAGAAACTACACGGTACCCACCTTAGTGGGGGCAGAAATCTAACAGTCAAACAGCCAACCTCCAGGGACTTCAGGGAGGGTACTCTCAACTCTATCTTATGTAGGGCTGCGGACTCTAGGTAAACTCTTCTAGACATCTCTAGTTGGAGGTTGTATGACCTGCTGGCCTTTGTAAATGCTACCCGCTCACTCCAAAGATCTGATCCAGCTAAATTCTGCTCCCCTTGCTCTTCTCACAGCAGTAGCGGTCTTCAGAGTTTGATTCATAAAAACGTAGTCGCCACTTATGCTTACCTACCTATCTACTTTAAACTGGCCTCAATTTACATCGCCCTACCACTCATTATATGGCTCGCCTCTTAACCTCCTAACCGTGCCTGCAGTATTTCATTCATAAACTGCTAATCCAATTCCTTTCCTCCCTCCTTAAGTCCACCGCAAGGATTCAATCCAGGTTCACTGCAATTTTGATCAACGACTTTTCATTTCTTCAGATCACTAACTATAGGCTTTTGCCCTCTGTTGCTTCCCCAAGAGACCGTGTTGTCCCAAAGTTCAACTTAGACGCTCTGTTTTAGCTGGTGCTCTATAAATGAGTTGAAAAAAAAACAATAGCAAATGTCTTACTTGCCTTACTAGATGCTACTTTGTTTAATCCTCCTCTAATCTGATCAGACCAAGAGATCGTTGCTTTCGATGATAAGTACCACTTTAATAGATATCGCCCCAATATCAGCAATCCTTCCTCTTCTGACTCAACTTCCTCGTTTGGAGCATCATTACTCCATGATCTGCCCTCCTTCACGTTACTATGATTGGCTTGTTCCATGTAATTTCATCCGATTTCCTTTTTAAAAAAAAAACTTCGAACTTTTGTGACTACCCTGCTTGGCTCGGCTTTCTTAATCACTCTTACCTAAAACTAAGCGGCATCTTTCCCAATATGTGTAATCTTTTTAAACTTTTTACTGAATTGATGGATTCTTTTGCCTCTACTGGCATCACCTGCTGGACAGTAACGTATAGCATGCATAACACAAAAATGTTTAATGGAGCTGTAACACGGTATAGCTTGTTCCATTGGGGTCTGCCTCCTAATATAGTTTTAAGCGTAGATTATGCTTTTTATTTCCACCGTTTCTGGCGTCCTTTTTAATGATTCTTTGGAAGTCACCCTCCTTCTCTGGTAGGTAGTGCTCCTCTTTCGTTAAAACATCTGCCTCACCTGATGCCGTCCCATGCGCACTGCTCACCCTCTTTACGGTCAGCCAGTAGGTGAATTAATTCTCCTTTGGTTCACGACATTGCTCAATGCCCCGTCCCAGACAGGAGCCGCGTATGATCAAGTCGATTTTACCACCTCTGAAATAAGCGAGCTGCAACCATATTTTGGCCACCAGATACTCGGCATCCTCCTCGGTAGAGATAAGCTTGCCTTTGCTACCTCATATGTGCGTTTGCTACCTCATATGTGCCTTCTCCAAGTGCTCCTTGACGCTTGGCCTAACATTGATCACTACTCCCAGGTTTTTAATGATCGATTTTGAGACAATCTCGTGGTCACCAAACCGGGTGTTCACAGTATTGTCTTTCCTGTAACTGGTAATAGGGATTTAATGATGATTTGATGGCATGAATTGTTTCACCGTCATACACATAGCTCATGTCTTCGAAATTTTTGGCAACTACGCCCACTGCCAGATTATCTACGAAACCAATCGAACGTTATCTTTTTTGGCATGCCAAATCCAAACATTTCATCGCACGTGGCGATCCACAGCAAGGGCCCTAATACGGAACCATGAAGAACACCTGTTGCTATCTGTCGTCCGTCTTGATTAGAAGGAGGTCCTTCGGGCATTCATTAGGGAGAATTTTCGATAAAACTTTATATATACCCTTTTTTCCACCGGGTCCATTTTCTCAATGCAGACGCAATTTGTTTCTGCTGAATCGGTAGAACTTGATAGCATTCTTATTAACGAAATAATAGTTCAAAACAACATTAAAGTGTACTCGTATATTTACTATCATCAGATCCTGAAATCCCTCCTGAGAGGACTCGAATATTTCCATCTACAGTCGTATCACAATTAACGATCAGACAAAATAGACCACCGAAAAGACCTTCGGGCCAAAAAGAATCTGCCCCTTCTCTGCCTGGTCCTTCAAAATCAACGCCTGCTTTAGACTTACTACTGGAAGGTAAGGCACCTTCCATTCTTCTTTATTTAGTGCTGAATTTTTATCATCCATGGATGATCCAGTGGAACCCGGAAAATCACCATCTGCAAGTAAGATCGCTCGGCCTATTGGGCTCCTAGTTCCACCATTAGCATGCAAACTTGCTCAACATTCTCTAAAAGTTAGTCCTAACGGACTACAACGACCGCCATCTGCAAGCAAAATCCCCCGGCCTGGTCAACTTACAAGACCACTATCAGCAAGCAAAATTCCACGACCTATCAGTCCTGCAACTCAATTTCCAAAAATAAGGCCGACTGAATGTCAAAGGCCACCATCAACAAGTAAGGTTCCCTGCCCTTCAAGACCATCGTCAGAAGACAGAAATGCTACATTAATTCACACACCACCTTCTGCAAGTAAGATTCTTATCGAATCTTATGGTAGAATCAGTATTCAATGTATAATAAATTTCGACAGAGGATGCAACTCCCCCAGGAAGTGTTCAAACTCCTGAAATTACTAGAGATTTCTCACCAGCCGTGCCCCCTTCATCATCAAAAGCCAGACCAAGTTGGGTTCAAAGACCACTTTCCGCAAGTAGGACCTTGCCTGACACCGAGTCTCCATTGCAAATAACAGAGCCCAGTGGTTTTGGGATATCGCCCACAGGAAGTACAATCACCTCTGTACCTCGATAACCAGACATTAATCAATATTTATATTCCAAGAAATCATAAGTCCGCCAAATGGCCCTTTGACGCTTGATTCATCTTTCGAGACATTAACCGGACCGGAGGAAGAAACTCCAAAGCAACGGTCTAAAGGTAGCCCTCCCCTTGATTTTGTTCCTTCATCGCCAAGGGCTGGACCAAGTTGGATTCAAAGGCCTGTTCCAAGACGACGATGGAGACGTCAGGCACCTATTTTATCTCCACAGGATGGACCAAATTGGCTTCAAAGACCATCTTCTGGAAGTATAATTTTCACCGACTATTGTTGGTCATAATTTCTGCTTATATATGTATCTACCTGTGCCAGAACTGATTGCTGATATTGCGACTCCAGAGCCAGATCAAAGTAGATTTTCCGAGCAAAGTTTGGGAAGAACATCTGCCTCAGCTTTCATACCGGAACCTAGTTTTTCATCGCCCAAAGTCGGCCCAAGTTGCCTTCAGAAGCCACCACTCTTTGCAGGTAGATATTTCTCCTAAATATCTAGTAGTTATTTTGTTCACTTACCCTTCTAATTTTGCCAGAAATTGCTCCTGCTTCCGAAAGTCCTCAAAAAACTTTCAGCGCAACTACGCCTCGAACGGTGGAACCCGGCAGACTTCCAAGACCATATTGGGGAAAGGAGGTCCCTGTTTCACCAAAGGCAGGACCGAGTTGGCTTCAGAGACCATCTTCCGCAAGTAGGTTCCTTGCCATTTTGATTAATAATCATTAATCAGTATTTATATTTTTTATTTGTCAGAAGCTGTCACCTCTCTAGAAAGCCCTCGGACGCCTTGCGTTGATAAAGTGCCCCCACCAGTCGAAGGGCGTAAGCCCCGAATGCAACGCTGGGCAAATAGGGCTCCTATCGTACCAAATCTTCCTACTCCGTCACCAGTGGGACCAAGTTGGTTTAAAAGGCCATCTTCCGCAAGTAGATATCATTCACAAGTTGCTCTGTAATCATATTTATTGACATAACTGATTTTATCAGAAGCTGTTACTTCTCCAAAAAGTCCTAAGACACCTCTTCCTGTCACTACATCTCCAGCAGCTGAGCAAAGTATAAATTCTTCATCGCCAGAAACCGGGGCCGGTTGGCTTCGGAGGCGACCCATAGGGATTGCTGTATATGAATCACCTATTTCGGATCCAAGTATACTTCACTCGCCACGCCCGGCAAGTAAGACTTTTGTGCCATCTGGTGATGCATTCTCAACGTTAATTATTGATAAATTAATTTCTGATATTATTATGATTACTTTTACATCAGGTTCAGTACTGTTGGTAAGCGACTACCTCCTAACAATTTATATACTCTATTTTTAAGCCTTTATAAATGATACAATTCGGAAATCATACGTCATTAATCAATAATTTTGTCTACAATTATATTCTTTCAGAAGCCAGTTTGCCCCCGTCAGAAGCCGGACCAAGTTACCCCCGAAGGCCACCTATGCAGAGCCGGATTCCCCGTCCACCTGCGATTCCTAGACCGCAATCTGGCAGTAAACTCGCTTTACCACCTGATTACTGTATAAGACTTGATAGACCACCATCTGCGAGTAAGATTCCTTTGCCACCTGGTCTATCGAGAGCGGCTGTGCCCAGCAGAATTCCACAACCCCCTGCCGACGCTATTGAGCATCGAAGGACACCTCAAATTGCAAGACCACGCTCAATAAGTAAGGTCCCTCTTGCATCTGGGTTATCCCGGCAAGGTACAGTCGCTAGACCTCCCGCAGGGGTTCGTCCACCTCCTGCTTGTCCAGTGCCTAGCGTTCGTCGCCCACCCCCAGTGGCCAGACCCAGTGTTGTTCAAAGACCAGCGCCTGTGAGGAGAGTTTCCCGTGGACGGTTGATGCCACCACCGCAACTTAAGGTTTCCGCATCTCGACAAGCTAAACCGAAAGGACCTCAAAGGCCTGGATTGGCAAGGCAAAAGAAAGCAATCCTTGAAAAGCAATTACAACGAGGTAAGCAATTTTTTTGCCATGTTAATAGAATTCTGGAGGCATTTGATATGTGGGATGAGAGCCTGCTTCTCGATTCGCATAAAGTACAAGTAAGCAGCAGATGCGCGTAGTGTGTCTTTGTGTTTGTCCCGTAGCCGTAGGCTTATCACTTCATAGCATTTTTTGTAAATTAATGAAACTGAAGCATATTCTTACCAATGGTGGATGAAAATCACAATTGACAAGTGAATAGGTGATACCACTGTGGAGAAGTGTGTAGTACACCGCACATCTCCTTCATAATCAATATGGCATAATCTATGACCAAGCTGGTTTAAGGACACCATGTATCGATCAGACAATTTTCACAGATTTTACAGTCTAGTTGAGCCTTAATGCGGCTAACCTAGATCAATCTTCTTTTATACAAATGGCCTTAAAGAAATTTTGTGAAGTCTTAAAATCAAGGCAATCACTGAACAAACGCAGTTGATTGCCATTGGGCTTTCGCAATTTTAATAAAATGCAAATATAGATAAAGAGTTGGCGAGAAGAAGAATAATGGACAATAAAGAACTAGAAGATCACATTAACTATTTAGAAAGACAATATTCCAAAATTTTGAACAACCTCAACGAAGAAATACGTCAAGAAGAGGAAGGACTACAGGCAGCTGCGATTTTGGAACCACACGATCAGGATGAAGGTAATAATAAATTTCTTTTATTGAAGTTTTATGTTAGTCAATTTAAATGGGAGACATAATAAGAGGTAGCATCCCTCACTACTTAAGAGGGAATTCAATAAGATGACAGCTGCATATACAGTTTCATGTTTGCTAAGCTTCATTAGTTTTGTCTATACTTATTATACCCTTGGTAGGGAACCACCCCGAAGTTAACGCTTTTTTTCTCATGCTTTTACAAAATGTAATCCTTGAAAATTCTTCTACCAAAATTTGGTCAACCGCAATGACAGCTATATCGCTATTCAAAAACTAACGAAAAGCCACCCCGCAAGATGAAAACACCAAAATGCACTCCAAAAAAACAACGCTTGTCTTACACTCTTTTCGCTCAAAAAAGCTTCAAGATTGGATGAGTCTAGTTTTTTGAATACCTGGGATTCTCACCCACTAAAACCACCCCCACTTTCTCCCGCCTTTCTGAGAGAAATCGTGGACAGTGGAACATAACATGCTCCGGGTCCTCAGGTGTGCAACCACATTCAGGACACAAGGGAGAATCATCCAGCCTGAATTGGTGCAGGTACTTCCTGTAACCGCCATGTCCTTACAGGAATTGCGTCAGATGGTAGTCAATCTCACCGTGTCGTCGCTGGATCCACTCCTCAATACGGGGAATCAAAGTGTGGGTCCAGCAACCTCTCTGCGAGTCATCCCACCGTTTCTGCCACTTCTCCAGCGACTCTTGCCTTGCCGCCCTTCGGCATTCTGCATCCTTTTCAAGAGGATTCATTTTCCTTGTCTCGTACAGGCAGCGTGTCTTACTTGCCAGAATGTCTATCGGGATCATTCCCGCAATAACACACGCTGCCTCGCCTGATATTGTTCTGAAGGCGCTGCACACCCTTAGCGCCACTAAGCGGTAAGTCACATTCCCTCTCCTACGATTACTCTCACACGCTAATGCTTCCTCCCAGACTGGTGCCGCGTATAATAGTGTGGAGCGAACCACTCCGGCCACAAGTAATCTGCGACTGTACCTTGGACCTCCAATGTTAGGCATCATCCGCGTTAATGATACGCTGGTATTTGCCGCTTTCTCACAGGCATAGTCCAGATGTCCCTTGAAATTGATTTTAGCGTCAATCATCACCCCTAGGTATTTGATAACCGGCTTCGAAGTGATGACGTGACCACCAACGCGAATATTAACCGTATTCCTCTTCCTACGATTGGTAATCAAGACCGCCTCCGTCTTTTGTTCCGCAAGGTCAAGCTGAACCATCTCCAGTCACGCTTTTATGGCGCTAATGGTTTCGTTAGCGTACATTTCAACGTCTTCAGGTTCTTTCACGACGACAACCACAGCTAGATCATCTGCGAAACCGATTATCGTGGTCTCCTTTGGCACGGGAAGGACAAGGACCCCATTGTACATGACGTTCCACAGGAAAGGACCCAACACTGAGCCCTGTGGTACTCCTGCGATGATGGTGTACTGTTTGGATCCCTCATCCGTGTCGTACCACAGTGTCCTCTCCGAAAGGTAACTGTTGAGGAGCTTAGTCAAGTAACTAACGACACCCGTTTTTGCCTGTGAACTTTTTATCCACTCCCAGCTTGCGGAATTGAACGCATTTTTGATGTCCAACGTCACTACGGCATGGCATTTTTTAGACGACATCGCGTCTCGAGCCAGCTTCAAAACAACGTCTACGGCGTCGATCGTTGAGTGGGCTTGACGAAATCCAAATTGTCGCTCCGATAGTCCATCCTTATATTCGATGATAGGGAGCAGTCTGTTGTAGATGACCCTTTCGAGCATCTTTCCTGCCGTGTCGATAAGGCAAATCGGTCGGTATGGTGGGTGTTTATTCGGCTTCGGGAGCAAAACTAGTTTTTGCCTCTTCCACCGGTCGGGGAAAACTCCTTCTATCATACATGTTTCAAACACGCTGATAAACCAGTCGGGTCTGGTCTTAACAGCGAGTTTAAGGGCTCTATTGGGAACAGCATCCAAACCGGGTGCTTTGTTATCACCAATTCTCCGGAAAATTTGCGTAAATTCCTCCTCAGTTACCGCAGGTATGGTGTAGACGTCCAGTGCTCGCTTGTGTTGTTTGCGCTCCCCTTTATTCGGGGGGAAGAGCACCGTCACGATATCGAGCAGAAGATGCGGGCAGGTCAATTGTGGTGTTCGCCCTCTCATTTTCTTCATAGCTATCCTGTACGCTGTTCCCCAGGGGCTTTGGTCTGCCTCTATGCAAAGTTCCTTGAAGCATTCTCGCTTGCTGGTCCGTATAGCCAGCTTAAGCCTACCTCGAAGGTTCACATATGCTGGCCGTTTCTCGTCGAAGTCTGGTCTTGCTCTAGATCGTTGGCAGACCCTTCTAGCACGAAAACATGCATCCCGTAACATCGCGATCTCTTCATTCCACCAATAGTTTGAGCGCCTTTTTGCGAGAACTCGTCGGCTCGGCATAGCAGCGTCGCATGCTTTTGTTATGCGTCCCATCATTTGCTCTACCTTTTCTGTAGCCGCACCACCTGCTGAAACAGCTTATAACCCTCATTTTTATGAATTCAGAATGCGACATTCAACATTAGGTTCATTTTGCACGATCATGCTGTCTTAATGTAGCAAGTTTGAACAGGTTCGACTTTATTGTTGTCTGGGAGTTTCAGGAAAACCATTCTTTAACTGGAGATAGCTTCAATTGAAGAAGGAAAGAGTGATAGATATCACGCTACTATAAACAGTCGGTAATTCCTAATTACCATTCATTCCTAAATGGAAAATAGTGCGTCGAGCACGCCTATGCACCATCATTACCTGTTCGTACTTCCTTCGTCATTTATCGACCCTCTCTAGAAGGACCCACCCCGTAATGAATTCATCGCTCTTTTTTAAAGTGTGACCTATCCTATGCCACTTTCAATTTCTGAACAACATGTTCACGGGTATCCTACCAGTGCACGGTCGGAGTTCTTCATTAGAGATTGTGATGGAGTAGAACACTAACAGATACATGTTAACGAGGGCTTGGAGCCTTCGAACGACAGTAGCAGAATAGTAAGAGAACTTTAGCTGGCACAATTAGGTACCGTCAGGAAAGTTTCCAGAGCTTAAAGTCCTCCATGTTGCCGATAACGAGAAAAAAATAAAATCAATGACAGAATACGATTCTGGCGAATTGCGCTTTAAACTAAGGCTTTACCTCCGTGCAGCACATGACATTTTTGCCCCCCCCCCCTCCCCTACGCAAAGTACTCAAGATTCACTCATGTCGCTGTCGAAATCTTTCTCAATATCGATGAGGACCATCATCGGCAAACATCATGCAATGAAGCAGAATTCAGAGCAAAAACCGGCATACTCCTGGCCTGTCAGCCTTTTTTAGATGCGTTGCAGGATTATTTTACCTATTTATTTTTGCGACAGCAGGGAACACACTCAAGATGAGTCCTTGCCTTCGGTAATAGCTGGAAAAAATCTCTGATTCCCAGGAGTCATGGTACACGGTTCTTGATTTAACACTATTTGCGGCAGCTTATACTTCCCTGGCCTGGCAATTTTTTTTTTCACTATGTACGTTTCGCGGTCAATAAAGTATTCATTTCCTTACTTATGTTAATTTATGTCATCAATCTACATCATGCTTGTTGAGCTAACCAAAACCTATAATGCCTCTTCGAGGGTACTAAAGAACCTAAACCTGACCATATCAATATTCTCCAGTGCACACTTTAGAACATTTTCCGCCTGCTCAGCAAAAGGAGAGAAGGGAGAGGGAGAGAGGAAGTAGCAGTTCCTAATAATTTTATCAGGTGATTTGTACTATCCCCTAAAATCGTCGGGAGGCCATCAATACTGTCGTTCAAGGACCACTATTCCATTAAAAATCATAACCAACTTTTCATATCCCCGTTCTTACTTCATAATGCCGCTCTAGAATCTTCAGGTTCTTTCACAAAAGTCTTCGCTTGCCGACTGGGAATCAAATTTTTCCATCCCCTACCCTTGGCAAGTCGGTCTGTAAGATTCCTCATTGGCAGCGGTGTTCAAGGGCCCAGTAACCTATATTGGGAATATTTTGTCCAGTCGTCCAAGTAACAGGTGCAATAGATGGCAGCTCCACATCAACTGGCTTAATATTAGTGTTGCTATTTCATACTTGAAAGGCTACTTGGCTGGTGCAACTCCGCCATTTTTGCATAGCCAGAAGTATGGCCAATAAAATGGCATATACATACTCCCGCCTTGAATATATCCGACAATTTTTTGAATGGTCGGGCCAGCTCCATAATCAGGTTAACCGAAAACACCGCTTAGTCATTGTCAATCATGCTTCTCTTTTGGTAATTATGATAGAGTATGCCTTCACAAAGGCAAATATAGCGACCGCACGCTTGATAGACCTCACAGCCACCTGATGTTTGGCCAAAGATTTCCTGATAAGTACACCTTTCCAGGCACCGATGATATCGACACTTTCCATTTCGCCGCCAAATGAATGGAGTCAGGTTTAATTATTACGTCTAGGTCGTCGAAAAATACACAAAGAATATGTGTCGTCCAGAAACAAAAGCAAAATGTCCATTATTAGAGTTTATAGCATAGGAGAAGGAATTCCTCCCTGTGGGCAGCTCCCAAGTCTTCCTGCTCTGAAAGACTCCCGTCCCATTACAGTGTTGATCTTCTTCCACCAATGCTTGTGAAGAAAATCACTGCCAACGAGGAATAGTTGAAGCCACCTTCAGTGTCCATAAATGCGACTAAGGTATATTGCTTTTCGGATAGCACCTCTCAATTTTTGCCGTTACCTAATGAAGTGCTTTCTCTCTGTAAATTTGCCTTTCTGATAAGCACACCGCCTGCAATGAACACACATTACGACAGGTAATTGGCATATAAACGTGTGGTAATCATAGGCGACAAAAAATTCTGAATATGCAGACCCAAGGCATCCACTTCCCCTACTACTAGACCAGAAATGACGTCATCTGGGCCAAAAATTGACATCTATCGGACAAGGCACTTGTGATATTACTCTGGATTGAGGGCTTTATATGGGGTCGAACTTGAGCTGCGATTTTGCATGCTGCTTGGAATGCAAATGGTTTGCCATTTCGTCATAACTTTCTGTCCACTTACTCTGTAAACATAGGTTATTCAGTTGCTCAGTACGGTCTTTGACAGGGATCCACTTCAACTTCGAGGTTGCTTCAAGTGACCTCTTCAAAAAGCATCTTCCTGATAGTCGCTCAGCCACCTTTATGGCTTTCGTCAGCCTCTTTGCGACGATCGCAATCCACAAATGAATCTGACTTCAGTTTCAACATCGGGCTTTCCCATAGTAAAGCATATGTAATTTTTTCAATTTCGCTAGTTTGTACATTATACAATCTGTCTCCCACGGATTCCGAATTAGGATGGTTTGAGGTGGTTTCATGCCTGCAGTTTGAGAGCATAGTATCGTCTTGTATCTACGTTCTTCGATAAGAGCCGCAATATCAGGGAACAACCATAACCGACGATGTCTCGCCTGACCACATTGAAAGAAAAATTATGCACTTCCTTTATGTTTCAGATGAAGATGACATAGGCCTTAGGAGCTGACACTTGAACCATGTAACGGATTCTAGCTCACGGTAGAGCCGTCAGCCATTTACTGCGAAGCCTTCTTAACATCTGCTTCAGAAAGGCCGACAGTAAAAAAAGTCCCTGGCCTATCAGATCTTTGCCTTGTTCTGCTGCCTAGCAGCATCTAGATAATGGTGTTGAGGTTCGGGACATCAAGTTGTTACAAATTCTCAAAGCCATTAAAATTACCATTTGGAAGCTAGAGAAAGCATTTACTTAACGTTGATAGTTCAATGACCCTCTTCATCTTTGGCGTTAATTGCGCACCTTCCCTTAAGTCATTAGGGAAACATAGCTGTTGGATCGTTACCGCGAGTAGGTTGATCCCGACAGAGCCCCTTTTACCGATTCATGGAGAGTTGAAACTGGGATCGCCTAGTAGCTAGTTCATCGTCCGGAGGACAAGTGATGTCTGTTGATCTTGTTCAACCACGAGTTCGGCAAACAGTGCTGCAATATCATTTGCGCATCCGACCAGGTGCGATTCATCAGGCATCTTGAGTCATAGCAAACTATTATATAAGGCAATCCAAAGGTCCGGATCCCTGATGGGATCTTCATTTTGCGCTGTCCGTGCCGGGTCTCGCAGAGCAGAGTGTAGTCCTTTAAATAATGCCTCAACATCGGCAAAAGATAGCTTGGAATACGGAAACAATTTTGAAGCGCCTCAGCCAATTAAACTGCTTGGACCACTTCCTTAATCGCATGAATTGTGGATCGTCCAGATCTAGACCAATATTGTTTTAGTGAGTAGTTTCGAGCAGCACGTATTGGGTCAGTTAATATTGGCTTGATGGGCCTCTCAAGTAGTTTCCCCACTGTGTGCTCCGTTTTCGTCCTTCTAGGGCAAAACTGCCTCTTCCAGTAGTTTTACAATGAAGAGTAGGCATTCCTCAGTACTCCCCCTCTAATCAAAACCACCAGCTCGGATGGGGTGGACGGGAAAAAGTTGCTGGATAACCAGCCTATACCCGAGGCAACATGGCTACTTGTTAATTCCGCCCACAGCGTGCTTCCCGCCTATTGATTTCGTGGTGGAGTTTCTTCTTCCCTCTCTTAGATTCTGCGGATCTATGGATTACCTCATCTTGGCCTCTTGCTCATCGAGCAACTGCCTACAAGTACACAGATATCTTCAGTGATGGAGTATTACTTTTGGGCGCCGATGGATTGCAAGCTGCGAGAGGCTCATTGTTGAATTTACTAGCAATTCAGTCGTAATTCTTCTGTCCGCGTCCACATTTGTGGCTTATTTACCCCTCTTGAGAGAATTTTGGCAAATTTTCTAAAGTCAATTTTCTCTACGTTCCACCTGGTAGGTATTTGCCAGACGCCCAAACATTGGGAAAAGCCATTTGTCACTTCGGGGGAAATGTACTGGTAATCACTGGCCGCGAAGTTCTCCAATACCCTCCATCGTTACACCACTGATACTAAGGATCTCATAGCAAAGGTTACGTCACCGGCAATGCCCTCGCAATTAGCACGTCGGAATGTCAGAGTGCTACCGACATTTAGAACAAGTCCTGGCTGCCATCTCCAAAACATGTGTGCCTCAAGAATATGGTTGAGGCATGCTTATTCGAGGGCTCTAGCGTTAAATTCCCATCCAACTAGAACGCTCTTTTCGGTGTTTCGAGCCTTGTCCTCCAAGGCGCCAAGCTTATTCTGAAAAGCGCACATAGGTTCGTTAGGTGTAAGATAAAGACCGTCGTTTTGTCAGTTATATGTCACCCCGGAGGAGCCCTCCCACGTAGAGCATTCCAGGCAACCCCTATTGATGATGTCAAAAGCTTTCTCGAAATCGATAAAGAGCAAGTGGAACGGGGATGAACTCTTGACTGCGATGAGCACATCCGCGCCGAGATCGTCTAGCCTTGCGAGATGATTTTGTCCATTGACGCATATTGCAGTTTAATTTCAATATGGGGGAATAATAAGGGAAAATTAAAACACCGAAAAATATCTTCATCGACCTCAAATCCTTAAACTAACGCTTGTTAAATGAGGTCTACGAGTGCATCATCTGAAAGGGGAGAGAAATCATTTTCAGAATTACGGTCGCTCATTAACCGTTTTCAGAATTAGTCAGGCACCCTCCCACACATTGACAAGAAAAAAACAATACCGCCTGATCCACCCCTCCAGGCTATCAGTAGCAAAGTTCAGTTGTAATATTTTTGGTCGTAGGGTAAAAGAATGGCCCCGGGGTGAAAATCATACTGTCACCCGGTGAAATTGTACATTCCATCTAATTTTGTTGACGAGTCTATCCCTCCCGCCGGAAATTCTGAGGGGAAATCGGATTCCTTGCCACCACCCCCCTCCGTTTTTTAAGGGCCTGCCAACCTACTTGATATACCCTCACAATGATGCAGTTCTCGCAGCTTGGAAAAATTTATCCTTAAGCTGTTGGCATCGCTAACTATTGTAGCATCATGAATTGATGTCTAAGCCAATTAATCAGCGCTAAAAAGCAACGGCATATCAAGGCAGTTAGTGTGGAGTTGTCATCAGGTACTGCTGAAACTTGGCCGACTGAACGAAACATTCCTGATGTGGATGGGCACTCATACATCGCTGGTAATGAGGAAGCTGACAAACTGGCTCACCAAATTTCTGGATCCCCAATGGTGTGGCCAAAACCAGGCATCCGACCATCTACTATTAAGTCTACTCTGAAGGGTGAAATTGCAAGAATTCACGCAGTCGAATGGAGAAATTTGTGAACGCAGGATTACCCTCAAAGTGTGACTCACGCTCTAAGTATATTTTTTTTATTTATTTATTAGCAGAAAATATAATATTACATATATTCAGTTTCTAAGAAGTCATTTGCTCGGAGATGAGATGATCTCCATTCTCTTAGCCCCCATAAGAACTGGGAAAGCTCCTTTGAAGATACTTTTGGATCTCCGCTTCCACCCAGACCCACTGAGAGGGAGGGGAGCGCACAAAGGATGTAGGTCGTATAGAATTTGTGATGGGGTAGTTCGAGAGGGAATGAATCATTCTCAATTCCATGACACAACGACACGTCACCTGTTCTGGTCCACGTAGTTCTAGAACGACCAAGTCGTAAGCTATCTAGCGTACTGAATTCCATTTCATGACATAAACCAAGTTAAGTTGTCGTCATTTCTCAATGTGTGACCTATCTACTGCCACTTCCGCCTTCTCATCAATACGTCCAGGGGTATTTGCCCCGTGCCCCGACGAAGTTGTTCATTCGAACTCCGGTGACTCGCCTGTTTACAATGCCAACTACCTTCTTGTGCCTGAAACTTTTTTGAATTTTTTAAGACCATGACATTTGTGGAAACTTTCATTTGATTTGAAGAATGAAAAATAATCGTAGGAAAGCAATTCAATTTTTGAAGGTCTTACTTGGATGGTTGCATTTTTGGAACCTCATTTCTGGATAGTTTTTAGCTGGATTATTGTTAAAATTACCAACAAAAGTTGAAGAATTTTCTCTGGAATTATTAGCAAAGTAGCGATGTTGCCTCTTATTGCGGCTCCTAGCCATTCTAGTTTACAATCAAATCCATCTAAACCATACATAATAACCATAGCAGAAAGCAGACCTCTCCACGCCTCACGAAAATACATTAGAGGAACAGATATGGTTGGGCGAAAAGCAAAAGTGAGAAAACAATATTTGAAAGGTAACTATTCTCAAAGCTGCAAGGAAACTTCTAGCTGCGTCCGATGACTGCAATGTCCGTCCTTACTTTCTTCCAGATATCGAATATCTAAAGGAAAATATAAAAGACCCAGACACCCTAGCCGACGAGCTTGAATTCTTGGAAGCTGAATATCAAGCCATACTAGAAGCTATAGAGAAGCGTGAGGACAACTTTATCAAGATGAAGTCTGCTTATCTGAAGGGTACTTATCAATGCAATACCACGGCTAAATATTATCCTAACCCATATTTCTTCTAGCTGTGCAAGAAGCGCAACAAAATATTTCTGACCCCGTCCTACTTGAAGAGCATGTCATGGATATACGAGCACAACTATTGGAGGATCTTCAGGACTATGATGATTATGCAGGTGGAGACGGTGGTCAAGTGGAGCGCGTTACGCATGAGCAAATCGCGTTTGATGTAGCCAACGCTGAAAGAGTAGCTAAATTAGAGGAACAAAACAAGAAAAGAAAGATCGAAGAGGCCACAGCTAAAAAAATAAAGTCTGCTAAAAGATCAAAGATTCCCCGTAATGCAGTAGGAGTACGCCCCGACTCGTTTAGGGACGGGCTGGTGACCCCATCTGCAGCATCCGTTTCTCGAGTTGACAAAACATTGCCCAAACCAGCTGCTGGCCCAAACATCATCAAACGGAAAATGAAAGTAAAGATGCAGTATTTGAGAGGTAAGTCACTTTGAGCTGAATTCATAGGTTCCTTCATACATATGTGTATCCTTCCCAGATGTCGAAAATGCAAAGCAGCACATAGCAGATCCAGAAACCCTAGCTGAGGAGCTTGAATTTTTGAAAACTGAATACAAGAACAAGTTTGAAACTATCGACAAACTTGAGTTCAACTTCCTTAAAATCAAGTCGGCTTATTTGAAAGGTATTGGTCATCAGAATATCTTTCCTAAATACTTATTTAATCTTACCGAGGTCTTCCAGCCACTGAAGAAGCACGGCAAACTCAACGCAATCCGGTAAAGCTAGTCGAACAATTGGTCAATTTAAAGGGTCAACTACTGGCAGAGCTTCGGCAATATGACATAGAGGCCGGGGGTGATGGAAGTGAGGTGGAATTCATTACACATATGCAAATTGTATACGATGTAGAGAATGCCAAGAAGACACTCCGGGAGAAAAAAAGGAAAAAGGGAGAAGCTGGGTTGTTATCAGAGGCAATACGAGCGATAAAAGCTGGCAAAGAAATTGTAGCAATGAAGAAATTAGAGCCCCACAATAAAAGTTTTGTTGCAGAATTAGTCGCTCCAACTGCACCGCCCACTTCACGGCCCCCAGCAGAGAGAGCAGTAACTAAACAAGATATCAACAGAAGAAAAGCTCAAGTAAAGGAGGAATATTTGAGGGGTAAGTTGTCTTGCGCTCAAGATATGATTTGTATATAGTTTGCAATCTTTTTTGTTGACCCCAAATTTAAAAAGGAAAAGATTTTCTTATTTTATTTTACCTAGTATAGCCGTAAGCTCTGTCAATCAAACAAATCTTTATTTCGCACGAAGTAATAAACCAAATCAATCGAAAAGGACACCATTAGAAAAGGGAAACATGGAGCTTTCAAACGAAAAAAAAACTATTCAAAATGGCCGCCGCTAGCAGCATTTCTCGAGTTACACGCTCGATGCTGACCTTCAAATTCTCCAAATCGGTGTAAGTTAGGTCGCAGACAGTCTTTTCTAACTTAGCCCAAAGGCTGTAGTCCAGAGGATTCAAATCCAGGCTGCCTGAGGCCCATTCATCCGCGGTTATGAAGTCAGGAACATGGGCCGCGAACCACTGCTGAATTATCTTAGCTTTGAGAGCGGGGGCCGAGTCCTGCTGGAAAGACCACGGCTTTCCAGCGAATAGAGATTCACTCAATGACTTGACTACGCTCGCATTGGTTTTGACGCCAGCTTCGCAGAAATCAATATCAGTTACTCCGTGATATGAGACGCCCCACCATACCATGATAAAAGTCGGACGGTGACGACGTTGGACTCACGGAGCATTTTCTTTGGCTTCATAACAATTGTGACCGTATCATTTTGTCGATTGAATTTTTCTTCGATGGTAAAAATGTTCTCATCAGGAAATAGAATTTTGCGATATTTTTTACCGGGAAATCGCTGGAGAAGAGCAGCACACCGAGTTCGCCGTATTTCCTTCAGTTTTGGCGTTAAAATATGGCTAACTCACCGCCGGTACGCACCGATACCGAAATCTACTCGTAAAATACGACTCATACTTGTTGAAACGCCCATTACAGCCGACATTCGTTTCTGCTTTCGGAGAGGATTGCGACGAACACGCTCCCACACAGCATGCACAGCATGCATGACATTCGGGCGACTTACGGAACGCGGGCGCCCCTCCTGCCGTCTGTCAACCACATCAGCTGGTTCGCGGCATCGAGCTAATGTCCTAAAAACGAATCGTTCATTTACGGCGTATTCCCACATTGGGGCAACGCAATAATCGCGATTCTTTTTAAGATTTTTATTAAAATTGGTTTACTGTCTGTCTATGTGCCTGCCTTTTTTTTAAAGAGGTGGAAATCTTCAAAAGACGCTGGCCTGGGCACGCAGTTTCTCCTGGATTACTACGTTCATGGAATTGATCGCATCCCAGTCTTCCTGGCAAGCTACTATTCTCCGGACAAAATTTTCCGGTGATAGCTTTACACCTAGAGTTTCCTCTAGGCTCCTCTTTTTGCCCACTAACATAGGGCATTTGAAGAATACGTGCGCTGGGTCCTCTAGGACCCGTCGCAGTTTGGAGAGGTGTCCAATTTAAACCTGTACAGGTATTGAGGGTATCCTTCATGCCCGGTGAGAAACTGGGTGAAATTATAATTGATCCCCCCTTGCTTTCTCTCCAGCCACTCCCTGATGGAAGGGATCAACCTGTAAGTCCAACGACCCTTTTCTGACTGATCCCATCGCTGTTGCCATCTGCTTGTGGATCACTCTCTTTCGGCTTTTTTCACTTGCGATAAGGGAGAGATGGACCTGGTGTTACAAATGTTCATCATTTCAGTTGTCAGGATGTCAATCGGCATCATTCCCGAGATGATGAACGTTGCATCGTCTGAGACGGTCCTGAAAGCAGAACACACCCTTAAGAATGTTCTTCTGTAAACCGTACTCAGTCTATATGCATTGCATGCATATAGAACTCACTACCCTCGCTATGAGCAGCCTGCAAGAATGCCGCGGCCCTCCTACGTTCAGCACTATCCTTGCGAGAGCCATACTCGTGGTGATGCTTTTTTACAAGTATGCTCTATGTGCTGCTTAAAATTGAGTTTTCCATCTATCATCACCCCCAAGTATTTGATGACCGGCTTGGAAGTGATGATACGATTCCCGATTCTAATGCAGGCGTAATTTCTCTTCCGGCGCTTAGTGATGAGGACCGCTTCCGTCTTTTCCTCAGCGAGTGCCAATCAAGCCTTAACAACACTGATTGCTTCGCTTGAGTACAACTCAGCATCTTCGAGATGCTTTGCGACTACAACCAGTGCTATATCATCAGCGTAACCCACCACCGTGGCTTCCTCCGGAACCGGAAGGTTAGGCACATCATTATACATGATGTTCCATAGTAGTGGGCCCAGTACAGAGCCCTATGGGACACCCCCAGAGACAACGTGCTCCTTGGGTCCATCATCGGTATTATACCAGAGTGTTCGCTCATGCAAATAGGTATCTATAATAGCGCCGAGGTCGGTGGGAACACCAATCGTCGCCAGAGACTTTCGTATAAGGTTCCAATTGCCCGAGTTGAATGCATTCAGGGTGACCACCACACAATATTTGTGGGTACACCCCTTTCCGTGAATTGCATTTTTGGCCAAGCCAATATCCATTTTGATAGCATCAATGGTTGATCTGGCTTTACGGAACCCATACTGCCTATCTGAAAGGCCTCCTTGGCTCTCAACGACTGAGAGTAATCTATTATAAATCACCCGCTCCAACATTTTCCCCATAGTGTCTAGAAGGCATATGGGTCTTTAGGAGGACGGCCCCTCGGCGGTTTACCAGCCTTAGGCAGCAGCACCAGCTCCTGCCGCTTCCACGGTGCTGGAAAGATTCCCTCGGACATGCACATTTCGAACAGCTCCGCGAACATATCCGGTCTACATTTGACGGCAAGTTTGAGGGCCTTATTCGGTATGTCGTCGAGACCCGGGGCTTTGCTGTCGGCTATTCGACTACAGATCTCCAGCAGCTCGTCCCTGGTGACGGGTGGAATCGGCGTCATATTCAGGGGACGCTGGAAATTGACAGTACCTCCCTCTTGTTGGGGAAGTAACCCCTGGATTATTTTCAACAAGAGCATAGGACACGTGATCTGCGAAGACGATCGGCCTCTGAATCGTTCTGTCACGATTTTATAGGCGCTACCCCACGGATTTATGTCCGCTTCCAAGCAGACCTTCTTAAAACATTCCCTCTAACTCCGCTGAATGGCGAGCTTGAGGTTCTTGCGAGCTTCCCTATAGGCATCCTCTTTTTCCTCTTGGTGGATCCTACCTATTGCCCTTTGAGCCGTTCGTCTGGCTCTGGGACAAATCGATCGAAGGCTGGCAAGTTCACTATTCCACCAATAATTGGGTGTTCTAGTGGAGAATGAGCATCTCCTAAGCGTCGACGCGTCATATGCCTTAGAGATTCTTTGTGTAACATGGAGAGCTCTATCCGTGGAGGTGCCTGCTTTGCTAGGCAGGTCTAGCCAAGTTAAGTAACAACACTTAGTGTGTATTTGTTACACATTTGTTTCTTTTAGTACTTCCGTACTGCGATATAGAAACAAGACTATTGTAATATCGAAACAAGACTGTTGTAATATCGAAACAAAACTGAGGTTCCTTCTCGGTCACCTCGTATTTATATTTCCTTAAAATTATTTACATAATATACATATGTTCCTTATCTTCTATGAAACTATCTAATACATAACACATATTAACATATGGTTCTTATCTACGTAAAATCCTTCTTATCTACGTAAAATCCTTCTTATCTACGTAAAATCCTATCCTTTTATTGGGGTCATTCTGAGCAGCGAAGATGCGCAAATGCATCTTCGTTTATTATTCAACAACAGGACATGTTGTGAAAGAAAACATTTGACCTGAGTCGGATATGACGAGATATGGCAAATGATAAAGACCAAAATATTTATAACGGTCATACGGAGGAAAGAAGATGCACAGATGCATCTTCGTTTATTATTATTTAGAACCAGGATTTATGCTGGGCGTTAAAAGGTGCCGACGGCGCGGACGGCTCCATAACTGCCACACTTCGATAAATGTTTGCTCATCCATCGGTTTTGCAGACCATCCTGATGTTCTTTTCGATTTCGGCTTCCGGGGTACGGGTATCCTGCCTTGTGGCGCCGTCCTTAGTTCAAAAGTGATTGCCTGGTGGCCGCTGTACGTGAAGTCCTCGCTAACTTGCCAGGACATGTCACGTGACAGCGCAAGGCTGACAAAAGAGGGTGTGAACGTCATCGTGTTGTCGTTCACGCACTACTGACCTTCGGAACCTGAAAGTCTGACGGAAGTGGGGTATGGTTAAGTACTCTCCGTGCGCAGTGTCACCAGTTTCGGAGCCTAATATTTCGCACTATACGCATCGACTGACAGAACTTATGGCTATACTATGTATATATTAACGAGTCAGAACCTAGGTAGATACTCATACCTTTCCAAAATTGCATATATACTGAATAAAATTTGTTTGCCCATACAATACAAAAACCATCTTTACCTTCCGGATACTGCCAAAGTTTTAAACTTTCCATTTCGAATTTTTCCAGACATGGAAAATGCTAAAGAAGCTATCGAAGATCCAGAGATGCAAGCAATAGAGGTGGAATTCTTAGAAGCTGAATATAGGGCCAGGATAGAAGCTATTGAAAAGCTTCCAGTTAATTTAGCCAGGATGAAGTTGACTTATCTGAAAGGTACCAAGGTGCAGACATCAATGCGATACCTTTAAAATAACATCATCTTTCAGCTGTGGAAGACGTTAGAAAAGCTCAGCGTGACCCCGTTAAGCTTATTGAAGAATTGGTGAATCTAAAGACACAGCTAGTGAAGGAGCTTCAAGAATACGACGAATACGCTGGAGGGATCCATGGTCATTGGGAGCTCATCACAAACGATGAAATTCTATCTGACGTGGCAAACGATCAGCAACTGTTAGCAAGAGCACCACCTACGTTAATACCTTTACCAGATATCAGTGGACGAAAAGCGAAAGCAAGGGGACAATATTTGAGGGGTACATGATTTTATTGATTATACTAAAGCTTTCCTTCCATTATTTCGTGGTTTCCTATAATTTCCGTATTTGAAATAGTACTAAAACGCGATTTCATGCGGTGGTCCAAAGACCCACTTTTGTCTTTCATGCAAGCCAAGTCTGACCTCACACAAGAAAGCTAATGACCACCAGCATAAGTGCAGTTCACTAATGCGGTCGAAAAAACACGCATGCGCTCAATTCTGTTAGGAAGTTTGACAAGGTGGGCAATATTCTTACCACTTTCCTCAACGCTACGATACAAGAAGCACATGTACTAACCGATATATTCCAAAAATAGCGTAACCCTCAAAATCTATCGGTATTTTGATTAAATATACAGCATTATGACCTCAGTGCTGGTCCCAATGATCATCGCTACATTCTGGCCGCATCAGGAGTATCGCGAATTGTTCCTTTTCATTGACATCGACAGTAATAAGGAGTCTCTTTTTAGTTTTACTGCCTCATGGCTTGGTAGATGTTAGAAAATTGAGGTCGACCACAGACCTAAAAAAAACAAAGCGTGTACGGTTTTCTTCTCTAAACTATCTCCAGTTCGCTAACAGGGTCGGCTTGTTTGACTCGTGTTCGGCACTTTGGTCGTTTATAAGTTTAGTCCGTGTAGAATCAGCAGGTTATCAATTCGTTGCCTAGCATAAAAAAAGACCCAAAGCCTTTTCCAACTAAGTCGACTTAGGTGTTGAAGCTAACGACTAGCGAGTTATTATCAATGCACATGCACATGATCATAAAGGGCGCAACGCCAATATTTATCGCAAATCTCCTCACTTCGGAATCCAGAGCAACATCTTCATCTCTATAGCCATAGGGCATCGCTCATTGCCTTCGGTGGATACCCAACGTTCGGATCTATAGAGGGCGATGGAATGAACTACGCTTCGGAAGCCTCTGGATTTGAGGTGTTTGTTAATGCGTCTATCGAAAGAACACCAGCTGTGGAGCGCCACTTTATTCGGATTGCACTGGATACCTCAAATATAATAATTTCATTCATTCACAGTATATCATTATCTGAGAGCACCGTTTCGAGATGCCCGAATCACTCAGTTCGCTATTACTGTCATACCAGTTCTCGTTTCCGTTGGACCTAAAGCAATACACACATATATACTTGTATATTAGTTTGGCCTGACTTGTTCCTAATATATTCATTATTCGCAAACTGAAAAATACGGACAGCATTGAAAATATAATATTTAATGATAAGAAAGGTCACAGGCAAGAAGACTATACACAGGAGATGATACTGCCTAAGCAAGCCATGAATTTGTACAGCACAAAAAAGATGCTGTCCGGTGGGCGGGGCTTTTCAGTCAAGGTCGTAGTTACATTCTACGCATCTCCATTGTTGTTGATTTCATTTATGTGAAGGTGTTAGTGCGGCACAGAACGCACTGCAATCTTGATTCGGCCTCAAACCAGATGATTCAATTTTTTGTCCTCCTTTTCCTTCCAAGTTTCCTCTTTTGGTCAAGGAATTAAACCTTTTGAAAGAAATTTGGACGATAAATCTACAACGTTTTTTTTAAATGAAATTTTAAAACGAAGGTAATTTTAATATTATTAATTCAGGAAAGGATACAGAAAATGGGAACTGTGGAGTTGGTCGAAACAATCAAATGAATCCCGACAGCCCGACACAAAACAATATATATACTAAAATGATTAGAAGATTAGAAGCCAGACATTGCAAGAGATCTGATGTACCCCATAGCTGCGTTCTGATATCAGTCACGAGCCTCGCGGTTTTTACGCAAGGCGTTTCGTTTGAGGTTGGAACCGTTTGTTACATTACTTCGGGCTAGCTTCCGAGCTCTTCTGCCTTGCGGAGCCTACAAATCAGGGAATTCTTTCACCAAACGGGAGGGGAGAGGAGGAAGAGAACTGTGAGTTCGAGGAAACCCTGCCATCCGGCCCCTCAAGCGGTCATCGCTCGTCAGCATCTCCTCGACCATGTTGTCTGGTTATGTTTAAAGAGAGCTGCCGACGTAGCCCATCCCACCTTCTAGAAGAAAAAAGGTGTGATGGGCGTCGTGCACAACTCCATTGCAAAATACACAATCAGGAAATATCGTGCCTTTCCAATCTTATGCAGATAAGACTGAAAATATCCGTACCCACTTAGGAGCTGGGTAAGGAAATAATTAGTCTCACCATGTTGTCGATTCAACCACGCTCGTAAGTTGCTAATAAGGTGCGCAGTCCATCTGCGTCTAGTCTCATTTTGCTAAGGGAGTTGCCACTCATCTAGTGTACGTTGCTGTTCTTCACCAGCAACCACCTCCCTTAATTCTCAGTTGCGCTTGCATGTGTTTTTACGCTCCTTAGCAAGGAAGGCAACTGGGATCACTTCCGCGATCACTCTCCGTCTCTGTACTTGTGCAAGACGCTTACCATATACCTCCTTGCCAAGAGCGTGAGCCTATGCCTCTACGCCTTAAAGCAGAATAGACTGCGTTGAACTCATCAAGAGACGTCGCCTGCTAGACGTAGAACCACCAATATTTGCCATTGGCCGACTTGAGGCCAAACTTCCAGTTGCAGCCTTCTCGGCTGCTGCTTTGACTTGCCCGAAAAGGCTCAGAAGTCAGAAGGACTTTACCGTTGGTGTTGACTCAATTATCGACTGGCCGATTGATAAGGGACACAGAATCGGAATTCTCCTTTTTAGTCAGGATGATTACTTTGATTTTTTTCCAGTTCAAGGTTGAAACCATGAGCAGTCCTCCCTCCGCTTACCCGTTGCATCAGTATACCAAGTCTGTTTTGCGCCTGTTCGACAGTGCGTCCAGCAACAAGCACCGCGACATCATCCGCATAACCGACCAGGCGCGACTCTTCTGGCATGCCGAGTCTAAGCAGACTATTATAGGAAGCTTCCACAGATCCCTGCGCTACCCCCGATGTAACCTCCATCCTCCTCTGACCGTCTAGCGTCTCATAGACCAGGGAGCGGGTCCAAAGATTATCTCTCAATATCCGCAAGAGATGGTTCCAGCACGTGGAGCGTATTGCCTAGTGTGCCTAGAATGTCTTACGAAATGAATTAAAGGCATTTCTGACGTAAAGCGTTACGAAGAGCATCACCCATCGAGAACGGCGTCTGTGTGCGGGGCTCGTCCAAGTTTAAGGGTCACATTGTTAGATTGTCTTAAGAGTCCTTGAGATTGGGGGGGGGGGGGCTGGATACAATGTACCAGTACATTCTGATCAATATCAAAACCAGTGTGACTTGAAGACGTGTCGAGAACTTGGAGTAAGCTCAAAACGAAAGAACCGATCATAACAGGTGGCCTAAAATAGTCCCGAGCATCGAAGTAGACAGAAAAGAACCTAAAGGCCAACTGAAATGGTGATGGTCTTCCACGTTAGATAATGATTTAAAAACGTTACTGCTTTCAAGGCTGAACAAACGAGATTGTTATTTCCACAGGAGTCATTCCTCTATTTAGCTCCTGATCCCATTTGATTTTCTTATACCCTCTGTCTGCTTACCATTTTTGATAATACCCAAATATGTACCCTACCTCCAAATACTTGCTTTCTTTAAGCTACTATTATTCCGAACTGGCGTTGTATCTCCGTGTGAATAACAGAGTAGTTTCATCGAACGAAGAAGGTGAAACTCAAGGAATTTGACAAGACTTGCATACCACAACTGTGTAACCACCAATACACATTCTGTGTCGAAGCATTCCACAACGACCTGCCAATCGTTTGATGCGAAGACGGATCAGCGATTTACCGGTAGACAGCATACGTGATTGAAGCTTGAAATGCCCTTCCAAATCCTACAAATTTCATTCAAGAATTTAAAGGATAACTTTTCCGGTTTAAAAGGTCTCTCGGGGTTGAACAACAGTCCATGCTCAATGGTGGTGTATGACCCGAGGGGGTTGTGCTCTTACACAAGTGACCTGCTAAAGTTGGTGAGGGTCTCGTAAGGCGTACCCTTCGAAAAATCTTCCAACTGGTTCGCTAGTAAAGTGCCATTCTTTCTTGGTGGAAAGTAAAGTATGGCCGGAAGGCTTAGGTATTCCTAATGGCAAGTGTAGTAGACACAGACTACCTGCTCCAACAAACCAACATTGATGTTCAGGGTATTCGCGATCAATATGGGGTTGCACTCGATAAAAAGGTCATGTAATTCGTGCTGAAGAGAACTCACTAGCTAAGATTGGCCAGGCTAATGGCTTGATATGCTACTCGGTGATTTGAGAGCCTATCGAATTTACCTGAACCAACTTAATGACCGAGAAGAGCGGCGAATTTGATCTAGGTGAATCGAATTGAAACAAAGGGTAAAAAGGAAGGAAATGAAATGCCTGGAGCGTTCGCGGAATGCTGCCAATATACATACTATACATCTGTCATTGCGGTGACCAAGTCCAAATTTGTCCATCCCCTATCCGAGAAAAAGACCACATTACACATAATTCTAATATAAGACTATATTTAGTGCAAATATACGTGGCATATAAAACATCAACTCCACCTACGGTTTCGCTGTCAATCATCATTCTTTGGGTATATTCTTAGCCGATCAATATCTACATATTCGAAATACTAGACGAAGCGCGGTAGATAGACTAAAACTCAGCTGGAAGTCGCTTAGACGTTCCGCTGCAAACTCAATAAATCCTTTAATATCTTTTATGCCTTTTTATATAAAATGCCCCCGGAACTATGATACTTGACATTTGCAAATAAGCTTTCAAATACCTAAACTATTATATTTTCAGATATTGCAAACTTACCATGAAAATTTACTAATGGGTTCTTACTTTCTACCAGACATAGAAAGCGCGGAAAACAACATTGAAGATCCAGAAACCCTAGCAGAGGAGCTACAGATTTTGAAAGCTGAATACAGAACCAAGTTCGAAGCTATCGACAATCTCGAGGAGAACTTCTTCAACCTCAAATCAAATTATTTAAAAGGTACTTTCAAAATCAATTTTATAAATTAATTATCTCAGAACACAAGACCTTTCAGCTGTGAGAGAGGCCCGAGAAACTCAACGTGATCCCATAAAACTTGTAGAAGATTTGTTAGATATAAAGGAAAGGCTTTTCGAGGACCTGCAAGAATATGACAAAAACGCAGGTGGATTTGGAGAATTTCAACCTACGACACATGAACAAATTGCAGCTGACGTAGCAAGAGCAGCAGCGAAAATGGCAGAAGAAGATAGGAAACGGGAAAAAGAGGAGATAGCAGCGGAGATGAAAGCGTTGAAACAACAAGAAAAAAGTCTTGGGGTAGCACCATCTTCATCACAAGTCTCCCTTCAACCTGAAAGGCCAAAATCGAGAGCAGCTATTGGACTAGATATTATTGGTAGGAAAGGGAAAGTGAAGAGGGAGTATATTGAAGGTAAATTCTGACCAAATTTTCTATTTGTGATCTTGGATTTTTTCCACGAATTCATCCTTGTTCGTTCTCTATATTTTACAACATTATTGGACATTCCAAATCGTTGCCTGGCCTCTAGGATAGTTTGCATCTCGTTTTTTCAGTTCAACGATCATGTCCTACAGTTGAACAGCCTTAAAAGCAATCTGGCATTTACATCAATTGAGACCTACATTTTACAAGGCCTTCCCTAGGCCTTTTTCTAAGACTTCGCGTTTCTAGATATTCCTAGACAGTGTACCATAGTCCATGTATTATACGTACCCAGCCAAATATAATAGTTCGTCATATAGCACCTGCTACTAAGCGTTGTATCGTATCAAGCTCTTCTCATGAATCTTAAAATTTGTCATAAAAGCAATTTGTCTAGAAACGTCCACGATAACTTATCATTCCAATACCATACTTTTCTGATGGTATACTCCATTGCCAGGCCAATCAAGGTATCTTTTTGCAACCCTAACGTTGCCTGCCAGAAACGAGTGTCAATCAATGCTAATACATGCTTCCTGAAAGTCGACAAGGAAATGCTGCTCAACAACATTGTACTCCCAATATTTCTCTAACCCCTGCTTCACCGAGAACATCTGATCTATTGTCCCCTTGTCCTCTCATTGACACACTCTGTTGTCATCTGTCCAATGGATGCAAGATTGCTAAGATACTTTTCACCTTGCTTTAGCAAATAAGCGGGCATTTCATCTATTCCTGGAGCTTTACTTGTTTTTAGAGGGTGAGTGATAATTAGAACTTCACGTAACATCTCTGAAGTGATCCTTCTAATAATTGCGACGACCCGATCGAGGCTAAGAAGGTGGCTGAGGCTTCAGTGTTGGAGCTGTTGATATGACATTCAGGAGATCGGTTCCATATCGATAATCATAATCACGCTCTCACCAATATAATTAACGACCAATGATGGATAGACGTGGATAACTTAGGGCGAAAGCCTGGTATAACAGCAGCAGCTGTAATAAGGTTTCATACCAATCCTCCTTTCGCTTTTTCCACTATTGTTCCTACAAATAATTTAAATGTGGAAATCTACACCTGTCTAAGCTTGCCTTCTCTTTCTGATCCTTCTTAATTCTACTCCACTGTCATGTTAATCTTAAGTCCAAGTTTATGTTAACTCTTTGAGTGCTAAATCTTCAAGCAATTTATAAACTATGTCTGAAGTTCCATATATTGGTTTACTGTCTGTCGGTCTGTCTGTCTATTTGTCTTTTTTTTTGGCTGGGGGAAATCCATCATGGATACGCATCTGAAATCTAGGACACGCATGCCGGACTCTTACCGACTAAAAGCTCCCATATTTTCTCCACACTCTCCCCGCGGGACCACCGTTCCAGTATTGCTTCACGGGGCTGTACAGTTCTTAGTTGCAGTAGCTTCCCTTCTATGTCTCCGCTGCGCTTCTACTGGTGGATCCGTTTCACAATTGCAACTACGGCGTCCCATGCTGTATTTGATTACACCATGTACCTTATCAGATTTTCCACCGTTAAACGGATGTTTAGCTATGTTTCAAGCTTTCTCCTTGAGCTTTTAAATCTTGGGCAGGTGAAGTAAATGTGTTCTGCATTTACGGCTGTACCTTGACACGTAGGACAATCGGACGATTCATCTAGATCGAACCTATAGAGGTAATTCCTGTATCCACCGTGTCCGGTTAAGAACTGACTCAAATCGCAACTCGTCTCACCATGGTTCCGCATAGTCCACATACTTATGTCTGGGATAAGCCTGTGTGTCCACCGGGCATTCTCCGCCTGGTCCCATACTGTTTGCCATGCAGCCAGTGACAGCATACGCTCACTTTGTTTGTTTAGGCTCGCTTCCTGATTTTCGTACAGACGACTTGCTTCATCGGTTAGAATATCTACCGGGATCATCCCCGCATTCACGCATGGCGCCTCATAAGATGTTGTTCGGTAGGCGCAATATGTTCGGAGAGCGCTTAATCGATATGCAGTTTAAAGCTGCCCGCGATTTTCTCCGATTTTTATCGGCGACGCCTACACTGGTGCCACGTATGAAAGTACAGAGCTACATTTGGAAACATCCTTGCCAGTGCTGAGATGACATATGCCGCTTTCTACCCAGTAAGCTTTAAGTGGCGTCTAAAACTCACCTTGGAGTCCTCTACGTATCGCTTTTTAAAGAGCACCAACTCTATCTTGTGTTCGACAAGCTCCAACCCGTCGTCTTTAAGCCAAGACTTAAACGTCCGTAAAGTCTCGTTCGCATATATCTGTACTTCGTCGGGGTAATTGGACGACAACAGCTTGTTTAGCTACTGGAAGCCGTAAAACGCCATTATACATTAAGTTCCATAGCAGAGGGCCCAGAACAGACCCCTGCGAAACTCCTGCCGTTATGATATACATCTTCGACCCTTCGTCGGTATCATAAAGTAGCTTCCGCTGTCGGAAGTAATTAAAGATTATAATTAATATATATTTTAGTGTTTGAGCCGCGATGAGCACTTCAATGATATAGTTCCATCTGGCAGAATTGAGCGCGTTCTCGATGTCAAGAGTCACCAGTGTGCAGTATTTCCCTTGGTCGTAGGCTTTTCTGGCTAGCTTAAAAACCACTTTGGTAGCATCAACCGCTGACCGAGCCTTCCGAAAGCCATACTGCCTATTCAATAAATAACCGCTGGAGGACTTTGCCTATTGTATTCAGAAGACAGATAGGTCTATAGGATGTTGGTTCACCTATCGGCTTACCTGTCTTCGGTATCAACACAAGCTTTTGCATTTTCCACTCTGCGGGGAAGGATCCTTCTTTTAAGCAGTCTGTAAATACCCGTACGAACATGCTTGATTCCATTCTTATTGCCAGTTTCAGCACCTTTTTAGGGATTCGATCAATGTTAGGGACTGCGGCATCCCGGACCCTTTTCACTTCGTCCAAGACTTCGTCTGTGGTTGCTGGAGGTATGCCTTCGGCACTCGTTGGTATTATTGGGAGGATTGTTTCCGGATATTGAGGGAACAATGTTAAAACTATCTCCCACAATAATCTAGGGCACATAATGGGAGGGGACGTTTTGCCTTTTATTGCTGACATAACGGACTTATACGCTCCTCCCCATGGATCTGAGTCTGCCTCATCACAGAGTCGCTTGAAGCAATAATTTTTACTTTTTATGATGGCCCACTGCAACTTTTTTCGTGCCCGTTTATATTCGAGATGCCGTTGTTCATACTCTGGCATGTTTCTTCGGCGTTGACTTCGCCTTCTGGTCTTCAAGCATTTCGTACGATACTTTGCTATTCCAGCGTTCCACCAGTAGTTAGGGTTGCACTTCCGAGAGTGTGCACGTCTTGGCATGGAAACGTCACATGCTCGCTACATCTGTTGGGACAGCTGCGATGCTTTTTCTATGACCGTTCCAGTAAACTCGATGTTCCACTGCAATACCTCGAGAAATGTATCCTCATCAAGTGGTCTTGATGACCAACCTGTTTCTGGTTTCTACAGGTAAGAATTTATTGTTCTGGGTCCCTTATCAATAGTAATATACATCGCCTGGTGGTCGCTATGTATGTATTTATCGCTAACATGTTAGTGTAGATGCTTGACCAGCGAATCACATGCAAAAGTAAGATCTGCAACGGATCCTAACCCTCCACGCCTAAAGGTGTTTACGCTTTACGCGGAGAAAACCTCGAGTAGGATTCTTCCCCTTTCATTTGTTTTCTGGCTTCCCCACTCCATTGCCCAAGCGTTGAAGTCGCCAGCAATAATTTTGGGGTTGCGATTTTTGGCGTCTCTCGCCAATCTATCTAGTATGTTGCGATACTCTAGTGTTGACATACTGGGGTGGCATAACAGTTGTATATGTAGAGACCATCGATCTTTACAGCATCTTGTTCGCGGTATTTCATTTCTTGCTATAAGGCTATTATGTCTGTCCGTCACACGCATTTTTCTCAGCAACTGTTGTAGCGATTGACATCAATTTTGATGGGAACTGTAAACACTCACGCATACAGTGAACTACATCCTTTAACATCGAATTTAAGGGAGGTCCCCATACATGCAAAAGAAGGGTTTAATTTTTTTTCACCAAATATAGTCATGTGGGGTATCAAATGAAAGGTCTCGATTAGTACTTTCGGATACCGTTGTTAGTTTTGACATTAATTGGAAAGGTGGTGAGTGCGGGGAGTACATCCGAGATTTTACTTCTCACTGCACTACTGAGAGTGGTTCCACCGTTTTGAATCTACAAACTCTCTGGCGGCATTACAGAGCTTTTGAAAGGGTCCACAGTCAAAAGCCTCTTCAATGTCCACGAACACCCACATCGCGTTGTCGCCTTTCACAGTTGCGTCATCTATCCTTGAAAGCAAAGAGTGAAGGAAACACTCAGAGTCTTTCTATACTGATAAGCATGTTGGTTTTCAATTCGTGGGTGCGACCTTAGCGTTTTCCCGCGAATGTGATGCTCAAACAGTCTCTTCAGACATTTCAAACGCGAAAATGATGCTAACCTGATCTGACTGAAATTCTTTGGATACGAATAGTCACCTTTTCCAAGCTTAGGTATGAGGACTACCTTAACTTTCTGCCAAGAACAACACATTATCGAAAAATATTTCTTAGAAGTTGCTCTAAGTACTCTATACACTGAATAGACGCTATCCATGCAGTGTTCAGAGAATAGTATAGCAATTCTCGCCTTTCCATTGGCAATAACCTCTCTTGCAGTGTCCCAATTCCCCTTGGAACACCTCCGTGTTGAAAGGTTTACAGAAACCGCCAATTCTTTCCCAGCCACTTCTGAGACCTGTTCTTCTGTGTGGTGCACTACCAAGAGAGTCTGTATAAGCTCAAATCTGGAGTCCCTAAAAGTTTCATCTGGTTTTCTAAGAGAGTCCAACTTGACCTACGTACTCTTATTAATAGAAGTCCCTCTTTCACCTCCCATGCTCTAAAAGAGTCTCATTTCGAACTTTTTACAAGCCGCCGGAAGCTTAACCAGTGTTCATTCTTATTGCTTGTGCAAGCACGATGTGTGTCCGGATGGCTCAAGTGGTTAGAGCGCTGGGTCATCGTAGCGGAAGGTCGCGACTGAAATCTCACTGATGGCGGAAGGATTAGTTATCGTGCCTGGATGTCGAATACCAGTCGACTCAGTTGTTAATGGCTACCTTAACCAAATCAGGGTAATAATCTCGGGCGAGCACAATACTGAACACATTGCCTCCGACAGTGTATTGTAGTGTACTGTTACGGTCTTGAATGAAGTGCTCTAACACACTTCAAGGCCGTGATCCAATATGAATTGTTGCGCCAGCGATTATTATTATTAAGCATGATTTAAAAATCGTCTATTTGATCTCCTGAGTCTCTGTAGTTTTCGATTCCATCATGGAACCGTTTTAATACTTTAGCGTTGGGAAATAGGACCAGTCTTTTCAAAGCACTCCAAAAGTGTGCGATTCATTTTCAATCGCTAAAGGAGTCCTTGGTCGCCTAGGGAACTCTGCTTTGTTGCCAAGAAGTTCATTAAACTTGTCCAATTCGTTTTCCTAGGATTTAGTCTTTATATTACAGACTGTTCACCAGCAATAGTTGGACTGAAATCTCAGTACCCGTGATCTGAGAGTGAGACTTCATCTTGCACTCGCTGGTCTTTAATCAATTCTTGCAAATTTGGAGTGCATATTATTAGGTCAATTACTTCACTTCTACTTGGCCCCACGAACGTAGGGGCGCACTTTACATTCAGGGTATTCAGACCAACTGAAGTGATAAAATCATTGCATTTGCTATTGCAGAGTTTAAGGTCACTTGATTCTACATGTACTACCAGATCTTTAGTTTTTGCGTAGGCGGAGGATACTAAGAATCATAGGGAAAGTAAGTAGATGCAACTATGACGTTTCCCCTCTTACCATTAACCTGGTATTGTAAGTAACCCCAACAAGGTCCTGGGAACAGAGTTGTCTCAGCATAGTAGCCTCTGACAATTTGGATATCAGGATGCAAGCTAAAAGATCTCTCGTCAAAGAGTATCCTAGTCCCCTTTACTGATCCAATACAACAGATTTCTTCTTGTACCCGAAATATATAAGGACAGTCCTTCAACTTTACCAACCTTACTGCCAGTAGTTAGGAAGAAGCTTTGGCATGGTGCAGGTTAGTTTGATTAATCTTTATATTTGTAGACATAAGTGTAGTCTAATAAGAAAACCACCGCTAATTGAAAAGTCTGCTGCGCCCAATGTGCATCTCACCAGGGCTACCAACTTGTCCTCAACTTCCGCCGAAAGTTCCGATTTCTTTAGATACCGTCACACTTGGTGGTGTAACAACGTCCATGTCCTCGTTCTCAAGAAACTTTGCCTCCTTTCGCAGCGCCTTCTGTGGTCGCCGGCTAGGAGCTGCATGGATCAACTTCGACATACCGGAAGTAGACAGCTGCGTGCATATCGCCTGCTTCCCATTCTTCCCTTTTCCTGGTAGAGGTGGTGTAGCAGGTTTTGACAGGAAAGCCTGTAGTCCTTTCTCTTTTGCCGCTGAAGACTGTTCTGTCGAGCCTTTCTCTCCCGTTTCTAAAAGAGTTGGGCACAAGTGTCACCGACGGGACGGCCGTAGCCAGGTTTCCAGTTCCTCTCATTAAGGGAGTTGCCGTACGATTCTTTTTGGCTGACTGCACTGTAGACACCGAGTGTAGGTTTTCCACTGAAGTGGTGAGCCTGTCTTCCACGGATTTCTCCGTGGGGAAACATGAATCTGGTGGCGTCTCCAAAATCCATGCCTCGGCCACGACTCGGCGCCACAAAATCGCAGGTGGATGCGAAGTCTGTGACTTCTTATCACTTGGAGAGTTACAAAACTACCGCAGACTCCCTCACCACAACAAGGTGGTGTCCGAGATACTACGAGAGCGTTGAACTTCTCTTAAAACCTTCCTGCCGTCAATCCGGACTTGACGATGGTTTGGGCCGGCTCGCCGCACTTCGACCACGATCTTTTTCGCTTGAGATTTTCATACGTGATCCACTTTTCATCACCAGCCAATATCCGCTTAAAAAAGAACTGATTTTATAACTTTCACTAGCCATAGAGAAAACGAAAGAGGATATTAAAGATCCAGAAGATCAGGCCAAGGCGTTTGAGATATCTAAATCTCAATATGAAACCAAGATAGAAGCCATCAGTAGACTTGAAAACGATTTGCTCAGACTGAAATCATCTTATCTGAGAGGTATGTATATGCTGAGCAACACAATCTCCATTTGTATTATTTCCACATGCTTCATTTTTCAGCGGTGGAAGAAGCACGAAGAACTCAGCGGGACCCCGTCAAACTTGTAGAATATCTCGTAAATCTGAAGGCACAACTAATCACAGCACTGCAACAACATGATGAATATGCAGGTGGAGAAGGTTTTGAATTCGAAGCCCTTACAGATGATCAGATTGCAACCGAGGTAGCCCTCGCTCAAAGGGTAGCAAGAAGAAAAGAAGAGGAGCGCGAAAAGAAAAGAGAGGAGATTGCAGCTCAAAAGGCAAAGGAGGCCAAAGCTGAGGAAGTCGCACAAGCCGCAAAGGCTGCAAGGGAGGCTGCCATAAGAGCTGTTGCGAGCGCTGCAAAGGAAGCTATATCAAAAACTGCTAGGGAAGTCGCAGCGAAGAGGGAATTGGGAGCTCGCGCCGGGAAGTTTGAAGGAGCACCTTCAACTCCTACTTCTCGATTACTGCCATCTCGTTCATCTTCCAGAGCAGCCCCATCGAGAATTAAAATACCCAGGCGCAGATATATAGAAGCAACAGATTTCGCTGGACATAGAGAAGACGTTAGGAAGATGTACGAAAGAGGTAATTGATATAAGAAAAGGTTTCCTTGGGTATAATGCTCACTTAATTGATAAAACCCTTTACATAATAATAGATGTGGTACAGGCTAAGGAACAGATATTGGATCCCCAAGCCCTGTCTAAACGGCTCCGGAGTTTAGAGGGTGACTATAGAGTCAAAATAGGAATAATCAACAGAACCGAGCGGGAACTGTCCAAGCTGAAAGCAGGTTATTTGCGAGGTAATTTTTTTTGAGTGAAATGATCTTACTTTTAATTTACGAACTCTTCTGATATTCTATTAAAGCTATAAAAATAGCTGACATGGTGTTAGCAAGCACGCAGGAAGATATCAACACCGAAAGAGAGGACGAACTGCGATTACTTCAAGGAAGCTATCTGGAAGGTAGCCTTTTCTAAATGAAATTATCTGTGTAGAGTTGATATAACTGCTACCCGTTTTGTTGTAGATACTAAGCAGACAGATTTGTTATTAGAAGAGCTCAGAAAGGATTACGAAGAGAAAGGTTATGTTGAAGACATGGCAGAAGATCTTAGCAAATCTGTGGAAGAAAAAATAATAGAATTGGCTGTAAAAGAGGATGCAGAAAGGAGGCAAAAAGCTGAGGATGCAGAGATGCTCGCAGTCGAACCAGAGCTTCCTATTGAGCCTAGTCCAACAGGAATAGAAAAAGAAGCCGCAGAGGAGCAAGGAGCAATACCTATCTCGCCCCAAATGGAAGAATTAATGGGATATGAAGAATCTTTCCCCAGACGGGCAAGGCGAAAAATTTCTAAGGAACCCAAGGAAGATGAAAGGGAAAAAAATGAAGGAGCAGAAAGAATGCTCGTACCCCGGAAGCCGATTATGTGGGTTTATGATGACGCATGGGTTGATGAAGAGGCGCAGGAAGACTTGGAGGAGGAAAAAGAGCGAAAGCGAAAAGAAGAAGAGGCAAGAAAACGTGCCGCAGAGAGGGCGATAGTCGTTCAAAAACTTGCAGCCATAGCAAAAAAAGCAAAAGCTGCCAGATTAGCCGCTGTGGCAAGAGCACGAAGGTTGAATAGGGCAGCTGCACAGGTAGTTTCACCTGGATTTAGAAGTACGCCTAGTCGAACCTAAAACGAATTTCAAAAAGCCCTTAGACGTGCACCCAGTGCCGCTTGTAGAGTGGAACACCGTGTATCAGGCCGGCCTACCTGAAGAATAGGTTATTGAAAATCTGCTGGAGCAGTAGATGTTACTACTGGAAAATCGAAAACGCGGTATTTGGAAGGTAACGTTTTTGTAAATTTTAAAGTGTATTTAAACATTTTATTTGATTATTTATTGCTAATATTTCCCTTTAGATAGATATATTGCTAATGATAGTGATCGTGATTGCTCTGCGTCAGTGGGACAAACACAAAGACACTCTAATACACGTGATTTAAATCACATCAACTAAGGCGCGGCTATCCATGTGAATGAAAAAACAGACTTTCTTTCCAAGCTGCAACATTTGAATAGTCTCAACGAATGCCTTAACATCTATTAGATAACGTTATTTTATAATTTTAAGCTTCCAGCCTTCGAAATAAGTTTTTACAACCTCTTTGTTTCTGTTTCGAAATATTTATCAGCTCATGTTATTTGCACAAAATATGGCCTTATATGAGCTTATCAAAACTCCATAGCATCCTTAAAAAAGGATTTAGCGTTTGGGGGAAAGCTGTGTAGGTATAAGTCCAGAATAGAACGGAAAAGATATAAGCAGGCTGACAGGGAAACTAAAATATCGTAAAGTGATGAAAACTACAAAAAGTTCAGAAGAACAGGAATACCATGTGCTTATAGAAAGCGGATTACTCCGATTAGTAGCAGAAATATCGCCAGAATACTGAATCTTCAGAGTCTTAAGGTTTTCATGCATTCAACTTCTCTACAAATCGAGTGCTATGATAATTAGGTTTGTGCAGTGCCTTCGAGAGGATAAAAATTAAGGACTTCCATGAAAACTAGAGAACCTATCCTATGGCCCATATTTTGGAAGGATCTGCGGACGTATTGTACTAGTACAAAAATACTACAGTCGCCAAGGAGCAAAAAACAAGAAAATGGTCGATCTGGCCCTCCCTACGCAAGCTTAAATGCTGTTCGATATTCCATCCAAGTCTCGAACTTCATTGCGGGGATTGTCGACATTGTTTGCTAAAAAAAACAGGATGAACGAGTAGGGCACGTGATCTACGGAAATAAACGCCCTTTGAGTCATTCCACACTAGTGTACCGTTGCGGTCTTGAATGAAGTGCTCTAACACACTTCAAGGCCCTGATCCAATATGGATTGTTGCGCCAACGATTATTATTATTATTATAAACATGAGATCGCCTTCCTGGGTCCTTCGGATCTTGCTGATATTTCCGCCTGGATCTTTTTTTTATCTATTTTTTTAATATCAACGCGTAGGAAAGACACCCTTAGCCAATTCGCATTTTTTCTTTCTGTTCCGCCTTTTTGTTATTTACCTTGATCCATCCACCATGTTTGTCCTCCTTACGTTTCACTTCGATTGCCGATGTATCACCATCTTCCTCCCGGGTGTTTGGTGGCAGGTTGATGACATTCCACTACGGTCGCCAGTGACAATTTTGGGACGTCAGGTTTCGCCTTTTCCTGGGGACCTCTTTCGTCCTCCTGCGACCCACTAAAAGACCCTAATGGATCCCACCATGTTTTCAATATGCAAGTTGTACTTGTCCTTGATAAACTCGGACAGTTGAACTATTTATAGTTTAAACGAATAGCTTGCCCGAATAGCTCCTTTTAAACACTCCTTCCTCCTTAGCATTTAATATGCTTTCCTGGCTTTCAGTTTTTGCCCTCTTAAATCGATGAGCTTCCCCTGAATAGGTCAATTCCTTAGTCATCGAGTATCTGGAGTCGTCATCCCTGTACAAATGTGGTGCTGTCGAAACCGTTTAGTCGGCCAAGGATTTCCTCTCAGCGTATCATTCTTCGAATTCACTATTGATGTTCTTGGTGAGGTACTGCTTCGCTTGAACACCACTTTCCCCAAATCTAAGTCAGTTGGAGCAGTATATGCCACGGTGGCTAAGTTACCCCCCACCGAATAACTGCGGTCGATGGATATCGACGTCTGTGAGCTCCGTGGTTTTTACCGGTACTCGAGTTTTAAGCCTTTGCACCGGAAGCTAACTTCTTCTATCTTTCTTTTATGTTCAGATACCCATAGCCTTTTTGGCCACACACAAGAGATGAGCAAACACGTGTCCATGCATAGTCTGAAAAATATCCTTGAAGACATACTTAACCATCAATAGGTCTCTCTACCGGCACCTGTGGTCAGGGGGTAAGATCTCCTCTATCCTCTATCGTCTATCCCCCTCTATCCTCTATACTCTATCATCTATCGTCTGTTCCCTATCCTCTATCATCTGTCCTCTATCCTCCTCGTCCTATGCCGTCTACTTGTCTCCCAGTCTTCTGGTCTTTCGGTCTCCTTGTCTCCCTGTCCCCTGTCTCCCCGTCGCCCCGTCATGTCACCCTTCGATCCTATCATTCTGTCATCCTGTTATCTTGTCACCCTGTCGCCCTTTCTTCTCGCCTCTTTGTCTTCCCGTCCTCCCGCCCTCTCGTGCTCCCGCTCTCCCGTCCCGTCCATGCTCCCGCTCTCCCGTCCCGTCCGTTCTCCCGTCCTCCCGTCCTCCCGTCCTCTCGTCCTCTCGTCCTCTCGTCCTCTCGTCCTCTCGTCCTCTCGTCCTCTCGCCCTCTCGTCCTCTCGTCCTCTCGTCCTCTCGTCCTCTCGTCCTCTCGTCCTCTCGTCCTACCGTCCTACCGTCCTCTCGTCCTCTCGTCCTCCCGTCCTCTCGTTCTCCCGTCCTCTCGTCCTCTCGTCCTCCCGTCCTCCCGTCCTCTTGTCCTCTTGTCCTCCCGTCCTCTTGTCCTCTTGTCCTCTTGTCCTCTTGTCCTCTTGTCCTCTTGTCCTCTTGTCCTCTTGTCCTCTTGTCCTCTTGTCCTCTTGTCCTCTTGTCCTCTTGTCCTCTTGTCCTCTTGTCCTCTTGTCCTCTTGTCCTCTTGTCCTCTTGTCCTCTTGTCCTCTTGTCCTCTTGTCCTCTTGTCCTCTTGTCCTCTTGTCCTCTTGTCCTCTCGTCGTCTCGTCCTCTCGTCGTCTCGTCCTCTCGTCGTCTCATCCTCTCGTCCTTTCGTCGTCTCATCCTCTCGTCCTCTCGTATTCCCGTCTTCCCGTCTTCCCGTCTTCCCGTCTACCCTCCTTCCCGTCTTCCCATCTACCCACCTTCCCGTCTTCCCGTCTACCCACCTTCCCGTCTTCCCGTCTACCCATCTTCCCGTCTACCCATCTTCCCGTCTACCCACCTTCCCGTCTACCCACCTTCCCGTCTACCCACCTTCCCGTCTACCCATCTTCCCGTCTACCCATCTTCCCGTCTACCCACCATCCCGTGTACCCACCTTCCCGTCTACCCAACTTCCCGTCTACCCACCTTCCCGTCTACCCACCTTCCCGTCTACCCACCTTCCTGTCTTCCCGTCTACCCATCTTCCCGTCTTCCCATCGTCCCGTCTTCCCATCGTCCCGTCTTCTCGTCTACCCATCTCCCCGTCTACCCACCTTCCCATCTTCCTGTCTACCCACCTTCCCATCTTCCTGTCTACCCATTTTCCCATCTACCCATTTTCCCATCTACCCATTTTCCCATCTACCCATTTTCCCATCTACCCATCTTCCCGTCTATCCATTTTCCCATCTACCCATCTTCCCGTCTACCCATCTTCCCGTCTACCCGTCCTCCCTTCTCTCCGTCTACCCGTCCTCCCTTTTCTCCGTCTACCCGTCCTCCCTTTTCTCCGTCTACCCGTCCTCCCTTTTCTCCGTCTACCCGTCCTCCCTTGTCTCCGTCTACCCGTCCTCCCTTGTCTCCGTCTACCCGTCCTCCCTTGTCTCCGTCTACCCGTCCTCCCTTCTCTCCGTCTACCCGTCCTCCCCTCTCTCCGTCTACCCGTCCTCTCTTCTCTCCGTCTACTCGTCCTCTCTTCTCTCCGTCTACCCGTCCTCTCTTCTCTCCGTCTACCCGTCCTCCCTTTTCCACGTCTTACTGTTTTCCCCTCTTCTCGCCACTGCGTCTCTGTTTCCTCATCTACCCACTTTCCCGTTTCCTCTCCGATCTCTTCACCTCTCCATCTTTTCGCCTCACCATCTCTTCGCCTCTCCGTCTCTTCACCTCTCCATCTCTTTACCTCTCCCCGTCTCGCGGTCTCCCTGCCTCCCTGTTGCACCGTTTATGCATCTGTCCGTCTCTCCATTTATTCATCTATCCATTTATCCGTCTATTCGTCTCCTACATTCTATCCTTTCACCTAACCCCTGTAACGCTTTCTACAGTTTTCTGGAACTAACAATAGATATTCTCTGCTAAAACAGTACAAATTTCTACCTTACTAACTTCAACCAGGTGCTTGCACTAGAAGGAGATTTCATGATTTGGAGCAGTACGCACCATAATAACCTTCAGAAATATACTTTATACTAGGCTGCGGAAGCCTTCAGCCTTACTTTTTCAGGATTTTTTCAGCTCCAGTATGAAATCCCCTTTTCGTCCTGTTCCCACTGATATTTCTCTCCAGGCGTTCAACACCAGAGTCAGCTTTCATATTCTTAATTATGCTAGCGTATGATATACTTCCCGGACTTAAAGTGAGCATTGCCTCGAGAACAATCCTTATTTACTTGCTATCCTTCTTGGCCATTCATAGCTCAAGCTTAGTACTACCGTCACAATCTTTCCGGCTGGATGTGGGCTCTCTTACTGGGAATAAAATTACTTTTCCATATTAGCGGATTTAAGCGTCCTTTCTCAAAAAATACAATGGGGATTTTTGGTGTTTAGCCGCTACTGGTTTCCTAACTATCCCTCCTACTTTTCTTGCATTATGTCCCACATCTGCAGGTGTACGAATGGTGTTACCTACGTTGACTTTATTACCATACCATTTTATAATATTCTAATGGCTGTCACCATATTTTTGCTTGCTCGGTGTACGTTGCATTTGTCTTTGACTAATTTAGAGAGCCCAACAATTTTGGGTCAAGCAAATGAAGGGTAACTCTTCTTGGTCAGACTTCTACAGAGGGCCCCTTTTCTCACATTTCGAGTTGTTTAAGAAGTTGCCTAGACCAATATCTCTCACCGCTCTGGATGTTTTGGTGGTTCTCTCCCGATCGTTCAGCTTTTTCTGAATTAACGCCACCAATCTGGTAGTTTTCGTTTTACCTAGTGTTACAGCCCATAATACACCACACTTTTCTGATCCCGACAGAGACAGAACAAAGGACTTATTTCCATAGATATTATTTGTGCTCCATATCTCTCGATTCATTTGTTCCTTTTATTTTTCCTTCAAATGGAAGAGAACACATGATGCAGTACAGCAGAGGAGGATGTCGAGATCTCGGAAAGTCCTGAAAGGAGTTGAAGCGCATCTCAGTATACCGCGTAGGATAGCGCGTAGGTGTGGTTGACGTCACGAAGGGGTGAATGGCACCCATATATTTAAATGGAAGAACGCTGTTAAATTTAGACCTAGAGCTACGTGGCGCAGAACAGTATAAAAGGAGTGCGAATTTGTCGGAAAGTCGTGGTGGGAGCTGTAGTACATTGCCAAAAAGCGATCCCGTATAGGTGTGTTTGGCGCGCTATGCCCCATGTGGAAGTTTACGCGAACGAAATATAACAAATACCACCATTTACATGCCATGCTTTCTTCGGTCTCAGAAAAGTGCCCATTTTACAGGAAACTAACATTCAGTCCCGAAGAGAGCCAGGTATGTAAAGTGTGCTCATAAAGTAATACAAGTATTCAAAATGTAATAACTACAAATGTTTGAATATTATTTCACTTTTGACTTGCTCATTCTCTCCAAAGGCACACTCTTTGAGAATAGTTTCAGAAAATCAATGATACTGACACAACTACTGCTGGGAGTAGAGCACGGTGCGAAGCCAAACCTCCTCCATTTTCCCAAGCCAACCTAATAAGCTGCGGTGTACAGTTGCTTTGGAATAAAATTACAACTACTTGTATTACTTCGTAAGCACACCCTGCGGTTGGTTGCCTTTCAATATGAAACGAATTATTTGCTCCAGGAGATGGACTAGGGCAATATGTAATTAAATTAACTCATTAATATGTTTATTATCATAAATCGATAAAAAAAGAAATATTAAATAAAGAGACAACATTGTTTTTGGTGTTTTAAATAATTCCTCGTTTCAGCATTAACGACCCAACGATCCCCATCATTTATCGAAGATAATAAAAACTTGATCGCAATTATTGACCGGTTTGAGCCTGAATCACAGCCTTGAAAATTTTTCGAACAAGGATAAAAACCGCTCACGGAATATCCTTCAACTGTGAAATAAATTTAAAAAAATTCTCCTCCTCTCTCCTGAATTTTCTCGATGACATTGCTTAGCACTGGATTTGTTGATCTAACTTCGCCTGTCATTCCCAGTTTTCCTTATAATCACTTCATCGGCTCTAGTTGGATGGATTCCACTTTTATGGAAGTAGCTGATGAAAAGAGAATCATACGGGCGTTGCATATTTAACGGCCCACTTCACTTATGGAGGTGCGAAGACCATGTCTGACAAGAGTGTACTATGACGGGTGCAACACCCTATGGTACCCTTGTAAGTGGCTGTTATGAAGAGGCAGGACGAACAAAATCAGGATAGACCTCCAATTTTAAAATGTCCTCTCAATAACAGGGAGGGAATCAATCATCTCATTTTGAAGACTATGCTTCGGTTTCATTAGGATTATTATAATTTAATACTATGCAAGTAATAAGCTTACAGCAGCGGGACAACCACAAAAACACACAAAATTGTATGGGCTTTTTTTGAACAAATGGGACAGTTATTATTTTTAACACCTACGAGCATATAAATTAATGAAATCTTAATATGAATTATTACTTCCTAGCCTTAGTTTTAGTTTTCATTTATTACAATTTCGCAATATTCTTAAGCTTGATTGCTGATATTCTCTTATTTCTATTTAAACAGAAGTACCCGCAATAAAACCACAAACCCAAGCTCAGAAAGCTGAAGCGACTGTTTGCAAACTTAAAACGGATTATTCAAGAGGTAATCTTATTGAAAAACTATCTGCTGTTATCTAAAACGCACTGATTTTTTAGCTGCCCAAGTCGCTAGAAAGGGTGCAGAAAACCCAGATGACCTTCACAACAGATTGACTGCCCTAAAATCACAAATATTAGCAAATCGACAAGCAGAAGGTCCTATTGGAAGCGGAGAAGAAGTCGCATTGAACCTTATTTTAGATTGGCAAATAGCGACGGAAGTAGGCAAGGCGAGAAGAATAGCCGAACTAGCGGAATTAAGAAAACAGAGAAAACAAGAGAAAGCAGAGGAGTTGGGCCTAGAAAGAGGAGTAGAAGCTATACAAGCTCCAATTGAACCTCCCGTTATCGTTTGCCAACCGCCTACTGAACCAGAAGCTGAACCACCTAGAAGGGTACCTACACATGGGTCTAGTCGTATCGCTCCAAGACCGACATCACAAAAATCTGCGGTACGTACTGCTTCTCAAAAATATATTGGAGCAACGGATGTTGTGGGACGGAAAGCAAAAGCCAGGCAGCAATATTTAAGAGGTACATTGCAATAAACAAATTTTTGCTTTATATTTTGATATCTTATGATTATGCTCGTTTCCGTGGTCAAAATGGGCGCCTGATTAAATCCCATCCAGTAATCATCAACTTATTAGTTGCATCATATTTCCGGAACCTTTGTCATAGTGGCCTAGCCAACGTCAAATTCAGAACCCGCCCTCGTTCTATTTAATCCTAACATTGTGCTCATAGATTTCTTGGCTAGAATTTCGCAATTCTCTGAGGCACTTTTGATATAGATTTATCGTCACAGAAGTTCCGTCCCAAAAAGACGACTAATGGTATGCTTATAATATTATTTCGCATAATATGTAGATTCCTACTTTTTTCCCTTAACAATACATAATAGTAATCATTGGCACATCATTATGCTTACCGTCATTACTGCGCTGATTTCACTCAGGTACCCATTAGCAACTAAGTCAACTAATATCCGGCATCCTGTCATGAAACAAATCCTTCTGATACCAGTGGAAATCAAACCGTGACCTCACGCTGTAACACATTAGCTCTCTTACTCCCTGGATACTCCAGCCACGGGAACCATACGCGAAACATGGAAATGGCCTCGCTATATTCAATACTGGATGATAAATCGATCCTTGAAAGTCTCTACCCAAACATCCATGAGCTCAGCAAAATAAATGTTGCCATTTAGCCAACTAGACAATTCACCATTTAGTTTGGATTCCTTATTGATGTATTTATGCATAATTCAGCTACTGGCCACATGATTGTTTTCCTTACCCAAGATACATGCTTTGTAGATTAGAAGCATTTTGCGAGTCTTTTAAACTAACCTACATAGCCTTATTTAACGCCCCTGCTTCGATAATCAACTTCTTCGATAACTCGTTTCTAGTGTCTACCACAATCAACGAATTATCCAGCTTTGAAAATAGAGTAACTTTTTCCAAAGTCCCTATGTCAAACCATATTATTTAGCCCCATGTCACCCTTTCTTGCACATTTGAATTTCATTCTTGTAACCTTATCTTAACGACCTATCAGGCTCTTATGGTACAGACTTATCCACTCCTGCAGTTGCATGCAACCAGTTTGTTCAAAATCACCCTAATCCTTCTAACCCAGCATATTTCAACTATGAAAGTCAATTGAATCCTTTGACTCGAGCCAATTGAATCCTTTGGTTGGAAAGATACTGGGATAACCGGGTTCATCTTAACATGGTTAACAAGCGTTAACAGAAACTGGTTCTTCTGAACACTGAGATCACTCACGTGTCATTTTACAACATAATCTGTGACGACCACTTCAGCAGGTTCAAATAGGCAACGAATGAAGTGGACTAAGGAAATGAACCTCTTCATCATCCTCACCTACAATGAAATAATGGCGGGGGCAGGTACAACAGCTTACTGCCCCTTGTTGCAACAGAAATTCGTTGTGTGCAGCGAGTCGTAGACTAGTACCCCTTTATTACGCGCATAGACACAATCCCGGCCATCATCAGGGAGCGTGTTCGATTTGAAGTCATTGCGGAAACTCGTGATCGAGATCAATAACACCTCACCGCACTGCAGGCAACAGTTTCAGTACTCGCCGAAGCACTCTTCTTCACCGTCCAAATGAAGTCTCCGCTGAGGTTCGGAACGAACTCTAAAGAGCATGTATATAATTCTCGGAAATGGATCCTTTGCATAGACCAGGCATTCCCAGGCTCTATGCACCTTCAACAACTCCAAGAATTCTATTTCAAATCAAAGATAGGATTACATCTCCACTGTGTGTTGATATGTCGCTGCTGCAACTACAATCACTCGTGTATTAAGGTGCAGTTGCGGCTGTCAAATTGCGACTGTCAGAAGATTCGCTTTCGCGTTATTGATTTGTGTAACCGAAGAGATCCACCGTGGAAAATTCATCTGGAACGTCGGCGTGACTCACTAAGGCAAGACATTGCTAGACTGACTCAAATCAGCGCAGAAAATGCCCGCAGGCGGGTGAAGAATAAAGTTCAGAGTGTTTACCGGAACTATGCTACTCCAGTGAGACACCCGTAGTTGAAATTTAGGACACACTAAAGCAGAAGCTTTCTGTTGTATGCAGTCCGTTACGACGGTACAGCGAAAGGCACTCCAGACGTATTCCGAATGCAGCTTACGCGAGGAACCAGCGAAGTCTTTTTCACGTCACTTAACGAATCCCAACAGAATATTGTGGTGGATTTTGGGGGTTACCCGCCCAGCATACTGAGTGCATCACAGCTGAAGGCAGCTGCCATGCCACTACGCCTTGCATGCATTTTGTGGATGTTACTGAAGTGGAAGGTTTGACGAGCCATAAACAGCTCGGAAAACTGAAGAGGTTCTGGTTTAAATTGGGAGCAGAATTTCTGGTATAAAAAATTTACCAGTCATTAGTCGGCCGGAGAAATTTTCACACTTCCTCACTGCGGGGATTATCTACCTTGTCCCTAAAAAGAAACGGTGTAAGACCCCGCGGACACAAGACCGATTACTTGCTTACCAACCCTCTACAAATTCATAACGTCCATTATTAGTGGAAGGATCAATGCGCACCTTGAGAACAACATTCTATTTGAGGAGCAGAAGGAGTGCCGAGTTGGGTCACGGGGCTGCAAAAAGCAACTTATTATCGATTCGGTAGTTGTAGGAAAGCAACTAGAGGCCAAAAAAATCTCTTTAGTTGCTATATAGAAGTCGGTTGCGAATAGTAGACATTTTCAGCCGTGAAATTCAAATGGAATTTGGATTAGACAAGTGTCGAATCACGGTCGCACGGTCGACTTCCTTTTCTCCATCAACATCTTTGCACGAATGCCTTTCCACATTTTTCTCCTCTCAATCCATTTTATCCGCCCGAAATCTTTTCACAATCTTGCCCCTGTTCACCGGCTCAGATCACGCTAATTTTGTTGTGGTTGACCCCAAATTCCATGTCACTGGGATCATAGTAAAACCCATCTCGCCCGCCTGTATACCCAAATAGGCCTCATTGGCTTAGCCAGAAAATGCCGTTGGAATTGCACATAATAATATGCAGCATGAAACAAGCAGGCAAAAGGTCCACGTTCATTCCGCAATATTAGAAAGCCGTATTTTAAAATTTCAAATATATTGGGCAAATGCACAAGGTGGTAGGGTTTTATCAAAAAAATTATGCAAATGAAAATTAAGTTGGTCAATTTAAAAATTCGACCAACTTAGATTAAATGTCAGGGGGGAAATTATGAAATTCTAAGGACTGACTTAGAGAATTACAGAAGAAAAATATGAAATGCTGGATATTCACAAATGCGTCCCATCATCAGATTGTCACTGGACAATTTGATTGAAATCTTGCACATATCGCAAAGCAGCAGACACTAAAGTCTTCTAATAGGCCAGAATCTTGGTTTCTGTTTGCGCTGCTGATAGCGTTTCCCAACCCTTTACTTTACATGCAGGGAAGGTATTAAAACCAATAAACTCAGTTTGAGTTTAAGTCCGACATTCCGAACCTAAAAAACTAGCAGATGATTCAAAACTCCTATCGCGACTAATTAATGCTATGATAAAACCGCGGATTTAATAACCAGCCAAAAAATGTCTATGGCAAAACTGCTACTAAATCCATGCGAAATCATTATCAATAAAACTAATGAACTTTTATATACAAACAGATGTAGCTGAAGCTAAACAGACCATATCAAATCGACAAGCATTGGCTGAGAGGCTTTCATCCTTAGAGAGTGAGTATCAAGCTAAAGTGGAGATGATCGAAAGAAAAGATGCCAATGTTCTCAAACTGAAAGTGAATTATCTGAAAGGTAATTTCATCTAATTAGAAAATTATTACAGTTATCTCTCTAATTCAAAATTTTAGCTGCCAGACAAGCTCAATCGAGTGAAGTGAATCCCGATCAACTTGAACAACGATTAGCTGATCTTAAAGCCCAACTAGTGGCCAATCTTCGAAGACTTGATATAGAGACAGGAGGAGATGGTAATGATTTAGGTCTTCTTGAAGATTGGCAAATAGCTGCAGATGTAGAAAGAGCAAAGGTAGTGGCTGAAATGGTGGAATGGAATAAGGAAAAGAAACAGCAAGAAGCGGATTATGCACTAGCAATGGAGCGCCAGAAATGGGAGAGAGCAGACAGAATGGCCCAAGTTGCAAAGGCAGCAAAAGCTTCAAGAGAAGCTGCTGCAGCGAAGGCTCAACAGATGCGAAGGAAGAGCATGGGAGCTGCTCTAGCACCTCCACCGACGGCAGGTCCTTCAAGGATGTCACTTCCTGGGCCAGCTGCTGTCTGTCCAGTTCAACCAAGACCAGCACCTAGGAGAGCACTTAGTCGAGCACCTAGTGAAGCATCTCAAAGGATTCCTGCACCTGCACCTAGACGAGTACCTAGTCGAGCTCCTAGCGAAGCATCTCGGAAAATACCAACTCCTGCACCTAGGCGAGTACCTAGTCGAGCTCCTAGCGAAGCATCACGAGGAGTGCCTGCGGCAAGGTCTATGAGGACACCCAGAGCCACTGCCAGAGTAGCACCACGTGTATCTGCGCAATCTGTTGCACGTACCGCTTCTCAGAAATATATAGGAGCAACAGATGTTGTGGGACGAAAAGCAAAAGCAAGACAACAGTATATGAGAGGTAATGAATGAATTTTTCAATATCGCACATTTCAGGGAGGAAATATATTGTACTGTACCTGTCCAAAATTTTATATTTTTAGATGTTGCCCCACTCAAAACGAAAGAGCCTACCAAGTCTTCGTTTTTAAATGGACTGGTTCTCTGCATAGATTTCAACTGTTCTAGATGGTGTGCGTTTACTAAGCACCCTGGGTTCCTACTTAATGCGACTATTAATTTAGCGAATTTCGCTATGACAACTAGGTTATCATTTTCCAGCTTCGGTTAGGTAATATGAAATATTATCAACATTTGGGTCTTTGCCTCTTGAATCCGTTTCTCCAAAAATCTTGGTTCGCTAAACCCAGTTGCCACACCTTGACAGTGACCCGCAGGTTTAATGTTGCCGAAAACTCCTGGAAGGATATCTCGGTAAATTTGCCTTTCTCATATGCAAGTTAGGTAGGCAGTAACTTAGCAGAATTATAGATAGGCAGCAAAGTAACCGCCTGGCAGTAGCAGGAATGATATCATCTGGCCCCTCAGATTTGCATCTATGGAGCGAGCTAAATTCCTGTTTACCTAACTCAAATGGCACTACTTTGCATTGCAGTATGTGGTCAGTAGAATTGAACTCTTGAGAAGAAACATATTATACATCAAGCAACCAGTTTGCCGTTTTTTCATAGATTTCTGTGCGCCTTGCGCTCTGTAAATGCTGGCTACCTAGGTGGCAAGAAATGGCGTTGACACCTACGTTGTCGCGGACCAATCAATCTCTTCTTACGTGATGATAATGATCGATTAGCGAATCTTATGATCTTCTTTAGAGCTTTCTGACCCCCTTTGTACAAATTCGAGGCTGCAACTGGATCAAGCTTCAGAACTCGGTTGAGAATTGACTTCATTGTTCCCCTCTATTTTGACATATCCGAGTTCCACCATAGCATTTTACCCGTCTTCTCTCATAATACCTAGGGTTGCCTAGAAAATTTTTGAAGCCTCTATGCAGGAACGACGTCTAGCATTGGCATTCAAAAGATCAACATATGGGAAGTTTTAAGCCTCTAATTTCCGCTCCAAAAACCCTTAGTTTTGTATGAGGTATATAGCACAAATGCCAATCAATCAGCTCTTTCTCCTGCCCTACTGTCTAGTATCACGCAGTTAGTGGTGTTGTGGTAATTCTGGACACCACAATACTCATGTGGAAGCCATAGAAAGCAATTGTTAAGCGATGACAGTTCGCTTCCATCATATCGTTCAGGTAGGAGCAGTGTTCTCTGAGCCAACCACTCGTACATTCGTCGGTAAAGTTTAACGGTAACATTTTTCGAGATACCTACCAACTCAAAGCAAAGTCTGATGCCGCACGATACCTGATCAATCCTTACAGCTTCGGATTTTGCGCCGTTCATAATCTCAACCTAGTGGATTCGTGTTATCATACAAGGTCTAACCATCGACTTCGATAGCTGCAACCGAGGATTTAGTCGTTGCCAGTTGAGCCCTCTTTGCTGCTATTAGGGAGTCAGAGAACTCTAACCACGCCAGTTTAAGCTTATCTAGACGATCCTTTCCTTGCCTTGGTACATCATGACGGTTGTGTCTTACTCGAAGGGGATTTGTCGAAAAACGATTTAACCTGGGACACCCGTAGATAAGGCTTTGACCTCAGCAGATGGCAGCGATAATGCTATCCTTTGCAAGAAGCCTTCAAGATATATGAAAGTATCCATATTTTTCGCTTTGTAAGTGTTAAGTGATGAGTTTAGTTTTACTCTCGTTGACATTTAACCTGACTTTCTTCTATCTTTTGCTCTCGATGTCGTCGATGTGATTAGATCTCCGTTACTAATCAGCCGAAACCCGATTAACCTCATTACTGGCTACATATTTGAACTATGTATCATCAACGACTTAAGGCAGTGTAAGTTACAGAAACTTACAAACCTTCCACTGTTATCGCCATCTCCATCCCCATATTTTCTCATCGCAAGGTCATCAAACGCAATATTACCATTCAGAACTCCCAATCGTTCCTAGTGAGTTCCACTTAGATTCCATTGGACTTTTTAAAAAAACCTACCTCGTTGGTGCATAGACTGCACTATTGATATTCCGTGATTGTGGGCCGGAACTTCAAAGCCGAAATGTTGTCTAAAACATGTTCCCTGATAATAAGGTATCGTCTTGTGAAATACGCACACAGATGCTGCGTTTTTGACTTGACTTGATTTTTTTGAGCGTTTACCTTACACCGAACGTATCTATGTTCGCTTTTCGAAATAGGCTGGAGGACACTGAACCCGATTCTTGGGGTACAGGCATTTTAGACAGTCACCAGAATGGAACTTATTGCTCTAAATATCGGTAACACTCCGACGTTCGAACAACATGGTTACGATGGCACTATCGATAACGTGACTTTAGCTACAAGGTCTTTAGTGTCACGGGTATACCGATCGCGGATAATGGAAGATTTTACTGTCAATGATCACCAGTTTATTTCCTTCGAAATGATAAATGGCTCCTCCCGATGTTCTGCAAATACCTACCAACAGGAGTAAGCGAGTCACAAGTTCTGGACACACAAGAGACCAAGATGATGAGGTAAACCCTCGAAATCCTCCATTCATAGGATCTAGGGTACATGTTAGTTACCAAAAAACCCGATGCAATCACCCTGTTCCATGGAAGCAGTAAAGATGTGAAGAAATCCTGCAGGTACTTTTTCCTATCCTTCCGAGCTGATATGGTCGATGAGAGATTAAGTACTGAGAACGCGAGGCGGTTTTGTTCGTGAAATATAAAGAAGCTTAAGGACCTAATGGTATTCCCAACGTGCTTTTTCTAGCCGCTGAAAAGTTGCGCGGCTCTTATCGATAAACAAAGACAAAGGCCCCCGAGGGAGATGGTTGATGAAGTGGTCCAAGTGGTGAGACTGGCTGAGGCACACAGTCGCCACTGGAGCTACAAAATTATTTCCATATTCTAGGCTTCATTTTGCGGATATTGGGATACTATTTAAAAAACGAACGAACCTCTACGAGAGTCTAGAAAGACAGCATAGAATGAGGGTCACAAGGGGGGCTGCTCAGGGGACTACCCTTGGTCCATACCTTTAAAGGCCTCATACGATAGTCTGTTGTGACTCGAAATGCCTGATGAATCGCATCTGGTCGGATACGCTGATGACGTTGCAGGACTGGTCGCCGCTTGCGCGACCGAACAAGTTCACCGCAGACCGCAAAGGTTTAGCCCTAGTACAACATTGAGCAGCTCTAAGAGTTGCGTCCGCGTATCGTGCTGAAGCAAGAATAATTCCGATAGGTCTGGACGCAACCGCGCAGAGGACTACTGTCACCAGAATTGAGGCCATGCTGCAAAGCGAGAAAACGTGAAACAGAGTATTACATTACCCTCAGGGTATTCATATCACAAAAAATTGGGAAATGGATAGGAAAAATGGCAAGGTAGCTAAGACGCGTTGATCACGTATGCTCGTACATTGAATAAGGCCTAAAGCAATGTGTCTAACGGTTCCGATTCAGTATCCTAGACGCAGCAGGGAATATTTTTGCTGGTAATCTGCCTGAGATAGGAATGCATTTCATCTCTCTACTCACTCTTTTCTTCACTCATGCTATCAACTTTGCTGTTAAATCTACCTTGACCGTCTTTTCCGGTTCAAGGTTTTTCTTCGTATAGTGCAGATTCCATTTGGCTCCAGCACTGCGGCCTGGTTACGTACTCTGGTCACTAATCCTTGATTGTGATTTTTGTGGCAGGCCAATGATGAGCTTTGGACTCCATGGCTAACTTTTTCCTTGTTGGATATTGTTCCCTGGCTATGAAAATGGCGAAGATCTACCACCTATTTGTGTGCGATCTGTTTTTTGCTTTATCTATATACTCATATGATTCAAACGAGTAAGGGCTCAGGTCCACTGTTACAAGATGAGATCAGGTTTGCTCATCAGATATTAGTGACCCTCCGTTCGAATACAGCCAATTACCCGCGACTGCAAACTATCCAATGGGCACGGTTCGGATAACACAACGTTTTGTCGAAAGTGGGATCTTCTAGGTAGTGTTTGTAGACAAGAGGTTAGGTCTTAAGGCAATTGTTTCAAGAAGTCTTCAAAACTGGGCTTAGCCGCAAGAAATTCGGCCATGTTGTAATCCAAGAGGGTATGCAAGGTACCTCCTTTAGCCAATTTCCAAAAGGATAAATCCGAAACCAACCGAGTAGTGTGATTAAAGTAGGACAATTTTTCATGACTTGGAAATACGATCCTGAATATGAACGGCTAGAAAATAATACTACTCCAAGCACTCTATGGTCCTCTAAAATTATTATTTCCTTTTTGATCAATCAAATTTGAAGAGTTTATCGGCAAGAGTATTCGGAGTTTCGGAAAGGCAAAGGGCGAAAGGCGAATAAATCCTGTCCCTTGCATATAACCGATTTCATTACTGAGATCAGAGTTATAAAATTCAAGAGTGTAACGTAAATTCTGTAATAAATGTTTCCTTAATATTAGCGATCAAAGTATCATTCAGTCTCTCTAAGATCGATCCTCCATTTGATCCATCTTTTGGAACTTACTATAGCTTTTATTGCACAGACTTAGTCACTTGAATTAATTATAAAAAATTAAGCATTTACTCTTATACCCAAACAGATGTAGCTGAAGCAAAAGAGACTATATCAAATCAACAAGCACTTGCTGAAAGGCTTGCGATGTTGAAAGACCAATACCAGGCTAAACTGCTCCTGATTGAAAGAAACGATGCAAATATTCTGAAGCTTAAAATGGATTATCTGAAAGGTAACTTCATTCAATAGAAACATCTATGTGTATTGTCGAAATTTTCGATCATTTTCCAGCTGCCAAACAAGTCCAAAGGAGTCAACTGAACCCCGATCAACTTGAACAACACTTGGCTGATCTTAAAGCCCAACTAGTGGCTAATCTTCGGAGACTTGATATTGAAGCAGGTGGAGATGGCAGTACATTAGGCCTTCTTGAGGATTGGCAAATAGCTGCAGATGTAGAAAGAGCAAAAGTAGTAGCTGAATTGGTGGAGTGGAATAAGGAAAAGAAGCAGGACGAAGCCGATCAGGCACTAGCAATGGAGCGCCAAAAATGGGAAAGAGCCGACAGAATGGCGCAAGTTGCAAGGGCAGCAAAAGCTTCAAGAGAAGCTGCTGCAGCGAGAGCTCAGCAATTACGAAGGAAAACTATGGGAGCTTCACTACAAGCTCCACTCGCAGCAGGCCCTTCAAGTAGATCACTTCCACCTCCACGTGCTGATATAGAAGTTGCTCGTCGAAGATCACAAATACCCATTCCAAGAAGACCACCAGGACAACCATCTAGACTTTCAATACCAGTTGCTGGTAGTCCTTCAAGTAGGTCACTTCCACGTCCACGTTCTGACGTACAGGTTGCACGTCGAAGGTCACTAATCCCAATGCCTATTTCGAGAAAACCATCTGGACCAGTTGTTTCACGGCCTTCAAGTAGATCGCTTCCACATCCTCGTGCTGACATGCAAGTAGCTCGTCGAAGATCATTGATCCCGGCGCCTGTGTCAAGGCAACCTTCCGGTGACCCATCTAGGCGACTATCAAGACCATCTGTTGCATCAGTTAGACAACCTGGTGAAGGATCTAGACAGCAGAGGTCTAGGCGAATGCAGAAGTCTATTGAAGCTCCAAAGCCACCTCCCCCGTCAAAACTTGCACGAACTGCATCTGAAAAGTACATGGTTGGAACTGATTTAGTGAAATTGAAGGCAAAAGCAAAACAGGAATATCTCAAAGGTAAGGTTGAGGTGGCGCCTTGGCTGCCGATTTTTAGAAACATTGGTATGAGTAGTCAAAAAAATTTTAAGGCTTAAACTCTGCATTACTGAAATCCGTGTAGCATATCTTTGATTCTTCTTTGACTAGTGGAATTAGAAGCTTGTACCCGTATAAATCTAGGAAGGACTAAGGGATCTTATGCTGTAGGAGAAATGGCCAATATTGAAGAGAGAAGGTTCCTTGAGATAGCTCGACACATGTGGTAAAGATTAATGTGTCTTGTAGGTCAAAGAAAGTGTTTTTGTTGAGTAGAAATAGGAGAGCAGCCAATAGCGCAGAAGGTTCCCTCTCAACTCAGTCGGTTTAACTTCTGCAATCAAGAGATTTGCATAATTGACATTAGACCAGAATGATTCCTAGATAAAGGTTGAGAGGGGATGAACCATGAACCTCGTTTTATAGTGTGAATTTTCAACCCTACCCGTGAGGGAGGGGGAGGACGAGGAAAATATAGAAAAGAAAAAGGAAAACCTCCCTTTCTCATCCTGTTAAATATATGCTGTATTCAACCCCCCCTCCCCCCTTTAAAGCCCATCATATCTCAATGCGGGGCTATTTATATGTCAAATCGGTGCGGTTTAGTTTTGAACTCCCATTCTCGGAGACTGAAAGGAAAGTGTGAAGAGGGAAGCAAGAGGACCTCTCCCTTAACTCCATAAAAACTTGTATGTCCGGATGGCTCAAATGGTTGGAGCGCTAGGCTGTCGTAGCGGAAGGTCGCGGTTCAAATCTCACTGATGGCAGAGGGATTTGTTCTAGTGACTGGATCTCGGATGCTGGGAATGAGCACCGGGGTCAAATCAGTGCATTAATGCAATACTGACCACATTGTCTGTACTGTAGTGTACCGTTATGGTCTTGATTGAAGTGGTATATCACTTTTCAGGGCCCTGATGCAATATGGATTGTTGGGCCAACGACTATTCTTATTATTATGTTGATATCGTCGCTGTAAAATTAGGTTTGCCCCCCCCCCATTCTTGAGCAATATGTAGGGGGAAGAAAATTTACCGTCTCCTTGCCTCCACTAAAATCAATAATGGTCACAACTCCTTAGTAATTTGTGGTGCCTGGAAAAGGGACTATTTTGATGTTGTTCATAGGCTTTTTGGTACGGCCATCGTCGCGATGTGCAAGAGGGGTTTTACAGAGGGAGGTCACTCCTTCCCCCCTCTATCCCCTCTTACACATGCGCAGGTGCGGATGAGATGGATTACATCGCAACAATGATTATCCTACCAAGCGCCATAATCTTTCCACGGGGGACAATCGCCACTATTCTTCGACCATGTTTGAAAGGGGTACCTTTTGCTTTCTCCTACATAACAACATTTTGACCGCTGGGATTTTTTAATGGCGTTCGTGGAAGGGGATCTCCTGTTAAGTGGGAAATAATGATCGGCTCAGCTGCAGCCAAAGAAGGTATCAAATGAATCCGAATTCCGGGTTGCGAGCTGTTTAGCTTATGTTTGCTGTTAACTCTTTTCTTCCTTCTTCCTTTTACGATTCAGCCATCAAGGTCTACATTGGCTACCGTTGTATTTTGGGTTTTGAAGTCCATCTCAGAGCAAGTCTAAGTCCAAAGGACCCTGCTCACGGTTCTGAATTAGCTAACGCAAGACCGTAAAACCCACTTCCCAACCGACACTTCGGTGAAGCCAGGCCCGTCCGAAGAGTGTGGGAGGGAGGTTGATTCCCAGAGGAGCTGAAGCTTTACAAACGGATCGGTAGTAGAGTCTTCAACAAAATTAGGTTAATTGTGCTGCTTTGGAGATAGCCTCAAATTTCTCTCGACTACCATGGGTAGAGTTGTACTTAGCTCTAATCGATTCATCCCTATCCCCAATCTGATCATTACAAACACGTGCCCCCCTAAAGTTCAAGGTAGGTGTCTTTGAATGACAGTGCTCGTTAATTATTGCTTTACTCGTCAAACGTCAAACAGGAATCAGAAGAAAGCAGGATTGCGAGGGGAGTTTAGCTATCGGAGTTGAGAATCCAGACTTTTATCGTCCCAGGTAATGTAAGAAGCAGATGTTTAAGAGGCAACTCTTAAGGAATACAGGTTACAGTTTAAAGAGCAGTGTCCCCCTAAAAGCTCTATTACAGTTTTCATGCCCCTCTAATTGTGCAATAGAAATTCCACTCTAGCTTCCTGGAATTCTTCCAGAAATTCAATTTTTTCCAGTCAACTACGTGAACCCTTGCAACCCTTTGAGGTCAGACTTGGCAATGCATGGCTGGGTGTGGTCTATAAGCCAGAACCTTGGTGAGCTAGCGTATTTGCCTCCCCATTATCAGCAATTATCGAGTGGCCTGGCACCGGCGTCAGGAATGGTTGCCACCTTATTCGAATGATGTGACACCGCTACCCTTGTCGCAGACATTTTTCTACGGTCAATGATATGACATATATCTTCGCCTGAATTATTAATGTCATTTTTCCGAGGGAGCCGGCTAGTCTCATAATCCGTTTTTTTAGAACACCCGCCATTTATCGATCTCTTCTGATTATTGTGAGAGAATATGTCTTCTCAAATGCAAATCCAGAAACCCTACAATCAACAGCCATCAAGGATGGTAGGCAGATAGGTAAGTAGATATGTATCTGTGTTCGCCCCAACGATCCCAATTAGCACTGGGGTACGCCATGTTGCCGCCACAAACTCCTAAGATAGTAACTGCTGTGGGGAAAGCAAGGGAAGCAGAGTCCAGCCTGCTCAGATCTTCCGAACCAGGCCATGACGTTTACAATGGGTAGCAATTCTTCCAACCTACCCCAGAGGTTTTTTTGAGATTCCCAGAGAATTGTTTACCTGTGTTCCGGAACTTGGCGTTAGCTAGCGCTGGCCACTTACAAAGAAAGTGTCTGAGGATTTTTTCTCTCAGCCAGTCTGTCGATGCACTCATTCCCATGCTGGGTACCCAGAGAAGGATGACTTGGAGCGTGCCACCCACACCGTTCAACCCCTGTACTGTCCCACCAAAGACTTGGATGGATGGATGTCAAAAAGTAAATAGATTCTGGCTTGGGACTGTGATCATGCTCCAACCATTAATAACCCGATATTATCATAAGTACCTCGGCTTAGGATACACTGGCGAATTCCGGAAGGCTGTAGGACCCAACTACACTGTGCATTGTGAATAATCCTACACTGACTTTAGAGAATCTTCCATCCGTCGGTAGAAAATACTGTCATAACCTTCCAACACATCGCCGGTTAGGCAATTAAACCCACCTCATGCTTGCCCAGGTGTATCAAGATGGACGGATGACCGTTCGATTGGTCACCTTTTCAATACTCTAATGATGTCAAATTTTTATGTGTCACAAGCCGCTTTCCGTTTCACCCGCCAAAAAATGAGGGTATATTTTGGGTAGCTTCGAGTGCAGTAGATAGCGTAGTTTCCTTCCATCCAATGATACAGAGATAGTTGAGCCTTTGGATTTGTACCAGCACCTTTCTGATATTAATAAATTTCAGCCTTGAATGCCACATCAAAACAGGCTCTTCTACTCTCCGCGAATTCCAAAATGGAGTAATTTATTGTATTGTAGATCCTGGGTATGGTATGCGTATGCGTTAAATTGAGGATCTACAGTTCGGTCCTCGCTTGTTGAAACTCACCCATAAATATGGTGCGCGTATCGTATTCTGCTATTGATGCTATTGTTACCTTCGATAGACTTGACTGCGAATGGAGACTCAATCGTTGCCGATCGAATTTTAGTTGCCACCATACAAGTTAACTGAATGGGGTAATCAGAGCTCTACGGTTTTGGTTAACCTTTAGTAGCGACGATCCCTCGACCTTGGCACACCCCAACGGCTGAGATTTGCCTCTAGGCAGTTTGCTCAAAGGTGATTCGCAGGGAGACATTGCTTTGCCCGGAGTTAGTTATTTCTCTTGGAGGAAGATTTTTGCTTTAAAGCAAATGCTCGTCCCTGGGTAAGGCTGTAGCTTCAACACCGACTGGAGTTAGAAGTGCTAACAGACCCCTTTCCGTTGGTCTGCTTCTTCAGCTGGTCCGCTAAAGACTGGTTTCCGATCAAATATGGCGAAAATTTGATAAACCTATTTTATTTTCATATTTTCCTCCCATGCGCTTCGTTTTGCGGGGGAAAGTAGGTCGATCGAAGCAGAGCCTCCTTTTGCTGAGGTCAGACTAGGCCTCGGCACAGTAGTCACACCTTTGCTCGGTTGCCACAGGATCTTCCTTACAGAATTCGTCAAACTCTTATCATCAAGTCCATAGTAATTCTTCCCTCCTCCTTTTCCAAAAGGGCTTGGAACCGTTTATTTTTTCATATCATTAATAGTGTCGTAAACAGTGATAGGGCAAACTATAATCCCAATTTTTGGAAAAAATCAGATGCCGATATCTCGCTTAATATTTAGGATTCGAGGATTTGATAGGTGATAACTTGTAGGATGGAAAAGTGGCGACAATTTAAGAAAAATTGAAAGATATTTGTAATGAAACTATAATCAGGTAGGATCTCCTCTAAAATCATTATATGCCCCTCGGATTTTGTTATAGGCGAAGAAATCCTCCTTGACTTGACGCAAGTGGAGAACCTTCACCATCTTAGGTCCGTGGTTGCTTAGTAGTGCGAATAGATTTTACCCTTAATAGTCGCAAGCGGGACACAAACTGTGCTCCCAAGGAGGGCAGTTCCCGGTCTGGCTAGTCCGTTAGCCCACTTATTCCCCTCTATGTTCAACCCTAAACGTGTCGCCCAGACTATTCAACGTGTTCCTGGACTACCTCACCACCCTGGTGGATATCATTGAGTTCAGGACTTAATGGTCGCTTGGCCATCATCGGTCAGAATGCCTATGTTACTTTTAGGGTTCACATCATGTCCCAACCACCAACATGCTTCCAATATCGTACGCACCTCCACTTGGGATACGCTGGCAAATTCTGGGAGACCACACGACTCGGCTACCTTGTGCGTACCCGAGAAAACTCTCACACCGATTCCACAGACCATCTATGATCGGGTCGGTGAAGAATACTGTGTCATAAACTTGCAACAGGTGGCCGGTCTTCAACTTTGCCCTGGTTGGGAATTTTCCAGCAAAGTTCTTCGTGAATTTCGCGTTGCGTGTGGCACAGTACATATGGAATGCCTGGTGTTCCCGAGGTGCTTTGTAGATGTTACTATGGCCGTAGGATTTCGCTGTCCAATATTCGGACTCAGGTAGGTTACAGCACTGCATGCTACAGTGTAAATAGGAGCTATATGGGAAGGAGATGTAGGAGCACATTGAGATCATCTACGAGGCAGGACTGCTGATCTCCGTAACATCGATACACGTGGTGATTTGAATCCTATTAAACTTTGTTCCATTTTACTTTTTGCTCGGCATTTCCTTGCAAGGGTCCTCTTGCTCAGAGCTCTGCTCAAGTGATTACCTCCTAGACCAAACTGGATTATCCTAGTACTTAGCATGGATATTATCCACTTCTTCAATCTTATACTGATTAAGGCTTCCTTGATGGCGCTGCTACTAACGTTGTTCAATCTTCTCTTTATATTCAGGAAGGCAGTTAGAGTACAATACTTGTCTTGTAGCGATCGCTCAATCGAGCCAATTAACTCGTGGGGAGCGGCTTCTGTAGACTTGCTTTCGGGGTAGGCATGCTAGGACTTTGGGAAGGACATTTTTTCCATAATCGTCCTTAAGTGAATGTACAAGACGCGGGTCTTCAAAACGAAAATGGAAAAAATGTCAACCCTGGCTAGCCCGGACACTAGGGTAAAGATCTTACTTGAAACTGAAAGGGTTCAAGGTATTCAGAGTGGGCATATTAATAACCAGACTCCCCATTGGCCCCACAGCCCTCGGCATATAGTGCTTAGGATTGCTTGGGATTTTATTAGCAACTTTCCCAATGCAGGAAGGACGATCCCCGAGCTGTAGCTTCAGTTCATCCTCACACTAGATTCGTCTGGCTCTAACACACATGATCAGCAGTCAAACAGATCCTCGTCGATTGGTTAAGCCTACTCCCAGAAGACAGTTTTCAGCCGACACCGCGAAAAGGTCGTTTGAGGTCTTGCCGAATTATGTAGCTTTAACCTGAAGCATAATCAGATCACCGGTCAAGTTGGCTAGTCATTTTATTTCTATGAAAAATTAATACACACCAGACACAAATTCATCTTATGTCACTTGAACAGCTCTTGATAATGCAAAGAAGTCAATCAAGAACCCAGAAGAACTCGCGAGGCGCCACAGGGGATTGAAGGAACATTTCAAATTACTTCTCGAAAATATAGATCAATTAGATGCAGATAAGCATAAAGCTAAGGCGAAATATCTTGCTGGTAATTTGTTTGTTCTTTTCCATCAATTTCTACGCAACTATTAACCCTTTGAAACTTTCCAAAGACGTTGAAGCTGCTCGACAGAATATTCCCGACCCCGCGGAATTTCAAGCTGCTTTAAGTGAGCTACAAGAAAATCTTGCAGCAAATTTAGTGGAGTTGGAATTGGCCGCAGGAGCAGATGTCCGTGATGCTCCCAATATATCTCACAGGCAAGTTGCAACAGATGTTGCCAGAAGACAACGATTGGCGGAGAGAGCGGCGAAACGGAAGATGGAAAGAATGCAAGAGGAAGCAGAAGCTCAAGCTTTTGCTGCTCGAGTAAAAAGATCAAGAGCAAGCCTGGCTGCACCGAAACCTGCTGCACCTGCCCAACCAGCTCAACCCTGGGTAGGAAGATTAGCTGCTCCTCCAGGAAGGGCCCCTGTAGTAGATCGAAGTAAAGGGTCAATTCCTAGAGATCGAGGTACACCCAAGGCACCAGCGGCACCCAGGCTTGTTCTACGTAAGAAGGAGCTTGATCCACGGTTGCAACAATTTTTGAAAGAGAAGAAAAGAGCCGCAAGGCAGCCGAAGGTAATGAAAAAAGCATCCGAGAAATATGTTGCTGCTGCATATGATATTAAAGGCCTTCAAGTAGAAGCAAAGAAAAAACTCATAGAAAGTAAGTATCCTTCGTTAAATTTCAAAAAACCTCACAGATATGCTACTCTTATCCGAAAATTTCTCATTTAACTCATAGAGATAAATTACTTGAGGCAAGTGATTCCTGATGATGTGGACTACCAGAACCAGTTAAAAATCTTAGAGGCTCAGTATACAAGGAAGTTGCACTTCATAAAAAATCTGGAAACATACAGGGCATCCCTTCAAAGGAAATATTATCAAGGTAACTGCGTTTAACATTTCTGGCACAATTTTTGTCCTCAACATCCCGCTCTCCCTTATTTTTTACTAATCTAAATTGTGTCATCAATACTAGACGTGACTAAAGCTAAAGAAACTCACAAAGATGAAGACAGGCTGAATGAGGTCCTAGATTTCTTGAGACAAGACTTTGCTAACCGACTAGGCTACATAGAAGAACAAGCCGGCATAGAACGAAAACCCGGCATTCAGTCGCCAGACGCAAGAGTCAAATCTGAAGTTATGGAAGTCGTCCGAAAATCTGTTGGCCCAGGAATGGATCGTCCAACCTTGGCTGAGAGACAATCTCTAGCTGGTAGACGTCCGGAGCCGCCACCTCCTCCCAAACCAAAAGTAGTGAAAACTATAAAAGTGCATCCTTCAAGAAAAGGCATACCGCGTCGAGGTGTGATGCAATTGGTAGTACCGCAGCAAGTTGCATCGGAAATGAAGAATTTCCGAGAGGTGGCCAAACGCAAATATGAAGAAGGTAAGTTGACTTGGTCTGCACCGGAAGCTTCCTATATACCTTACTACCTATACCTTAATTTCCGCAGATGTAGAAAACGCAAAAAGAACGGTGAGAGGTCAAGAAATTCTAGAAGCACATCTGGGCAGGCTCCAAGAGAAATATGAGGCACAACTTAAATTTATTGAAAGGTTGCCAGAAAAACGGCAGCAGCTTGCAGACAACTACGCTCTGGGTATGCATATATACTCACATCTCTGTGGCAACCTCTAACTCTTTCCCGCTTAATCTAGCTCGGGCCTCAATTAACTCGGCATACAAGACTAATACAAAATTACGTGACATAAACTTAAAAGCTGTTACAGAACAATACAAGGTCTCACTTGCTCAACTAAATGATCTAGCTGCAGGCCGTCTTCCTGGCTCCCCTGACGATCAATTCGACGAATTGGCCCAAAAAATATTCATTCCTCCTGGAATACAAGCAATTCCTAGAGGAAGATAGGACACGCCCAAGAATTCTTTGCAAGAAGGTGAGTTAAGAAGGTACAATGATTATCTGATCGGAGTCGCTAATGCTTGACTGCAGAAGTTTTCAGGCTTCCTACTTCTCTGTTTTGTATATCCTTCAAAATTTGCTCCATTTTTAGTCTTAACTCAGTCTGAGCTCAAATATAGAACTTCTGCTTCAGGATTCAATTAGTCCGTAGCCGCCATAATCTTAACGGCGAATGTGAAATGATGCGCGAACTACTCTTAAGACTAACTCAATCCTCACACAAAAATAATTATTATGCTCAAGTTAGCTAACTCTGTGGGAAACGGCGCATTGACCTTATTCCATTTGTGCCATTTATCGCTTCACCTGCAGTTTCTGCACATCTGCTATGATACTTTCAGTCGTAAGGAAATCCTGGTAATACGAGAATTTTCCCAGGGCATGCAAGGAGGGGATGATGGTCAAGACTCCAAAAAAGTCCTTCTTCCCGTTTTGAATATGACAATTAGAGCGCAACAAAGAACATTTTGACAGCTTGATGCAGGGAAAGCAGGCGGGTTTCCGCTCCCGAAATTTCTGCATTGACCACATCAACACCCTACGGATCATTTTAGAACAGTGCGCGGAATTCAGATCCCCGCTGCATTTGCTCTTCATCGATTTCGAAAAAGCTTTCGATAGCGTGCACAGGGGATTTATCTTAGTGGAATTTGACGCCTATCAGAGTGGCATCTTGTCACCAATATTATTTCTTCTTGTTATCGAGGACGTTCTTCATGCTGCCCTGTCCGGAGAATTCAATTGACTACGACATATTTCCTGAAACACCTCGAGTAGTAGTAGTAGGGGAAGAGTACAAGCACCTCGGGAAGTCTTGGGGCGAGTTGACGCGCTATACCCTAAAAAGGAGCGAAGAGCATCCAAGTATATATGTACAGACGGTGTGACTTGCTGCATATACAATATCTGGGAGTAAACGAGATTTTTTGATCATATGTCATATTGACTAAGGTTTTTTTTTCTGGGTAGAGGTAGAAATCTAAAAAAGACGCCGGTGCGCCAAGTTGCAGCAGTGAGTAGGACTCTCACCCATTAAAACCACCCCCACTTCTTCGCCTGGTTTATACCATCAAGGGGCCTCGGTTTACACTAGCACAACTAAGTCACGCGACCGTCACGCTTTCTGCGCTAGATCCAGTTCCTACAACTTTTCCTGTACCGCGGTTACTGTTGCGTTTATCGCATTTCAATTTGCTTCGGACCTCAGTATCACCTCCACAAAATTATGGGGTCTGATAACTGCGTTGAGGCCATCATTTCACCTCTCTCTCTCAATACTCACTCTCGGACAATAGAATATAACATGTTCCAGGTCGTCGGCTGTAACGGCACATTTGGAAAGGTTAGGGGACTCATCTAATCCAAATGATGCAAGTACTTCCTATACCCACCGTGTCCCGTAAGGAACTGTATTAGGTGGTAATTCAAATCTCCATGTCTTCGCTCGACCCATATTTCAACGCACAGGATCAGTTTATGGGTCTAGCGGCCTTTTTCGGAATTATCCTACCATTGCCGTCATCTCCTGTAAAGCTCATCCTAGTGGTTTTTCGTATGCCCGCAGTCACTTCGGATTCGACCTCCTTCTCCGGTAGAGAGAGTATGCCTCAGTCGCCAGAGGATCCAAGGGAATCACCCCCGCGCAGTGTCACCAGATACTGTCCTATATGCACTACACACCATCAGCGCGTTGACCGGTATGCCGAATTTACCCTTCCCTGGTTCACTATGTTTTACAGTGCGCACGCTCAGGCATCGGCCCCATATAGCAGGATGGATTTCACCACCCCCGTGATAAGCAGCCGGCAACTAGATTTTGACACTCCAATATTATACATCTTCCTTGCTAGAGATGAGCTAGCCTTTTTGCTGGTCTCACTTCCATACAGTTCCACAGCGAGAATGTTTTGCAACTACTACTACCTCCAGATCGTCTGCAAAAGCAATCAATGTTGCCTCCTTTTGCACGCACGGACCAAGCACTTCGTCATACATTATGTTCCACAGCGAGGGTCCTAATTTGAAGCCTTGGGGAACACCTGCTATCACAACATTCTCCTTCAGGCCGTCGTCCATCTCGTATCAAAGAAGTCTCTCCGAGAGGTAACTGATCCGAATTAAGTAAGCAGGAACAGCCAGCTTAGCCAGGGTACCCTTAATCCAACCATAGTTGGCCGAGTTGAAGGCATTTCTGATATCCAGTGTCGCGACCGCGCAGCACTTACCAGCAGACGATGCTTCCTGAGCCAGGTCCACGACCATTGTTGTTACATCGACCGTATCCCACACTCTGCGAAGCCGATATCGCCGCTACGATAGACCACCCGCTGGCTCGACGAGCGGAAGCAGGCTGTTATATGCCACTCTCTCCAGCATCGTTCAAATAATGTCCAAAAGACAAATAGGGCAATATGAGGGGGGAGCGCAGAGGGGCTTTAGTTGAAGGACCAACCTCTACCTTTTCCACTGGACGGAAAACACTCCTTCCACCATCCACGATTCAAATGTACTTCTGAACCATGCGGCTTGATTTTAGCAGCCAATTTCAGGGCTTTGTTCGAAATCGCGTCCAATCCCGGAGCCTATTTATCCCCAATTCGTCCACAGATGTCTCTTAGCTCCTCCTCGATCACTGCAGAAATTAAGAAGAGGTCCACTTTCGTCCTGTTGGGAGAAAAAGAGTGCTATTATTTCGAACAAGAGTCGCGGAAACGTGACTTTAGATTTTTGTCCACGAAGCTTGCTCACTACAACCTTGTAAGCAGCGCCCCACGGGTTCGTATTTGCCTGAAGACACAACTGCTTGTAGCAATTCCACTTATTTTCCCGTATAGCCTTCTTGAAGCTACTTCGAAGATCGAAGATCGTGGTGTTTTTTCTCCACGTGACGATGTTGTGGCTTCTCTCTTGTCTTTTCGTAAAGCCTCCTCGCTCGCAGACACGATGTCCTCAACAGCAAAATTTCTCGGTTTCGCCAGTAATTTGATTTCCAACTATGATAGAGCTTCGCATGCCTCAGTTATCCGCTGACATAACTGGCTCACTTTTTCCAGCGCCGTTCACTTCATGTCATTACGTCCTTCTAAACCCGCCAGGAATATCTGTTCCTCAAAAGCTCTAGTAGACTACGCAGCAATCCTGGTTTTTCCACTTCTCTTACTCCCTCGACTGTCGCCTCCCCCGTTTCTGATATCGCCTCTCGAGGTAATGAGGTAAGTCAGATCGACGATTAAGCCTATCCCTCTGGTCCGGAAGGTGGGCACACATCCGACATTGGCTAGTACAATATCCAGTTCCGCGAAGGTTTCAAGCAGGATCTTGTCCCTGATATTCGTCACTCGACTCCCCAAGTCTAAGGTCCGTGCGTTGAAATTGTTGCTGCAAAGTGACCGAATTCAAAGGCATCTAAAGCATCTCTTGAAAGATACTTGCTCCCTAAGTTGGCACACGACCCAATCTATTCTTACCTTGCCCACGGTAATTAGTTTAGTCCCTGATTCAAACGGGAAGCTAATAATAGGGATCTGTATACCTCCATACGCCTTCATCCTTTTGAGCGCACTTTCTTCTAAGGTTGAATTATTCTATCCTCTCGTGCGTGACCTCATCTAGGGCTCGATTATTTTCTGTTGCTTTCGAGCTTTCACTTCTGCTTGATCATCTAACACTTTTTTCGCCTGACTGCGAAAACTATCTGCTGTCTTCTCGCAGGATTTATTTAACTCCAACATCAGATCATCCTTCTGCGTACGTTTGATATGACTCGCACTGTCACCCAGGTCTCCTAATTCCGGTTCGCTTTGTCTTCCCAAAAGATGTTGGCATAGCCCATATCTCTATTCTTGGAAATAATCATTATTTCCGGACGAATCTTTTTCTCTTTTTCTACTGCGTTTTTCCAGCCACCTTTGTCCATGTTTGAGGTTACGAGCGGTAGGCTCTTGCCATTTTGTCAAAGTTGGGCCCGCAATCGAAGAACTACCCGGAAGTTTCGTTGGCTGGCAAGCACCAAGCAGTTCACTTACCGCGTTCTCACCTACCTTAGGTTGCGGAGGGTGTTAGCTGTCTCCCACGTAACTTCACCCCGTAACGCTTCGGCATTTTTCTCTTTCACCATCCTAATATAGGACAACTTAATGACCCGTAACATAGCCCTGACATTTTGGTGGATATTCGGCCCCTCTTTGATGAGCTCACAGACTTCATTTATGCGTTCTCCCAGTGAAAGAAAGCTGTTGAATCGACGCTCTACATTGATCTGAATGGTATTAATATGGTCAATACAGAAGGATCCATTCAGAGTGGAAAACAACCCGTCTGTCGATAAGGCTTTCGAGAGGCTGCTTGAAGCATTCCAGGATGATTTTAGCTAATATCTTCACGATAACATGAAGAATCCAAACACTCCTCCAATCATCTCAAAATGGGTGTCCTTTCTACGAGTATTAAGGATAATCTCCTCTGGGAAAGATTTTAGATTCCCAGGATTGGCAAATGAATGGAAATAGCAACCCAATAAAGACTGCAGGGAATACTTAGAGTAAATTCTGATGTCCAGCGCAAAAAGAAGACTTCACAATATCCTTCCCTCAATCTTTAACACATTAGAGTTCCTAGCGGTCGAACTGATTTGTCTTCGTTGTTTGGCTGTTAAGGACAAAGGACCAATTACGGGATCTGTTTGTTTGCCGAAATAATGAACAGAGTAAAACGGGTAACATTAAGAAATCTGCCAACTGAAGTACGATATCTACCCACGGTTGGCCTGATTTCTTGTGTCATTGGATTCGTTGTTCTCCAAAATTCAGGTAAAGCTCGCTTAACCTGGTCATCCGAGATTCGCAATCCCTATTATCGTTGACAATATAAGAAACTTATAACTATATACATATATATAGATATAGAATCCTAGCTGCTGGTTTGTCCTTTTTAGCATTATAAAAATGACTTAATTTGGTAAGATAAACGTAGATATTATAATATCCTAAACATTTTCTCAGTTTCCGTCTTTTACTGGGAATAATTTGAAGTACTCAAGGCAGAGAAAGTTCAAGCGAAAAGTAAAAAAGAAGGCGTGAAAATAGGAACCATGCGAAACCATCTTAGAAGTTATGCACAATCAAAAGATGGTGAAGGTAAAATCATCTGTTTTTAAATTAATATTTGAAATAGCTGCTATGAGATATACTTATTATTTTGCGTAGGTGCGACTTTCGGAGAAAGGATTGAATCCGCTTGCTAGGCAATGTCATTGAAAAAGAGATCATAAATGGGGTAACTATATCAGGTGCTCCTTTACCTGCTTTGATGGTTTCAAAATCATATGCTAAAACATAATTTAAATATTTTTGCCACTGAAATGTAGTGGTACAACGTTGCAACATGCAGCTCCAAGCGGAAGAGTATGCAAGGCAAACTAACAGGGATACCCGGTGAAATCTATAGATCACCAAGTTTAGACGCTATCAATGATGAGACTTACATCTACTTTCGAACCACAGCCATATCCATAGCGTTTTGCCCCATCACATCACGAAAATTACCACTGCAAAGACTGAAAGCAGGAGCGAAGAGTGTGTCATGATCCAGGGATCGCTGCACTAGTAAAGCATTCCGCCCCAGACACTCCAAGAGTAAAATGGAACCGGTGATCCAGGGAAGAGACACAAACTTCTCACAATGGTCGCTAGGTAAAACCAAATTAGACAACGAAGTAATGATCCCAATTGCCTATACTCTGTTATCTTTCGCAGAATACCCCGTGGAAGGCGTAAGACTTCGTGAAAAGCATCCTGCCAATTTCTGCAGAAACATGGTAGATACCCAGACCATGCATGGAAGTCGTACCAGTTTAAATGTGTATAGCGTTTAAAATATGAATTTTGAATGTATTGTACAAGTGAAGTGCCTTATTTATTTGAATAATATGTATTTTCTCAATATTTATAAGACATAAACGTAACTTGCAATGAAAAATAAACCTAAAAACAGGAAACAATTAAATACATGATTCGGCTGTGTTTTGGTCTACACCTAAATTCTCTGATGGGGGAAAACTTTTATTAGCTCTAGAATGGCGTGATCTGCAAGCGAACATTCTTGTTCAACTAGGCTAACAGATCCTATTTTCTAACGGATCTGACTCGTTGTCATTTTCAAATATATCATCCACAGACAAGACACAACAAGCTGCAAAATTATAGAATAGTGGTATCCTTCTGGATGGTTTGGATACCACACGCAAATGAATACACAACAACATCGTCGAATTCTAATGGACTAGATCTCAAGATGAAGATATGGCTGGAGCGAAATTCGAGCCCCAAGCATAACATAGCCATTCTGACCGACAGCCAAGCGGCCATCAAGGCTTTGTACCCAACGACGACATCTTCCCGGCTGGTGGGGCAGTGCAGAGACGCGCTTAACCGTCTGGGCGGCACGCTCAAAGTCACTCTCCTCTGGGTTCCCGGTCCCCGGGCATAGGAACATAGAGGGGAATGAGCGGTCTGACGGATTGGCCAGGCAAGGCTCTGCTCTTGGCAGTCCCTCGGCGAATAGAGTCGGTGTTCCGCTGGCGGCTGTCGGGGGCCGAGTCTACTACTCGAAGGCTTACAAGCTGTGCCAAGTCAAGGAGAATTAGGCCTGCTTATAACATAACCCGATCACGAGAGCTCCTGTGCCAGACACGCGCAAATGCTTTCAAGATTACGGCGGTCTGCAGGGGGCACTGGCCCATAGGGGACCAGGCCACTAGGCTTGGCATACCCTACAACTCGCATTGCCGAAGCTGCGGAGAAGAAAGGGAAACCCTCATGCACTTTCTCTGCGATTGCCCAGCTCTGGCTAGAGTCAGGCTGCGGACACTGGGCAAACCATTCTTTGGGGACCTCAGAGAGATTTCTAGCTGCAGGGGAGGTGGGAGAGCTGCTTTCCTTCGTGAATGCTACGGGCTGGCTCTGAAGATCCGAGCCGGCTGGACTCTGCCTCCCTGCTCCCATAACAACAGTCACGGTCTTAGGAGTTTGTGGCATCTCCGAGCGGCCACTGATACCTATCTACCTACCCCAGATCTCAAGATGAAGCTAGTGTTTTTAGGTGTCTCTTTTGACAAACCAACGACTATAAACCAAAAACAATAGCAACTTTCGAAATTCCTATCACGAAACACATAAATTCCAATTATGATCCTTACAGTTGTTATACTATTGGAATGTTTCTCAACCTGTACCGGAGTCTCTCAATCAAAATTCTGCCGGCATCTAGTTCTCAACTTATGAAGGCACGCCTTACAAATATTGTCAGTATTCGTCTGATAACCTACCCGCATTTACTTCCTTAAAGCTATGCAAAGTACCGAAATGCTTACCCCAATCACACAGAGACCCAGAGAGCCAATTATCAAAAAATGTTGAAACAGCCAACAAAGTCCGGACTTTTAGTTTTCTCCAGAAAAAAACAGCATAGAAGATAATCTGGGATGTGTGTGTGTATCTGTAAGGAGGAAGGCATAGCCTTTGAGTGCTCAAACCGTAGTAATTTACTGTAATCGATGCAACCGTCAAATGGAATATCCCAGATTCGTTTATATATTGCAAGATTGTAATGCTACCGCCCGTTGATATCTGATGTGCCAATAGGCGTTGATTCCTCTTCCTCATTACACGATGGACACGTATCATTTTCTATTACTCCTATTCTGAAACAAATGTCAAGCTCTTGAGCTATGCCCTGTCAGAATGGCCAAAATACTTCTGCGAATCTTTCTGCTTTTCGACAGGATAAACTTTAAAATAAGTTCGTTTGTTTGTGGTCTGGTGTACCTAGCAGCATTTAGGGTCTATCGAAGCTTAGGCAACAACGTCACAGACAAACCGCCGCAGTTAAATTTCCAGTTCCTCTCATTATGAAAGTTGCTGTACTCTCTCTTCTGGCTGATCACGCTATGGACATTGAGTGCAGGTCTTCCACTGAAGTAGAGAACATGTCTTCCACAAATTCCCCCATATAGAAACATAGATCTGGTGAGGCACTATCTGTGCCTCGGCCGTGACTCAATTAGTCAAAGACGCGCATGGATTCGAAGTCTGTGACTTACCACTTAGAATGTTCCCCTCAGGGGTCGTCAGCGACCTTTAACGACCGAACGAAACGATGCCGGACTTTCGGTGGCGGCTTGATGCTCTGGCGGACGCCGTTTCGAGCACGGTGGAGCGAATCCTGGTAGGCGTGATTTTACTGCTAGGGCCCTCGAATGGGCATGTCTCAACCAGACTTCAGAGGGATACGGATTCTGAAAATGACGGCGAGAACTGAGCTCGTAGTTTTAAACACCGGATCCACCCCTTCGTTTCGTCGTTTCCGCGCCCAAGGCTGTAAAGAAAGCATTCCTGACACAACTTTTGCGTCGGAATCTCTGGCACCATCGGTGGACGGGTGGCAAGTCCTAGAAGACTTCTCGACAAGTGATCACCAGTACTTCGCGTTCGAAGTGATTGACATTACTTGCCGGCGAGCATCAACCCGACGCAACGGTAACGACGAGGTGTGAGATCTCCATGCCCCGGAGGGCCCCAGCCGCGACAAGCCTTCTATGTACTGGTGGACGGCAGAAATTGTCGACCTACGGAGGGAATGTCATAAGCGCTGCCATTTGGCACAACGTTTACACGCCAACGAGGAGGCACGCGCCATAAAGGCACAGTATCGATCTGCAAAAAAAGAGACTCCACAGCGCGATAAATAAAAGCAAATCTCGCGACTGACAGAACCTGGTCAACGAAGTGAGTGATTACCCGTGGGGACTTGGATATAAGCTTGTCACCCGGAAAATCGAGGCTCTGCGGAAGCCCTGCAAACTAAGTACCGACCAGATGGACCGCATTTTACAATGAAAAAGCTGGAAGAAGCGGTTCTCACTATGGAAAACAAAAAGGCGCCAGGTCCTGATGGCGGAAGTTTATAAACTGGTATTTCGCCAACGGCCAGACTTGCTGCTTGGGGCATTCAACGATTGCTTGAAAAAGGGCATTTTTCCTTGTCGCTGAAAGATGCGGGGGCCATATATCTACTAGAGACGTCTCCTTATGGGAGCAACGCAGTCGGTCCTGCTCGATGGCGCGGAGGTATGGACTGACGCCCTTAACAAGGAGGTGCATCGTGAATGCCTTGCCCAAGTGCAGAGACGGGGAGCTTTGCGAGTGGCGTCTGCTTTTTGCACTGCCACAGAACCGGCCGTGATGATGATCGCGGGAGTGATCCCCGTTGCTCTCCTTGCCAAGGAGCGTCAATCTGCCTACCGACGTAAAGACGAAAACTTAAGAGAGGTGATTGCCCATGGAAAACCTCACCCTTACTGAGTGCCAACTCTCCTAGCGAAATGAACCAACGGACAAATGGACTGCGCGGCTCATCGACAATTTAGACTCCTGGTTGAACCGAACGAACGGTGAGATTGTTTACTTCTTTACCCAACTCCTAAGCGGGCAGCTGGAGGCGTGTTACAGATTATATTCCGGCCCGTCTTATTGCGAAGAAGATTGAACTCGACCGGCGGGGGGACCAGGTGGCAGGGGGTATCCTGAACTAACAACTCTCTTCCTCCCCTTCACTCCAGTTGGTAAAAAGTATTCCCTGACTTGAAGGCTCCCAAAGCCGGGAAAGCGCGAGGGCTAGCCCGAAGTAATGTTTCAAATAGTTGCAGGCTAGTTCTCTGATGACAGGGAGGTGTTTAGTTGGTAGTCCGACAGCGTACTGTTGCGGGACCACCAATTTGGACCACCAAACCACTTGGAATATTAAAATCCGTTGCTTCCATCTTCATGTGTTTTTGGGCATTCTTAGTGAAGTAATAAACTATTACATCGCGGCAAAGTGGTGTCCGAGGGGAGAATAACACTTATAATAGCCCAATCCATTAGGATTAATTTTGTCAAGAAAACTTATACGGTAAAGGTTAAATTTTCAACCCCAAAGGGGCTGGGGATTTAGGGAGAGGATCTAAGAGGGGATTTAGGGAAGATTTACCATCTTCAACCTCGGTGAAAACTCAAGGCGATCACTCCTCCCCCTTATCAAATATGGCGCCTCAAAACGGAATGTTTTGATATCATCATGACGAAATTAAAATTTTTAACTCCACCACCGAAGGGGGAAGGAAATGGTATGCAGATGCAGGTCGATAAATTTTCGGAATCCTCTCGATTATAAAAATTAAGGTGAGATCACATCAGTAGGGTTCAATATTGCACCACACCTCTGGAAGAGGTGGGAAAGGTGCAATTAGAGAAGCTGAAGGTTCCTTCTTCTCAACATCAATGTAAAATTGGTGCAATCGTCAAATTAAATAGTTAAGGCGCTTCAACAGGGGAATATTTTGATATTATGATGGTAAAGTTTCATTTTCCTAGTCCTCCTAGGAAGAGGTATATAGGGAGGAGAGGAGAAGCCCCACTGCCGCAGTCATCCCCTCTTAAAAAGTTACGGAACCACAAAAGGGGGCTATTTTTGAATCATTATCAATTCAATATCAATCATCGACATGGTTTGTAAAGGAGATTAGAGCGGGGACTAAGCAGTGAGGTTGAAGAGAAAAGATATCCAGCTTCTTCCTTCATACTGCTCCTACCCCTTCCAGGAGTGTTGTTCAAAATGAGGGGGGAGGGAGATATAGAGGGCAGCATAAGAAACAAAAGTTATCTAGCACCGATGTGCACCTCCCCTCCCCCGAGTGTAACTTTTTGTTTCGAAATAACCGCAGGTGCAGGTGCAATATGAACTGAGTTATATCTAATCATCATCATCATCAACGGCGCAACAACCGATATCCGGCCTAGGCCTGCCTTAATAAGGAACTCCAGACATCGCGGTTTTGCGCCGAGGTCCACCAATTCGATATCCCTGAAAGCTATCTGGCGTCCTGGCCTACGCCATCGCTCCATCTTAGGCAGGGTCTGCCTCGTCTTCTTTTTTTTACCGTAGATATTGCTCTTATAGACATCCACACGGCTTAAGTGACCCGCCCACCGTAACCTATTGAGCCGGATTTTATCCACAACCGGGCGGTCATGGTATCGCTCATAGATTTCGTCGTTATGTAGGCTACGGAATCGTCCATCCTCATGTAGGGATCCAAAAAATTTTCGGACGATTCTTCTCTCGAACGCAGTCAAGAGTTTGCAATTTTTCTTGCTAAGAATCCAAACCTCCGAGGAATATATGAGGACTGGCAAGATCATTGTCTTGAACAGTAAGAGTTTTGACCCTATGGTGAGACGTTTCGAGCGGAACAGTTTTGGTAATCATTCAGCTTACCAAAACTGTTCTGTTGACTGACAACAACGGTTTCATCATCGTAGCTGTTATCGGTTGTGATTTTCGACCCTAGATAGGAAAAAGTATCAACGATCTCAAATTGTATTCTTCTATCTTTATTCTTCCTATTTGACCAGTGCGGTTTGATGTTGTTGGTTGGTTGGTTTCCGGTGCTGACGTTGCCGCCATATACTTTGTGTTGCCTTCATTGATGTGCAGCCCAAGATCTCGCATCCATCGCCGCCTGCTCGATCTGGATGAAGGCAGTTTGTACGTCTCGGGTCGTTCTTCCCAGTTATACCTCGTCAAACGTAAATTGATAATTTCTAAAAAGAAAAAAAAATGCTTTCAAATAAAGCAAAATCGGCAACTTTTACTGGAAATTGATGTGTAGCTATTTTACAGTGCTTTTTCACACCCCTCCCGGGGCGAGGCACGTATCGGCGCTATATAACTTTTGTTTCTTATGTCACCCTCTACCCCCCTAAATCGATCATGACTGAAGGAATTCGGAGGTTGAAAGCTTTAATGAATGTACTGTGGTTCAGACTCTTGTAGTTTTTTTTGACTATTAAGATTTTATTTATATTGACAGAGAATTTTTCGGAATTGAAATGCCTAATAGCTGCCGAATGGTTAAGAAATCGAAAAAATACTTAATATGTTTTGCTTAGAATTGTATAAGGAACTACCCGGCAACTATCTTACCTGGTTTTTTAAAATTCCATATGAACAGCCCCACCCCTGTGGTTGACAAAACACACTCCAAGTTGAATATTCAACCATCATAATACGACATGTGAATAATCTAGAAAGGTTGCCTCAGCATTTTTCATATAAAAACTTTCCATATCTAAAGCGCCCACTATTCGGATTTCGACTTAGTCAATTTTTATTTTCGTAATCATCCTATTCAGTGAAAAGTTTTTGATTTTCATTCTAAAAGTAAATTATATTGCTGACTGTCTTCAGGTGTATATAGAATACACAGACAATATCACAAGTAATTATTCAACAGCACCATTTTCCTAATCATTTGCATTTTTCATTTAAATATATGAATGTCCCAAGGGCACAATCAATGTCCCAATATCTTGCCCAAACCTGGTAACGCCACAACTGCCTCTCGGCTAACGGCTTGATTATTCGATACCGACTGCGACCGCACATTCGTATCAGAGTGGGTCGGCAGAAGATAATACACTTCCGCGGCAGCAACTCGAATTTTAGATTTTCCTAAATAATTCAAAACATTTCCTATTCAAGATGCCAAGCAAAGCAGTTTGTGTGATCAACGGCGACGCCAAGGGAACCATCTTCTTCGAGCAGGAGGTAATTTTCCAACGAAAGGACACTAATCCAATTGGAAGTCTGATTCGATTGATTTTGTTTCGTAATGGCGAACCCGGGCTGTCTCCCAATCAAGGGTCGTGCCGTGTGTAAAGTTGTCGTTCGAATTTGCGGTAGTGTCGTGACTAGGCAGAAATAGTAGTTCCTACCTAGCGCTTATGATAATGCGTGCCCGAGAGTCGCATCACGCCCCGCGCCAAGGTCTCCGCCGCGGGTTATCGTGGGGCCAAGTGGATTTGCATTCTCGAATGTACGCTCGCAGATAATTGACGATGACAGTAGCGAGAAATAAATTGTTGACACCGGCCGGGATGTATAGTTTGTTGTATTTAGAATCATTCTTATCGCCCCGCATTCCAATGGTCGATTTTCAGAAGAAATTTTTATTTTCTAGGCTGATGGAGCCCCAGTGAAGGTAACCGGCGAGATTACTGGACTCAAAGCTGGAAAGCATGGATTCCACGTCCATGAATTCGGAGACAACACAAACGGCTGCACCTCTGCGGGAGCTCACTTCAACCCATTGGGCAAGGAGCACGGAGCACCAGATGCCGCCGTTCGTCACGTTGGAGATCTCGGAAACGTAGAGGCCGGCAGCGACGGAAAGGCTAAGGTTTGTACTTGTCGGAAGGCAGCAAGCAGCGATCCGTTTTTATCATGTTTTTCCTATTTAATTGTAGGTGTCCATCACTGACAAAATCATCTCTTTGCAAGGAGCAAACAACATCATCGGCCGCACATTGGTTGTGCACGAAGACGTTGATGACTTGGGCTTGGGAGGCCACGAACTGAGCAAGACCACCGGAAACGCCGGCGCTCGTCTTGGATGTGGCGTGATTGGCATTTGCAAGTCATAGATTTGCTGCTCTCCTAATGGGATACTTTTTTATATTTGAGTTGTTTGGTGTTAAGGAACGTAATAAATTAATGGAGTTGAATTCCAATAAAGTCGTCTAACCTTACATTGGAAATTTTCATAAGGTCTTGTTTAGGCAGACTTTTCTCAGGGCTTTTGTCCATGCATAGTTAGAAGCCTCCCTCTCCCTGGTTTAGTGTGAACTTTGTCGGTATGTCTGTCGTTCGCAGCTCGCGAGCCAATTTTACTGAATTTCCGTCCGGGCAGTCGTTGTCATCTTATGGTTCGATAATTGCCCAAAAGTATGCAAATCTCATTGGAGGTTATGTCTCCTTAATATTGACAAGTGACATTCAAACAAGCCGCGTTTTCCGAGAATCGTGTTTACATCTGGAATTATTGTGTGAAGATGTCGAGGAATCAGCGTAAAATAGCTGGTCCGGTTGCTTCCACGCCATACATTTTATTTACGGATAAGTTGAATAAGCCAGCAAAATTGAAGAAAAGGCGGGACGGCCGCAAGGATGACGAGCAAAGGCAGATTTGTGAGTTTAACGTTCCAACTTGCAGTTAGATGAGAGCTAACATGAAGTTCGCTTTTCAGATGTAAAACTCGGAGTAACTTCACAAGCCAAGGGTTCAGCTTATCTGGAGATGGGTCAGACGAAGGTGATCGTATCAGTATTGGATCCTAGGGAAATACCGAAACAGAACAGGAAAAGGTTTGTGTTAAGAGATTTTGGCCTATAATCATAAATTTTAGAGGTTTTGAAGGCCTTCCATGGCTCGAATTTGCACAGAAAAAAAACGACAGCTGGATATGGGTTATTGCTCGTTCCACTGAGTTCTTCCATAGCGCAACCATGTACGCATCAAGTTTTTCAAGGGGAAAATACAGTCCCCCTAAAAGTTGGAGACCCCAAAGTTAATAGAAGGAACTGGCTCTGAAATGATACAAAACCCCGTAAAAATCGATTCGAAGTCTGTCCGTCCATCTGGCTGCAATGTTTTTCCATCATTGGAAGCAGAAAATGTTCGAAATCTACTGCTGCCTTCTGCCATGCCATCTCCTCATTCCACTCTCCTCGCGGGACTGCCTTAAAGCAATTGCCTCGCAGGGGTGGGCCTGTTTTTAACTTCTGCTCGTTGTAATTCTCCCCCTTCGGAATTCTTCCTGCCTAAGCTGTTCATGAATAGTTCCCAACACTTTTTCCGCCTGTTTCCAAGCCTCCGTTGAAGTTAGCATGAACTCTACAATATTTTCATGTGCTAAGTGTCTATATGCGATAGCCTTCAAGCTTATCCGGTGCGCAGCAAACCTTGAGCAATCAGACACAACATGCTCCACAATTTCAAGCATATTAATACATCTTGGGCAGAATGGTGAGTCATCGTGCCCAAATTAATGTAGGTATGCACGAATTTTATTAGCTCGCAATTTAGTTCCATTTAGCTTCATCCAATCCAACTTCGAATGTCCGGAATGATGCGGTATGTCCAACGGCCAGTTTGTGACCCGTCCCATCTCCACCATACTCGCTGTGTCCTTCCTTCGTTAGGATGTCTATGGGGTTCATCTCTGCTAATACGCGTGCTACATCTCGTGATGTTTTTCGGTAAAGATGGGATGTCCGGAGTTTATCACTGATACGCCATTTCCAGTTTGCTACAATTTAGTTAGCCCTTATTGGGTTTGCGTAGAGTACCAGAGAACTAACTACCCTTGAAAGGAGAAGACGTCAACTTTGTCTTGGCCAACAAATTTTTCGTAGTATTTTCGCCATTGTTACAGCGATGGAATAGGCTTTAGTTGCTGCACACTCGATGTGTTTTTTTGAAACTAAGCCTTCTGTCTTCCAGTACTCCCAAGTGTCTAAGGATCAAACGATCATCCTAAGTGGTCGAGAACGACCTAGAAGGAAGAGCTATCCCAGAAACCTAAAAAGTTGGCGAAATTGATCGTGAAGGTCCGCTCGCAAAGACTGAAGCTCCATCAAAGTGGTCGATCAACACCTTGCACGCCTCTGTGCTAGCCAGGTTCGGGAAATAGGGGGGGGGGGGTCATTGATACAAAATTAACGTGTCTATACCGATGCATGGGTCCGCACCGGATTTCAAAATAGACAAAAAACGAAGAGAACCACAACGCGAGCTAAAACTGAAAAATAAAAAAAACGGCACGACCGTGCGGGTTGAGCCGTAAGTCCCCGGACCCGAGTGCCGCGATCGAGAGGGAAGATCCACGATGGATCACAATCCCGATCATGGTTTCTTCTGCCTCAGATCGTGATTGAGGCGCGGCCCTTGAGGTTCCCTCCCATCCTTGACATCCTTAGGCCAGTATTTCAGAGGATGTCCCTAAAAAGGTATTGCGGGATCAAGGAGGAAGAAAGAGGCAGGAAGTCCTTAAATCAATAAAGGTTATTCAAAATTCATTATATATTGCTCTACTCCAACACAGGATTTGTAATAATCACGATTGAAGCCTTTGGACAATTATCCGCAATGGCAGAAGTCAAATCGCGAACGATGCCAGCATTGGTGTTGAACCAATCACTTCCAGTCCTTCCAGGTTTACGTGGCCCGCTGGGATAACAACTTCATCGGCACCTTTAAAACCATCCGAAACTTCCTCTGCTTCAACGTATCCTTTTACCGTCCTGCCTCTGTATCTCGGAAAAGATCCATTTCACCAACTGCTCCCCGCGAAAATTTCCCTCTTAATCTCACCCGCCAGTCCAGCTGTTTTCCAAGAACCACTCCCCATGCCGCTACGTTTGGCTTAAACTCTTTTGAGTTCATGTTACAGTAACGTGCGCGTGCGTCCCCTCTGTCAAGATTAGAGTAATTGCAAATTAATTCAGAAAGAGGCGAATGACATTCCACTCCTGTCGCAAAGCCGCGGTCACTACAGAGTCTTTACTATAATCTACGAAAACTTAGGACGAGTAATTGGTGGGGAACGCCTCCCTTTTAGTGATGACATTACCGAACTGTATGCGCCACCCCTTGGATCTGAGTCAGCTTTGATACACATCAGCTTGTAATGTTCGGTTTTCCTCTTAATGGTAGCTACTTGCAATTTTTCCCTTGCGTTTTTGTCTTGCAAAACTAGCTTCTCGATCTCAGGTCGGTTTCTTCCGCGTTAGGAGCGCCTCCTAGTTTTTTGTGGTTTCCTCGATTTCTGAATTCCACCAGACATTGAAAATTCTCCTTCGGAAAGCTCCACACCGAGGCATAGAGGCATCACATGTTCGCTGCAGTTTTTGGTCTTCCAGAAGTATCTCCTCGAACATTTTCGCACCAAATTTGTTGTTTTCGAAAATGGTACCAAATCTTGATTGATTATCATTGACAGAGCGAGAAATTGTGATTTTTTTTGGGAATGTCAAGCTTTTTGACACTATTCGCACGAAAAACGCTATAGCTCTGTAGTACTAAAAGATAGAGTGCCCATTCCCTGAAACAAGTGATACTATCCACCATTAAAATCACGGGACACCCTGTATACATCTTAACTTGACACGTGTGAATCCGCCCTCCGGGTGTTTCTTCGCGTCTTCTATAGTTTGAATTCCACGGCTCCATACCTTGCTGTTGTTATCTGCTATCCATAATTATTATTATGTTGTTAAGGGGAAGTCGCACCACGTCCCTAAAGAACTATTGTGCCCCTTTTGCTGGTTATAGTCTACCTATTAATCATAGTATCTCAAGCAGGAATTTTAGTATGTGAGTGATTGGTATCATCACTCAAAGATCCCGTTCGAAGGAGGATGCTGTTGCTGTGCTGCCGTTCTATTCTTTTCACAACCAATTGATCTCGTAAGAGCTTTGAAGAACGACGCTTCAAATTACGATACATGATCACTGGTGATTATCGCTGAATGCCCAAGACTCGCGACCCAAAAGAAGAAAAACATGTCTACAGCTATCTCAATTTTTGTGTCCTTAATTGGCACTACCTCCGGCCAACAGGTATACCTGTCTATCATCGCCAGGACATGGGTGCATTGCGAATTTATTGGTATCCGGAATCATAATGTGTTCGGGCTGCAATTTCCACTTTTTCTTTTTTGATTTATGTCTTCCGACATAGATGGCCAAATACTTTTTCTGGATGGGGTTCCTCTTAAAACAATCGCTTGGATGAACGATGCCGTGGGTCATATTGAATATGTGCTTTCTTAAACCGGCAGGGATGCACGAACGTATCGCAGATTACAGAGCTACGCTACGCTGTCTAGGTAGAATTTCTGCAGCTGGAACTCCTTAGAGTCCAGAATCTTCCGTAATTCCTCATCTACTCGCTGGGTTGCGGCGATTTCTTCAATAGTGACGGAATACCACACAAAGCGTCTGCCACGCTATTATTTTCACCTGCCACATAATAAATTTTCGTCGTGAATTGATTTATGAAGTCCAGTTGTCCCGGAGTCTTTTCCTAGAGCCGTATTGCTATTAACAGTAAGATGGCCAAAGTGATAAAAGTGTGAGAACGTTAGGCGGGTGACACCAAAAAGGCTTAATCTCTCTGCGTGCCAATGTGACTCCGACACTGGCCAGATATTCTCGTCTAACCTTACTTATCAATGATTTTGCCGAGAGACCAAGTCTTGACAAGAAGTTGTTGAACGCAATATTTTTTGTTTGCTGTGAGAATCAGACAAACTTTTTTTATGGATCTGTGTTGAAACAGATTGGGTAAGACCAAAGGGTTTTCAAGGAGGAAGAGACATAAAAAGGGGACAAATCAGATAAAAAGAAGTGATAAATAGGTTTCAAGGGCTTGGTCGCACGTGAAGGGTGTAAGAATGAGGTCTCAATTGGTAATCGCCAAGGGTGATTTCAGTCCTCCAAAATTACCCTTTCCACTGTTAAATGTTAATGACCGCAATGTCGTCCGTCCTGTCGCTCTCTATGGTTCTGAGTGTTGGCCAACTATAAAAGACAATTAACGGCGTCTTGCAGTAATGGAGACGAAGATGTTACGTTAGACTAGTGGCGTCACACGTTTAGATCACATCCGAAATGAGGATATCCGCGATCGTTATGGGGTTGCACCGATCGCGGAAAAAATGGTAGAGAGGCGTCTTCGATGGTATGGTCACGCAATTCGTGCTAATGAAAATTCACTTGCCAAGATTATTATTAATCTCCCCATGATTTCCTTGAATCCAAGGTTGAATCCTATTGACTAGTCCTGAAGGCAGAACATTCCCATACTGTTGCTGGATACTTTGCCGCATGCATACAACCAATGGTGGTTAAAGTTTAAATATCACTCTCAGATTCTATTGCGAAAAAAATTGTTATTGCGCTTTTTAATTAGAGCTTCTTCCGCGTTTCCACCCAAAAAGTGAATCCTGCTACACCTTTACAGCATTCATTGGATCGCATGAGTACAACTCAACTTCCTGAAGCTATCTTGTGACTATTCTGGCGGGCTTCTGCATAGTTGTCGAAGAATAGATAAATATGTACACCATTGTACATAATATTTCACAATAGAAGGCTCAGTGCAAAGGCATGTGTGGAAAAGCAGCGTTCTCCTTGAAACCTTAATCAGTTTCGGACCAAGGCTCTATTTCCAACAGAGGGCGACGTTAGTGATAGGAATGGAACTTCCCTAGTAGTCTAAGTCGCACGATGCTCATCCACAGAATGATAAACGCTTGATATATATTATAGTTATAGATCTCGCCTCCTGTTGTCAACTCTACAGCCAGTCGACTAATGAAAAAAGTAGAGGCATTATTGATCGTATCTCATAAATGGCAAATGTGTGTCTCCACTGCTCAACAACCAGGAAAAGAAACAGACGTTTTATAATACAGTTTTCATCTTAATTTAAGAGTTTTAGTTATTTTATGGTTAATAACTAACAAAAAAAACATTTTTTAGCTTAGACGGTGAAATCCAATGCGAATTAAAATATGCACCATTCGCTTGCCAGGGTAAAAGCAGCGCTGAATTAGGAGCCAATGAGAAATCGCTTAGCATAGCACTTAAGAAATCTTTACTACCTGCAGTTTGTCGACATGAATTCACAAATTTCCAGGTATTTTTTCCTTAATCTCCGCAATGTCTTTTGCTTTAACTATTATTTCCAGATTGACATCCTCATTTACGTCTTGCAAGACGACGGGTCAGTTTTAAGTGCCGCGATCAATTGCGCTGGGCTCGCTTTAATCGACGGTGGGATACCCATGTACGACATCATAACGTCCACAACTGTTGGTGTTCAAGGCGACAGAATTTTGCTGGATCCCACAGGTAATGAGTTTTTAAAATATATATATGTCTCTCAAGTAATAAATTTTCTAATAACATCCCAACAGCCTCCGAGGAAGATATTTGCAAAGGCAGTAGTTGTTTCAACGCAGAACACGGCATCGTTGTAGCTGCTCGTCTTGAGTCACATGCTCAAACTACAGAATTTTACCACATAGGCTATATTTTACCGGAAAAATTTAAGAAAATCAGTGAATATATATTTTCTAAGAACGAGGATATTGCGAAAATTGTAAAACAGGCACTTGTTCAGAAAGTCAAAGAGCATGTAGTGAAAAAGGGCAATAAAGATGAAGCTTCAAATTGAAATGTATAAAAGTATATTTAGTATTTATACAACAGTGGAAATATTCCTGCATAAAGAAATGCGGGGCTTCACATTTAATCTAAGTGAATTTCAGTTTATCATGTTCGATTGCCTGGACAGAGAGAAATCAATATTTGAGAAGTAAAAACAACTCTTTTGGTCCTAAAATCAAATAGGGGCGAGGTCTTGACGAAATCCTATTACAGTCTCTGCGCAATATTGACTAAAGAAAAAATGAGAACAACAAAGTCGCCAAAACATAAAGGCGTCAGTATTTTCTGAACGTCCAATCAGAATTCAGTCCCTGCTTGCTCCAAGTTTAGCTTCAATGGTAAGGCTGAAACAAGATGACTTTTCATATAACTCTTCCAATATGTATTTGGAAAGGCATCGATTACAAAAAATGGAAAATTTATACCGAAATCGACGTAGCTAATATCATATTCTAATAAAAGGGGAAAAATTCGTGGTTGGATAAGACGTTAGATTTCCAAGAGAGCACTTTAGATCCTCACGTTTCTCCTTTTTCAATGCGTCTTGTGGCTCTTTTCTAACTACTACCAAATTGCTTTTCGAATTTAGTGATCTGAACAGCTGAAAATCACGCCTAGCCTCTCGTTTTCTATATACTGGGCTTAGTCTTGAACCCCAGTAAGTGCGCATGTTGAAGAAGTTTACAAACTGTTCTGCAAAGATTTTAAATTTTGGAAGTCAGCATGCAACAGATATTGTAATAGGATCACCCCATTCTACTGCAAATATAGGTTTCGCGTCCCTAGCAAAATATTCCATGACAGTGTGGAGAAATACCATGAATGTCCTGACTGGTCCACTATGTCCTCAATTCGGGGAAGGGGAAATGAAAACCTTATGGTCTTCTCATTTAGTTTATGAAAATCGACCACCACTCTCCATTTCTTCTCTCCGTTAGACCCAGATTTTTTCGGAACCACCAATAGTGTTGAATTTCACGGACTATTATTCAGTTAGACTATTCCACTTTCTAACATTTCGCCCAATTGGTCGTCTATGTTCTGCCGATATACCTGCGGCAATCGATAAAGTTTTTGGTTAATAGGTGCCTGATCCTACATCAAGGGAATTTGATGAATAATGTCCTTTGTATAGGATAACTTATCTCCCTTCAAGTGGAATATTTCATGATATTCGTTACATAATTCTCTAATAGAAATTTTCGACTCTTTACTCAACTGGTCGCCTAAGTTCAACTCGCTTCTTAGCTGATTCGACCTTGCTTATTCTGCGTTCTGTTGGACGCTATCGACTGTGAATAGTTGACCAAGGTGGACTACAGGGTCGTCATTGTCTCCAGTATGCTCTATTCGAGTGTCTGTACCTGATACTCCTCAAGCGGGTCAGTTAGTAATAATACTATATTTTATAATTCAACCTCAGTCTCTGTACTATTAACGACTGGGATGGCAGCTTCTCCGGTTTGCCCGAATGATAAACTATTTCCATCGTAGACACCGCTACTTATCTCTTGTGCAAGACAGAGGGTGTCTTGTGACGCCGGAGTGCGTGGCAGTACTCTCAATGGCTCTTTTAATTTTATCTCCATCGTATTATGTTCCCGTTCGTCTCTGCATTTGTTCGCTGTCATTCCGCGCCTTTCCTTTAGGTAGTCAGCCCGCTCACTGGTCCTCTGAAGCCCTATGTAACTTTCTAATAACACTGATCCCTGCTCTGGAGTAAGCGTATTTTGAGTTCCCCCCGAAGTTTAAGCTTCAGGTTTGGGTCCCCTACTTGTCCTCGATCCATTGTTAGTACTTACTCGTGCCGTAGTCAGACAATCCTTGGCTGGGTAATGCATTCGGATTCTTGTAATTCCATCTCCCCAGTGCAACGTGCTGATTCGACCTGCTCTAGTGGTACCTGGAATGGATCAGCAGTGCTCTGAGTCCTCGGGAATACTAGTTGTCCCTGAGGCCCCTCTACAGAGACCATTTATTGTTCGATTTGCGTGATTCTTTTTTTGTTTTATTCTCTAGACTAGTCTTCAAAAGGCTGTATTTCAACTTAACAAGTTCTTACAATTCGAATGGTGGCGAACATTTTCTGAAATTTTGAACGCGTTGATCTCGAAAACACGTTTTTCAAAACTTTTCCTCATTTTGCTTAGTAATCAATGGATCGATTTTAACAATTATCAGTTATCAAAATGGTCGCAACACTCGTCATTGTCGCCCGAACTAGAATTTCCTAAATTCGTTGACATTAAGCCCCTTTTTCGGATGTTCAAAGAAAATGAGGGCAATTTTGAAATTTAATTTTTTAAAAGCTGCGAAAATGGTATTTTTCAATAGATTCTTTTAGTTCTAGTCTGGGCCATAATTACATGTATTCTAAACAAAACTGCATTTACACTTTTTTCTTCGGGTTCACGGTTTGGGCAAAAACGCGGGAGAAGTTGGAGCAAGTCTAAACATCAAATACAACAACAACAATCGGACCCATTTTTAAGGTTTTGTGTAAAGCAAAACCTTATTAAAATCGGTTTACTGTCTGTTTTTTTTTTACAATGGAAGGTGGAAAGCTTCAAAAGCTACGGCTGGCTCCTGCCTCACGGTTATGTGGGACTCTTACCCAATAAAACTACTTCCTTCTCCTTCCACTCTCCCCGCGGGACCCCCATTTGGTATTACGTCGCGGGGCTGGATCAGAATTTATTCTGCCCTCGTGTTAACATTCGTGTTTCTCTCGCATTTATTCTTCCGGCTAACTTCTTCTTAGCTATGGCTGCAATCACCTTTTCGACTGCGATCCAAATTCCCTTTGCTTTAACCATATGTTCCATTACATTTTCGGATGTAAAGTGCTCCCCGGTTGTAGCTTCCAATGCAGGCGACCAGTGCAATATTCGGGTACTTAGACAGTATGGCGAAACGTCATGCCCAAATCGATACAGATATGCGCGACCTTTTTCTGACTCCTCCCACTTCTCCTGTAATCCCGCTATAGTTTAAGTTCGTGCGAACTGTCGCCGACGCTCAGGAGATTCTCCGGTCAGATACGCTCGATCGTAAAGTCGTTGTCTTTCTTTCGCCAGAATCTCAATCGGGACCATATCTACTATTACGCAAGCTGCTTCATTGGATATTGTTATATAAACGCAACATGTTCGGGGTGCATCTATGCAATACGCAGATCCAATCTTTCTTTTATTTGCTATATGTTTCAGTGTATCTACCCATACTGGGGCTGCATACAATAGGATCGAGCTGATCCCCTCCGAAATAAGGAGTTGACGGCTCGGCCTTGGGCCACCTATATTTAGTAGTAGCACCCTCCACATGCAATATGAAGTTTAGCCTCTGATCAATCATTACGCCTAAGTACTTGAGTGCAGGCTTGGAATGAATTGTTTGTATTTCAACTTTGATCTTTGCAAAAGTACTACTTCCGTCTTATGTTCTGCGAGCTGTAGACCAGTATCTCTATTCTCTAACCAGAATTTAATGTCATAGATTGCTTCACACTAATGTCGTCCGTGAAACCAATGGAGGCCACACCAGTAGGAAGATCTAGCGTCAGTACTCCGTTATCCACAAGAGTGAACCTAGGACGGACCCTTGTGGACCTCCGCATGTCGTCTGATAGAATTTCATGCCTTCATCTGATTCGCAGCACAGAAGTCTATCGATTAGGAAGTCGGCAACGATACGCACCAGGTACTTTGGCACGCCTAAGTTGATTAGGGACTCAAGTATCTTGCCCCATGGTTTGTTTGGCTTGGGGACTAGTATTATTTCTGTTTCTTCTATTGTGTAGGAAATGCTCCTTTTTTAAGGCATGTGGTGAACGCCTCGGCAAACATATTTGGCGCTATTTTCACTGTTGCCTTGAGAGCTTTATTGGCTGCAAAGTTCATTCTAGCACCACGAATGCAATAATGTAGGGTATAACATGGAGCATGATCCTACCAAGTTTGTTGGAAAACGCACTATTATCAACAAAGTTATACTAGGTCAAAGTTGCCGTTTCTTTGCAAATTCAAGATTTTGAATGTCGATATCATGCAAAAGTGGATATTCTCACATAATATTGGTATATATTTCGTGCTACGTACTAATACACAAAAACCTTTCATATTTGAAGCGTCCAGCTTCCGGGTTCACGACTTGTTTATTTTAGTTTCATTCGTATTTTTGAAAAATATTTCGCGCAATCCAGCTTAAAAATCATAAATCGCCAGAAATGAATGAAATTACAGCCGAACTGGTTAAATACGAATGCGACCAACTACATCAAGCGGATTATAAACTGATACTCAAGACGTGGGGCAACGAATCAATATCTGACGATTGACAACATTATCTGTCCCATACATAAGAAGGGGGATACCAGGTAGTGCAGAAGTGGTAAAGGTATTATGTTGCTGAGTATCATCTATAAGATATTCTACACTAACTTAGTAGGTCGGATAGCCTCACACGACCAGAAAATCAACAGGGTAAAACTGGCTATGAGGGAATTCGGTATGCCGGGGAATCGCTAAGGCTGACTAGGCTGACCCTGACCAATGTGCGTGGCCAGATAAACGCAGCAGAATCAAAAATTGATGGAAAAAGGATAGCTTCCTTCAAACTGTAATTTAAAAAAAAAAGTCAGGTGATGACGACTTTACGGTCTCTTACCAGGGCAGAGGCAAATCGTCAGACGCTGCCTCACCTCTGCTCTGGGAGCAGCGTGACCGAAGCGGCTCGCAAATTTAGGACCCCATCATTCTCAAAAAAATGTAATTTTTAGTTTTAAATGTAAATATATATTTCGGGAGAGACTTACCCCCTTCATCAGTACAGAATCACTTTCGACATCAACAACGGTCTAAGACCAGGAGATGCCTTATCGCGCGCCCTTTTTAACCTGGCCTTGGAAAAAAGTGATTCGTGATGCTAATGCAAATGCGAGAAGCACGTCCTTTTTTAAATCCACTCAATTATTAGCCTATGTAGCCTATGCTGACGATATCCACATCATAGGAGGAACAACCTTAAATGCACAACCTGACTTCATGCAGATCGAGCAGCCAGTGATTAAGGGGGAGATCTTGGGCTCCACATTAATGAACGCAAGGCTAAGTACATGGTGGCAATGTCAGCACCAAAAAACAAAGAAGCAATAGCGCCAAATGAGAGCAATAAGATTACGAGGCTACATTTTTGAGATCGTTGATAATTTCTCTTATCTAGGGCTGATCACAATCGATAATAGTTTCGCCTATTCCAGCTTACAAAAACTGTTCCGCTCGAAACATCTCACCATAAGGTCAAAGTTTTGTCTGAGACTTAGGTTCTTAGCAAAACAAATTGCGAACTCTTGGCTGCGTTCAAGAGAAGACTCCTTCACATTCTTGTGGTCTCCCACATGAGGATGGACGATTCCGCAGCCTCTATAACGATGGAATTTATGAGCGATACCACGACCGTCTGGTTGTGGATAAAATCTGGCTCAATAGGTTGCGGTGGCGGGGCACCTAATCTGTATGGATGAAAATAATCCAGCCCGAAAAGCAGGCAATATCTATGGTAGACAAAGAAGACGTGGCAGAACCTGCCTTAGGTGGAGCGATGGCGTAGGTCAGGCCACCGCCAGACGGTTTTTAGGGATATTGAATTGGTGGACTTCGGCGCAAAACCGGGATGTCTGGAGTTTCTACTAAGGCAGTCCTAGATCCTTGATGACTCATCAGACATATATTAAACCCGACATTTGATTATTGGAGTGTGCTGATCGGGCATAGTCGCCATAAAGAGCGTATAGTTCAAATACCAGAGAGACAAGAGGAGCTTTGATGGGAATTCACTAAAGAGTCGACACCCGGAATCCCACCCTTCAACTGGGAAAAACAAATACGGACTTGAGGAACTTCCATCCGTATTATTTACAACACAGGCCCGTCAAGAGAAGAGGTAGGGCAGAAAGGAGAGACTTTAACCAAATTAGATTGTAGCGTTGTAGTGGACAGGCCTAAATTCTTTCCTAAACAAAACTCCCGCCAAGGCTCCAATCGCGCCCTTACCTTTGTTATAACAATTGAAACCTCGCTCCGTTTTGTATATTAATATTTTCATTGTTATTATTGTTTATTTATAATATACTTTTTAATTATTTGTTTTATCACATTAAAAAATTATTTGATAACAACAATAAATCAATTTTGGAAATAATTTATTTAAAACATTTGTTTTTGCATGTCTCCAATATTAAAGCTGACTACATGTCCTCCATTTCCTTCAATACTTGCTTCTTATACTCCTCGATGCCGCCATCCAGAGACTTCACAGTGCCGTCGCCGCAAACCCACAATTCCTTGCAGATCATATGGATTAGACGTTCGTCGTGAGATACTACAATAACACCGCCCTGGGTAGGAGACAGATGGTTAGTTGCAGTCTATTTTAGTGGAGTAAGACAATTACCTTGAAATTCTTGACAGCATTGCCCAGCGCGTCTATGGTTTCTATGTCCAAATGATTCGTAGGTTCATCGAGAATGATAAAGTTGGGTTGGGCTGGAGGAGATTGGGAAAGTTCAATAAACATTTGGGTGCAACCAAAGCGATGATTCTTACCCATGCACATTTTAGCGAACGCCAATCTGGATTTCTGTCCTCCTGACAGACTGGACACCAACTGCAAGGCCAGATCCCCGGAGATTCCGAAGCTTCCGAGTTGTCGCCGGTACTCCTCTGTCGGTTTGCCTGGAAACTCATTTTCTAATAAGCCAATGCACGTCACGTTCATCTCCAAGTGGTCGACGTGGTGTTGTGCGAAGTAGCCTATCCGAAGCGCTCGGTGTGTTGTGATAATACCTGAAGTCGGTGTCAATTGTCCTATCACGATCTTAAGCAGGGTTGATTTACCAGCACCATTTTCACCTACCTGCAAGTCGGAAGGCAATGAAAACCTGCATCTGCGCGTCAAATTACGAATTTATACTCACAATACAAATGCGTGAATCGGAATTGGCGGATAATGAGACGTTGTGGAAAATTCGCGGACTGGTTTCACTATATCTGAAGGCGATCTCGTTGAGCGCCATGACGGGGGGATTCAGGGGCTCCACTTCTGGGAATTTCAATTTAACCTCGATTTCCTTTTCTACTGGCTTCAATTCGGGTCTGCGGAAGAGCACGTGACAGTTAAGAGGGAACTCAAGGCGCTAGGAAGAGGTGAATACTCACAATTTCTCTAACATTTTGATTTTAGATTGGACACTGGACGCACGATTCGCGTTATACCGGAAGCGATCTATAAACTCCTGCACGTGGGCTCTGTGCGCCATTTGTGCCTCGTACTCTCGCCGTTGTGCCTTGAGTTTCTCCGTTTTGGTCTTGAAGAACTGCTCATAGTTGCCCCTGATTGGAAACAAATCATTTTTCACAAACGAAATACGGGAAATTTGCTGAGAAACTCACTTGTAGGTGTCCAGTCGCTGAGAATGTAAGTAGATAATATCGGTAGGCACTGTGTCCAAGAAGTTCCGGTCGTGAGAGACAACCAGCAGAGTGGTCGGCCAGTTTTGTAGATAGTTCTCCAGCCAAATGATGGCTTTTATGTCCAACATGTTTGTCGGTTCGTCCAACAATAGCAGATCAGGTTTGGAGAACAACGCACGAGCGAGTGCCAAGCGCATCCGCCAGCCACCTGAGAATGATTTCGTCGGTCGTTTTTGCATTTCCGCAGTGAAGCCCAACCCCCTCAAGATTATTGACGCCTTGGCAACAGCTTTGTCTGCTTCAATGTTCTGCAATTCGGCGTAGATCTTGGCCAGTTCGTCATTTATCGCGAGATTCGATACACCATCCGCAATTTGCTTGAGACAGTCCTTCTCCTTTTGCAGAAGTTGCGTCCGTGCCGTGTCGCACTCTAACACGCTGTCCAAGGCGGAAGTATCATCACCGACGACTTCCTGCTCCACGTGAAGAATTGAAATGTGGCTCGGAATCTTCAATTGTTTCTCCGATATCATCCGTAGCAAAGTACTCTTTCCCAGACCGTTCCTGCCCACCAGCCCGTATCGTCGCCCATTCGCTAAGACGAGCTCGGCGTTTTGCAGGAGAACTCTGTAAACAGACACAACTCAAGCGTTTAGTAGTCTTCAGCGGTATTTATTCACTTACTTCTCGCCGAACGCCAGATCAAAGTTCTCGATGCGGATGTCCATGCTGCGGTTTATGCCCTTCGACTCCATTTTACTGTCCTTTTTATTGAAAACCTGAGATGCAGTGGCGGTTTGCACTTTGCCAGCCACCGCCGCGGGTCCTTTCACGACATCCTGGCGTTTCTCTTGTTTCTGCTGCAGTTTCGCTTCGGCCTTTTCCAGTTTTTTGGAGTCGACTTTCTGCAAGTATCCTCATTCGATCAGAAACCATTCAATTAAACGAAATGCGCAGTACTCACATTCGAAAGGTCCCTGTTGATTACCCAAATGCTCTTCATGTCGCTGATGTTGTTTTCCATGTCAGCGGCCATCTCGGCGATGTTGACCGGGGCGTGCAGCATCTTCTGCAGGGTTTTCTCCTTCGGCTTCATGACTTTGAACAGTTCCTCGCAGGTGTCCCTGAAGGAAGCATTTAGTTTACAATGGAACTCACAGCTTTTGTGCAATCGTGGTCTTACCTGACTCCCTCCTCGGACATATCCGAGCCGATGCCCAACAGGATGTCGCCGATGGCATCGTAGATGTCGTCGCAAGTCTGGAAGTCGTCCACATCCCCGCAGAGGACACCTAACCAGAATAAAGGATGCAATGAATACGCCAAATTCCAAACTTTTTGGTATTTTATTGAAGTGGAAATTTATAAAGCGGCCATACGGCGTTCGGGCAGAATTTGTTGACAATTCAAAAGTTGATAAACACATGAAAATTGGGTGTTTGGAGCGTCCAAGCTCCTTTTTGAAGGTCGATTGCACCCACGAATTAATACCAGAAAAACTCCGCTGTCACTTTCAATCGAACAAAGGATGAAATTCGAATCCAATACGAACATATCGCTGTGGTGAAATCGCGGAAAACCCCAAAGACAGCTGCCGATCAGGTAGCAAGCATTACACGCGAGGCAAGACAAGGCAACGTTTTCTCTCGAAACGCTTCCTCAGTTCCACAAACTCAACGGAAACTTGGAAAATTCGCGACATTATCTCACCTTTGATGTACTCGCTGACGCTCTCATCGATTGCCGGAAAATCCTTTTTTATTATTTCAATATAGGCAGTCATTTCTCTCCAGGAAAACGGGAAATTGTACACGCACGGAGTGAATGGAAAAGACGTCCGTGCCACTCGGAGCTATGAAAAAGGTGACGGACAGTCGGTGGTGACATTTTGTTGACGTTTACTCGTTGATTATGAAGTTTCTTGGAGCTAGTTTTCTTGGGAAGTTGTTGGATGAACGGTTTGGACCGATTCAGGAAGTTTGAAATATCGTTACGAAGTTTTAATCCCTATTTGGCTTCGATACGAATCTGGTTTCCGTATTGAAAAGTTAGAAAATGATAACTACAAAATTTTCTATATATCGGTCAGATCTGGAGACATCGAAGGGTGAATTTTCATTTTTGAAAATTTGAATATTCATCAAACAACATCAACAACTATAATTTGTTGTTTTGTTGTTGTTTTATTGCTCTTTTGATAAAATTCTATTGTTCATTATTTAATACAAAAGAAAAGAATATTTTTTAAGAACATAATTTGTAATCTCTCCTGCTTGTTTTGGGTAATTTGGCTGAACAAGATTTGCAATCGATCTTTTATACTATTTGCAGCGAAGCGATGCGCTAGACAGGGACCGTTTTCCTGGAGAAGAACCACTACGCCATATATTATAGTGGCCACCCAGTAAACCATGTGTTCCGAGTAGGTTTCTTAGTCAGCCAAAAAATGAAACCTGTTGTTGTTATCGGTTTTGAAAATATAAGCGAAAGGCTATGCACTCCGCGTAGGCGAAGCAAATTTAGAAACATTATGCTCATTAACGTCCACGCCCTACAGAGGAGACTGCAGAGTCGGAGGAGGATACCTTCTACGAGGCAGTTGAGCGGACCCTTGAAGTCGGTCCCGGGTATGATGCCAAAACTTTACTTGGAGATTTCAACAGTCAAGTAGGGACGGAGCCAGTATTCGGGCGTTGCGTCGGCTCCCATAGCTTACATAGGGATACCAATGATAATGGACTGCAGATTATTCAGTTAATTAATTTAGTATGGTACATGATGGTTGTGGGAAAATTACCTGGTTTACACGGAAAGCGGTCCACAAACATACGTGGGCCTCTCCAGACGGGACCACTTTCAATCAAGTTGACTACGTGCTGATTGAACGCCGCCACCTCTTAACATTGATCAATGTCAGAACATATATGGGGGCCAATATTGACTCAGACCACTATTCCGTTGGCATAGTGCTCCGCGCTCGAATTACAACACCACTTACAATCCCTTCTGACAATCAGGTGAGAGTGAATACTGAAGCCATTCACAACACAGCCCTCATTAACTCCTATAAGGGGAAAATGGATGCCACAATATCAGCAGCGAACAGATGTCGTGAAAATGAAGCATCAACAAATGATCTTCATAACCATCTGACAACCGCACCAGGCGCGGAAATATTACCAAGAAGTCAGCAGGATGAAGCCTTACACACCTCGATTTTCATCCTGCGAGACAAAGAGGGAAATCTGATTTGCGACAGAATGGGCATATTGGAGTGATGGGTTGAGTATTTTGATGAACTGCTCAACAACCAAAATATCGGCAAGTTGGAGGTGCCTCCAACAGAAGACGATGGACAAATGCTGTCACCACCAAGCATAGAAGAAACAGTTTGTGCAATCCACCGGCTTCAAAACCATAAGTCGCCAGGAGCCGATGGAATTACAGCCGAATTGGTTAAATATGGAGGCGACCAGTTACACCAAGTGGTTCATCAACTTGTGCTTGCTTGTGACAATGAGGCATTATCTGTCTCATACATAAAAAGGGAGATATCACACAGTGCAGCAACTATAGAGCTATCACGTTGCTGAGTACCATCTATAAGATATTCTCCACTATCTTGCTAGGTCGGATAACCCCATACGCCCAGAACATCAGTGGCCCAAAACGAAGAAGCTTCACTTCAGGCAAATCAGCAACAGATCAAATTTTCTCTATGTGGCATGCGATGAAAAACCTGTTGGAATATGACCATCAGTTGCACCATCTTTTCATCGACTTTAAAGTCACGTATAACAGCAAAGCCAGGGTGAAACTATACACGGACAGAAGGGAATTCGGTATCCTGACGAAATTGATAAGACTGACTAGACGGACCCTGACCAACGTGCGCCAGATAAAAGCAGCAGGATCGCTCTCAAGACAATTCAACGTCAACATCGGTCTAAGACAAGGGGATGCCCTATCATGCGTCCTCTTTAATCTTGCCCTGGAGAAAGTGATTTGTGTTGCAGATGTCAATATGAAAGCAACCATTCTCTTCAAGTCCACCCAACTACTGGCCTACATTGATGATATTGACATTATGGAAAGATCAACCCGAAATACCTTCATCCAGATCGGGCAGGCGGCGCGAGATCTCTTGGGGTGCGCATTATTGAAGGCAAAACGAAGCACATGGTGGCAACGTCGGCACCAATAACATCAAACCGCACTGGCCAAACGAAAACAATAAAAATAGAAGACTACCACTTTGAGACCGTTGAAAATTTCTCCTATCTAGGGTCGAAAATTACAACCGAAAACAATCATGACGATGAAATTCGCGTACGGTTGTTGGCAGCCAACAGAGCCTATTTCAGCTTACAAATACTGTTTCCCTCGAAACGTTCCACCATTGGATGAATGCTCTTACTGTACAAGACTATCAAGTTGCCAGTCCTTATGTATTCGTCAAGACTTGGATTCTTATTAAGAAAAAATGCAAACTCTTGGCCGCGTTCGAGAGAAGAATCCTCCGAAGAATTGTTGGCCCCCAACATGTGGATGGACGACTCCATAGGCTACATAACAACGAAACCTATGAGCGATACCACGACCGTCAGGTTGTGAATAAAATCCGGCTCAACAGATTGCGGTGGGCGAGTCACTCAATCCGTAAGAATGAGGATGATCCAGCCTGGGAAGTCTATAAGGGCAATATCTATGGCAGAAAAAAAGACGAGCAAATCCTGCCTGAAATGGAATGGTGTCGTAGGTCAGGGCGACAGACAGCTTTTGAGGGATATCGAATTGGTAGAGCTCGACACAAAACCGGGGTGTCTGGAGTTTCTTACCAGAGCAGGGTTAGACCGGATACCGGTTGTCGCGCCGTTGATGATGGCGAAATATGAATGTACTATCTATGCAGATTACTCTTGGATAATTATCTCTAATGTGGCGACAGCTTCATATATACTTATTAAATGCCATACAACCATATTTCACACTAAATTGCAGAAAACCGTTTGCTTAAAATATTGTGATTTCTGTTCGCTGGTATTTGACATTCAGAAATTAGAAAGAAATCTTGGAAAACAATAGATTTATTCTTTGAATAAATATACAAAAGTCCAGGTGTGCTGGGGTTATATTCATGTTAACACATTCCTATCTCTACCCCAATCAACACACTCCTCAAGTCGGCACTTACCTGTAATTCACACTATAAATGCAAGAAGCGCATTCATCAATTCCCAGAGTAATACTTCCCAATTCTACTAACATACAATCACTCGATCCAATTCCATACTCTAAAGACTATAAAATTCCAGAGAATTTGCCTAGAGATCTTTTCCAGCGATCGAATGAGGTCTAGGGCATTAAATTTATCTAAAACGCAACATTTATTTGATATGCTGTCGCATTAATTGAGGCGGTTTAATGTCCTCAACTCTTCTAAGTCGACTCAAATCTTTTGTGCTGAGTCGACTCACATCAATGGACTGAGTAGATCAATTGAGTCGATTCACTCATGAGTTGCCCATCTCTAGTACGAATTGTTAATTCTTATGTGGCCGGAATATGATGCCCATATCTATGCTAAGAAATAGGAAATAATGACTTAAAATTTATCGATATATCATCCAGACCGGCCAGCTGCATATGAAATTCGACGTCGTGTCCACCCACCCCCATTTTTTCCATATGGTAATTTAGGGAACAGAGTCCAGTTAAAATCCGGGCCAGGACTTCATGGCCCACTTCTTCACTCTTGAGCGAAGACGGCCTGACGCCAGGGCTCTGGTTCCACCACCGCGAATCCAGATACTTGGCGACTCAGTTTGCCAGTCTCCTCATGAGCAGCGCTCGAGTGCCCTAACACTATGTAATCTTGTTACCTCTGGCACTCACATCCAGAATGTTTCGTTCAGTGAGCCAAGTTTCAAAAGTCTCTGGCGGCAACTCCACACCAACTGCCTTGATATGTTGTTGCTTTTTAGTGCTGATAATGCTGCCCGAGTATCGAAGCAAATTCGAATGGTGCTACGTCGCTATGTTTATTGCAAACATTCTTCTGCTGCCAATAGAATGGCATATACCTTCATCTGGAATTTGGTCGTTCCGAGACGTTGGGCTAGTTTTATAATCGGGTTTTCCGAAAACACCCCTGAGCCGAATCCGTTTTCTACAACGGACCTATCGGTAAAAGTTATTAAGTCTGTAATGTTAAAAGACTCGTTACGATTTATCGATCAGAAGGTGGAAAGTTTCAAAAGCTACCACTGGCTCCTGCCACACGATTATGTGAGACTCTTATCCGTTAAAACCACCTTCTTTTCCTTCCACAACTTTTATCCACTAAAACACTTCTTTCTCCTTCTCCGCGGGACTTCCATTTAGTATTAGGTCGTGGGCTGGATCAGAATTTATTCTGCGGTCGTGTTAACATTCGTGTTTCTCTGGCGTTCATTCTTCCGGCTGATTTGCTCCTGCCTAGGCGTCTTAGCGATGGCTGCATTCACCTTTTCGATTTCGGTCTATATCGCAATAACCGTCACGACAATGTCGTCAGCGAAACCAATGGAGGCCACATCAGTAGGAAAGTTTAGCGTCAGTACTCCGTTATACATAATAATCCACAAGGGTGGCCCTAGGACGGTCCTTTGTGGAACTCCGCATGTCGTTTGCTAGAACTTAATTCCTTCATTTGATTGGCCTATCGTTTTGGAAGTCGGCAATGCTATGCACCAGGTACTTCTGCACGCCTAAGTTGATTAGGGACTCAAGTATCTTGCTCCATCGAGCGGAATTGAAGGCGTTCTTCATATTGAGTGTAATCACTGCACAACATTTGTCCTCGTCAAGTGCGGTCTTAGCTGTGTTAGCCACCAGGGCAACTGCATCCGTTGTAGACCTCGCCTTTCGAAAACCGAACTGATTCTCAGAGAGACCGCCATCCTTATCGGCAATTGGAAGTAATCTGTTATAGGTTATTCGTTCGAATAGTTTGCCAGTATTATTTAGAAAGCATATCGGCCTGTAGGACGAAGCTTCACCCAAAGGTTTGTTTGGCTTGGGGACTAGTATTAATTTCTTCTTCTTCCATTGTGTAGAAAATACTCCATCTTTAACGCATGTGGTGAATGCCTCGGCAAACATATTTGCCGTTATTTTCACTGTTGTCTTGAGAGCTTGATTGGGGATGCTACCCCAGCTAGGTGTTTTATTTCCGATCATTTTTTCCACATCTTCGAAGACCTCCTTTTCACTTACCATGGAAACTTTAGCGATGTCTATCTCGACAGTGGGAAGGTTAGCAGTACTCACATTCACATTCTCGGATTTCACAGTTCCACCAAAAGTTCGGAGCTCGCTTCTAGAATACAACACACCTTGGTATGGAGGCATCACATGCTGTCGCGCGGGACCATTTCCTTCGTGTACCATGTATGATTTCGAAAATGATGGCCTGGTGGTCGCTATGTGTATATTCTTCATTGACGTACCATTGGAGATCCTTAGCTAAAACATCGCTAACAAATGTGACATTTATCACGGACCCCATTTCTCCCTTTCGGCAAGTGTTCACGCATCCAGTGTTAGCAACTACAAGATGCAGACGAGAAAGAGCTTCGAGTAATATACGTCCTCTTTCGTCCGTTTCTCGGCTGCCCCATTCTTGAACCCATGCGTTGAAATCGCTAGCCACTATCTTTGGGCTAGGGTCGTTTGCATCTATTGCTAGCCTCTCCACGAAAGAATGGAACTTCTCCCTCGTAAGGCTTGGTATCGCATAGCAGCTGTGAACAGACATTCCGCTTATTTTTGCTCTAGTGAAGCCACTCTCGAGAATCTTCGTGGTTCCTTCTATGGCTTGATTTCCGTGCTGCTTTTCCGCTCTTATCCGCGACCGAAACTCCACTGTACTGCTCGCAGACAATAGCAACGTCGATTTTGTTTCGCAATACCGTCTGGGAGAACAGGTTCTGAGCTGCTTGGCAATGGTTTAGGTTTAGCTGCAGGAACCTCACTTGCCCATAGTGTCGATCGCCTTCCTAAACACCGGACATGTCCTGCTGCCTGTGATATGGGCGCTGTTAATATAATTTATTTGGCTACAGAACAGACAATTCGGATTTTCTGTCTGTCTGCCACACACATTTTTCCCTTAAGTTCATCCTAGCGCCAGGAAATTTTGCAATGTAGGCTATAAAATAGGGCATGATCCTACCAAGTTTGGTGAAAATCGTACCACACACACTCCTCACGCTTTCCAAAATAAGGACTACCGACCTAAAATCTTTTGCTCTTCCATTCTCGATACTCTTTACTTCATATGGGTACATATAGATTAAGCACAATTTTCCATAAACGCTTATTGTAAATATATATAATAGTATATTACCTAAGACTAAAAATTAGCCAAGTTCGAGTATCATGGATTAGATTAAAATTAGGTTAAGTAAGTAAATAAAGATTTCTAGCGTTTGAGGTGTGGGCGTGGTTTGCTAAAATATAGTCTTCAATAAAAACTTGTTATAATCGTTGCATAACGCAAAGTATACACAATTAAACAAATTGTAAAGAAAGTCGGGTATTGTAAATGTTATATAGTCATCCATTGGAATAAAGTTAAGCTGGCTAGTTACCACAAGCTAAATTTAGCTAATACGAAATAATCATGTTTAGCAAACAAAAGGGATTGGCGGTTTCGTCCAGAGCAAAGACCTTTTGTTTTTCTTTCGTTTTTAAATTGTTCATTTTATTTTATTGATAATATTAATAAGCATTATAAGCATTATATTAATACGGTCTGCCACATCTTTTTCTACTAGACTTTTCGAGGTGGATCAACCTCACCCACATGGAGTAAGGGACCGGATTTTCTCCACAACCTGGCGTTATATAGTTTGCGGAATTGTCCATCTTCATCTAGGGGTTAAAGATTTTTCGAAGGATTCTTCTCACGAACATGGCTAAGAGTTCGAAATGGTTCTCCTTAAGAAGAAGACCATGGGCTTGTATAGTAAGAGCTTTAATCCCACGGTGTGACCTTTGAAGCGGAGCAGTTTTTGTGAGCTAAAATAGGCTCTATTGGCTTCCAAAAACCGTGCACGGATTTCGTTTTCATAGCTGTTATCATTGTGACTTTCGACCCTGGATAGAAATTATCAACGGACTCAAGTTGTAGTTTCCTGTCCTTATTGTTCTTATTTGACCAGGGCTATTTGATGGTTCTTTGGTTTTTGGTGCTGAAGTTGTTCCTTCGTCTTGTGTTCATTAATGTGCAGCCAAAGAGCTAGCTTCGCTTTGCTGATGTGGATGAATGCAGATCGTACATTTCGAGTTGTTCTTTCCATAATGTCAACGTCGTTGTTATATGCCAGTAGTTGGGTGGCCTTAAGGAGGAGTGTCTCTCTTATTTACATCAGCACAATTTCCCCGCGCAGTGCATCTCTTACAACGCTGTTACATCAGTCTTATACTGGGACAGGGTATTGGCTATTTGCTGTGCAGCTCCTTTTCTGTACAAGGAGCACACGTTCCATTAGAAAATGCGCAAATCTTTCGTTTATTTTTGTGGTTAGGCTCCTTCGTGGCTTCGTAACAAGTGTTTTCCGTTTTCCGCCCTACTCAACCCCCAATCTAGAGGTCCAATTGATACAGTTTGTCTCGTTTTAGACGCAGGGGACCCACCCCCATCCTTCTCCGTCTGCTGCTCTTCGTTAACAAAGAACTCCCAGCGATCAGCGATCAACCCCTATGCTTAATCGTAAGTACCAATCTATGTTTTCACCTTGGGACTTATACTACCCTTTGACCTCCAGTGTATACATGTCCCACAAGGAGCTTTGTATCCTGAACTGTGACGAAATTTAATTTTTACTTTTCCATCTATTGTAATGTCCTGGTAGCTCAGTGGTTACAGCACAAGGCTGTCGTATGGAAGGCAGCGGTTCAAATCTCACTGGTGGCTGTGGGATTTCTATCGTGATTTGGTGTCGGATACCAGTCGACTCAGCTGTGAATGAGTACCTGAGTTAAATTAGGGTAATAGTCTCAGACGAGCGCAATGCTGCCCACATTGCCTCATACAGTGCAACATAGTGATGTAGTGTACCGTTAAGGTCTTGAATGAAGTGCTCTGACAAAATTCAAGGTCCAGATCCAATCGGATTGTTACTCCAACGATTATTATTATTATTATCTATTGTAATAAGGGTATTGCCTGATCAACTGTATGAGGATTCTAAACTAGCTGTTTTTTTTATCGCCCATGCATTTTTAGCTCATCGGCCAATGCCAACCGGGAGGACCAAGCCAATGCTTTCTTAAATGCTTGACAGAGAGATGAAATTAGTTGTCCCAGTTCTGCTGCACGTCCGCCGTTACTTTATCACTTTCCTTGATTTCTGTAAATTTCACTAAGGATAGTTGTAGGTACTTTACCTCAAACCTGGGTTGGAGACTAGAATGCTGTATTCAGTTGGACACCGACATGTTATTTACATACAATGCTGCTCCCAAGCCCTTCTAAAAAGCCGCATTGATATTTGCGCTCTACAAGAAACTGGATGGTGTTTTCTCTATTTTGGTAGCCCACATACTCATTATGGTGTTGGTATCATCATCTCTGGGGGTTTCCCTGATGCCATTGAATAAGTATAGCAATTTAATGACCGGCTGATGAAGCTCACATTATATCACCATCACCATGCATCAGAAACAGGTCGACCTGATGCCGAGAAAGATGCCTTCTGGTAATTTCTCGATACAAAGACCTGCCTGCGATTTTGCGGACACTCATGACCTTGTACTTGTCAATACATGGTTTATCAAACCATTGTCGCATCTTCCTATATTTTATAGTGGGGATAGTGATGCGCAAATTGACTATATCCACCGTTAATTAAATGGTCGCAAGTTCCATAGACAAAGGAAGAAATGATCTCACTTATGTGATTACTAACCATTACGAAAGTCGAAGAAATCCTCATGGTTACCAAACCAGGAAACTGGTTAATCAACTGAGATACTTGGCCTTGGAATGACAATGTTCAAATAAAAGTGGGAAAAGAAACGCCTCTACCATAAGTGTCTCGACGGTAAAACGCTGGCAAATTTATAAGAATACCAATCGGGAAGCAGAGAAAGCCGTCGATATTATCCGAGCGGTCTACTACAAAGATTACAAGGATATCGCCGCAACGGATAGATGACGGGAATGTTTTGAGTTTACGTCATCCTTCAGTTGCACAAGTACTTCAGTTATACAAGTACTACCAAACTTTTGGAGCAATTCCACCTGGCCGTGTGAGTGAAATCGAGGATGCAATAGAACGAATGAAATCAAGGAAAAACAGGACCTGACAACATCGCATCTGAACTCTAGAAAACGAAAAGCTGGGATCCGACACTGTGTCTTAGTGAGTTCTTCAATCGGATTATTGAGGGAGGTAGAATACCATCTGATTGGCGGAAAAGTACTATTATACAATTTCAATATAGGAAAAGAAAGGCAGTCCAGCAGAATGTTCAAATTATAAAGAATGAAGATTTTTGAAAGCATTGTTGACAATCGTATTCGCGAAATAGTTCAAATAATCGTGAGTCAAGCCGGGTTTGTCAAAAACTGCGGAACTACTGATGCAATCCACGCTGCGCGGTTACTCATGGAGAAACGCTGTGAGAAGCATCGCCCTCTTTACATTATATTTCTGAATATTGAGTAGGCGTTTGATCGTGTGCCACACAAACTCACCTGGTATGCTCTAGTGCTTCGTGTCTGTGCTGGCATTCATCAAGCAAGCGCCTTCTCACCACTCTTCTTTGCTCTTGTTATGAACACTGTTACACGGGACATCCAACGTCCAGCGCCCTATATACTATTCTATGCAGTTGATGTCTTCCAAACGTCTCATAGCAAAACTGATCTTGAACAGCTTGTTTAAAAATGGAATGATGGCCTCATGCAACATGGTCTGACATTGAATCTGAATAAATAGAATTTTTGTCTACCAACTCCAATGAAACAGGCCCTATCACGTGCAAATATTCCGGATTAGTTGTATCAGCCAATGGTGAACTCAGTTACGAAATTGCTTCAACGCAACTGTCGTTCATTGGGATCAATGTATCAACAAATGTCTCAAATTCAAAATTTACCTCAGCGTCGTTGGCGGTAATAGAGCCTCGGGGTAATAGAGACGTTGCACCGATCGTAAAAAAATTGCGTCTTCGATAGTACGGAACATCAAAGTCGATGTGAGACACCACATAGGGGATCGAAACAACGGTAGCTTGATACGCTGGGTGGGGATTTGAGAAACTAGCGACTATGGCCAGATTAGGGCTCTGAGCTAGCAGAAAGGTGTAACTAACCATAGAGCCAACCCCCCGTTGTATTATCATCATCATCAACGGCGCAACAACCGGTATCCGCTTTAGGCCTGCCTTAATAAGGAACTCCAGACACCCTAGTTTTGCGCCGAAGTCCATCAATTCGATATCCCTAAAAGCGGTCTGGCGTCATAACCTACGCCATCGCTTCATCTCAGACAGGATCTGCCTCGTCTTCTTTTTCTACCATAGATATTGCCCTTATAGACTTTCCGGGCTGGATCATTGTGATCCATACGGATTAAATGACCCGCCCACCGTAACCTATTGAGCCGGATTTTATCCACAACCGGACGGTCATGGTATCGCTCATAGATTTTGCATTGTGTAGGCTACGGAATCGTCCATCCTCATGTAGGCAGCCAAAAATTCTTCGGAGGATTCTTCTCTCGAACGCGGCCAAAAGTTTGCAATTTTTCTTGCTAAGAACCCAAGTCTCCGAGGAATACATGAGGACTGGCAAGATCATAGTCCTGTATGATAAGAGCTTTAACCCAATGGTGAGACGTTTCGAGCGAAACAATTTTTGTAAGCTGAAGTTGGTTGCCAACAACCGTGCGCGGATTTCATCATCGTAGCTATTATCGGTTATGATTTTCGACCCTAGATAGGAGAAATTTTGAACGATCTCAAAGTTGTAGTCTCCTATTTTTATTCTTCCCGTGTGACCAATGTGGTTTGATGTTGTTGGTTGGTTGGTTTTTCGTGCTGACGTTGCTACCGTATATTTTGTCTTGCCTTCATTAATTTGCAACCCAAGATCTCGCGCCGCCTACTCCATCTGGGTGCATGCAGTTTGTGCATCTCGGGTCGTTCGTCTCATGATGTCGATATCCTCAGTATAGGCCAGTAGTTGGGTGGACTTAAAGAGGATCGTACCTCTTGCATTTACCTCAGCATCAGGGGTCCTTTTCTCCAGGTCCAGGTTAAAGAGGACGCATGATAGGGCATCCCCTTGCCTTAGACCGTTGTTGATATTGAATGGTCTCGACAGTGATCCTGCTGCTTTTATCTAGTCAGTCTTATCAATTTCGTCGGGATACCGAATTCCCGCATGTCCGTGTACAGTTTTATCCTGGCTATACTATCATAGGTGGCTTTAAAGTCGATGAAAAAATGGTGCAACTGATGTCCATATTCCAACAGCTTTTTCATCGCTTGCCGCACAGAGAAAATCTGATCTGTTACTGATTTGCCTGGAGTGAAGCCTCTTTGGTATGAACGAATGATGTGCTGGGCGTATGGGGCTATCCGGCCTAGCAAGATAGAGGAGAATATCTTATAGAAGGTACTCAGCAACGTGATACCTTTATAATTGCTTTACTGCGTGATATCTCCCTTTTTCTGTTTGAGACAGATAATGCCTCGTTGCTAGCCGTCAGGCATTGATTCGCTGTCCCATACTTTGAGCATCAGTTGATAACCACTTGGTGTAATTGGTCGCCTCCATATTTAACCATCGGCTCCCGGCGACTTATGATTTTCAAGCCGATGAATTGCACGGACTGTTTCTTCTATGCTTGGTGGTGGCAGCATTTGCCCATCGTGTTCAGTTGGCGGGACCTCCAACTCGCTGATATTTTGGTTGTTGAGCAGTTCATCAAAATACTGAACCTATCGATCCAATATACCCATTCTGTCGGAAATCATCGAGGTATGAAGGTGTAAAGAAACCTACTCCAAGCATATGGTTTATTGGATAGTCGCTATACTATATGATGTAGAGTTTCTTTTCCAGGCAACCGGTCTCTGTCCAGCGCATCTCTTGCAATGCTGTTACATCAGCCTTATATTGGGACAAGGCATCAGCATTCGGTCTGTACCTGGAGCGCACGTTTCATGAGAAAATGCGCAAATCGTTATTTGTTCGTCGTTTTGAAATCCATCCTGCCCGAGGTTCCTTCCGTGGCTTCGTAACTGTGGTTTTCCGTGTAGGGTTGTTAGCTTTACCCAACCCCGAACCAGTTGGTACTATTTTTTCCTGTTTTTAGGCCTTCCTTCTCCGTCTGTAGCTTTTCATGAAGAAAGAACTCCCAGCGATCACCATGTGGAGGTGGAGATAGGGTTTGATAGTAGAGCTGTTGCCGTTGGTTCAGCAGGCGTTTCGTAGGTTTAATGCTCCATCGTGTGTACCAATCGTGTGTACTGCCCTGGGACCTATACTACCCTTTGGCCACCCCCCTCCCCCCTGTTATATACATAGCATAGCTCGTAGTAAATTCTCGCTGTGCGGATAACTAATTTTTTTTTTTTTTTTGTGCGTACACGGAGGTGGAAAATCTTCGAAAGACACGTCCGCCGCAGTTCCGCCGCCCCAACGGCGGAACTACAGCGGGCGCGTGTGGGATTCACACCCACTAAAAACCACCCCCGGTCTCTCCAGCCCCAGCCCCGCGGGACCACCATTGAGGTATTACTTCGCGGGGTAGGTTTGCTCTTAGGCACTCATTCTTCTCCTATTTCCGGCTTTCTTCCTTCTTTGTTCCTTCAGCAACTCCTCCTGCATTTGGATGATTGCAGAGCCAACCGCAAGTCACTTCTCGTCGGACTCCAGCATCTCAGTAACCAAGCTCTCCGGGGTCCCGCTCCTGCCCAGCACCTGGTTTAAGCTCCTTCTCTCCATCGCAAATCGTGGGCAGTGAAACATCACATGCTCTGGATCCTCCGGTATGCCATCGCATCTGGGACAGTTCGGAGAATATTCCAACCCAAAGCGGTGCAGATACTGCCTGTAGCAACCACCGTGCCCCGTGAGGAACTGGGTACTGTGGTATTTGGTCTCCCCATGTTTTCGATCAAGCCACACCCTAATGTTGGGAATGAGCCTGTGCGTTCACCGACCTTTCGAAGACTCGTCCCATCTGCGTTACCAGAGATCAAGCGATTCTGACCTTGGCGCATTTCTACGCTGTGCATGCCCCTCCATATGTCTTTCATTGTACAGGACACTCATTTCTTTGGCCAGAATGTCAACCGGGATCATGCCTGCCACCACCAATACTGCCTCATCTGATGTGGTTCTAAAAGCACTGCAAACCCTCAAAGCCATCCGTCGGTAAACCGAGTTCACCTGCTTCCGTCTCTGAGAGTTTGCAAGCGCCTCTGCCCACACAGGCGACGAGTAGAGCAGGATGGAGCGCACCACTCCAGCTAGCACCAACCTCCGGCAATGTTTCGGCCCACCAATATTTGGCAACATTTTTGCAAGTGCCGTGGTGGCACCGGCTGCCTTTTGGCATGCATACTCTAGGTGTTCCCTAAAACTCAAAGGTCACCCCGGCCTTTTCAAGCCAGGACTTTACCGCTCTCACTGTTTCTGTTGCGTAAACCTCCACATCTTCTGGGTGTTTTGCTGCAACAACCACAGCTAGGTCATCAGCAAAGCCGACAATCGTAGTCCCCTCTGGGACGGGAAGAGCAAGCACCCCATTATACAAGATATTCCACAACAGGGGACCAAGTACCGATCCCTGCGGTACCCCGGCTGTCACAATGTACTCTTTGGGGCCCTCATCCGTCCCGTACCAGAGAGTCCTCTCTGAGAGGTAGTTTTCCACCAAATTCGGTAAGTATGCGGGGACACCTATGTCAGCCAACGCCCCTTTAATTCTATTCCAGTTGGCGGAGTTGAATGCGTTTTTGACATCCAACGCCACCACGGCACAGCAGCCGCCAAAAATCAGTGCACATTTTGCCAGGTTTACCACCATGCCAATTGCGTCTACCGTAGAGTGGGCGCGTCGGAAACCAAACTGGCGTTCCGACAAACCATTGTTGGCTTCGACGATGGGCAGGAGTCTGTTGTAGATGACTCTCTCCATCATTTTCCCCATTGTATCCAACAGGCAGATAGGACGATACGACGCTGGGTTTCCAGGTGGCTTGCCAGGCTTCGGAAGCAACACCAACTTTTGCTTTTTCCACTGGGCAGGGAATATTCCTTCTTTTAGGCACGTCTCGAAGGTGTTGGCGAAAAGTTCGGGCCTAGTCTTCACTGCCAGTTTCAAAGCTCGGTTGGGGATGCCATCCAAACCTGGGGCCTTGTTGTCACCGAACCTACCACATATTTCCCGCAGCTCCTCCACAGTTACAGGCGGTATTATGCCGTCATTTAGCTGGACAAAAATTTGCCTTCCCCTATTTTCGTGGTGAGGCAACAGAGTGGTAACAATCTGTTTCAGGAGGCGCGGACAGGTCACCTGGGGTGATTTCCGCAGCCTTTTCATCACCACTCTGTAAGCCTCGCCCCAAGGGTTTATGTCGGCATGGTCGCACAGCTGTTTGAAGCAGTTCCTTTTGCTCCTTCGAATGGCTTCTTTTAGGCGGCCACGCAATTGCTTGTGTGCCTCCTCTCGACCGTCGCCACCGGGTTTTCCCCTGAGCCTCTGGCAAAGCCTCCTTGCCCGAAAACATGCGGCCCGCAAACTTGCGATTTCGTTGTTCCACCAGTAGTTGGGTTGCCTACTGGGGAGCAATCGCCTTCTGGGCATAGTAGCATCGCATGCTTTCGTCACACATCGAGTGGTTTGCGTGGCTTTCTCTCCAGCCGTACCATTCAGGGGTATGTCGGATTTGAGCACCGCGGAAATCGTGTCCCCCTCGAAAGCTTTCACTGTCCAGCCAAGCATACCACCCGGCATTCTGCGAAAACTCTTTTTCGAGCTCGATCCGTCCTTGTGGTATAGTCCTCACTGACATGCCAAGCGATTCTACTAGCTAAAGTGGCACTCACGTATGTCAGGTCCACTATAGACCTCAGGCCCCTTCCTCGGAAAGTGTACGAAGACCCAACATTCGCCAGTACCACGTCCAGCTCCGCGAATGCTTCGAGGAGAACACGTCCCCTGACATTAGTTATTCGGCTGCCCCATTCAAGAGCCCACGCATTGAAATCGCCTCCTATTATGATCGGCCAACGTCCTCTTGCATCCAAAACAAGAGCAGCAAGCATCCGCTCATACTCGACGAGTGTAGCGCTGGGTGGAGTATAGCAGCTGTAGATGTGGATGCCCTTCACCTTCGCTCTGATGAAGCCCTCCTCCGGGTGCTCCATTATTTCCTGGAAGGCTTGTTCTCCACAAGTCCACAGCGCTGCTTGGCCCGTTTGGTCTTTGACCCAAACGCTACCACCGCGATTTCGGTATGGTTCACTTAGTATGGCCACATCGATGTTTTTCTCGCGGATGGTTTGCGCGAGTAGATCCTGCGCCGCCTCGCAGTGGTTGAGGTTGATTTGTATCTCTCCTGTATTCCGGGCACCTGCTGCTGCCCGCAATGTGCCGATGGTCCACACCCTCCTTTCCTTTGCACAGTAGACAATTTGGGTCAGCTCCGCAGTCCTTGCTGATATGGCCTTCCACTCCGCATCTCCTGCATTGCTTTGACCTGTCATTTGGGTTAGTGCATGCCTTCGCAATGTGACCAGAGCCAAGGCATCTAAAGCACTGTTTTAACGCCACCTGTTCCCTAAGGCGACACATAACCCAGCCTATTCTCACTCTCCCTGTTGCTAACAGTTTGAGTGCGTTCTCCACTGGTAGGCGGTTTGTGTTCCCCCATAGGCTTTCTTTAGCGTTTTCACCACTGACTCTTGTAGTCCGGCAAGATCGAACTGTTTCTCCAGCGCTTCGCGAACCTTCTCCTTCGTCGTGATTTCATCTATATCTTTGCAGATTATAGTGATCTCCGGCCTGCTAGCTCTTATGTCGGCTTCCTGTCCTAAAGTCTTCCCGATTTGGCTCAAGAATTTGTCCGCGGTTACATCCTTGGATTTCTTAAGTTCCAACATAAGATCTCCCTTCTGGGACCGTCTAATGCAGCTGAAGTTGTCTCCCAAATCGGTGAGTTCGGGGTCTGCCTTCACTTTCCTGAGAATGTCAGCGTATGACCCTTCGCCGGAAATGAAAATCACCTCCGGTCTAATCTTCCCCCGATAACTTTTTTTCCGCGGTTCTACCTTCCTCCAAGCTTCCGCATCCGTCTTTGAAGGTTCGATCCCTTTTCTCGAAGTAGCCACTGCAGATAACTAATTAACCAGACTACTATAAAAGTATGCCTAACTATCGATTTGGCGGACCAGCTTGATGACTTCCACATTTATGACATTGCAGGTTTCCTTCAGAATCCCCCCCTCACTGGAATAAAGTTGCATAGTGGTTGCTGGGAATAAAATGAGACTTAGAAGAGCCTAACAGGTACATTTCACACAAGCTATTTCACACAAAGCTATCCCTTATAATTTGGCTGTTGGACGATCATGTTGCTAACCGGCCAACCTGATCTATGGTCCATATATTGCAAACTTTCCTATAGGGCTCACTTCCAAAGTGGTTTGCGAATAGAAATGCTCAACAACTCTTCAAAGGTCTCGGTCGAATTAAATTTATTTGTCCATTTTAGTTAGCACTTATCTTTGCTCCGGTTGTTTGGTGCCCACAGAAATGTGGTTTTTATGTAAACCGTTCTTTCCTTTGCAGAACATGGCTCTTCCGTATTACCGCACATCATGACAACGTGTCATTATTCCACTATACGAACGAATCAAACAATATCCTTTTGCAGATTTTCACGAAATATCCATATCATAGATGAGCAGGACCGTAAAGAAGAAATCTGGAGCTCTCTAGTTATCAAATATCTTCATCATCATAATTTGAATGCCGCTTTTACGTTCCGAACTTCCGAGAAATTTTGGGAACCGGGGAAATCAACCCTTCCCCTTCCCCTCCCCCCGCAGACGTGAGCATAGTGTATATTTAGTACATATGTATGTGGAATTTAAAGTAACAAAGTTACCTTGTTATGATTTACACATTAATTACATCATAATTGGGGCTGAGGGGGTTGTTGACACTTAATGGAAGCAACTGGTTCGTTTTTTCTATTCAAATTTCTTTCCTTCTTCAACTGGATTCAACCACCTACGTCCTGGTTTATTCTTGATGTCATTTTCCGCATGATTTCCCCAATGATTATTTTTACTTGCTTATTCATTGGTTTTGGAGTGTTCTCATCTGTTTGCCATTGACGAAAAATTTCAAAAAAAATTCTTGCAAATTGGGCCTACCATTGACAATCACGTGATCACTTTGTACTTTCATCTCTCCCGTCCTCTTGCTTACCTCATAGCTGCGTAAGAAAATCCTCTAAATTTATCCAAAAATTGACAGTAACATTCAATATAGGCATGAAATCATTTGCGCAGAGAGCATGCATCGGAAAGTATTAAGCAATTCATTGCCAAAACGTGTGAAATTAATATTTTTGTACACGTGATTCCTGAGTTGGCACAACCACTAGATGTACTGAAGCGAGACCATGTGCGAAACACCGGGCTATTGGATTTACTTGAATGCATATGCTTTTGAAATCATCCCTTAAACCTCACCTGGCGGCGATCCCTAGTGTATGTGGAGGAGCACACCACTATAGGTTACTATAGGGCAGGAATTATATTTGCTACCCTTGCACCGAAGCTACGAGTATCTGAAGGTGTTCTACACCACATGCGCACAATCCCGCCATATGTCGTCAAAGTAGTTCGGGATTATACGATTGCTAGGGCACAGTCTGGGATGAAAATTGGTTTTGTGGAATAAGGGTTGATGGGCGAAAATTAACTGTTATCTGATTAAGGATGTCTTATGGTTTTGGCGGGACAAATTCGGACAGGAGGTTTAGGAAATCGCAGAAGGATGAGAGACTTTGTATCACTATGGTTCGGAAATAGACTAGCTTCGTAAACCTTTCAAAAGTCCTTGGAACAGGTGAAGGCAAGGTGGAGGTAGAATCTTCGTGTGATTCAGCCAAAAATTTAAGAGTCCCTAAATACAATTTAAATTTTCTTTTTCTACTGCAACTCTTTTAAAAGCACGTCTTCAGGGCATATTCCCACCACCACTAAGACTCTATAAGGTCCTTTACAGCTCATCCCTGAGCAATTATGACCATTTTCAGCACAGACTTTCCCACAATCCCGGTGCCTGGTAGACTGTTCGCAGTACCAGGCTGAGTTTCAGAGTGATTTTAGTTCGACATCGGTGTAATCGCTCATATCTAACTCTTGCTGCCCCCCTTGGTGAAAAACTTAAAAATATCTTTTTGTGGAAAAGTATGTATTGTCTCTCTATTCTAAGTTGATCAGATTGGCGGAAGTTGAATTTCAATTGTCGGAAGCAATCAATATTGTTGTGGTTAAATGGTTATTACGTTAGAAGTGATGGTTGTTTCCCACGAGGTCTTCCCATTTTTTTCCGGGGAAGGTTAACAAGCACATGTAATTTCGTGAACATCCTGATATAGCTTTTTTCGACTTGGTCCTTTTTTTCTCTGGGAAAAAACATGGACCTTTGAACGCAGATTTGGAAGAGGATTACAGTTCATAGTTGTGTGGTGTCTTTTGTGCTTTCCTCATAGATGGGACGGCTCCAGCTTGGACGCACATTGGCTCAGTGTAGATTTTAGTCTCGAGTATCTGCGGACACGGTACATAGTTGTGAAAAATCGATTCAAGTTACGATTGGAAAAAAATCTGGGAATTCAAGCATAGTCATCAATTAATCGACTAATTAGTGTCAACTGTAATTTAATTCGGTGGTATGAAGAGCAATTAATAGCATTCATCCGTGACTTATTATTCAAGTAACTCCCACGGCTTTTAGAATTAGTTTAAGACCATTAGAGCGAAAACATGTGACTCGTGCAACTATGAGTCGGCCCTCGGACACCGGGGAACCGACGTTCGCAATACATCACTTCCCCATAAGTGCACTCCTAAAACTGTTATTAATTAGAAATTCATTAGCGATCGCATATGCAAAAGTACCAAGAACGTATCTATCACTTTGCACCACTTGTCTCTTGCAATTATTCATGCAGTGCATCTTGCATGGCTTAGTTGCAGTGATACATCAAGAGGACTATTTCTGGACTTTGTTAGTCACGAGTCGCTGATTTCGATAGGCGTCTTTCATAAACAATCTGAATTTCGCAAAGTCACTTGTCTATTGGCGGTTAGACTCCGATAGTCTTTGATAATCCACTAGATAAACGCACTCGCTTTTTATCACGTTCCGCGTCTTTATCCAAACTTGCGTAAATGTTTGCGAAATCAATTGCTTATCTGGATTTACCTATGTAAATCGTCGGGAGCTTCAGATCTAAATTTGTATCTATATCCGCTATCAAGCCCATAGTGATATCAATTCCTGCTAAATAATGAAATTTAATGATTAGACTATTCCAAGATATAAATCTGCTTTATAAGTTGTGCACTGAGCAAAGTTTTCATTAGATAGTCTAGAACGAGATACTTGTTCTCATCTACAGTGTTTGATCGAAGTTCAGTGTATTGATCTATATCCAACAATTCAGCTTGCAAAATTAGGTACGTAGAGCACTGTGATTTGTGTGAGTCTTGTGCCGTAACATCAGTTCAGAACACTGCGTGACCCATCATATATCGTATTACTGCCAGTGACTTGTATCTAGTTACCGGGAAAACCCACATTACGTAACCATAAACCCCAACATTGAATACCGAACTCACCCATTCCAATTCTGTCGGCTGTAAATTTCTAAAAGATTTTCAAGATATTCTATAAACATATCTTGGCGATATATACGACTTCCTTGTGCACTTGAACTTGAATATTTCCTTGAAGCGTAACAGATTTCATGATAGATACTTGGGGATTTGCTGAGGAATCATTTTCATGAATATCGTGGAGCTACGGAGAAAATACACCGGGGGTGACTTGGGAATTGCGCCTTGTAACAGATTCCCATCTCTGCTAATTAGTTTCCTGCTGGCCAGCATACGGACAACTCGTTTTGACTCACCAAATATTAATACGATGCTCACATCACTCTACCGCTTGCTGAAAGCTGACTTGATAACATCCTTTCGAAACGGAAGTGTGAATAGATTCCGCTGTTAATAACATTTAATGCAGTGCTAACAAAATTCTGCCTGGTTTGTATTGGTATTGTCGTGAAAAACCTACTTGGCGACTTAGTATGGTCCTTAATTGTGTTGTCTTGTGTAAAACGAAACCTAATCAAAATTGGTTCATTGCCTGTCTGCCTGCTTTTCTTTCCTTTTTTTCAGCAAGTGAAAATATTCAAAGGACACTGGCCTAAACACGTCAGTGTTTTTATCCACTAAAACCACTGCCAACTCGCTTCCCTACCCCGTGGAACCACCATCAGGTATTACATCATAGTGAGGAGTTAGCCCACTTTAGCTAGGTTTCTTCTCCCCTCTGATTGGCGTTCATAACCGCGCCTCCCGTACCTTTCCCGTTTTTAAAATCGGTTCAATGTCTGTCTGTCTGTCCGTCTTTTTTGCTTGCCGATGGAAGGTGGAAAGCTTCAAAAGCTACCGCAGGCTCCTGCCACACGGTTATGTTCTCCTTCCACTCTCACCGCGGGACTCACATTTGGTATTACGTCGTGGGGCTGGAAATTTATTATTATTATTATTTCTGAGTTATCACAATCTATAGGGGGCAGAACATAGCTATTCTCAACGATAGCCAAGCAGCGATCAAGGCACTTAGGTCCAACCAGGTGAACTCTAAACTGGAATGGGAATGCCTTGAGAGACTTAATACACTCGGCTCGTCCAACAAGGTCTGGATACTTTGGGTTCCAGGCCATGCTGGGTTGGAAGGCAACGAGGCAGCGGACGAACTAGCCAAGAAGGGAGCAAGGACGCCTTTACACGAGCCAAAACCCTTCTGTGGAATCGGAAACGGTTCAGGGAACTATACTGGGCGGGCCTACCGGGGATGAAGCAGTCCAGGGTGCTTATTGGGGGATACGAACCCATGCGCACAAAAGATTGCTTAAACCTCACCAAAAAGAACCTCCGAATCATAGTGGGAATTCTCACTGGTCACTGTCGGCTGAACTATCACCTAGGGACACTGCCTGCAGGTTTTGTGAGGAGGAGGACGAAACCTCTATACACGTCCTGGGACAGTGTCCGGCACTTGTGCAAAGTAGGTCGAGGCATCTGGGAGAACACTTACTACCAGATGCAAGGCTGAAAGATCTGGAAGTAGGGAACATACTAAAGTTCCTAACGGTTATAGGCCTGCTTGAGATACTATGATCAATAGGTAGACTATAACCAGTAAAAGAGGTACAATAGTTCTTCAAGGACGCGGAGCGACTTTCCCTTAACAGAATAATAATGATAATATCACAATCTCGGCAGATGCCGGATTTTACCTAATACTAACACTAAGTGCCAAGCATTTAGGCTCGGACGATCCTACCTACTTCAAACCTAAGGGGGCGCTGGTGATGATGGCCGGTGATAGGTTAATGGGAGAATCCGTCGAGAACTCCCCGCAACATCGAGCCGGTTCCAATACATGCTGTAAACAGAGCTATCAAGTACTGCTTGCGGCTCATATCGGTAAACCGGACATGTTCCCGTCATCAGCCCATGTTTGTATGCAAGGTTTTGATGGATAACCTTACATACAACATTATGCCTGGCGATGTATTGCGCCGGTGCCATAACAGGACAGCCAGAAATGAGATGATCCAAAGTCTCTAACGCCGAACCACACATTTTGCACTGGTCGTTCTCCACCCGTTCTTTCATGATGAGTTTCTTGTAAGCTCCAGTGGCGATAACGCCGTTCTAAATGGCACAGATGAACCCCTCCGTCTCAGCAAAGAGCTCCCGAGCACACAGTCATCTGTTCGACAAATACAAATCGACAAATGGCTGCCAAAGACAATTCATGTGTTTACCGTCCATTGCCTTCGACTTCCATTCATCGATCCGCTCTTGATCCGACTTCACCCCACTCAGAGGATTGAGAGACCGATCCTTCAAGTTAAGTGGAGTCAGCACACAGGCTGCCTTACAGACAGCCACATGCAAGGGACTCGCCTGCTCTTTGCTCTAAAAATAAGCGCGCAGCGAGCCGATCGGTCTCCGTCCACGGCAATATTCCGAATGCATAAGCCAGTGAAGGGATAGCGAATACATTCAACGCGCTTATTTGATTCTTCCCCGAGGGATGCGATTTCAGCACCAACTTTACACTTCGCAGGAATTCGGACAGCAGAGCATCCTTCAGATCACCAACTCGAGCATGGGTTCTCTGCAGAATTCCTAGGTACTTGTAGAAGTCTGTCTCGGTCCTAGCTTCGATGTGGAGGTCACCAATGCTATGCCGGCATGCAGCTCGTGATGACCTTTGCGGATGGCTTGGATTCTACACTTGTCTAATCCAAACTCCAACCGAAAAAGCTCCGCTGGTTCCCCGCGTATGTTGCATTCTGGACACGTCTGGAATGACTTTCGCCATATCGTCGTAACCGACTGCATATAACAGAAAATTGCTGCTTCAGTATGTCCAGAATTTCAACTACGGGTGTCTCATTGGGGATGGCATAGTTCCGATAAACCCTCTGCGCTTTATTTCTCACCTGTCTGCTGGCATTGCCAGTGCTGATCTAAATCAGTCTAGCAATGTCCTGCCTAAGTGAGTCCCGCGGACATTCCAGACGAATTTTCCATGGTGATCTCTTCGGTCACCCAAACCAATAACACGAAAGCGAATCTCCACCCATGCAATCTGATAGCCATAACTGCACGCCAATACATAAATGATTGTAATTGGAGAAGTGACATATGAGCACACAGTCGAGATGCAATCTCATCACTGATTTGACATAGAACTCTCAGAGTTGCTGGAGATGCATATAGCCTGGGAATACCTGGTCTATGCAAAGGATCCATATCCGAGAATTCTATACACGCTCTTTAGAATTCGTCTCGAACCTCAACGGAAACCTCAGCTAGACGGTGGAGAAGAGTGCTTCGACTTATTATTATTATGTTATTATTTTTATCTATTGCAATTTATTCTGCGCTCATGTTAATATTCGTGTTTCTCTTGCGTTCATTCTTTCGGATTAATTCTTCCTCCCTAAACTTCTTTCCGATGCCTGCAATCCCTTTTTCGATTTCGGTCCATATCCCCTTTGCTTTCCCCTTAAGTTCCATTATATTTTCGGGTGTAAAGTGCTCCCCGGTTGTAGCTTCTAATGTAGCCCTTTGGGCTTCGAATCTGGGGCAATGAAAAAAGACGTGTTCTGCATCCTCTGCAATATTTGGGCACTTCAGGCAATATGGCGAATCATCACGCCCAAATTGATACAGATATGCTCGAGTTATGTCGAAAGCTACTTCGCCGTGAAGTCGCCCGATCCGTTTCCGGATATGCCATATGATTTTGTGAGTCCAGCGGCCTTTTTCTGACTCCTCCCACTTCTCTTGCCATTCCGCGATAGTTTCAGCTCGTGCGAACTGTCGCCAACGGGCAGGAGATTCTCCGGTGAGATATGTTCGATCGTAAAGTCGTTGTATTTCTTTCGCCAGAATCTCAATCGGGACCATTCCTCCTATCACGCATGCTGCTTCATTGGATATTGTTCTGTAAGCGCAAAATGTTTGGAGTACACTTATGCGATACGCAGCTCCAATCTTTCTCTTATTTGCTATATTTTTCAGTGCATCTGCCCATACTGGGGCTGCATACAATAGGATCGAACTGACCGCCTTCAAAATAAGGAGTCGACGGCTCAGCCTTGGCCCACCTATATTTGGTAGCATTCTCGCAATCAGTGCTCCGATGTTATATGCCTTGGTTACTGCACCCTCCACATGCAATCTGAAGTTTAGCCTCTGATCAATCATTACATCTAAGCACTTAAGTGCAAGCTTGGAATGAATTGTTTGTGTTCCAACTTTGATTTTCATAGAAGTGCACTTTCTCCGCTTAGTAATTAGTACTACTTCTATCTTATGCTCTGCGAGCTGTAGACCAGCATTCTCTAACCAGGATTTAATCTCATAGACTGCTTCATTTGCATAAAGCTCGACTTCTTCGAGAAGGCGTGCAACAATCGTCACACCAATATCGTCCGCGAAACCAATGGAGGCCATACCAGTTGGAAGGTCTAGGGTCAGTACTCCGTTATACATAATAATCCACAAGAGTGGCCCTAGGACAGACCCTTGTGGAACTCCGCTTGTCGTTTGGTATGATTTCATTCCTTCATTTGATTCACAGCACAGAATCCTATCGATTAGGAAGTCGGCAACGATACGCACCAGGTACTTCGCCACGCCTAAGATTATTAGGGACTCAAGTATCTTGCTCCATCTAACGGAATTGACTGCGTTCTTCACATCAAGTGTAATCACTGCACAACATTTGTCCTCGTCAAGTGCGGTCTTAGCTGTGTTAGCTATTAGGACAACTGCATCCGTTGTAGACCTCCTCTTTCGAAAACCGAACTGATTTTCGGAGGGACCATCCTTTTCGGCAATTCGAATTCATCTGTTATAGATTACGCGTTCGAATAGTTTGCCAGTATTATTTAGAAAGTATATCGACCTGTAGAACGAAGCTTCACCCAAAGGTTTGTTTGGCTTGGGGACTAGTATTAATTTCTGCTTCTTCCGTTGTGTAGGAAATGCTCCTTCTTTAAGGCATGTAGTGAATGCTTCGGCAAACATATTTGGAGCTATTTTGGCTGCTGCCTTGAGAGCTTTATTAGGGATGCTATCCAAGCCAGGTGCTTTATTTCCAACAATTGAAGCGCCCAGCTTCCGGTTTCCCGATATGTTCGTAGTTTATCCTGGATCGATACGATCATCGAGTTGAGCACTTCCCAATCATCATGGCATGCTAACATTCTTCGGACAAAATTTCTTCCACTAATCTCGAACATTGGAAAAACATGTACATTGGTTAATTCGGGACACTGTCGCAATTTGGACAATCATGTGAGGTGTCAAGCTGGACTTGCCCAGGTGCTCATGGTGTGTGTGTGTGTGGTGGGGGAGAAGCTACTGCTTCTGAACACTCAGGCCGCGTTGGCTCTCATTGCACTCGCCACCCCATCTAACGAAATATTCCGGATTCGTTAACGTATCGCAGGATTTCCGTTAGTGGATTTGATGCTACCCGTCGCAACTGGAGAACATCGGCACCAAAGATCTGATGCGTCCATATGCATGACATTCACATAGGAAATGCTCCGTGGATTCCGCTTCCTCATTACAGGAGGGGCACGTATCATCTTGAAGAATTCCTATTCCGAACATATACCCAAGCGACTTCTGAACCCCTAGTGAATTATGGGGTTCAGAAGTCGCCTGGTTGATTTCTTGAGTTTTTGCAGTTCTCGGTTCCACCAAGGAACCGTTTTACCGCTTTGGCCTCGGGAAATAGGACAAGCCTCTTCATAGCACTCTAAAAGTGTGCAGTTCAGAGTTTCCAATTCATCTTCCAGCGCCAAAAGAGTCCTTAGTAACCTAGGGAACTGTACTTTATTGCCAAGAAGTCCTTGAACTTTTCCTAGGATTCCGTCTTTGTACTACAGACTGTTCGACTGCAATATTCAGATTGAATTCTAGGTATCGGTGATCTGACAGTGAGACCTCGTCTACCACCCACCAGTGTGTGATCAACTCTAACACTTCTGAGGTACAGATTGTTAAGTAAATTACTTCGCTTCTTCTCGTTCCACGAACATAGGGATGCACCCTAAGTTTGCAGCAATGAGACCAGCTGAAGTGATGAAATCAAATAGCTTCTCTCCTTTTGCAATCATGTGCTACTGCGCCAACAAATATGTTGAGCAATCGCATCGCAACCTATTAAGAGTTCGAGGCCACTTGATTCTGCATAAGCTACCAGATCCCAGACGCTCTTGCGTCCGTGGAGGATACAAAGAATCATAGGGCAAATAAGCGGAGGCAACTATCATGTTTTTCCTATCGCCATATTGTACGATGACCGCAACTAAGTCCTGGGAACAGAACTGTCTCAGCATGGTTGCCTCTAACCGTCTTGACATCAGGACACAAGCTCTGGGTTTTATGGATCTTTCATCATAGAAGATCCTAGCCTCATTTACTGATGCAATGCCACAGATTCTGTTAAATCGAACCCACGGCTCTTGCACCAGAAAAATGTGGGGAAAGTCCTGCAACTTTGTCAGTCTCGCTGCCAATGGATACGAGGAGGCTTTGGCATGCTGCAGGTTGATTTGACCAATCTTTATGATTTTTGACATAAACTTAGTCTAATGTGTTATGGAAGACAATTAGAAGCGTGTGCCGCGGTCCGCCTGTGACGAGGTTTCCCCCACACCGTACCACCAGAGACTCGATCCCTTTAGTGCTGCCCCTATGTGACGGTTTCGCATGATAGTATAGGGGACCCTATTAGAGTTCTCTATCTTGCCGGAAAATTCATGAACCGAGTCCCGCGATAGGATCTGCCATGACGGATCACATCCTCATCCGATGTTCCTCCTGTGTTAAGTGTAAGTTAGGTACGGCCCTCCCTGCTTCGGCTCTTCCGACATTGGCGAGCCATCTTCATAACGCGGTTAACGACATAAGTTGACGTAGGCCTTACGATGGTAGGAACGTGGATGTCTACTAAAAATATCCTCAATAGAAGCCAATGGCTCTCATGCATTGCTTAAACTGTTCATCAAGGACAGCTACATAACTCGCGCAATATCCAGTCAAAAATAAGTTGATTTTAATTTCATATTCAATTTCGCCCATCTTATACTTTCTCTGTTTCGTTTTCCGTTAATTCTTTGTACTCAAAAATCTGCTCGGCCCCTGGAATCCCCATGAGCCACCAATTATGCTATTTATTAATTTAATTTGCTCTCCAGGATTCAATTTTTAAGATAGGGCTATCATCACAGCCACAGAAGCTATGCAAAGTAAAAGTATTGAACTAGGACTCATCCGCCGTGTCACAGGAATTTCCCAAATGGTTTCGAACTCCAAACTGTTTCACGTGATGTCTTCAATCAGGTCCGAGATCCCCCGTACTCAGCCATATATCGATATATCAAAGTAAACCACAAACTTTAGACAATAATGCGAATACATATGTTGGCAAAGATGATTGATACATCGATAACGTGACGGCACAATAGATTGCACTTGAGCCCCAAAACGTGGCGATCACGTTATCAGAAAACCCAAAATCACAAAATGCTTTTGGATGTTCTCGGTTGTGCGTGCACAAAACTTCCTTTCGACTTCCGCACTGGAAAAGCCCTGAAAATCATGAAGCAAAAGGGCAAAAACCGGTCCTCTTTGTTACGCACCATCGTTTGCTCTTGTTCCTTCAGGTGGAGCCTAGTCACACCCGCACAAGCGGGTCAGCAGCAAATAATCACTTTACATGGACCCAACTGCGGACCCAGATCTGATCGTCCTCTTAAGCTATTGTATATAGGGATGGCAACCTCAAGACCTTGCCTGAGATGGACTGATGACGATGGGATGTTTAGACCGAATACCGGTTGTTGCATCGTTGATGATGATGATGATCCTCAAGGGGTATACTAGAAATTGGCCGAGATAGGATCTGTATCTGACGCCTTTCCACTGGTTTGACGCTTGTTTAGTTTCTACGTCATACCTCTAACAAATACCTTTATAAATTAAAAAGCGAAGATGGCTTTTCGGTTTCGTACCAAAGCAGAGGCAACTCGTCAGATGCTGCCTCAACTCTACCCTGAGAGCAGCGTGACTGAAGCGGTGCGCGGATTTTAAACGCTCCATTATATAACTCGCAAAACACAACATGACTGCGAATTATACTGAGCGTAAATCTGCAAATACTTTAGGCCACGGCTGAAATATTTTCTTTAGTATTGAGGGGTCCTAAATCCGCATCCACTTGATGTTGTACCGGACCAAATGGAGAGCAACTTACTCCCTCTTTTTTTTTAACCTTTATGATTTAAATGATTTTGGACAGAAAGTTCGAATCAATTTGATTATCTTTTCTTAAGTCCTGGTTCAAAATCAACTGAAAGTTGTTTGACCATCGTTGAGAAGACATGGAGCAAATTTAGCGACAATACGGCTCATTTGCAAATTCTCAGTCAAAATTACAACTCATGCTTCTCTCTTCAAAAACTATATTCATCTTGCCACTAAGGTTCTCGTTGGTTTTTTTTTTTTGAGATGATGAAGAGAGCTTGAAATAAGCATGGTATTCATAGCATCCTCTTTGGAAGCATATTGAAGCACTTGGTAAGCTTCCATTCAAAAAAAGTTGACTGCCGGTTTCGTCCAGGGCGGAGGCAACTCATCACAGCTGAGACAACTCATCAGACGCTGCCTCACCTCTGCCTTGGGAGCGGCGCGTGGCCATTTTCTGCATGAAGGTCTCTGCTAACTTCTCCTAGTGGCAGTACTGTCTAATAGGCTTCGAATGCTAGCCCACGTTCAGGCCGGTTACTTTTGGATCACCCACGCCTGTGTCTTCCAGTTTTTTTCAAATATTGCACCTTGTTTTTATTGTTGCCTTTGGAGTCAAACCTAGTCGCTTTAGGCAGTTGTCTAACAAATTTTCTAGTCCAAAATCTGCATGTCCGTTGAAAGTGAGCTTACCATAGGTAATCCAAAGACCCGATTATATGTATGGTTGTTGAAATCAATGCGTTTCAAAATTTTATAGAAAGGGCAATTTTTGGAAATCCGTAAACCCTGGGTATAAGATGTTAACCTCACTCTCTCGCCCACTTTGTCCCCCACTTACTTTCGCCCAATAAACCCTCCATTTAGGCTTCAAATTCGTTTTCCCCTTTGTGGCAATGATGTTTCCTTTTCCCTATGCTTTTTAGAAATCTTTCCGCTTTCGTCGCCATGCCCATGAGAAGCTTCTCTAATTTCCGTTGCCTTGATATCTATCGGCACTCTGAATTAAATTCCATATTTAGGCACTATTGAAGTTATGTTGAATTTTGAACCTCACCTCTGGAGTGGGTGGAAAATTTATTGATTGAAAGCGGGGGGTCCCCCACCAAAACCATGAAAAATCGTGGCGGTCAGCCCATCCCCTCTTAAAATGCTAAGGATCTTCAAAGTGTTTTTTTATATCATCATAGCAAAATTTAAATTTTGAACATTCCCTAAAAGCATTCAATAGGAAGGAGAAAGTCCCCCCTCTTTAATCTCGTTAAAAAATTGCGATGGTAATCGTCCGTCAAAAAGTTGTGATGGCCTAAAATGGAGTCATTTTCATGTCAAAACGATAGGATTTAACTTCGAAAGACAGAAGCGAGAAATCTGTATGGCTCTTCAAGCGAGAGGTATTTTGATGTCATCATGGTAAAGTTTAATCTGTCAGCGTCACGGTCGGAGAGGGCAACCGCGCGGGTGGGGAGGGGTGGAAGGGGAAGGGTAGGGCAATCAGCTTTTTAATGATAATGATTTTCGGGGGGATATAATCTTTCAACGGGAATGACTGCGTCTCCAACAATGTTAGAAAGGGGGACATTTTTCTTCTCTGGAATTTTTTAAAGGGGTTAGGGAGGGGGTACCTTCCCTTTTCTATTGAATACTCTCTGTATCCTCTCTTCCCAACAGATTAGGGTTGAAAATTCAAACTTTACCATGATGATATCAAAAGAACCCCTGTTTGAGGCGCCACAACTTTCTAAGGGGTAGTGACTGCCACCAGTTTTCATCGGATTTGAAGAGGGGTGACCTTCTCACTCCATAAACAGAATGGGGTTGCACATTCAACTTTTACTGAATTAAAGCTTCTCCTTCTGCTATAGGTCAAGTGCAGGCAACTGGAAAAACCACACCAAACTTTCCAGGCACATACATCCAACGTAGCATCTTCGTCTCCATTACCGCCAGACGCCGTTCATTGTCTTTTATAGTCGGCCAACACTCAGAACCATAGAGAGCGACTGGATGGACGACATTGCGGTAAATTTTAGATTTGAGACGTTCGTTGATACGTCGATCACAAAGAACACCAGTTGTGGAACGCCACTTCATCCAGGTTGCGTTAATGCGTGAAGTAATTTCATAACACAGTTCTTCATTGGCTGATAGCGTTGACCCGAGGTATTGAAATCGCTCAGTTCTGGGCAGATCACTGCCGCTGACAGTGATTGCGCCTGTTTCATGGGGATCGGTCGTCAAAAATTCAGTTTTGTTTAAATTCAATCTGAGACCGTGTTGCATAAGGCAATCATTCCATCGAGATTATTTTTACTATCAGATGCTAGTAAAACATCATCTGCATAAAGCAGTGTGTAGGCCGCTGGAGGTTGGATATCCCGTGTGACGGTATCCACAACAAGAACAAAGAGGAGTGGTGAGAGGGCACTTCCTTGATGAACACCAACAGAGACACGAAGCGGTTTTGATACACCTGCCATACTTCGAACTTTACTTTTCGGATCGTGGTAGAGCAATTGAACCCAGCGCACGAGTTCTTCTGGCACGAAGTGTTGTCGTAAAGCATACCAGATGAGTTCGTGTGGTACACGGTCAAACGCTTTCTCTATATCCAGAAAGGCAATGTAAAGAGGGCGATGCTTCTAACCGGATCGGACGGTAATTTGAACATTCTGCTGGGCTACCTTTCTTTTTCCATATTGGAACAATACTTACTTTCCAGTCAGATGGTGTTCTTCCTTCCTGAATAACCCGGTTAAAGAATTCACTGAGCCATAGTGTTGGGTCCCAGCTCTTCGCTTTTCAGAGCTCAGATGCGATGGAGGATGAGCAAATTCTTTAGTTGAAATCTGCTCGAAGTATGCTCGCCATCTATCTGTTGCGGCTCGACGGTTGGTAAGTAAAGTACCGTTCTTGTCATTAACGCAACAGAAGTGTTCGATATCCTGTGTGCGTTCATTACGGCTTTTAGCAAGTCAATACAAATCTCTCTCGCCATCCCGAGTGTCCAGTTTATCGTAAAGATTTTTCGCTCGGGTGACAGCGACCGCCTTCTTTGCTTCCCGGTTGGCATTCTTATAAATTTGCCAATTAGCAGGCGTTTTATCGTCGAGAAATTTGTGGTAGAGGCGTTTCTTTTCACGGACCTTCATTTCAACATCATCATTCCAAAGCCAAGTATCTCGGTTGATGTACCGCTTACCCGGCATGGTGACCCCGATGGTTGCAGAGGCCGCTTTGTGGATCGTGCAGTGCGTTCCTCACGCTGTTTTATCGGTGGCTTAATTCGCAGGACGGCAATCAACGGCCGATGTTGAGGTGCGATGATCTCATAGGGAACGACTTTGCAATCAGTGACAGTGGTAAAATGTTGGCATCGTTTGATGAACCATGTATTCATAAGTACAAGGTCATGGGTGTCCGCAAAATCGATTATACGCTCGCCACCTTCATTGCGCGTTCCGAACCCCTTTCCCCCATGGCACCTGTTACCGTCTGCATTTTCATTAAGGTCGCCGGCAATGATTATGTAATCGTCAGCAGGCACGTGACAATTCTTTTCATCGAGAAGTTACCAGAAGGCATCTTTCTCGGCATCAGGTCGACCTGTCTGTGGTGCATACGCGGTGAAGAAGTGAATAGTGCGATCAGATGATATAATGGTGAGTTTCATCAGCCGGTCATCAAATCGTTCGACTTCTTTAATGGCATCACGGAAATCCTCTGAGATGGCAATGCCAACACCATATTGAGTGTGTGAGTTACCAAAATAGAGAAGTTTGTAGCCATTTTTACCGCGTTCGCGTTCAATGTCGCAGCTTTTGGTACCAGACCATCGGGTTTCTTGCAGAGCGCAGATATCAATGCGCCTTTTCCGAAAGGCTCTTGCGAGTTCCTCGGTCTTTCCAGTTAGGGTACCAACATTTAGCGTGCAGACACATATTTGTTTTGTTCGTTGTGTGCGGACTAACTTGCTTACGTCCTGACGCCGTCCATGCGTCAAGAACCCTTGCCCATTTCTCGACAGGATCGGGGCCCTTCCTGCCGCGTCGACTGAGGTGGACGCCCTAGCATTTCTCCGAGGTTTGTGACTCAATCTGATCATCATGTTTGTAACGACATTCTATGCATTTTCTTGGTCGACCTGTCGCAGGACCTATACTCACCTATACTCTATTTATCTCTTTCCCTGATCTCTGCATTTTATTTTTGTTTTACTAAGGTTAGTACAGAGTACGTTGCCTCAAACCCTCCTCCTTTACCTGGGCTTGGGACCAGCATACTAAGTTAATAGCATGGCGGAGTATGACGGCAAATTACCAGAGATTAAAAATAAAAATAAAAATAAGACATACATCTCTGCTCGATGACTGCATAATTTTGGCCAAGGAAAGCCAGTACAAGAGATAGGTGATCCGGAAAACTACCACATCTAACCATGGATAAAGGCATGGACGAAATCTACCACGGTATATCGACCAATTGTGAAATTAATTAATTAATTAATTGTCCATGTCCATGATAGAAGGCTTAGGCTTCACTCAAGTCTCTAAGTTCGATAGGGAATAGCATTCTTCCTGTTTGCCATGATTAATATTCATGCGCTTAGTGACTCGCTTTTTTGTTCAATATCTAAAGATTTAGGCAACTCAAAACCTGTTTTAGTCTGAGGTCATTCTATATCAATATTATATCTTCGCTGTCGTATTTGAACGATATTAGTATCTAAAGCTCCAAAAAAGCTGTTATCAATATTTGTTTACGAGCCGTGATTAGACCATTCTAATTGTTTATATATAATTTTGCAGGGAAGGTACGTTAGCCAACAATTGAGATACGTGTGCATATGTTTGATTAAGAAATCGGAGGGTGAAAAATAGGTCATAAATTGAGAAGGAGCAAAAATCCAACTGAAGGCTTTGCTGTGTGTTTCACCTTCCACTATGGCCAATGACTAGGTTTCTTTGGAGCTATATAGTAGCGTCTTCTCATACAGTTTAATGCCGAAGATAAAATTTGAAAGTGGGTGAGTCCTTGAGGGTTTAACGTGAGCACCTGTCTGGATGACTTAATCCTACGGTCTTCTTAAGACAAGGGTTGATTTTGTGACCACAATCAGAGCGCCGCTGAGACGAGCAACAACGGTACCAGTCTATACCAAGTGCATGACATTCATACTGGTGGATGCAAGACATACCTAAATCTCTACCGAACTAAGGAGTACGGCACCCGTGTTGAAACGCAACACCACGCCGAGGCCCGAAGGTCTCTTCTCGCTTGAGCATCACCACAAGCCCCATGAAGTTCCCACTAGGGGGCCAACCGCAAATAACTGAGCTGTACTCACATACAACGGGAGTTCACCCGAAGTATGAGAGTCCAGGAGCTATCTCGGTTCCCATGGTACCAGTATACCCCTGGTAAGGTTTCGTGACCAATTTGCCACCTCAGATGAGTCCGCGTGCAGACTCGGGTCTGATCGCCCTAATTAGACCTTTGGAGCATTCGCCTACTGCATGACGGCCGGCAAACCAAAGTGAGTACAGCGTCTCCCGGTGCCACCACTATGGAGGTTCTCCTCGGCCACTTGGTTTTGATTTGGCCGACAGGGTGGCCGCCCCGTCTTTCTCACCGCCTCCTCTGAGCACCACCGGGAAAATGGGTGAAAAATCTTTTGAAAAACTTTAAACGCCGATATCTCCGTAAATATTGAAAATGCTGAAATAATTCAAAACTGCTTTCGAACATAGCCAAACTGCGGACCACTTTTGGTATTTAAAATAAATAGATTTGCATATGTGCATTCCATAGCTTACTAATGCCTAGAATTCCAATTGACCCTAACAACCACACAGTAACTGAAAAAATAATATTTTTAGATGCAATTAAAAGCTAAAATTAATTCGATTTTATCTTTTTCTTCTTTACAGAAATGCTTGTTCACTCTAAACCGGATAATTGCTGGCCTCTCCCGAGAATACGGAAATCAATTGTCAGCCTTTGACATATCCAATGTTAATTAAATTCAAATTTTTCCACGCTACAGCGACCACATCAATAGCCTGCGGTTGGCAGAGTCTACGAGCGAAAAGAATCTAAACCTACATCTTCAATTCCACTAGATCGAAACCACCAGATATCCTCTCGTAAATCCTTCCCACTCGTAACAAATACGCATTAGAATAATTACGTTTTGTACCACACAAGCCTAGAGGGCCGTAAGCTATCCAAATTGCTGAGCTTTTGACTGTTAAAACAAATTAATTATAGAAAAATTAAGATGCCGCCATTGCCAGATGTTAAAAATGTTATTGTATTCAAATCAAAACGGTAAAAGTATCTATTTCTCTGGTACGATGGTGTTCTGCCAGTTAATTTTTTAGTTGTAATTTTATTTATTTTTTATATTTAATATTTGGAAGTTTTAAGTCTGTAAGTATTATTTTAAGTGCGTAGAAGTCCTTTCCTGTCCTGCTCATTTCCTCTGTCCTGCGCAAACACGAACAATATTAACAAAATGATTGAGGCATACTCAGTAGAAATTCTATGGATCGTTATCCTTGGTTTCACTATCGCGTTTATCCTGGCATTCGGGATCGGAGCCAACGATGTGGCGAATTCATTTGGAACCAGCGTTGGTTCCGGAGTACTGTCCATAAGGGCTGCATGTATTTTGGCAACATTTTGTGAAATCTCTGGTGCAGTTCTTATAGGTAACATTGAAACGATTTAGAAAAGATTTTCTCCTTAAGCTAATAATATCTTCTATTTTGCAGGATACAAAGTGTCGGATACAATGAGAAAAGGCATTCTTGAAGTGAGCCTATATGAGGGCCATGAGGTAGAGTTGATGCTCGGCTGCTTGGCAGCTTTGGCAAGCAGCGCGTGCTGGTTATTAGTTGCGACATTTTTCAAGCTACCTATCTCTGGAACGCATAGTATTGTTGGCTCTACCATCGGATTCAGCCTTGTAGCACGCGGTACCCAAGGAGTACAATGGAAAACTCTAGGCACAATTGTCGGATCATGGTTCATTTCGCCCGTCCTTAGTGGCTTCATGAGCACATTTCTCTTTTATATAATAAAAAAGCTCATTTTACAATCGGAAAACCCGCTTAAATCCGGCTTGATAGCTATGCCCATCTTTTATGGAGCCACGATTTTCGTGAATATATTTAGCGTTGTTCTGGATGGACCGAAACGTAAGGAGCTTTGAAATTTCAGTGTGTAGAGTAAAAACTAATTTTTCAATTTGAATTTCAGTTCTTCACATGGATAATATACCTTTGGGTATAGCCTTGGGAGCGAGCGCTTTGATAGGATTGCTGACAGTCATTTTAGTGAAACTCATAGTTGTCCCAGCCTACAAGAAAAAGATCATGGAGCAAATCAAAGCCGAGAAACCAGTTCGATTTGTGATTGATGACTCTACAGGTGAGTTTTAGTTTGGAGTATAGTTTCTATCCCAGTAGCATAATTTAATCTATTTATTGGAAATTGACTGCATAATAATCTTTGGCGCAACAATCCATATTGAATCAGGGCCTTGAAGTGTCTTAGAGTACTTCATTCAAGACGTAACTGTACACTACAGGATACCCTATAGGAGGCAATGTGGTCAGCATTGCGCTCGCCCGAGATTATTACCTTGATTTGACTCAGTTCAGTCTAGTCAGTTATTCTTCTAGTTATTTCAGCCTGATATCTTGGGTTGAGTAATTCCCCAAGGGACATTGTCTTAGAACATGTATAGAGGTTTCGTCACTTTCCTCACAGAATCTTCAAACAGTGTTCGTAGATATCTCTAGGTTCCTCAGGTGATAATTCAGTCTGTAACGACCAGTAAGTATTCGTACTATGATCCCAAGGCTCTGCTTGGTGAGGTTTAAAGTATCCTTCAAATCCTTGGGTACACCCCGGCTGTTCCATTCCTGATGATGGGCCCAGTATAATCCAGTATATCCATCTCTCTTCTTTCTTAAGCGTTATAGCCATGAACCCCTTTCCGATTGGATGCTGGTCCGAATAGTAGCATCCCTGCTTCTTTCCTGGCCAGCTTATCTGCTGACTCATTGACTTTTAACCCAATATGGCTTGGAACCCAGAGCATCCAGTCCTTGTTGTACGAGCTGAACGTATTCAGTTTATTAAGGTATTCCTATATTAGTTTAAAGTTCACCTGTTTAGACCTATGGCCCTTGGTAGCTGCTTGACAGTTGGTCAAAATATCAGCCTTTAGAGGTTAAAAGAGGCACATCTATCTATGGCGTATATTTCTGCCCGAAATATACTAGTGCTTGTCCCATCGTTCAAAGTGCATTTACCATGGACTAATCATCCCGGCGCCCGCTCCCTCTTCTGTGAGAGACCCGGCAGTGCGGTAAATAATCAGTTGTTTGGTTAGACAAGCTAGGTAAACGTGTTACTGAAGGAGTTTAACAGTGACCTACGGCCTAAAGCAGCAAGATATAATCTAATCTTGTATTGATGTTAAGAACTATGGCCTTGGAACATTCAGTCACGAAGCAGAAGCTTAATAATCTTGTCCACCAGTTACTTGATCATAGTTACTTTCCATTATCCGCATCAATTCAGTTCCCCTATCGCCTTTTTGGAATTGCTCCATTCTTGCATTCTTTTAATACCTTCTCCAGTATCTTTGTATCATCGAAATTCGGTGTTTCTGGCTATTAAATTAGTGAAATGATTGAACGTTTTTTTTTCAAGTAGAGAACAAGTGGTTGCAGCATCACCTAGTGACGCTTCGATTCCTTCCGTAGGTTTTCACTTCTATCTCCCCCCGCTTTAAGCTCCAGAAATAGGTAGCCTCTACTTGTTTGTCTTATACGCATGACATTTACCCTCAAATCAGAGGGATGTTTGGTTTGACTTTACTGTCCGCATACGTAAGCTCACTGGTTTTAATGAGCGTGTCCCGCCTGGCTGTCCTTTGTCATTCGGCGCGGTAAGTAGCCTTTTCCGGTTGGCCAAATAAGTTTTCCCTTCCTGAAGTTTTAGATTCCATCAATGTTGCTTTCCACTTCGACGTTCATTGGGGAATTGCACCTTTTCGTCAGGGTATCTTTCTCACTTATTGCGCATTTCTGAGTCATGCTTATCAAGCTATAAATAAAAGTAAAGCTCGCGGCTGGCAGGACCTTGTCAACGAGGTAAATGAGGACCCGTGCAAACTTTGCTATAAGCTTGTCACTCGGAAAATCGGGGCTCTGTGGAGGCTCTGCATACTAAGTACCGCCCAGATGGACAGCATTGTGCGGGCATTGTTCCCCAGGCAGCCTATACGGGTTGATGTCAATATCGTGGAAAGTGTCGAGGATTGCTCCCTGTTCACAATGAGAGAGCTCGAAGAAGCGGTTCTCACTATGAAAAACAAGAAGGCGCCAGGCCCTGATGGCATCCCGGCGGAAGTTTACAAACTGGTCTTCCGCCAACGGCCAGAATTACTGCTTGAGGCGTCCAAGGCTTGAAGGAAGGCATTTTTTCTTATCGCTGGAAAGTGGCCAGATTCGCGTTGCTCAGCAAGGGTAAAGGAGACCCGGAGCTCCCGTCTACATACCGACCTTGCTCGAGAAGCTCATCAGGAGTAGGCTCACTGAAGCGATCCGCGCTGCCGGAGACTTATCCCCAAGGCAGTTCGGGTTCAGAACAGGGAAATCCATAGTGGATGCTATTATGGAGGTGTAGATGCGGTTCATCGAGCCAAAGCACACAGCCGCCTATCTCGACGAATAGTGCTCCTCATAACACTTGACGTCAGAAATGCCTTCAATTCCGTAAGATGGACAGATATGCTAAGCACATTTCAAAACCCATTTCACGTGCCAAGCTATATTTTGCTGATATCTGAAAGATCGCTCCCGCTCTATGAGACCCTAGAGGGCCAAAGGAGGATGGAAATCCCGTCGGGAGTAGCACCAGGGTCCATCCTAGGGCCGGACTTTTGGAACGCTTCCTATGATAGTCTGCTGAGACTCGATATGTTCGAACAGTCGTGCCTGGTCGGTTATGCAGACGCCGTGGCGGCACTAGTTGCCGGACGCACTGTTGAACAGGCGCAAAGCAGACTTGGCATATTGATGCGACGGGTAAGCGGATGGATGATTGCTCACGGTTTCAGCCTTGCGCTGGAAAAAACCGAAGTAGTCATCTTGACCAGAAGGAGAATCCCGACCCTGCGTCCCATATCGATCGGCCAGTTGACTATAGAGTCAAAACCAGTGGTTAAATACCTTGGTTTAATACTCGACTCGAAGATGAGCTTCTTCGAGCAACTAAAGCAGCAGCGGACAGCGCTGGAGTCGCGGCCTTAAGTCGGCTAATGGCGAATGTTGGGGGCCCTAGATCTGCTAGGAGACGTCTCCTTATGGGAGCAACGCAGTCGGTTCTGCTCTATGGTGCGAAGGTATGGGCTGATGCCCTTGACAAGGAGGTGCATCGTAAGTACCTTGCTTAAGTACTGAGGCGGGGAGCTTTGCGAGTGGCGTCTGCTTATCTTACGGCTGTGAGAAGGCTGTGATCGCGAGAGTGGTCCCCATTACCCTTCTTGCCAAGGGGCGCAAAGCTATCTACCGCCGTAAGGGCAAGAACTTAAGAGAGGCGGTTCCCCTGAAGAACGTCAACGCACTTTTACCGAGTGGCAACTTTCTTGGCAAAATGAGCTAAGGGGCAGATGGACTGCGCGGCTCATCGACAATTTAGTGATGGTAGGGTTGCTTACTCCTGAAGAGCAACATATCAACCACTCGCAATGCTCCCATAGGGTTATATTCCGCAACAGTGCACATTGCAGTATACTAATTGATCCCTTCGCACATAAAGCAAAACATAACATAAAGATGGGTGTAGTGTCAAAAAATTGAGAAAAGTCGCGGAGATCAGGTGAAAAACAGGTTTATCTGCGTTCTATGAGCGGAACTTGTGTCTAAAGTTTTTCAAGGGGAAATTAATATAGAGGATGTGATACAATTGCAGATGTTTGTAAATTCGTTGTGAGTGAGAGATATCAGAAAATTGGAAAGGAGTAGCGAAAAATATGAAATAGTTTTTATCCTTCTTTAAAAGTTAATATTTGCGCTACTTGTTCGAAATCGAGGAGAAGTTCCGAGTGGAAAATTGGATATTAGCTTGGAGATGAAAAGTGAGGAAAATCCACGTCCACTTACCTAACACTAAGAACCGATTATCTGAGGATATTAGGGCTGTTGTCCTATATTAGCAATTTGGTTGATTCAAGGAGGAGGTCAGAAACCCTGATTATTAGGGATAACCTGCGTTTTGAAGTAGATACTTTTGAAGTGGAGGCTATACACCTTGCATCCATTTGTTACGCTCTATTCTTGGTTGCTTGTTTGAGACTCGTAATAAGAAAATAAACAGGTTAAATTGAAATTGAAGAAAAAAAAAGAAATTAAAGTAGTTTAACATTCCTTAAGGCTCAGGCTCAGGTCATGGGAATCCTAATTTTAGTCAAATTATCACTTTCAGAATCAACCCCGAACATCAGTCCCAAACGCAGCCGCCGACCTGTTTCATTAATATGTGATGGACAACAGTTACCAGCAATCACCGAAACAACAGAGCTTACATCACTCACAACTACTTCACCAAAAACTGGAGGCTACTGTGAGCTGAACCTTATGAAGGCCATTGATTTGAGTGATCCTAGCAAAAATGTTAACACTGCAAAGACCAACGGCAAGTATGAAATGGACGCGAATATAATCCGAAAAGCTGAGAGTCTGCTTGGAAAAGCAAGTCTGGATAACATTGACCTGACCATAACCAGTTTAAATTACATCGATGACCAGCAACAGAATAACGTCTATCTGAATGGCAAGGATCTGAAAGGAGTTTTCGAAGCGCATGATGACACCAAAGGTCGTGATACTGCTGATTGCAAGTAAGTGTTCTTGGAGTTCAAATTTCAGTGGTAGTACCGATCTTATACTTGTTTTGACCATTGTAGTGATGCCCAAGAAGTCGCTAGAAGCACAAATCTTAGTCCAAAGGGTGAAAAGCCTGTGATACAAACCGACAAACCCGATTTCATCCTCTCCACCGCCGTGAATAAGGTCACTAACAACAACGCTGTCGAAAAGAAGAACCTGAAGAATATTGAGAGCGAGACGAGCCTTGAGTTGATGGTGTCCTCGACAATATCAGCGAATTCGAGCAAGGTCCCGCTGATCGGAGGCCAAGAGAACAAGATTACAACAAGAGCAGTTAATAAAAATGCGGAGGAAACCGAGGAAGTGTCCAAGCTATTTTCATTTCTACAAATATTGACTGCAACATTTGGAAGCTTCGCACACGGCGGAAATGATGTCAGGTAGGATCTTCATGAGTAAGGTCTTATCCAGATTTATTAGCTTTTTATTCTCATCAACAGTAATGCTATAGGACCATTAATCGCTCTCTACATGGTCTATAAAGAGGGCTCAGTGCTGCAGAAATCGGAAACTCCACTCCCCATATTGGTATATGGTGGTGTTGGGATTTCCGTTGGACTTTGGCTGTGGGGACGACGTGTGATAGAAACCATTGGCAATGATCTAACCAAGATTACACCATCGACGTAAGTTCATTTTCAGTCAACCGACCCTAAGGTCTTAACAAGCTGTTTTTGCTTTACAGAGGTTTCACCATAGAAGTTGGTGCTGCTATGACAGTATTACTAGCCAGTAAAATCGGTTTGCCTATCTCCACCACTCACTGCAAAGTAGGTTCGGTTGTTTTCGTTGGTTACTTCAGTTCTAGCAAGGATAAAAGACGCTCCAAGAAACCAGATGAGGAGGAGCCGAGTGAGATTATGGGAAACGATGGGGCTGTTGAGAGGAAGCCTGTAGATTGGCAGCTGTTCCGAAATATTATTTACGCTTGGGTGGTAACTGTTCCAATTGCAGCCCTGCTTAGTGCTGCTATAATGTTTATTTTATGTCAATTGGTGCTCTAAAGTGAACCGTTCACACTCATTTGTTGTTATTGCGGAAAAAAGCAAAATGGAGGAAAACCTATACCGTTTAAGATAGAAAAGATATTATAGTGTATGATAAAGTTTTCTTGCAATAAATAATTTGCAAGAAGTATGTTTTTTTTGGAGTAAAGAGGGCTGACAAGGAGGTGTCTCGGTGATGAGTATCGGAATCCTCATAGTACACTAAAAAGGACACCATGAAATGAAATTACAAAATTTCTAGATTTATAAATCCCCAGTAAGTTTTGGTTAGTATGATAAGTGGTCTAGCAGTAAACCCCAGGATACATTGATTAGAAATATAGCTCCCTGGGAGCTAACTTAGCGCTCCCCTGTGTACTGATATGCGGCTCTCCAGAAGTCAAGCCTCCCGCATACCAAACCGGTTTGTGCTTGGTGATAGCCACTTTCTGTATTATTAACAAAACGCTACAGATCTAGGCTGAGCAATCGAAAAGACACTTCTTCCTTGCGAATCATGCCCATCGGATAATCTGCAGTTGAAACGGAGCCTCACTGACACCTGCCCTTATCATGCTTTTGGATCCTATGGTACGGCGAACCTCTTGACTTCTATACTCGTTGGATTCATAGGAGTACTACTGTTAATAAACACAATATTAGCAAAAGCTTCAAATAGGCACGACCCCACAGTTGGTTATCAGAGTTGGGTAATAACACCCAAGAAGGGAGAGGTTAGGAAGTCAGAAGTCAAGCTCAGCAAAAAGTTTGCTGCAAAGGCTACAACCAACAAAGATCCATAATCAGAAGGCCGCTACCAACAAAAGTACTTCCGAAGTGAGTATATCAAATGTCTGAACGAAAACAGGTCTGAGTTGCGCAGAAGATTAATGGTATCTGCGGTATCTCAGCGAAGGGCATGGAACCGGAAGAGGCTCTCAAGAAGGCTCAGAATAGACCTAAGCCTTCAACAGAGACACCGTAAAATGAAGAAAGCGGCAGAGATTCCAAAACTGCGATGATATAGACCGAGCAATTTCTGAACCTTGTAATTGCCACAAATGAGGATCTCCATACCTGGTTGTGGAGAGAGTTTGGAAGCAAAACGGACGGAAAAGGCAAACGCCTAACAGTAAGGGTAATATCCCCAGCTACGTGCACACTGAACAAGGATACTTGGGAGGACAGATGGGGTGGAAAATTAGGATCTAGGCTCGAATCTAATAAGACTCAAGACTCACAGACGGCTGCCATGTCGGAAGGGAAAGGTGACACTTGGGCAATGAAGAAGAATTCCAATCATTAATGGAGCCTTCCTGTTGGCAAAATATGCAGTCTGCAATAATTACAAAGGCAATTTCCAACGATGACATTGGAACAATGCTGGCTGGAGAACTCTGGATGCACCGAAGGCAGATTCGTGGTCTGCAGTGAGAAGTGTGCAGGTAATTTGTAACTCCTCTTGTGAAAGACCAAGAGCTACAATTCATAAAATTAAGTTATACATTTTTGTTTATCAGAGTTTTTGACTGGAAATCTCGTGACTGTCCAAGTTCCTTGAAGGGGGCGTGAAGACTTGAGAGGCAGTCGTGTCTTCGTGCTACGGCTCAGGTGACGACACTCAGATCCCACCAGTACAAATTGTCAGACTGGTCAAATACTGCGAGAGGAAGAGGCCACCACTTCTCCTCGGCTGCAATGCCAATGCACGCATGGCTATACCGACCGAAGAGAGCGTACTTTCTGGAAATTATGCTTAGTAGTAGATTAGAAGTATATGCAATCTAGAGAGACCTGCTAATATTCGCAATCAGACATAATCCTCGAGGTGGAAGAAGGAACACTCTATGCCAGATAAGAGAATATAAAAGGTTGTAGCCAAAGACAAAGCAGTCTCCTCTGCTGGTTGAAAAAGGAAAGATAGGGCATTTAAGGAAAATGAGGAGGACCGGCTATACATACCTTCCAAAACTCATTTTCCTGCGTCTTTTTGGCACCCCAGCAGTAGACAAAGGGGGAAAAAGAAAAATTGGAGAATAGCAAGAGAGATATGTTCGGAAGCCAGAGTAAGATGACCAGGGAACTTTTAAACTACTGAAATCACCCTTAGCAGATGGTATATTTCCAGTATTACTCCAAAGGGGCCAAGAAATTATTTTAGCGTCTTTTCTAGGGGTGGTAATGGCCTTGGGATATATACCAAGGGCTCAGAGGCAAGAGGCACATCGAAAGGGGGGTTAAAAAAGAATCTTTTTCACCCAACGTCTTTCAAACCTGACATCCTTTGAGCTGAAAAATATTAGAGAAGTCCCAGGACAATTATATTAAATCTAACGCTCTAACGCGTAATCCTTCAAATTTTTTTGCGTACATCCCAAAAATCAATCGAAGTGCTGTTTTGATAGCTAAAGGTTGTAACCATGGAATCAGCCCTTATCCGAGGAATTTTTTAGGTTGTGACAAGAAAATAGTTTCGAAGCTGCAAGCTACGCAAGTGTGCGAGGAAAACGCCGTGAACGACTAATAGGTTGAAGGTGGTGGCACATAGCGAGAAGCTGAACCGCACGGCTTAGTTTGGTTGATACAAATCTGTCTCAACTATTGCGAAACTAGTATGCTAGAAATCACTCTAAGAAATGAAGAGGAATGGTTGAGGGAACTATACTGGGAGGACCTATCATGGATGGAGCAGTCCAGGGTGCTTATTGGGGGATACGAACCCACACAAAGGATTGCTTAAACCTCACCAAAAAGAACCTCCAATCATAGTGGGAATTCTCACTGGTCATTGTCGGCTGAACTATCACCTAGGGAAGCTAGGGATATCTACGGACACTGCCTGCAGGTTTTGTGAGGAGTATGACGAAACCTCTATACACGTTCTGGGACAGTGTCCGGCACTTGTGCAAAGTAGGTCGACACATCTGGGAGAACAGTTAATACCAGATGCAAAGCTGAACGATCTGGAAGTGGGAAACATACTAAAGTTCCTGATGGTTATAAGGCTGCTTGACATACTATGATCAATAGGTACACTATAACCAGTAAAATGGGCACAATAGTTCTTTAAGGACGCGGTACAACTTTCCCTTAACAGAATAATAATAAAATGCTATAGATCACGGCCTTTAAATTATTACTGGCGATTTCAACACATTAGACGTGGAGTGGAGGGGGAGTGGGTTGCCAAGTGACGAACACCACAGGATAAATCTTACTTGAAATCATTGTGGATTTGGATGCCGTACTGGCCAACGATGAATGCGTGCTCGTCTTCCGAAGTTTATGTTAGGTTAGGTCAGGTTCGACCATCGATCTGACATACAGCAGCACACAGCGACCAACAAGCATTAGAATCCACATTGGACTCATCGAGGGCCCTCCACTTGCAATTTTGAGAGGGAGACATTCTTGGCGACTCTACAAGTAGGTGGAGAGCTGAAGGGAATGGCGATGGAAAACTTTGGCTAACTGTGTTGGCATATCAGTGCTTGCACCACATTAGGAAACCAAGCTACTAGTTGAATCAGGATGTCTCGACATTGGGATTGCTTTGTCTGCAAACGAGGAGAATTTACCGAAAGGCAAGGCGATCTCGGATCACCGGAAAATAGAAAAAGAATACCGATATGTCCAAAGTAACATTAACAAGGTTTCAAAAGGAAAACAGGATTCCTACAAGAAGCTTTTAATGAAGAAAATACATGGACAAAATCACCTCAAGTGAAGTGTTCGAAGCTGTTGACAATTACAACACTTTTCTGCAGTTGCAGAAGGGTGAATTTCAGTTAACTGTCAATAGGATGTCTTCTGGATCCCTATTTTATTTATTTTATTGTATTACCCAGAAAATATTTCCTGTTACATATTATCCTGAGAGGGAGGTGTGTGTAAGTGGCTTAACTTACCTTAAAACTAAGAAAGAGACAGAGGCAAAAGATCCAAGCTGAAGAGGGTGTAGGCCTGGCATAGTCTTGGTATTGGGGAGTGAAAGATATGTCTCTGGATGTCGAGCTCCGCGAAGGGAACCTCAAACACTATAGGAGAGGAAACGGAAATTTACATCTTAGTCGCCAGAGCAATCCATCAGGCAATTACAGAGCTTGGAAAGGGTACACATATTAAGGAAGATGCGGCATTGTTCAAAGGAAGGGAGATTGCTTGACCGATAGTCACATGGGGAAGGTTCTTTTTGAAGGCGAGGGTCCGGGTGATGCTGCTTTGTATAGCTTCAAGAGCGCGACAGTTACAGTTGCGGAAGGGGAAACAGACTATACAGCAATATTCAAGGACGTTTTTGACAAGGAAGTTGAAAAGCGTTAATGAGTGCTGGATTGACGGAAAATCAGAACGGGAACATAGGATAAAACCAGATATTTTGGAAGCTCGATTGATGATGTCAAGGAAGCGAAGTTTGTCATCAAATATTACATCTAGGTCTTGAAACGATGTCAATAGTGAAAGGGGTTGTCCACCAGGAGAGTAGAAAAAGGATGTTAGGGAAGGTGTCAACTTGTTAACCGCGCACCAACGCACCAAAGAATCAAGGTCGAACTGCAAGAGAGCACAGTGCACAACGGATACGAAACAGAGGCAAATAATTTAAGGTCGTTGCGTAGAGCAAACAGGTAAGGATGAAGGGAAAGTTATTGAAAGCAGGAATAGTAAAAGGCCAAGTATAGAGCCTAAGGCAATACCAGAGGAAGAAGAGGGATTGGTAACCATGAAAAAAAATCTGCATCAACGATATGGAAGGTAGGAGGAAAACCAGGGGATGGTTGAGGCGGTAAGTTGAATAGAGAAGGTTTGGAGAGAAAAATATTGTCGTCAACGGTCTCAAGGGCTTTGGAGAAATAATTTTTTCGTGAATTTAAGCATTTAGCAACGAAGTTGGTAAAAACCAGAAAGTTTGAAGCAGTAGATCGATGTTTCACGAAATCATGCTGCTCTTTGACAATAAGGTGACCGAAATGCGTGATCAGCCAGTTATTGACGTATCTCTCGAGGATTTTGGAGCAAGAGGAAAAAAGAGGGATGGGACGGTAGTTCACAACTAGAGAAAGGTCTCCGCTCAATTGTAGGTAAAAAGACTTCGGGATTGGAATAGATTCTGAACCAAGCTCTCAAATTGGCTGTTAAAATCAGGCCCGATTGGTTCCTAAGCACATTTAGATTGTGGAAGAATTGTTTAATGCCTAGTGGAAGAGACAGAGCTGATATTACTGCCCCATCCTAGAAAGCCACTAAACTCCTTCCATATTATCCTATTTGGTTTTAGGCACTATTTGGAAAATGTTAGGGAGGGTAATATTCAACAGAATGTTTCGGTTCATTCCGTCAGTTAAGGGTTAATCAAGTCCGTTCTATGGTTGATGAAATATCAGTGGTCATGGATCTGGCTCGGGAGTTGATGGCCATTCGTAGGTGCTATATAGTGTTGACGTTAATTGTAAGAGATGTTTTTAATTTGGCAAGCTAGCGTTAAAATAAACTGAAATGATCTTGGCACATACATAGCAGATGACGACCTAAACGAATATATTATAACATCAGGTGCTCCTCATGCTTGTGCGTTGGGACTCCTTTTGCATTAGATACCATGGATTGCTTAGCTGCGAAAAGGCAAGGATTATTGATCGATCTGGGTGTAGTTACAACGTACTCCGAGGATGTAGAACTATACGGAAGTGAAACCATTCATGTCATAAACTCAGAAATGCAAAAAGTCGAATTGAACCTAGCATACAAAAAGACTGAAAGTGGTCGTAGTTGATAGATAAATTTTCAGCAAGGATGATGCCCAATAATGGGGAACTTAAGTATGATCATATGCTACTCATCGCAAGGACGGTGAAATGTATTCAGCTATATGCGGTTTCTGTTTGAGCGGGAGCAAGGGATAACCCTGTGAACCGACAAAGGGTGAGTTCGTCATGTCGGAGAAGAAAGGGGTAAGAAATTGGCGTGGTTTTAGTGGGTGTTAAGTTTGAATCCCACACATCCCATGCTAGATATTACCGTCTTGTTAAGGTTTCCGTTTTTAGAAATAGCGGAGCTTCCACCGGGCAGACAATGCGAAAGCATCTTAGTATCCGTGCAAGATTATCGTATTTATTTGGGGATGTGAAGCTTGCATCATAAATGCTAAGACTATCTAAGCATGGTGGCTAATAATTGGAACTCCGAACTGAACTAAGCACGTCATAGATAGAACTTCAAATCTGTGGTTAACAATATATTTTATCTTTGAATTTAGCTGTTAGTAGTGAAGTATGTCCAGGTCTGAAAAGAGAGGGGGGAGAGGAGGGGATTCCCTCCGGGGCCCGAATTTTTCTCGGGGGGTACGGAATAGAAATTTAAATGGAAAAAAATTAATGATAGTTGGATCTCATAATTTTTATCCCAAGACCGTTTGAATTCCACCCCGGGCCCGAATTTTCTCACTAGGACCTTGAGAATGTTACTAAACAGGGTTTTTATCCTATCTTTTGCAGCTTATTGGCATTTCCTGGTGCCTTTTTGAGGGACTCTTCGGCAAAATCAAAGTTCTAGGACAACAAGGTCCTGGGGAACTGGTACTGCGAATGATACCAGTTTGACCTGACAAGGTTTCAGTGTCCGCTACTTTCCGACAAGAGTCAAGATGACCAGTATATACTCCTAAGCATGTACGGGAGTGAATTTGGTGGAAGTATGTATTTCCATATGTTTGTCAGCTCGGAGTTTTTATAGAGATGCAATTTTTCACCGAAGCTTGGTAAGGGTTTACCTTTGGCTGTGGATTGTATCTAACATTACCAAAATCTAAAAATAAAGCAATGGCGTCACTGACCGAGAATGATTCTTTGAATGTACCCAGGTATAATCTATCCAAACAGGAAATACAATAAAACTAAGTTTAATAGTATCCAGACCCCTCCCTGTGGAACTTCCAATTAACTACGCTATATGGTGTAGTGCTGTCAGACTCCTTGAGTCTAGATATTGAGCAATGAAGCCATACGATCATAGTAGCATCCGAGATGGAGGACCTGGGAACTCTGGGCATTCTCAATGGACTACTCGACACATAAGCCAAGTCTCAAGAGAAATTTTCTGGTGTGCTCTTCAACGAAGAGCTAAGGAGTGGAGAATCGGCAATGTGTTGCAGGATTACGATACGATATTCTTTACCGATGGATCAAGGATGGTCAGCGAAAGCAAAGCGGGCGTCGAATACGAAAAGTATAGCCGAGTCGTACAGTTTTCCAGGCTACGGCAGTGTATTCCAAGCGGAAGTACTGGCAACATTAGAGGCTTCTGGATAGCTGAGCTATGATATAATCTGAGCCGCAAAGGTACCAATAATTATTCTGTCCAACAGCCAAGCTTCCATCAAGGCCTTGTACTCAATGATGAGACCCTCCAGTCTGGGAACGCGCTGTCCAGTCTAGGTGGCATCAGCAAAGATCTGAAAGTGGTATCTTCAGTTCATTGCACCCCATTGATTCAAAGAGCCTACTCCATTGGCGGCTAGTTTTGTAATCCTAGTTCAAAGCTGTAGTACTATGAACTACTGATTGCCAATCACTGAAAATGCATAGGCGAAGTGAGCGATTAATTTGATTAAAAAAAAGTTACAGGGTCAAAAACACTTTACTTCCAATAAAGATGAAGACATAAAAATATAGTTACTTTGAAATATAAAATGATAAAAAAATATATTACAGAAATGAGAAAATCTGGACGCTTGTGGGCCGCTTGGATAAAATATTTGGAAATAATTCGTTCTACATCACACTTGCTCGAAAGTAAATAGTACAAAGCGTTAGTAAATCAATATTTATCTTCCAACAGATACAGCTTGGGCATTTGCATTTGATGAACTTGCTCCAAATCCTGGGCGTCCTCCGAATCCTTGGTTTCCTTGTCCAATAAAACCTGGTCGATTAACAGGGCCTGGACCAAAGCCACCAGGTCGTCCTCCAAATCCTCCAGCGCCAGCTCCAAATCCTCCACCGACACCTCCGAATCCAACGCCACCTCCTTGTCCTAAACCTCCACCATAGCCAGGTCGACCACCAAAACCGCCGGCGCCAAGTCCACCACCGCCTATGGGTCTAACTCCCTTTTCCAAGCTTTGAGTCTGAGCATTAGCACTAGCTCCACTGCTGCTTCCTGCGCCACCGAATCCTCCACCAAAACTGTTCGTTTGAGCATTGGCCGAACTTGAGCTGGAGCTACCTCCTGCATTAAAATAAGATTTATTTAGCCACCTGTAGGTGTAGCAAGCAGAACAGATTTACCGAAACCACCACGACCACCGGAAGAACTTTGAGCATTAGCACTGGCAGAAGAACCACTGAACTGAGGGGAGCGAATGGACCGATCTGTAATAGAGTAAATCCTTTAGGCAGCCATTCGAGACTAGGTCGTACTAATCCTTACGATAGATTGCTCCTTCGATGATTGCGATGAACGCGAACAAGCACAAACACAAAGACACCACTTTCATGATTGCTGATACTGCGGAAACTGTGAATCGAATAACAGAAGCTACCCCTATTGATCGTTCTTATATAGCAGACTGTTGGCCATCTTTAGTTCCTTTGTACTGTACGTATGTTCTTGTCAAATAGATTTGTTTATTAGCAAGTAATGCAAATCCGAGTCTTGGGGGTTTTTCTTTTCAATTAGCGGTTACGCAGGCGGCTGTCCCACCGCAGTGAAATTCGAGAAAACTTTGTGTGCAATAGAAGCACCAACGGCCTTAGCCATAGATCACCATCTCGGCTTGTGTACATTTCAAAGTAAAAATGAACCATTGTGTTCAGATTTACAATGAAAAGTAGTAAATGCAGATGCGAAAAAGCTTGAAATTTTGGGTAAACAGAGGCAACTAAAAACAATTTTTGGGTAAATCCTACTAGAATTTCAGGAAACGATTTGGAGGTGAAATACCTACACTGGCGGATGGGGTCAAGTTCTTCCGAATTATATTACATCCTTGACCACTGTATGTATCTAACCCAATTGTCATATCAGCAGTACGGAAAATATTGATAAATTTATTTAACTTTGAGTAGATACAAACAAGTTCGCTGAGGAATCATTGTTACTCCGGAGTTACTCAAATATGATACCACATAAAAGCTAAGGATTTCGTACCATATTTTGCTAGTCAGACCCTGCATCATCTCCATCTAAAAGGGTATATAGGTATGTTATATCGTTGAGAATCTAAGTTCTTTCGAAAATGTGCAATAGAAGATAAGCCAATCTTAGTTTGGGTGCATTCACCTTTTGGATTATGAATAATCTGATAATTTCGCCCGTATCTTAAATCAAATAAATTGGCTTTCTAACACCCTTCAGTTTGCGGTTATTTCTCATTTTATTGGTATAGTATCTATATGCAACCACATCATTTCTAAGATAATTAGATATTGCCATGTACATGCTGTAAGCATAAAAGCTTGAGTCGATTCTTGACTCAGATATCACTTTTGTTGGCTAAACTGTCCCTGAATGTGAGGTTTAACGTCATAAAGATTGTGCTCAAATTACATTTACTTGTAATGTCGGAGCTGATAAATGAATAGATTTGAATTAGACGACAATGTATCGAGTGATACCTTGTCCGAAAGGGGATATACTGTATAGTATATCCAGCCTGTGCAGAATTGCTCATCTTCCACTACTCGCATCCCTTCGTGCAGATAAGGGAACACTCCCCAAATAAGTTATTGTACACATGCATGCTTCCGAAACTTCGCCATCCTATTTACATAACATGCTTGTCCCAAGCCCAGGTACAGGAGAAGGGTTTGAGGCAACGCACTTTGTACTATCTTCAATAAAACAAAAATAAAGTACTGAGATCAGGAAATCAGATAAATAAAGTATAGTTAGTTCGTCCACTAAGCTTCATCTGGAGGCAATTAAACGTCGGAGTTGTCATATCAACTACCGATTTGGCAACATACCCGTGCATGTGCACAGGGAAAAGCCGAGGAGAAAGACCTCGGAGGAGGCATCGGGTGGAAAACTGAAGAAGTCTCGAAAGCCATAGAGGCGGAAAGGACTGGATCAACCAGGCAAATAGACCTGCTGCCCAGTGAAGAGCAGAAGCTGGACGACCTAGGGCGGACAGCGATGCGCAGGAAAGCGCCATGTCGGAGGAGGAGGGTGACACTCCGACAGTGGAGAAGAGCTCCAAACAATAACGGAGCCAATGGCCAGCACTAAGATAGCCCAGATAAAGCTCCACCATGCGAGAGCTGCATCTGCAGCATGCAGGTAATTTGGGACTCCTCTTGTGAAAAACCAAGAGCTTGCATAATTCTTAAACGTAATTCAAATACATATGTCTTTCAGAGTTCTTAACCGGGGACCTTGTGGCTATCCAAGTCTCATTGGAAGCCGGGAGGAACACTCGAGAGGCAGTTGTGGCATCGGGATACTTCCCAGGAGACGAAATCTGGGCTCCACCGGAACAAGTCGCAAAACTGGCGAAGTATTGCGAGGAGAGGGCGTTACCACTTCTTCTCGGCTGCGATGCCAACGCCCACCACGAAGTCTGGGGAAGCAGCGACACCAATCGTAGAGGTGAGTACCTTCTTGAATTTATTCTTAGCAATAAGTTAGAAATATACAACGTAGGGAACACTCCAACATTTGTGACCAGCACCAGACAGGTACTAGATACAACTCTAGAAAATGCCGTAATGAACGGAATGGTCAGGAATTCGAGGATGTCGGATGAACCCTCAATGTCTGATCACAGGATAATCAGATTCGACATTGAGGGTAATTCCGAAATAGAAAGAATAATAAGGAATCCCAGGAGAACGGATTGGGAATCCTACGCAACGCACTTCAGCAACAACATTGCCCACCTTCAAGGGGGCGGTGACATCAGGAGCGAACTGGAATTAGAAACGGTGGTGGTAAACCTCAACACAATCGTCATTGACGCATATGAGGCCAGCTGTCCGGCTAAGACAGTCAAGTCATCAAGGGATGTATCTTGGTGGATCAAGAACCTAGCCAGAATGAGAACTCTTTAACCGGGCAAAACAAACCGGGGGCTGGCAGAGGTATAAAAATGCACTGACTGCGTATAGAAACGCGATCAGGGAAGCGAAACGGAACAGCTTCAGGGAATTCTGTGAAGGGATCGAACAGATCACAGAAGCAACCATGCTGTACAAGACTGTAGCCAAAGACGGGGGAATATCCTCTGTCTGCCTGAAAAAGGAAAATGGGAGATTTACCGAGAATGAGGAGGACAGGGTACACCTGCTTCTAAGAACTCATTTCCCGGGGTCCTACCCCACGATGGCAGGCGACAACAGTCTGCCTGACACCCCAACGAATAAAAGGGGAAGAAAGGAGAGCTGGAAACTAACAAAAGAGGTATGCTCAAAAGCTAGGCTAAGATGGGCAGTGGGAACTTTTAAGCCACTGAAATCTCCCGGAGTAGATGGCATTTTCCCAGCACTTATGCAGAGAGGCCTAGGAATTATCTTAGAGTCTCTTCTGAGGGTGGTAAGGGGGAGCATAGCACTGGGATACATACCAAGGGCATGGAGACGGGCAAAAGTGGTCTTTATTCCGAAAGCGGGTAAAAAGAATCCTTTCCACCCTAAATCTTTCAGACCAATTTGCCTAACATCGTTCGTACTCAAAACGGTGGAGAAGGTCATAGGCAACTATATTAGAACTAACGTTCTAAAGCGTAATCCCCTACATCACTATCAACACGCTTACCGGGCAGGGCAGTCAACTGAAACTGCTCTGTATCAGCTGACAGAGGTACTACGGGATGCCATAGAAACAAAAGAAATTGTACTGTGCGCGTTTTTGGATATCGAAGAAGCATTCGACAACACATCGCACACAGAGATACAAGATGCCCTGAGCCGCAAAGGAGTGGGAAACACTCTGGCACTCTGGATGGACAAAATGCTAGAAAGCAGGCAAATAGAGGTACCGATAGGTACAATTTCTATTATTATGAACACTACTCAAGGCTGTCCACAGGGTGGGGTACTATCGCCGCTGATGTGGAGTATGGTAGTGGATGAACTCCTGTACGTGTTAACAAGTACTGGAATACAGGCCCAGGATTACGCAGACGACATTGTTTTAATCTGTAGGGTCAAATATGAAGATACCCTATGTGATAGAACCCAAACTGGACTAAGGGTTACTAGTGCCTGGTGCAGAAAGGTGGGACTGCGGATCAACCCAGCCAAAACCACCATAGTACCACCATAGTACCTTTCACTAGGACGCGTAAGCTTGATCACCTGAGAGCCATAACATTATATGATATGGAGGTGAAACGAAAAACAGAGGTCGAATATTTGGGAATTACGCTAGATCAAAAATTACTCTGGAAGACACATGTCGGAAAGCCACGGGGGCTCTGATGACTTGCAGATCCATAGCAGGAAAAAAATGGGATTGCAGCCCGAAAATGCTACTTTGGATATATACTGCAATAGTAAGGCCAATGATTACCTATGGAGCGGTAATATGGGCAGAAAGAACCGAACTCAGCACACAAGCCAGGGAATTACATAAGCTCCAAAGGCTGGCTTGCGTGTGTATCAGTGGGGCAATGAGGACATACCCAACGGCATCCCTGGAGGTCCTTCTGGGATTAACCCCTCTCCATATGCACATACAGATACAGGCAAGGAGATCAATATTCAGGATGTAGTATGAGTGAGGCGGGGAGGTGCCTAAATCGAAGGAAGATTGATATTCTTTCTAGGCGGTATCCCGAATTACTGATACCAAGGGTTAACATGACAACGAGGTTTCACTTCGATAAAAAGTTTGAAACACGTTGGAGTAAGAAGGCAAACTGGGAGAGGGTGGCTGCGACATACGGCTTAAACCAGCAACTGATTACTTGGTACACTGACGGATCCCTCACAGCAGAGGGACCGGGTGCCGGTGTCATTGGTCTAAGGAAAATGTACTTTGAACCAATGGGCAGGTACACTAGCATATTCCACAGACAAATGACTTTCCCTTAACAGAATAATATAAGCTTCATCTAATGCATCCAACAAAATGATCGGGTTGAGTAACAAGCCTCGGAAAAATGCTATTGCGTTCACCTCAGTCGACGCGACAGGACGAGCGCCGGTCATGTCGAGAAGTAGGCCAGTGTTTTCCGTTCGCCGTCTATACACAAGGACGTGGACAAATCAGTCTGAGCAAACCAAATACGTGTCTACCTGCTAAATACTGGTACACTCACAGAAAAGACCGAGGAACTCGTAAGAACCCTTCGGAAAAGGCGCATTGATATCTGCACTCTACAAGAAATCCGCTGGCTTAGTGCCAAAAGTTGCGACATTGAAGGCGACCGTGGTAAAAGCGGCTTAAACTTCTATGTTGGCAGTGCCATCTCAAAGGGTTTCCGTGACGCCATCAAAGATCAACTGATCGCACTATTCAATTCTTCACCGGGTACGCACTACGGACAGATCGACCTGATGCCGAGAAGGATGCCTTCTGGCAACCCCTGATCCTTCCTGATCTCAGTACTATATCATCATTGCCGGCGACCTTAATGGTCATGTGGGTGAAAAGGCAGACGGCAACAGGTGCCATGGGGAAAAGGGTTTTGAACGCGCAATGGAAGTGCCGAGGGTATAGTCGATTTTGCGGACACCCATGACCTTGTACTTATGAATACATGGTTCATCAAACCATTGTCTCATTTTCCTATATTTTATAGTGGGAAAAGTGAAACGCAAATCGACTATATTCTGATAAGATGCCGACATTTAACCACTGTGACTGATTGCAAAGTCGGTCCCTATGAGACCATCGCACGTCAACAACGACCGTTGATTGCCATTTTGCTAATCAAGCCCCCGATAAAACAGCATGAGGACCGCACTGGCCTGCCGCGCATTTAATGATGGCGATTTCGTGAGAAGAAAGAAGAAATGATCTCACTTACGTGATTACCAACAAATATGGAAGAATCGTGGAACCAATTTAAAGACACAATCCACAAAGCGATCTGTGCAGCCCTCGTGGTCACCAAGCCAGGTAAGCGGTTCCTCAACCGAGATACTTGGCTTTGAAATTACGATCTTGAAATAAAAGTTCGTGAAAAGAAACACCTCTACCATAAGGCAAGTTTACAAGAATGCCAACTGGGCGGCCCATTACGATAAACTGGACTCTTAGGATGGCGAAAGAGGTCTATCGACTCACCATAAGCAAGACACGAACGTACACAGGATATCGCATATTTCTGTTACCTTAATGACAAGAACGCTTACCGTCCGTCGAGCCGCGAAGGATAGATGGCGAGAATATTTCAAGCAGATTTCAACCGTGGCTCAGTAAATTCTTTAATCGGGTTATTCAGGAAAGTAGAACACCATCTGACTGACACGAAAGTACCAGTTATGGAAAAAGAAAGGTAGTCCAGCATGTTCAAATTGCCCTCCGATTCGGTTACTTCCCCATACCAGGGAGATTTTTCAATGCATTCTTGACAATCTTTGAAATAACCGTGGATCAAGCCGGATTTGTCAAGAACTACGGACCTACTGACGCAATACATGCTATGCGGTTACTCATGGAGAAAGACTGTGAGAAGTATCGCCCTCTTTATATTGCATTTCGGGATCTAGAGACGGCCCAGAACTGGGAGATTTAAAAATCTCGGGTCAATGCTATCAGCCAATGGAGGACTGCGTTATGAGATTGCCCACAACTGGTGTTCTTTGTGATTGGCATATCAACGAACATTTCAAATCTAAAATTCAGCGCAATGTTTCCATTCTATTGCTCTTTATGGTTCCGAGTGTTGGTCGACTATAAAGGACTATGAACGGCGTCTTGCGGTGATGAAAACGTAGATGTCGCGATGGACTAGTGGCGGGACACGTCTTGATCATCGCATCCGAAATGAGAATATCCACGATCGATATGGGGTCGCACCGATCGTGGAAAAATTGCAAGAGAGGCGTTTTCGATGGTATGGTCACGGAATTCGCGTTGAAGAAAACTCACTCGCCTAGATTGGTCTGAACATCAAAGTCGATGATAGGCGATCAAAAGGCCGGCCGAAACAATGATGGTTTGATACGGTGGATGTTGATTTGAACGCCTCACGACTACATCGAAATCAGGCCTTTGATAAAATAAAATGGCGAAACCGATCACGATGAATCGATCCCGCTTGTGGATGGGACAAAGGCTGAAGAAAAAGAAAGATACATGCTTCCGAAGATGTGCGGCATGGGTACGGAGGTTGAGTAGGTGGAAACAAACACAAATGTGTGGATAAAAATTGTCTTCGAGAAGGACATGCAGAAAGCAAATGAAACATGGGGAAGAAGAGGAAAGAGAAAATTACGAAGCAGGGTCTCGTGCACTCAGTATCGTTAGTTTTTGGGAGTAGGCAGGAGGGCACCTGGCTGTCGATACCCAACGACCGCAGTACCACAGGACCTTACCTACGGTAGCACTGAATGTTAGAAATGCATGCAAGGGAGTTGAACTGGTTAGGTCAACGCACACATTCAGAAGAGGGAAGCTTATCCATACACATCATTGGCCCTAACATCTACAAGCAGAAGCCACGCGATTGAAGCTACATCCAGTAGGAAGAGGATGCCAAGATGATAAGGAAAAAGTGAAACTCTGGCGCTTAACCATCCGAGCAGTGTAAGATGCAGTGGCCAATCGGGAACTGGCTTTATCACACTGACCAACAAGATCATCGAGTTTAGTGGGCTTATCAAAGAACGCCGGAATGTATGTGTGAGTGACAGGTCCAAGCAGCGTTGGAGATTCCGAGCGGAGGATCATATCAGCAAGATCTGTGGAGCTAACCCAAATTACACACTGTGCAAAGGGAAGGAAGATGTGGATCGTTAGGACATTGAAGGCAACAGCAAGTGCCCGGAATACAAGAAAGCCCTGAACACAAATCACAGACGATGTTGATACAAAAAAATCGCAACCACCACGAGCCAGCGCAGCACCTACTCCACCCAGTGCTACACTATGAGCAGATGCTGAGTTCTCTGGTTTTGGACGCGGGCGTATGTTAATCGGAAATTATAGCGACTAATGTGAGAGGACGAATTCTGGTCAAATCATTTACGGAGTTAGACGTGGTGTTCGTGAATAGTAGTACTTAATCCACTTTCAGAGGAAGGTTTCTATGATGTATAATGGACCTGACATATGCGAGCATCACTTATTTAGTTAATTAGTGAGGACTACTCGTATACTCACAATAATTACCGACTTATCTGCATAAAGATCAACAGTGAATTGAGCTTCAAAATGAGTTAGAACGTCAGGATGGGTTTGTCAAAAATGCATTCAACTCCGCCAACCGGAACCGAATTGGCTGCAATAAATGCTTCTGGATATTTGGCGCATCTAGTCAAGAATTACCTCCCAGAGACGATTCTCTGCTGCAGGAGGGATGTGTACATGGTCCCAGCGGGATATAGCATGTACAATGCAGTGCTTCCAGTCTATAATTGTTGGCTTGCAAATTCTCTGGGACAAGTGGAGTGAATTTAGTATACTAGCCCAGGGGAAGGTTTTGCACCTTTCCACTCTCCAACGCCAGCTACAAAAAAAAAATGCACATAACCAAGGACTTAAGTCAAAGGGTAATATAGGTCCCAGGGCGAAACGTTGATTGGTAACCACGATGGAGCATAAAACCTGGGAAACGCCTGCTGAACCAATACCAACAGCTCTACTACCAAACCCTATCTCCACCTCCACTTGGTGACCGCAGGGAGCTCTTTCTTGACGAAAAGCTGCAAACGGAGAAGAATGAAGGCAAGTCTCCCGCGTCTAAAAACGGGACAAATTGTGCCAATTGTACCAAATGGTCCTCCAGGTTGGGGGTTGGGTAGGGTTGACAACCCTACACGGAAAACCAACGTTACGAAGCCACAGAAGGAGCCTCGGACAGGATGGATTTTACAACGACGAACCCGGCAAAGAAAACGGAATAATGATTTGCGCATTTTCTTATGAAACGTGCGGTTCCCTCTACGAGGTGGCGCTGCCAAGCAGCTAGCCGATACCCTGTCTCAATATAGGGTTGATGTAACAGCGTTGCAGGAAATGCATTGGGTAGGGACCGGTTTCCTAGAGAAGAGCCGCAACACCATATTTTATAATCGCCATCCAGTAAACCATTTGCTCGGAGTAGGTTTCTTAGTCAGCCGAAAAGTGAAACCTGCTGTTATCGGCTTTGAAAACATTATCGAATGACTATGCACTCTGCGCTTGCGAGACAAGTTTAGAAATATAAGCCTCATTAACGTTCACGTTCCTACAGCGGGGACTGCAGAGTCGGAGAAGGATACCTTCTACGAGGCAGTTGAGGGGACCCTCGAAGCCTGTCCCAAGTATGATATCAAAATTATACTTGAAGATTTCAACAGTTAAGTAGGGGCGGAGCCCGTATTGAGGCAATATATCGGCTCCTAAAGCTTACAATCATAACGGACTGCGGATTATTCAGTTAGCAGTATCGGACGAAATGGTTGTTGGAAGTAACTGGTTTGCACGGAAAGCGGTCCACAAACATACGTGAGCCTCTCCAGACAGGACCACTTTCAACCAAATTGACCAAGTACTAATTGAACTCCGCCAACTCTCAGCCAGAACATATAGGGGAGGGCCAATATAAACTCGGACCACTATCTCGTTGGCATGGTGCTCTAGGCTCGAATTACAAGACCACTTAAAATCCCCTCTGACAATCAGGTGAGAGTGAATACTGAAGCCATCCACAACACAGCCCTCCGCAATATCTATAAGAGGGAAATGGATGCCACAATAACCGCAGTCATCAGAGATCCTGAAGATGAAGCATCAACAAATGATCTTCACAACCACCGGAAGAACGTTATCATTGATACGGCCACAAACATACTTGGCCCTAGTCGCAAAAAAAGTCGGAACGGCTGGTTTGACGATGAATGTAAGCTAGCTACGGAACGGAAGAATGCTGCAACAACGGTCTATGACAAGGGGATGCCCTATCATGCGTCCTCTTTAACCTGGCCCTGGAGAAAGTGATCCGTGATGCTGAGGTAAATGCAAGGGGTAGGATCATATTTAAGTCCACTCAAGTACTAGCCTATGCTGACGATGTCGACATCATGGGAAGAACAACCCCAGACGTACAAATTTCCTTCATCCAGATCGAACAGGCGGCGATTGGCGCGAGATCTTGGGCTACACATCAATATGAGCAAGACAAAATGGCAACGTCAGTATCGAAAACCAACCAACCAATAACTTCAAACCGCACTGGTCAAACGGGAAGAATAAAGATAGGAGGCTACAACTTTAAGACCGTTGATAATTTCTCCCATTTAGGGCCGAAAACCACAACCGATAACAGCTACGACGATGAATTCCGCGCCCGGTTGTTGTCAATCAACAGAGCCTATTTCAGTTTACAAAAACTGTTCCGCTCGAAACGTCTCACCATAGGGTCAAAGCTCTTACTGTACAAGACAATGATCTCGCCAGTAATCATGTATTCCTCGGAGGCTTGGATTCTTAGCAGGAAAAATTACGACCTCTTGGCCGCGTTCGAAAGAAAAATCCTTCGAAAAATGTTTGGCCCCCTACATGAGGATGGACGATTCCGTAGCCTACATAACGATGAAATCTATGAGCGATACTATGACCGTCAGGTTGTAGATAAAATCCGGCACAACAGCTTGCGGTGGGTGGGCCACTAAATCCGTATGGATGAGGATGATCCCACCTGGAAAGTCTGTAAGGGCAATATCTATGGTAGAAAAAGAAGACGAGGCAGACCCTGCCTAAGATGGAGCGATGGCGTAGGCCAGGACGCGAGACAGCTTTTAGGGATATCGAATTGGTGGACCTCGGCGCAAAACCGGGATGTCTGGAGCTCCTTATTAAGGCAGGCCTAGAGCGGATACCGGTTATTGCGCCGTTGATGATGATGATGATAATGGCTCTCACCATGTTTTTAATAGCTTTGGGCACATTGTGCTTGTCCTTGGTGAACTCGGACAACTCAATTATTTTTGCTCCAAGCTGTATGAAGAGTAGTTCCTCCATATAAGGGCTCTGTTCTCGATGTGTCCTAACCGAATCATTTTTTTTAACACTCTGTTACCCTCAGCCTTTAATGTAGTTTTCAGACCTTTTGCCGCCTTTGGCATTGGTGTACATCGAAGAATTGAAGAACTTCCCCTAAATGGATCAATCCCTTGATCTTTGAGTATCTCTTGCGGTCGCCCTTCTTGGTGCGGGAAACCGCTTTCATGGGCCAACGATTTCCATTCAGCCCATGATTTTTCGCGTTCGTTATTGGTATTCTTGGCAAGGTCTTGCTTCGCTTGAACACCTCTTTCTTTAAATCGAAATCACTTGTAGAATTTAATGCCACGGTAGACAGTAGAAGCCCTGCCGTTAAGAGATATCAACGGCAGGGAGCCTGCTTACTCACTCCCAAAAGCCGCTGGTAATGTGGTTCTGTGTCCCTGCACCGTGACTTCACTCCCTCTCACTTCTTCCATGTTGGTTTTGGGTATCCTTCCCATAGCCATTCTGGTCCACGTACCAGAGATGCTCAGTTAGAAAAGAAAAGCACATGAACATAGATTTACACATCAATAAGTATGCCCCCATCCGCCGCCTGGAGTCGCGCCTGACGGGAGGTGTGACAACACAGGAAGCATGTTATTTCTATAGACCAAGCCGTTCGAGTGACACTATCAGGATTGTAAAGGCCAGTCTCTGGTTTGGGTTCTTTTAATTAATTAATTAATAATTAATGAAAAACTCAGGAACTCTCCTTCGGTGCTTGCTATCTCTTATGAAGTATTTATCCCACTTATATAGTGTAAATTTCAAGCCTCCTATGCGCTTTACTTCATCACGAACCCAAATTTTGATATTGATTTCTTCCCATTATCCTCATCATCTATATAAGATTGTACGCGATTTCTCCAATTATCTTCTGTAATTTGCATTTAAATCAACCAATTGGGGACAGGATTCGGTTTAGGAAGCAACAGATGTGGAATCCACTGCCCCACAAACGGAGTTCACCTAGTTCTACAGGCACGAATCTATTCATATGCGCTCAGAAGGAAATCACCATTCCCCGATGAAGCAAGCACAAAAAGAAACGACGAATGGCTTTCCCTTACACAATTCAATGACATTGTAATTTCCCATCCGCTTTCCAACATTTTCTTGAGTGACTATCGGCTTTCTATGCAAACGCCTAATTCAATAAGCATTCGGTATTCGATACACTTTGAAAAAGCTACAGTCAAGTGGGTGTACACATGCCTAGTAACCGCCAAGTCACTCATCTTCACCACTACACGTTTGCAGCGAGCTCCTGGTGCAGAAGAACCGTAGAAGTGTTCTAATCCAATTAACTAACTTAATTACAACTCTGAGCCCTTATTTACCTTCACAGTTTTTGCGTTAATTCAGTGGCAGAGTGTTTCGCTGGAAAGTCTGCACAGTTTCCGTCAGTTCGATTTTATAGTTTTCAAGGGAAACATCTAACCGCTCGGACAGGACTCGAAGATGCCGAAGGATGATCCTGAGACCGCTGCTCTTAAGGAAGAACTTAATTCGATGATAGCTAACTTTAAGGTGTGTGTTTGTGTGTGAAAGGTGTTTTCCTCGATTCAGCGGGTTGGATATCCTTTTTCAAGTTGACTTGCTTTCTAGGCCGAACAAGAGAAGCAAAATGATTGCAAGCTCGCAGAAAAGTGCGGAGACCTCCCGGATGTCCCGAAAATTCGGTTGGCTGGCAAGAAAATCCTCAAAGGTCACATAAACAAAGTGAACTCAGTACATTTCGCGGGAGATTCTAGGCACTGTGTAACAGGATCCTTGGATGGAAAGTTGATCATTTGGGATACCTGGACCGCTAATAAAGTTCAAGTAAGTGATCCTCTGTTAAGTAGATCTCCCGTAGTGCATCTTTAATACAGTGGGCTGAACGTGAAAATGTTGCTGGACATTGTCTTCAAGCCTATCGTTAGGATCCCAGAATGAAGTATCCCCAGTCGCTTCAAGGCTAAGGTTCAAATGAAACTGTTACCTCCATAAATTCCGGTTCCTTCTCCTCCAAATATATCTAATGTTTACAAAATTTCAGATTATTCCTTTACGATCGGCATGGGTCATGTCTGTAGCATTCTCTCCGTCTGGAAATTTTGTAGCCTGCGGTGGTATGGACAACCAATGTACAATTTATGACCTCAACAATCGGGATTCAACAGGAGTAGCGAAAATGACCCGAGAATTGCTAGGATATGAAGGATTCTTGAGCTCCTGCCGATTTTTAGATGACAATCATATAATTACAGGATCAGGAGATATGAAAATGTAAGGATAATTTCTTGTTACTATGTCTTTGATCCTTAAAGTTGATATCTTATTCCGGTAATTGATCAGCTGCCACTGGGACCTCGAATCGGGGAAGAAAACAATGGAATTCGACGGACATGCGGGAGATGTGGTATCAATATCCCTTTCACCCGATATGAATCAATATGTGACAGGATCTGTTGATAAAACTTGTAAGTTATGGGATGTTCGAGAAGACCATCATAAGCAGATGTTCTTCGGTCATGAAGCGGACGTGAACAGTGTCTGTGTAAGTGTGTTAATTTGACCTTTTCAAACACAAATAAACATGCTTAGGACCTGACGGACAACTCTTAGTAACTGATCATCTCTTTTTCAGTTCCATCCCAGCGGCTTTGCATTCGCTACAGCGTCCGAGGACAAAACAGCTCGTTTATACGACTTAAGGTCTGATCAGCAGATAGCTCAATACAGCCCCCCAAATACTACGTCTGGCTTCACCTCTTGTGGTTTGTATTTTTACCTGGAAACTCTTCAAAGGACATACACTTAACTAACGAAATTCCACAGCTTTATCTTTCAGTGGGCGATACATTATTTGTGGGTCGGTTGATAATAACATTCATTCATGGGATACTTTGAAGACAACTCACACTGGTAAGCTCTGAAATTAGATACTGGAATGGTCCAAATTACTAAGTTATTCTAACTATCCCCACCCAGGTATGTTAGCAGGTCATGAAAATCGTATAACATCAATTTGCTTAACTCCAAACGGGATGGCCCTGGCATCTTGCAGTTGGGATCAAAACGTTCGGGTTTGGGTTTAACAGTATCTATTTCTTGCTATCTGGAAGAATATTTCTTTCGTTTATGATTTTCAATGGTAGCGGAAATTTGTTTTAATGTCTAAGTAAAGAATAATTGTTAAATACATATAAATTTCCAATAAAACCTATTATGTGGATATTTCTCAGAAAGAATGGGTCCTAAATTTTCTTAAATTTATTTGGTGTTCTTTTTTAAAATGAGTAGATTTAGGGGTTGTTTTCTGCGTACGTAATGAGAGAGGTGCTGCCGCTTCTCGCAGGGTTGGAAAGCTGCGGCCCCACCAAGTTCTACATCGACCGCTTTATCCAGCTGTCGTTCGACATTGGGAGACCTTTTTGGTGATCGGGTGTCAGATGATTTAGGTAATTAGCCTGAGAATATCAATATTGGTGACCATTAAAAATACCCATTACTCGGGTGTTACTCATATCATCAGCAAGATCTGGGTGACTGCGCAATCATGGAAGGGGATCGACGAACGGAAGGGATCGGCCCACTGTAACTGGTGGTAATCGAACTCTGATACCGTGCGAAATCCCCCATTCACCCTCATATGCGCCGTGATAGAAGCAGATGCTGCCCCAGGTAACAATGATTTCAGAACCGTATACTGTACACGAGAACACTTGCAAGTGACCCTCTTCGATGATTCTATGAAGAACGAGATGGAAGGGGCGCTTCACCACTGTTTCTCAACCGTATCACATATGGTGAAGTTCCGCTTCTCGTGGATGAAATGCCTAGTCAGTCACCACGACATGAGGATACGGACTACTCCTCCAAACCGAAATGTAATCTTGGCCATCATTTAACGTAACCGGAATGAAGCTACTGTGCTTGACAGTCCCCCGCAGAGTTATTTATCGCTGCTCTTACAGTGTCCCTGCGGATCATTTCGGTGTATGAAATTCAGATCTCTGTTTTGCCTGCTTATCACCTACTTCGAAAAAGCTTTTAATAGAATCAATGGAAAATGTATCTAGAATGTTCTACGCAGGAGTGGTGTTCCAGAAAAACTAATAGCTATTAGCAAAACGACATATTACGAAGCCAAATATCACAAGTGGTACCTAGGAAAAATCTCAGAGAAATTTTAGGTCCGTTATCTCAACACTAACATCAAGTTAAGACTGTTCCTTGCTAATGTTCTCTCTGTGTCATATGGGAGTATTACTTGGAAAATGTTTACCACTGCCACTCAAATGCGTCAAACCTTCGTCAACATTTGTTTGCTGGGTATAAAGAACCTAGTCGACGCACAGGCCCGTAGACGTGTTGATGAGAAGGCGGAAATTGCAGTAAATAGGTCCACACATTAAGGACGGACTACAACTGCATTGCCTGCTACATCGTGCAACGGAATCGATTATACTAACCCCATTGGGTCGCCCCAGCAACAACGCAGAACAGTTGAGGGAGAGTGCAAACTTCTTGGGAAGTTCTGGAGGGAGTTGAAACACATTTCAGCCAACCGCGAAAATGGTAAAGGAGTAAATGACAACCATATATACCAAACTAAAGATATCATATGGTCAAAGGGTAGTAGAAGTCCCAGGGCGAAACGTGGATTGGTACCCATGATGGAGCATAAAAAATAGGAAACGCCTGCTGAACCAACACCAACAGCTCGATTACCAAACCCTATTTCCACCTCCACGTGGTGACCACTGGGAGCACTTTTTTACCGAAAAGCTGCAGACGGAGAAGGATGAAGGCAGGTCTCCCGCGCCTAAAAACGGGACAAATGATGGCCACTTTCAACCAAATTGACCACGTGTTGATCGAACGCCGCCGTCTCTCAGCCTTGATGAATGTCAGAACATATAGGGGAACCAATATAGACTCGGATCACTATCTCGTTGGCATGGTGTTCCGAGCTCGAATAACAATACCACCTAGAATCCCCTCTGACAATCAGGTGAGAGTGAACACTGAAGCCATCCACAACACAACCCTCCGCAACACATATAAAAGGGAAATGGATGCCGCAATAACCGCAGCCAACAGAGGACCTGGAGATGAACCATCAACAAATGATCTTCACAACCACCTGAAGAACGTTATCATGGATACGGCCACAAATATACTTGGCCCCAGCCGCAAAAGGAATCGGAACGGCTGGTTTGACGATGAATGTAAGCTAGCAACGGAACGGAAGAATGCTGCATACCGAGTAATATTGCATTCTCAAAGAACGCGGGCACGCGCAGAGACTTATCACGAACTCCGTCGAGCGGAGAAGCGACTTCACAGACGGAAAAAGGAAGCCTGGGAATACCAACAACTTTGTGAACTAAAAAAGTACAGGGAGCAAGCGCACCAGGCGCGGAAGTTTTACCAACAAGTCAGCAGGATGAAGCCTTACACACCTCGATGCTCATGCTGCCGAGACAAAGAGGGAAATCTGATTTCCGACAGAATGGGCATATTAGAGCGATGAGTTGAGTACTTTGATGAGCTACTGAACAACCAGAACATCGGCGAGTTGGAGGTCCCGTCAGCTGAAGACGATGGACAAATACTGCCACCACCAAGTTTAGGAGACAGTCCGTGCAATTCATCGGCCAAAAAATCATAAGTCGCCTGGAGCCGATGGAATTCCAGCCGAATTGGTTAAATATGGAGGCGACCAGCTACACCAAGTGGTTCATCAACTTGTGCTCAAGGTATAGGACAGCGAATCAATGCCTCACGATTGGCAACGAGGCATTATCTGTCTCATACATAAAAAGGGAGATATCACACAATGCAGCAATTATAGAGGTTGCTGAATACCATCTATAAGATATTCTCCGCTATCTTGCTAGGTCGGATAGCCCCATACGCCCAGAACATCATTGGCCCATACCAAAGAGGCTTCACTCCACGCAAATCAGCAACAGATCAGATTTTCTCTCTGCGGCAAGCGATCGAAAAACTGTTGGAATATAGACAACAGTTGCACCATCTGTTCATCGACTTTAAAGCCGCCTATGATAGCATTACCAGTGTAAAACTGTACACGGCCATGAGAGAATTCGGTATCCCGACGAAATTGATAAGACTGACTAGGCTAACCCTGCCCAATATGCGAGGCCAGATAAAAGCAGCAGGATCACTCTCAAGACCATTCGACATCAACAACGGTCTACGACAAGGGGATGCCCTATCATGCGTCCTCTTTCACCTGGCCCTCGAGAAAGTGACCCATGATGCTGAGGTGAATGTAAGATCCACTTTAAGTACACCCAACTACTGGCCTATGGTGACGGTATCGACATCGTGGGAAGAACGACCCGAGACGTACAAACTGCCTTCATCCAGATCGAGCAGGCTGCGATTGGCGCGAGATCTTGGGCTGCACATCAATGAAGGCAAGACAAAATATATGGTGACAATGTCAGCACCGAAGACGAATCAATCAACAACATCAAATCGCACTGGTCAAACACGAAGAAGGATAAGGATAGGAGAATACAACTTTGAGACCGTTGACAATTTCTCCTATCTAGGGTCGAAAATCACAACCGATAACAGCTACGATGATGAAATCCGCGTACGGTTGTTGTCAGCCAACAGAGCCTATTTCAACTTACAAAAACTATTCCGCTCGAAACGTCTCACCATAGGGTCAAAGCTCGTACTGTACAAGACTATGATCTTCCCAGCCCTCATGTAACTCTTGACAGCGTTCGAGAGAAGAATCCTCCGAAGGATTTTTGGCCCCCTACATGAGGATGGACGATTCCGTATTCTAAATGACGACGAAATCTATGAGCGATACCATGACCGTCTGGTTGTGGATAAAATCCGGCTCAATAGGTTACGGTGGGCGGGTCACTTAATCCATATGGATGAGGATGATCCCACCCGGAAAGTCTATAAGGGCAATATCTATGGTAGAAAAAGAAGACGAGGCAGACCCTGCCTAAGATGGAGCGATGGCGTAGGTCAGGACGGCAGACAGCTTTTAGGGATATCGAATTGGTGGACCTCGGCGCAAAACCGGGGGTAGACCTAGACCGGATACTGGTTGTTGCGCCGTTGATGATGATGATGATTGGGTCCACTGCCCGAAAACAGGGTTCCGGAAGGACGAGAAAGACTGCATCCGCTGAAGACAGACTTATGCGCAGCATTTTTTAAATAGAAGAACGCCGAAGGAACACTATTTATGGACAAAGAACCGCGATAATTGGACACTAGAACAGTAGCAAATTGTAAAATTCTCCAATGAATCCCAATTTAATATTTTTGGGCCAGATGGGATCCACCACGTATGGAGAAGATCAAGCTAGCGATTCAGCGGGGGAGGGGACCACAGTACGCCAGCCGGTGAACAAGCTAATCTGGGACTGCTTTTAGTTTTATGATGTGAAAGTACTTTCATTAATTAATGGAAGAGTCAATAGTTCAGCCTATAAACAAATTTTGGAGGAGCATCTGATACCTCACATTTAAGAGCAATATCAGATTCAAGTGGGTTCATCTTTCAGGACGATTCTGTGCCGTCACAGGTCCCACATTGTAAGTAATAATTTTTTTCCCTTTCTCTAGCTGTTTTACAAGAAATATTGAAGGTTTTCCAATTATTTGACCTTTTTTGCTTGGGAAGTGCGCAACTTTCTGACTCAATAAAGCAGCTTACTTGGCCCGGGAAAAGCCCGAATTTAAAACCCATAGAAAAGTTGTGAACACTAATGAAGAGAAAGGTAGCTGAACAGAAGCCAAAAAGCTAACATGAGCTGAAATTAATCCTTTTAAGAACGTGAAATAACGAAATTGACCTGCAGATTCTGCAGAATCTCATTTCATCTACGCCAGCGAGGATTAGAGCCGTAATTAAGACAAAAGCAAGTCCAACGAAATTCTAATTAAGCATTTATGAATTTATTGTTTAGTTATTAAGTAAACGAAAAAAAAAATATTGTGATACGACGAGTTTTGTGATTGTTATGAAATATAAACCAAATTTACCTATTTTTCGTAAAGTAGACTAATTTTCAATAAAAATCCATCCTGAAAAATTTTATATAGGTTTTTTTTCTCCAAAAACTATTTTTAGTGCAAAATTTCAATACAAAAAGACTCTCTTATTTACTTTTTTGATCAGCTCGATATTTTTTCTCAAAAATAAGATTTTCTTACTAATCGGATTTTTTTGCCCAGCACTGTATCTAGAATCTATCTATTAGCAGAACGACATCAAGCCAAATTTCACTTGCTGTAGCTAGGTAAAATCTCAGATAAATATTGACTTCGTTATTTTAACACCAACATCAAATTGTTCCTTCCTAATGTTCTGTCTGTGTTATATGGGAGTATTACATAAAAAATTTTCACCACTGTTACTCAAATGCTTCAACATTACTCTGCTGGGTATCATCAAAGTACTCTGGCCTATAACAGTTTCGAACAAAGAGCCTAGTTGGCGCTCAGGCCCGTAGACGTGTTGATCAGAAAGCGGAAATGACAGTGAATAGGTCCACACATTAAGAAAGGACGACAACTGCATTGCCTGCTACATCATGCAGCGGAATCGACTATACCGAGACGTTTGGGTCGCCCCAGCAACGCATAGCGCAGAACAGTTGAGGAAGAGTGCAAACTTCTTGGGGAGTCCTGGAGTGAGTTGAAATACATGTCATCCAACCGCGAAAAATGATACGTAGATGTATTTGAGGCGATATACCGCATTCAGGAGTAAATGGCAACTATATACAACTAAAGATATCATATGGTCCCAAGGCGAAACGTGGATTGGAACCCATGATGAGGCATAAAACCTGGAAAACGCCTGCTGAACCAGCACCAACGGCTCTACTACCAAACTCTATCTCCATCTCTATGTGGTGACGCTGGCAGCACTTTCTTAACGAAAAACTGTAGTAGGAGAAGGATGTAGGCTAGTCTCCCGCGTCTAAAAACGGGAAAAATTGTACCAACTAGTCCTCCGGGCTGGGTAGGGCTGACAACCCTACAGGAAAAGCCGACGTTACGAAGCCACAAAAGGAGCCTAGGACTGGATTGACTAAACAACGATGAACCGGGCAACGACTATGGAATAGCGATTTGCGCAGTTTCTCATAGAACGTGCGATCACCGTACAGAGATGGAGCTGCCAAGCAGCTAGCCGATACCCTGTCACAGTATAGGGCTGATGTAACAGCGTTTGCAGAAAATGCGATGAACAGGGACCGGTTTCCTGGAGAAGAGCCACTACACTATATATTACAGTGGCCGGACATCCAGTAGGTTTTTTAGTCGGCCAAAAAATAAAACCTGCTGTTATCGGCTTTGAAAATATAAGCGAAAGGCTACGCACTCTGCATTTGCGAGGCAAGTTTAGTAATATAAGCTCCATAAACGTTCACGCCCCCACAGAGGAGACTGCAGAGTCCGAGAAGGATACCTTCTAAGAGGCAGTAGAACGAACCCTGTTCCAGATATATTATCAAAAACATACTTGGGGATTTTAACTGCCAAGTAGACGGAGATCGTATTCAGGCGATATGTTGGTTCCAATAGCTTACATCAAAATACAAATGATTACGGACTGCGATTATCCGCAATAACCGCAGTCAACAGAGATCCTGGAAATGAAGCATCAATAAATGATCTTCACAACCACCTGAAGAACGTTATCATTGATACGGCCACGTCGGAACGGCTGGTTTGACGATGAATGTAAGCTAGCTACGGAACGGTAGAATGCTGCACAACGCGGGCACAGCACAAAGACTTATCACGAACTCCGTCGAGCGGAGAAGCGGCTTCAGAGACGGAAAAAGGAAGCCTGGGAGAATCAACAAGTCTGTGAACTCGAAAAGTACAGGAAGCAACTGCACCAGGCACGCAAGTTTTTACCAACAAGTCAGCAGGGTGAAGCCTTATACACCTCGATGCTCATCCTGCCGAGACAAAGAGGGAAATCTGATTTCCGACAGAATGGACATATTGGAGCGATAGGTTCAGTATTTTGATGAATTGCTCAACAACCAAAATATCGGCGAGTCAGAGGTCCCGCCAACTGAAGACGATGGACAAATACTGCCACCACCAAGCATAGAGGAAACAGTCCGTGCAATTCATCGGCTTAAAAATCATAAGTCGCCTGGAGCCGATGGATTTACAGCCCAATTGGTTAAATATGGAGCCGGCCAATTACACCAAGTGGTTCATCAACTGATGCTCAAACTATGGAACATGGAATCAATGCCTGACGGCTGGCAACGCGGCTCATACATAAAAAGGGAGATATCACGCAGTGCAGCAATTATAGAGGTACCGCGTTGCTGAGTACCATCTATAAGATATTCTCCTCTATCTTACTAGGCCGGATAGCCCCATGCGCCCAGAACATCATTGGCCAATACCAAAGAGGCTTCACTTCAGGCGAATCAGGCGAATCAGATTTTCTGTCTGCATCAAGCAATAGAAAAACTGTCCGAACATGGACACCAGTTGCACCATCTATTCATCGACTTTAAAGCGCCTATGATAACATAGCCAGGGTAAAACTGTACATGGCCATGAGAGAATTCGGTAATCAATATCCCGACGAAATTGATAAGACTGACTAGGCTGACCCTAACCAATGTACCAGGCCACATAAACGCAGCAGGATCACTCTCAAGACCATCCAACATCAACAACGATCTAAGACAAAAGGATGCTCTTTCATGCGTCCTCTTTAACCTGACCTTGGAAAAAGTGATCCGTGATGCTGAGGTAAATGTGAGGAATACGAGCCCCTTTAAGTCCACCCAACTACTGGCCCACGCTGCCGATATTGACATCATGAGAGGAACGACCGGGGGTGTATAAACTGCCTTCATGCAAGTCGAGCATGCGACGAAGGATCTTGGGCTGCACATCAATCAAGGCAAGACAAAATATATGGTGGCAACGTCAGCACCGAAGACGAACCAACCAACAACATCAAACCGCACTGGTCAAACAGGAAGAATAAAGATAGGAGACTACAACTTTGAGACCGTTGATCATTTTTCCTATCTAGGGTCGAAAATCACAATCGATAAAGATGATGATATCCGCGCACGGTTGCTGGCAGCCGAAAGAGCCTACTCTAGCTTACAAAAACTCTTCTGCTCGAAACGTCTCACCATAGGGTCAAAACTCTTATGTATTATACAAGGCAATGCTCTTGCCAATCCTCATGTAGTCCTCGGAGACTTGGGTTCTTAGCAAAAAAACTGCGAACTCTTGGCCACGTTCGAGAGAATAATCCTCGGAAAAATTGTTGGCCCCCTACATAGATATGGACGATTCCGTACCCTATATAACCACGAAATCTATGAGCTCTCCTTCTCCACGTATTTCCGTTAACTGTTGTTATTATGGGAGATAGCAATATCCATAATATACGTAGAGCGACCCATTTTGTCAACTAACACACGTCAGGTTTGTTGTCTAGTGTGCGGCGTTCAGTTAAAATTTACTGTCCCAGTATATGCCGTAAGTAGAAATATCGACCACTGGCTGCGGTGCATATCGGTAAACCGGATGTGTTCCCGTGATCAGCCCTGTCGACAGAATCAACACCAAGTGGCCATGGCGAACCTCCACGTGGTTACACCGGAAAACGCTGTATTCACATTGATTTACTGGTGACGCACATCCAGGGGGCAACCCTAAATCGTAAAGTAGTAAATTTGATTCTTTGCACGTTGTCGGTCTAACTGATCTTATAGCAAGCTCTTTACCTCCAATGACGACCCTATTTAAACTGTACGAATCTACAAACCTCCTACAATTATCATTATTATTGAGGACCGTAACATCAAGCACGTGTTGCCCTATCACATGTCCGAGCAACATGTTGCCAAAGTCGATTGGCGACCCTCGATACCATTGTTGAGGAGCGTGCCGGCATTCCTTGTCTGTTACTATTCTATCAAAATATGTAAAAAATCGAAAAAAAAACTTCACGAATAGTAGAATAAACCTTTAACTCGGAAAGTGAGTATCAACTAGAGCCCTTCTCATAAAGTAAAACTCCAGAAAGACCCCTCCTGAAAATAGGTAGAAAAGGGGAAGGGCGGTTTTAGTGGGTATGAATCCCGCACCCGACATCTCTGGCACATCGCCGTCTTTCTGAGGTTTACGCCTCAATTCGTAAAATAACAAGTAGCAAACAGGAAACTCAACGCTTTGGATATTAAAGGTATTGTGTTTCTTGTGCAACTATATTTGAAGGCAGAACTATTCCATTTATATGTAATTCGCAATGTATATTGAATGCATGTACATGCAGACTAGTCATTTAGTGTGATGTTGATATTTACTGTTTTAGGTTGCAGTAAATTTACAGGGCAGTGAGAAATTTGAGCTTCTATGGCCGGTACTGTCGACTAGCGGGATGAAAAAGACCTCGTTAAATACCAGGCGATTGTTGAGGAATACAACAGCAAATACCAGGCAGACCAGCAGAAAGTGAAGCCCACCGCTGTCAAACACAATCGATCTCAAGACGAGGTCGAATAAGATCACAAGCGGAGCAGAGTGGACAAGAGCTCGAATGCTAAGCAACATCTGGAGAAAAGCAAACAGCAACAGTCAGCCGACAAGTCACGAACTGCGAAACCCTTCAGCGACCTGGGCAGAAGCCACTTACGTATGACGCTGACGAATGGGAGGGGGTCCTTGATATCACCCTACTAACCGACAATAGGATTTTTAGGGTGAAGAACTAGAGGGTATCCCTTCAGAGACCCCAGGAGGATCGACTGCAGAATGTTTGGTCAAGTAATCAGGAACCAACTACTCGGTGCGCAAATTGGCAAGATTAGCAAGACAGACGAACTGGAGACAAAGGTCGGGACTCTGGAAAGGTATTCGATACCGCCTTTAAAGTCTCGTGCCCTATTAAGTACAGCAAAAAGTCACTGCCACCGTGGTGGAATGAAGATCTCGCCAGCCTCAGGAAGATGACCAAGAAAATCTTCAACATCTGCTACAGGCGTAAATATTGGCAGTCATTAAAGGACTACCTAAAGAAGCACAAGTCCAAGTTCAAGAGGCAGTCTTGATGGTATTATTGCCAGAACATCGAAGCACCAGCGAATCCCCGAGGCTCAGTAAGATTCTGTCCAAGGAACATAAGATTCCATCCTTTCTTAAAAAGTCGGAAGGCTCCTGGGTGGAATCTTCTGATGAAACCTTGGAGCTGTTGGATCAGACGCACTTTTCCGCCAGCGAACTGTGAGTCAGAGCCTTGCTTGGAGGGTTTGCGGCCACCCCAACCGTGCAAGACTATCAAATCGGTAATTACCGAGTATAAGATCGGCTGGGCTATAAGCAGCTTCGCCGCATATAAATCTCCGGGCCCAGATGGCATAATGCCAGTCATGCTACAAAAGCAGCAGTAAAGCGTTGTGTCGTGGCTTGTAGAGATTTACCGGAGCTGTATCTCTTTAGGATACGTACCACAGTTCGGGAGGCGCGCACTAGTTGTTTTCATACCAAAAGCGGGCCAGCGCGGCCATGGGTCCGCGAAGGACTTACGACCAATGAGCCTCAACTGTTTCGTGCTGAAGACCCTAGAACGCGTCCTGGACATCCATTTAAGGGCGATTATGTCAAAACTAAAACCAGCTCTGAAAAGTAATAATCGGGGTCTTTCATTTGATATCCCACATGACCATATTTGAGAAAAATTCTACACCTCCCTTTTGCATGTAAAAAGATGTAACTCACCACATGCGTGAGCGTTCAATCGATACAACCGTTTCTGTGAAGAGCGCGCTTGACAGACAGACGGATAGACAGACATTGAACTGGTTTTTATAAGGTTTTGCTTTATTGCAAAACCTTAAAAACGATTCCCTATTGAGAAAGTGGTATTGGCTCTTATCGACATGCTGAAGCAAAATCTCATTAGCTGTGGATCGAATTGTGTTATTATAGTGCATAGAGGATACAGAGGATCGTGCAGAAGCGAGAGTCTCCTCTTTTTAAGCGGACACCTACCGAGACTCTACAAAAAGATCTAGCACATAATCTTGCTAACGAGTTTCTGACCTTCGGTGATGAAACATAATTAATTTTTGTTTTGTAATAAACCCTTGTATGTAGTAATGATGCAAAACATTAGTATATTTGCCCATCCACTGAATTAAAAATGGACTTATCTGCTACTGTTTCACGTTTCATGTTTACGACTAGCCACCAACTCAATTGTTGTTCCAATGTCTTTTATCTACATTTTTTCTATGTATATTTCATTATTTGCATAATGTGCTGGTTGCCACCATAAAGTCGTATTTCCTCATGGGAGAGCGGAAGCATACAGTCATGTAGCACTTTCATTTGCTTTTTCACGAATGATAAAGATGTATCTTGCCAATTTGTCCACAAGCCATGTTTTTGCTTTTCCATGCTATCTTCTCTATAATTGGCGGGTCAGACACTGCACATACCTAATAAACGGCTAGTTACCTCCAGAGTGCGATTTCGCAAACTGTCGTAAGTAGCACGATATTTTGTCATATCTACATACTTGTATCTATAAATATATGTGCATGTAACTATCGATTTTTTGCTTAAAGCGAAAAGATATCAAGCAAGCCTAGAACAATAGCATGCTAATCACTTTTATGGCTATTGGTACTGAAGCCAGCAGAATTATAATGGCCAATTCAGTCAATTGCCCTTAACTTCTCAAGGAGTTTATACCACAGTGTAAAAATAAACCATTTCAAAACTAGCTGTTGATTACTAGTAGTCTAGGTCATACTCTTTCCCAACCATCCCGACCTTGCCCTTGAAAATAGTGCCAACGAACCTGCTCAAGTAGCAACATATCACATTTCACCAGCCACCCAAATAGAGTATCTTCAAAGCTCCAAACACGCCTCCCATAAAAGCCATTATAGCTTCGTTACCTATCAAGAAAATTGAATTCATTTAGCACATTTAAAAGCATCATAAACTGTTTAATTGTTTATTATCCAACTTCATTAGGTAGCGCTGGAATAAAACGTTTACTTCCAAGGTGGAAGTTTAACTAGACTCACATTTCTGACTTTTTTGGAAGAGCCTAAATATCTTGAAAGATACTCAATCTATGTATGTATGCCAATTATATGCTAAATTTTCACGAACCAGCGCCTTTTACTAAAAGCAAAAGTACCAGCCAATTATCTACGGAGCAAATACCAGATACATTAAGGATTAATGAGGTTTATTTTAAGTGCTACCTAATTTACTTAACGCTATCAAAATAACAGCAAATTTATAACACTTGTACTTGGTGAATACTTGGTAAGGTGGATTTAAAAATTACTTCATTCGCCGCTTCAGATACAGAATCTTACCTTATAGAATCGAAGATAATTGAAGACTATCTTCTCTGCAGAATATCAATTTCTAGATAATTATGAAACCAAATAACCGCTCGAATACGTAAGAGCATAACTGGCGAAAGATTTTCTAACAAATAAAATAAATATTTGAGGAGTAAACAGAGTCATCGAACTGTAAGTGCTTTTTCGAATCTCGTGACTTTGGCGTTATCTATGAATACTTATTTCGATACATAATATACGGGTCTATGTATGATAACTATGTGGCTCGTGCTGTACTTCCGACTAGAAATATCCGTATCCTGCTACACCGAAAAATTTTGGGCCATAGCCGTAACCACCTCCGCCGTAGGGTCCGTAGCCACCGTATCCATAGCCGCCGTTGTAACCACTGTATCCGCCATATCCACCATATCCGCCATAACCACCACCGTATCCACCGTAGTAGTTATTGTAGCCAGCTCCGTAAAGTCCAAGTCCTGCCACTTTAGCGGCTCCTAAACCAACGACTCTGCAATGCAAATTTCACGATAATTTCAGGATCCAAAAAGGACATCTGATTTCTTACCCTGCTTTCAGTAATCCTAGTTTCAGGAGAGCTGCCTTCGCTAGTAGGAGTGCTCGGCGTGGTCTGTTCTTATCGGTTCCATTGTTTTCATCCCCTAGCTTGGATCCGCTTTCCAGTTCTATCACGTCTAATGTAGTTGGCTTGTTCTCATCGTCATCTGCATTCACTAATAGAACCGGTGTCCTATCATCCGCTTCCACTGCTGCTTTAATTGCACTATCTTCACTTGGGAATGCAACTAAGACCTGGATTAGGGCGCACAAGATACCAACTGCAAGAAACTTCCTCATCGCGGATTAATTAGGAGAAGATACCACTCTTAGAAAACCAACAATTGGAGCCGCTGATACTTGAACCGGACTTAACACTTTCTGCACGAGCTAGAAAGACTTTGCGTTAATGAGCTTGGGTAGACAAATCGACTATGATGGATAAGTAGTCGCTAAAGCGTTTATATCATCTTATTTATCAGCCCCTCCTTCTTCAACTCGGATTATACTAAGAATATTTTGGCAATATTAGACTAGAAGACCTTCAAGTTGCGAAAAGAGCACAAAGATCTATACAGTAAAGGTGGGTAATGGTAATGTCCGATTAAGCTTTAAATTCATATCTTAATGCAAAGTTGTGCTAAAGAAAAGATGAGATGAGATACAACTATAAATCCTATAGCTAGCGGAGGTAGGAGCGTGTCCCTAAAATAAAGTGTCAATTTTAGTCAAAAAAATTCTCAATTTTTTCCTTGTGGATCCCAATTTCTAGATAAGCAGGAACGAAAGGGCTAGAATGTGACTGACGCCTTTCAAAGAAATCACCGTGTGATCGATCAGAACGGCATCGGAGCGTCATGTTTGTAATGAAGCTTGAGGAAATAGGAGGATCAGGCGATCAACCTAAGTCACCGAAAACGATCTAGAGGGAAGAGCTATCCCAGAAACCTAAAAAGTTGGCGAAATTGACCGTTAAGGTCCGCTCACAAGGACGGAAGCTCCATGAAAATGCTCGGTAGACACGTTAATTTTGTACTAATGACACGTGAGGGATCAAAGCGCTCAAAGGACCCCCGCCCCCCACATTCCCGAGCCTGACTAGCACAGAGGCGTGCAACCGAGCACTTTGATGGAGCTTCAGTCGTTACGGGCGGACCTTCACGGTTAATTTCGCCAACTTTTTAAGTTTCCCTCTAGGTCGTTCTCGGCCACTTAAGATGATCGTATGATCCTTCTATTTCCTTTAGGTTCAGTACATGTTAGAGGTTTGGAGAGGATCTGGTAGAATATGAACTTCGCATTTTTGGCACTTTTGACTACACTGGTGAAAGATCTGCCATTCCTCGCGAGGCATCTTCCCCATGTGATAAGAAAAACAGTTGATTCAAAATATGAAACCCCCGCATTAAAGCGGAGATTGAATGAGCTCTTTGCATAGTTTAGAGCCTTCTTGATTTTATTGATCTTCTTTTATGATGATGCCAAACATCAGGGGATGCCCTGTAATGCTATAAAGCTATCGCACAGTCGAGCCAAGAATGAAGAAGGAAGTTAGGAATTGGAATGGGGAAGGGGTTGAACATAAAGGAAATGGAGATGCACTCCTTACCTAAACATCTGTATGTTGTTGTCAGACGGGAAGACGAAGATGGTAATCTGTTCCACATTCATATAGTTCGAGATAAGAAGGATTCGTGGTATTTCACAATGCAACTAGCACTGCCCCTTAGAGTATGGGAATGGGAGCGGCTACTTAGCCGGAAGTTGTGTTTGAGAGAGGCTCTACAAGGAATAAGACCTGATATTGCCTGGGAGCAGTGACCATTATAAAACGATAGAGGAGAGAAAGACATCCAACATTTCGTCTGTTCCCAAGGGGCTCAATTTGTGATGTAGTGTTCACATCAAAGATGAGTTTAAAAGCTCTTCGTTGAACTTTATCAAGAGCAGACAGTGCAGTTGTACCTGCACCGTCCCAAATTTGAGAGTTGTATTCAAGTCGAAGAATCCTTCGAAGAATTTTTGGCCCCCTACATGGGGATGGACGATTCCGTAGCCTACACAATGACGAAATCTATGAGCGATATCATGACCGTCCGGTTGTGGATAAAATCCGGCTCAATAGGTTACGGTGGGCGGGCCACTTAATCCGTATGGATGAGGATGATCCCACCCGGAAAGTCTATAAGGGCAATATCTATGGTAGAAAAACAAGGCGAGGCAAACCCTGCCTAAGATGGAGCGATGGCGTAGGTCAGGACGTCATACAGCTTTTAGGGATATCGAATTGGTGGAACTCGGCGCAAAACCAGGATGTCTGGAGTTCCTTATTAAGGCAGGCCTAGACCGGATACCGGTTGTTGCGCCGTTGATGATGATTCAAGTCTAGGTCTAACGTGAATCTTGTAGATCTGCGCTAATATTTTCTGAAACGATTCAGAAACCCCAAAATGTGGTCGGTCCAGCTGAGCTTACTACAAATGTTATTACCCAGTATGTTGAGTGAAGGTGAGTCGGGAATATTCCCACCATCGACAAGAATAGATTGTGAGGAGGGGGAGCACATAATAATAATAGTCGTTGGCGCAACAATCCATATTGAATCAGGGCCTTGAAGTGTGTTAGAACAATTCATTCAAGACCGTAAAGGTACACTACAGGATTACAGTACCCTGTAGGTCAGCATTGCGCTCGCCCGAGATTATTACCCTGATTCGACTCAGGTACTCATTCACAGCTAAATCGACTGGTATCCGACGTCAAATCACGATACAAATCCTACTGCCACCAGTGAGATTTAAAACGCGACCTTCCGTACGGCAACCTTATGCTCTATCTATAATACTCAGCTATCCGGACAGCTCCGGGGGGAGCACGTAGTCTCCGAAGAATACATGAGGACTGGCAAGATCATAGACTTGTACAGTAAGAGCTTTGACCCTATGGTGAGATGTTTGGAGCGAAACAGTTTCTGTAAGCTGAAATAGGCTCTGTTGGCTAACAACAACTGTGCGCGGATTTCATTGTCATAGCTATTATCGGTTGTGATTTTCGACCCTAGATAGGAGAAATTATCAACGGTCTCCAAGTTGTAGTCTCCTATCTTCATTGTTTTCGTTTGACAAGTGCGATTCGATGTTGTTCGTTCTTTTGGTCAGGGTCAGCCTAGTCAGTCTTATGAATTTCGTCGGGATACGGAATCCTTACATGGCCTTGTACAGTTTTACCCTGGCTATGCTATCATAGGCGGCTTTAAATTCAATGAAGAGATGATGAAACTGATGTCCATATTCCAACAGTTTTTCCATCGCTTACCGCAGAGGGAAAATTTCATCTGCTGCTGATTTGCCTGGAGTGAAGCCTCTTTGGTATGGGCCAATGATGTTCTGGGTATATGGAGCTATCCGGCCTAGCAAGATAGAGGAGAATATCTTATAGATGATACTCAGCAACGTATCATGTGTATGATCATATGTTTGATATCTCCATTTTTATGTAAGGGACAGATAATGCCTCTTTGCCAATCGTCAGGTATTGTTTCGCTGTCCCATACCTTGAGCATAAGTTGATGAACCACTTGGTGTAATTGGTCGCCTCCATATTTAACCAATTCGGATGTAATTCCATCGGCTCCTGGCAACTTATGATTTTTTAGCCGATGAATTGCACGAACTGTTTTTCCTAAACTTGGTGGCGGTAGTATTTGTCCGTCGTCTTCAGTTGGCGGGACCTCCAACTCGCCGATGTTCTGGTTGTTCAGTAGCTCATCAAAATGCTCAACCCATCGTTCCAATATGCCCATTCTGTTGGAAATCAGATTTCCCTCTTTGTCTCGGCAGGATGAGCATCGAGGTGTATAAAACATCATCCTACTGACTTGTTGGTAAAAGTTGCGCACCTGGTGCGGCTGCTCCCTGTACTTTTCTAGTTGACAGACTTATTAGTTCTCCCAAGCTTCCTTTTTCCGTCTGTGAAGTCGCTTCTCCGCTCGACGGAGTTCGTGATAAGTTGATAGACCAGTAGCTTATTCCAAACTACAATTTTATTTACAAAGCTACTTTTGTACTGATGAAAGGAGTAAGTTGCTCCCGAAATATATATATACATAATAAAATAAAAATGTAGTTTGGAGTAAGCTACTGGTCTATCAATTTTAGACTTAACTACAAATAGAAGACAATATCTAACCTCTTCGTGATAAGTCTCCACACGTGCCCGCGTTCTTTGAGAATGCAACATTACTCGGAATGCAGCATTTTTCCGTTCCATTGCTAGCTTACATTCATCGTCAAACCAGCTGTTCCGACTCTTTTTGCGGCTGGGGCCAAGTATCTTTGTGGCCGTATTTATGATAACGTTCTTCAGATGGTTGTGAAGATCATTTGTTGATGCTTTATCTCCAGGATCTCTGTTGACTGCGATTATTGTGGCATTCATTTCCCCCTTATAGCTTTCGCGGAGGGTTGTACTGTGGATGGCTTCAGTGTTAACTCTCACCTGATTGTCAGAGGGGATTCTGGGTGGTGTTGTTATTCGAGCTCTGAGCACCATGCCAACGAAATAGTGATCCGAGTTTATATTGGCCCCCTATATGTTCTGACATTCATCAAGGCTGAGATGCGGCGGTGTGCGATCAACATGTGGTCAATTTGGTTGAAAGTGGGGCTCTCCCGTCTGTAGAGACTTTCCCGCAGTCCGTTATCATTTGTATTTTGGTGTAAATTATGGGAGGCAACCTATCGCCTGAATACGGGCTCCTTCCCTACTTGGCTGTTAAAATCCCTAAGTATGATTTTAATATCATACTTGGGGCAGGCTTCGAGGGTCCGCTCAACTGCCTCTTAGAAGGTATCCTTCTGCGACTCTGCAGTCTCCTCTGTAGGGGCGTGAACGTTAATGAGGCTTGTGTTTCTAAATTTGCCTCGCAAACGGAGAGTGCATAGCCGTTTGCTTATGTTTTCAAAACCGATAACAGCAGGAGGACCAGTACAATTTGTCCCGTTTTTAGCGCAGGAGACTCGCCTTCATCCTTCTCCGTCTGCAGTTTTTCGGTAAGAAAGAGCTCCCAGCGGTCACCACTTGAAACTGAAGATGGGGTTTGATAGTTGAGCTGTTGGTGCTGGTTCAACAGGCGTTTCACAGGTTTTCTGCTCCATCGAGGGTACAAATCCACGTTTCGCCCTGGGACCTATACTACCCTTTGACCACTGGTTGGATGTGCCCTTCTTTTTTAAGATTTTGTGTAAAACAAAACTTTATTAAAATCCGTTTACTGTCCGTTTTTTTCATCGTTGGAAGGCGGAAAGTTTCAAAACCTACTGCTGGGTCCTGCCATGCAGTTATGTGGCACTCCTACTCTCTAAAACCACCCCCTTCTTCTTCCACTCTCCCCACGGGACTGCTATAAGCATTGCATCGCGGGGCTGGATCAGTTCTTAACTGCGGCTCATTATTGTTCCCCCCTTTCTTGCTTTCTTCGCAGTTCTTCATGCCTTAGCTGTTGATGAATCATGTGAATCTGTGTTAGCTCGTAACTTAGTTCCCCCTGGTAAAGGAGGGTATGGACCACTTAGAGCAACCTTTAAGAAATATTTTTTGAGGATGTCTTGCTCTGGGCTACGTGCCTTCCTCTTGGCAAAAGGTTAAGGTAATCTTCATACCGAGACCTGGGAAAGATAACTATTCTAATCCAAAGAACTTCAGACAGATCAGCTTGACTTCATTCTTGCTGAAAGGTTTGAAGAGACTGGTGGAACGTCATATTCGTGGAAACGCACTTAGGTCGCACCCACTTAATGAAAACCAACATGCTTACCAGCGTGGAAAGTCCTGTGAGTCTTCTCTTCATTCTTCGGTCACAAAGATAGAGGATGCAACGTTGAATGGTGAGTACGCGATGGGGGTGAGTCTTCTCTTCATTCTTCGGTCACAAAGATAGAAGATGCAACGTTGAATGGTGAGTACGCGATGGGCGTGTTCGTGGTTATTGAAGAGGCTTTTGACTAATTAAATTTATCCATGTTATCCTAACGCAGAGATTGCTGTGCGCTGGGGTGGGAGTCGATCTCTATCTGGCAGCAGAAGCAACGAAAGGCTGGCCTCAAGGAGGTCCCGACAACAACTAGCTGATGCTGCACTCTTGGCATTTCCTCGACGAGATGCCCCCCTAGCCGTTTTTGTTGATAAATCAAGTCTGGCAGCCGTTGAGATTTTTCTCTAAACAACTAGAGGATCCACGATCGAAAACTGCTCGCCGCGTACTTGAGCATTGAATCCTTCCGCTTCTCCCTAGAAGGCAGGCCGTTCACAGTGTTCATGGACCATAAGCCTCTCCCATATGCTTTAAAACAAAAGCCAGACAAAGCGTCCCCTCGTCAGCTTCGACACCTGAGCTTTATAAGCCAGTTCGCGTCCGACATTCAGCACGTGTCCGGCAAGGACAACACAGTTGCTGACGCTTTGTCACGTGTCTCCGAGGTTAACCTCCCCGCCTCACCCGACTTATTGGCTGCCACCAAGGTGCAGGAAGATGATGCGGTACTTCAGAGCCTCAAATCCAACCCCAAATACAAATTTCGGGAGTTGCCCATCTTCGGCTCGAATCTCTCTCTGTATTGCGAATACTCGGAAAAGGTAGCCCGGCCATACATTCCGGTTACCTTTCGCAAGGCAGTGTTCCACGCAGTTCACGACTTAGCACATCCAGGCATCAGGACGACAAATCGGTTAGTCGCCGAGAAATATTTCCGGCCCTCCATGAATAAGGACATCAACTCCTGGGCCAGAGAGCGCATCGCATGCCAGAAGTGTAAGGTCACCAGACATGTAAGAAAAGAAGTGAGCTCATTCCCACGCACTATCAAGCGGTTCCACACCTTACACCTCGACATCGTAGGCCCTTTGCGAGACTGGCATGGTTTCAAGCATTGCCTTACAATCATCGACAGGTTTACGCGGTGGCCCGAGGCAATACCTCTGAAGGACATTACGGTGCAATCTTGTGCCGAAGCCCTCTGTCGAGAGTGGATCCCTCGCTTTGACGTCCCTGCAGTGATCACCACTGACCAGGGAATGCAAATTCCTGGGTTTAAAACGCCAGCTAACTACGGCATACCACCCGCAATCCAATGGAATACTAGAGCGTTGGCACCGGACGCTGAACGCCGCCATTATGGCTCGCGGAGAACCCTGGTATACGAGGAGAACCCAGAGCTCCCAAGTGATCCGGTCTTCGACAAGAGATCGGGTCTCACAGACTTCGAATGTTGCTAATCCCGCTGCGCCACACCTTTCCTTACCTCTGTGGGGGTAAAGTTCAAAATGACATGAAATATACTTTGAGACACCATGGCATTTTAAGATGTGACCGCTGCAATCCTTTAAGGGAATTAAGAAGGGGGAGCTTCCCCCTTCTTTTACATCTTCTGCCCGTCCTCTTTTTCACACGGGGTAGGGTTAAAAATCCAAGCTTTACCAAAGAATCTTATAAACATCCATCGTATGAAGTTTATGGCAGAATGCTTTGTATAGTAAATGTTCATTGCCCAAGACTCCCCTACACAAACATAATGCCTCCAATTTATATTTGAATAATTTATTACCTTATATGTAAGTTGGTTCCAAAATTAGGAATAAGCAACATTTCCTTCCCCGACGAATCAATACCACAAATTATGACAAACGATTCGATACCCTATAGTGCCTGCAACCTGTCTGAGGGCGAGGATTACCGGCATTTTTCCACGATGAGGCTAAATGTTCGTTATATTTTCACTTCTTCCCAGTTAATATTGACTCTGCTGAGCACATAGTGAGATTCCCGCCAAACCCATTAAGATTGACATCGCGTCACAGATCGCTTTTGGACACTCGGAGTTTCCGTCAATTTACATAGAAACAGCATTACAAAATGGTGAATATGAGGCATAATACCCAGATATGAATGGTTTAGCATTGAGCGTGTTTGGTGTATCTTCTGCGGAAAGTACACAAAGCTTCGCTTCACATAATTGATTATACGCGTCTGTTACGTATGCGGACATTTTGCCTCCATTGATGAAATTCTCCTCTCTTTTATGTCTTCCGAGAGGTGTCCATATAAGTCCCGTGTAGATATTAATAAATGCAAATGTACATATCCCAAGGTGTGTTTTGGACAGGTACAGGTGTAAGAAAGAAGAGAAATAGTAGATATATACGCATATGCGTACATATGTGCCGACTTTTGCGAACTATTTAAAATGCGTAGCACGTGCCCATGAGTAAACTCGAACTTGAACGTGCTTGCAGTTCATTCCGAATGTATCTAAATGCAATAAGGAAATTAGCTGGAAGCAGATATTCAGCTAATATGATCGCATGAATATACATTACAATATACACATATATATTATGCTCAACTAAATTGACAACGTAACGTATTCCGGATTTTCCTCAAAAAAATGTTGATATTTTTCATTCAGCCAATTCTGTATTGAATATTATTATTCTGTTAAGGGAAACTCGCACCGCGTCCTCAAATAACTATTGTGCCTGTTTTACTGGTTAAAGTGTACCTATTGATCATAATATCTCAAGCAAGTCTATAACCGTCAGCAACTTTAGTATGTTCCCTACTTCCAGATCTTCCAACTTTGCATCTGGTATTAAGTGTTCTCCCAGATGCCTCGACCTACTTTGCACAAGTGCCAGACACTGTCCCAGGACGTGTATAGAGGTTTCCTCACACTTCTCTTAAAACTTGCAGGCAGTGTCCGTAGATACCCCTAGCTTCCCTAGGTGATAGTTCAGCCGACAGTGACCAATGAGAATTCCCACTATGATTCGGACGTTCTTTTTGGTGAGGTTTAGGCAATCCTTTGTGCGCATGGGTTCGTATCCCCCAATAAGCACCCTGGACTGCTCCATCCCTGGTAATTCCGCCCAGTTTGGCAAAATGAGCCAAGGGGCAAGTGGACTGCGCGGCTCATCGACAAATTAGACCCATGGTTGAACAGAAAGCACGGTGAGATTGATTACTTCCTTACCCAACTTCTAAGTGGGCATGGAGGTTTTCAGTCTTACCTGCACCGGGTTGGGAAGGCGCGATCTCCTGATTGTGTGTTCTGCAATAGAGTGGCGGATGACGCTGAACATACCTTTTTTCTTGCGAGAGGTGGACGGCCTCCGCCAGCAGCTTTATACAGACACAGGGGAGCTCTCTCCAGACAACATTGTCAGAGAGATGCTGAAGAGCGCTGGCAGCTGGAATCGTATTGCGCATTATGTTCTGGCTCTTCTTACTACGAAGAAGATTGAACTCGACCGGTAGAGGGATCGGACGGTAAGGGGTTCCCTGAACTAACAACTCCCATCCTCCCCTCCCCTCCCGTTGGTGAAAGGAATTCCCTGACTTGAAGGCTCCCAAAGCCGGGAGAGCGGGAGGGCTAGCCCGAAGTAATGTGTCAAACGGTTCCAGGCTAGTTCTCTGATGACAGGGAGGTGTTTAGTTGGTAGTCTGCCAGCGTGCTGTGGCGGGAGTCCAACACTCTGTGCGTAAACGCATTCACCTACCCTACTCCCAAAACAAAAAAAAAAAAAATCCCGCCAAGTATAGTTCCCCCAACCGTTCCTCTTCATTTCTTAGAGTCATAGCCATGAAACCGTTTCCGATTCCACAGAAAGGTTCTCGCTAGTTCGTCCGCTGCCTCGTTGCCTTCCAACCCACCATGGCCTGGAACCCAAAGTATCCAGACCTTGTTGGACGAGCCGAGTGTATTCAGTCTCTCCAGGCATTCCCATACCAGTTTACAGTTCAGCTGGTGGGACCTAAGTGCCTTGAACGCTGCTTGGCTATCGGTGAGAATAGCTATGTTCTGCCCCCTGTAGCTCCTTTGCAGATTAAAGGAGGCACATTTGTCTATGGCATATATTTCCCGCTGGAATATGCTAGTGTACCTGCCCATTGGCTCAAAGTACATTTTCCTTGGACCAATGACACCAGCACCCGCTCCCTCTGCTATGAGGGATCCGTCAGTGTACCAAGTAATCAGCTGCTAGTTTAAGCCGTATGTCGCAGCCACGCTCTCCCAGTTTGCCTTGTTATTCCAACGTGTTTCAAACTTCTTATTGAAGTGAAACCCCGTTGTTATGTTATCCCTTGGTATCAGTAATTCGGGATACCGCCTAGAAAGAATATCAATCTTCCTTCGATTTAGGCAGCTCCCCTCCGCACGCATACTCCCGCCCATCCTGAATATTGCCCTCCTTGCCTGCATCTGTATGTGCAGATGGAGAGGGATTAATCCCAGAAGGACCTCCAGGGATGCCTTTGGGCATATCCTCATTGACCCACTGACACACACGCCAGCCACTCTTTCGAGCTTATGGCTTGTATGCTGAGTTCGGTTCTTTCTGCTCAGATTACCGCTCCATAGATAATCATTGGCCTTACTATTGCAGTATATATCCAAAAAAATATCTTCGGGCTGCAATCCCATTTTTTCCTGCTATGGACCTACAAGTCATTAGAGCCCTCGTAGCTTTCCGGCAAGTATTTCCGACATGTGTTTTCCAGAGTAATTTTTGGTCTAGCGTAATTCCCAAATATTTGACCTCTGTTTCTCGTTTCACCTCTATATCATCATCTGCATTGATTACTCCTCATTCATACTTTTTGCATCTATAATTTGTGGATGATTTCCCTTCTTCTTGGACATAAAGCTTTCAATTACAGGAACAATCAAAGCTTCCACAAGGCTACCTCCTACTAATGCCCTGTCTGTGCATGCTACGTTCACATTTAACGCGGGGGTAGAGTATTTATAGCTGCATTGCGAGTGCATCTAGTACTTGGGAAAAGGAGGAATGGTATAGTAGTTTAGACTAGGTTGATTTGACCCCCCAATGAATCTATCAGTCCTCATTTGAAACAGCTCGTTTCGAGCCTGGGCTCGTCAAATACTACTCTCAAACGTCTCAGTTCACAACACAGCGTCTTCGAGCTCCTCAGAACTAATATTGTGGCACTGCCTACATTGGCTGAGTATCTGTTCACAACTCTCCTGCTATCTTCAATTTTAGTTAATATTGAAGAAAACATTATTGCTATATGGATTACCAGCTCAACCTCGCATGTATAGTAACTTCTAATAAATAATTGCTTATTGTATCCGAATGATCATAGATCATCCTGATCCGCTGCTCCAAAGATCCTTCCAAAACCCTCTTGTAGAGGCGTTGAGAAACTTTTCGGAGTTATGAGTTCGACTACTTTGTCTTTTTCATTTGTTATTTTATTTATATCAAATAAACTCAAGTAAAAGGAAATATTGTTACGAAGCCACAACAGGAGCCTCGGACTGGATGGATTTCACAACGACAAACCCGGCAACAAAAAAGGAATAACGATTTGCGCATTTTCTCATGTAACGTTCGCTCCCTGTACAGAGATGGAGCTGTCAAGTAGCTAGCCGATAACCTGTCGCAATATAGGGCTGATGTAACAGCGTTACAGGAGATGCGTTGGTCAGAGACCGGTTTCCTGGAAAAGAGCCGCTACACCATATTTTATAGTCGCCATCCAGTAAACCATTTGCTCGGAGTAGGTTTCTTAGTCTGCCAAAAAATGAAACCTGCGGTTATCGGCTTTGAAAACATAACCGAAATATGCACTCTGCGCTTGCGCGGAAAATTTGGAAACCTAATTAGTTAAATATGAAGGCGACTAATTACACCAAGTGGTTCACCAACTTGTGCTCAAGGTATGGGACAGCGAGTCAATGCCTGACGACTGGCAAAGGGGTATTATCTGTCTCATACATAAAAAGAGAGATATCACACAGTGCAGCAATTATAGAAGTATCACGTTGCAGAGTACCATCTATAAGATATTCTCCTCTATCTTGCTAGGCCGGATAGCCCCATATACCCAGATCCTCGTTGGCCCATACCAAAGAGGCTTCACTTCAGGCAAAGCAGCAATAGATCTGATTTTTTCTGTGCGGTAAGCGATGGAAAAACTGTTGGAATATGGACATAAGTTGCACCATCTCTTCATCGATATGATACCATAGCCAGGGTAAAACTGTACACGGCCATGGGAGAATTCGGTATCTCGACGAAACTGATAAGACTGACTAGGCTGACCCTGACCAATGTGCGAGGCCAGACAAAAGCAGCAGGATCACTCTCAAGACTATTCGACATCAACAACGGTCTACGCCAAGGGGATGCCTGTTGACTGTTTTTAAGGTTTTGTGTGAAACAAAACCTTATTAGAATCGAGACGGTGTCTGTCTGTCCGTCTGTCCGTCTGTCTGTCTGTCTGTCTGTCTGTCTGTCTGTCTGTCACACCCGATTTATTCGGAAACGACTAGACCGATTGTCACGAAAATTGGTGAAAGTATGTAATCTGGTGATCCCTTTACATGCAGTAAGTGGCGCCATCTTGTGTTAAGTTTAAGGGGGGGCTCCCCATACATGTGAATGGAGGGTGCAAATTTTTTTTTCACAGAATGTAGCCATGTGGGGTATCAAATAAAAGGTCTCGATTAGTACTTTTCGAATCTGGTTTAATATTTGATATTAGATGAAACATAGGGGAGTGAGGGCTCAAAATATGACCCCCAAAAAGTGTAACAGGTCTCGTTCTCAGAACCTATCCAACCGAAAAATCTGAAAAAAATCACAGCGGCGCATCCCTACGAAATCTAGGCCTCAAAATATATCCAGTTCCGATATCTGCACAAATAAAGTTCATAATAGTATATTTCCAGATTTTAGAAATTTACCCGGCACCCCCCTTATGTTCATCCCAGAAGTACAAAATTGGGCATGCGTATAATGAAGAACATAATGCACAATTTGGTCAAGTTTGAAGAAAATCCAATTATTATAAACAAAGTTATAGGAGGTGAAACTTTACAATTTTTTGTGAATTTCGTGCACTCTACAACCTGTATGACGTCATCATCACATATCAATTCGTCAATACCACAAATAAATGAGTTCTTATGAATTGGGTCGCAGAGAATTATTTTGTTTTAGTTTTTTAGTTATTTGTCAGCCAGACATGTGTGTATGTAGGTATATGATATATGCGTGCTAATGAACTTTGCGGGTAGTGCCTAATCCAGATAGATATAAGAAGTAAATCGGAAATATGGGTACGATCAATTTATATACGTGGATATATGTGTACAATATTCGGTAATAGGCAGTTTGTTTGTTTAGGGTGAGCGTGATATTTATGGCTGTAATATGTACGTATGTCTCGTAGTTTGGAAAAATATGAAGGATTATGTTGGATTTGTAGCTATATACGGACAGAAAAATGTGCGATGAAGTTTCTCACATAAGATGAACACAAAACCTTTATACCCGAAGCGCGAGCTTCCGGTATTCCGACTTGTTTCTATACTTGGTGGTGGCAGTATTTGTCCAGCGTCTTCAGTTGGCGGGACCTCCAATTCGCCGATGTTCTGGCTGTTCAGTAGCTCATCAAAGTACTCAACCCATCCCTCCAATATGCCCATTCTGTCGGAAATCAGATTTTCCTCTTTGTCCCGGCAGGATGAGCATCGAGGTGTATAAGGCTTCATTCTGCTGACTTGTTGGTAAAACTTCCGCCCCTGGTGCGGTTTCTCCCTGTACTTCGAGTTCACAGACCTGTTGGTTCTCCCAGGCTTCCTTTTTCCGTCTGTAAATTCGCTTCTCCACTCGACGGAGTTCGTGATAAGTCTCTACGCGTGCCCGCGTTCTTTGAGAATGCAACATTACTCACTATGCAGCATTCTTCGGTTCCGTTGCTAGCTTACATTTATCGTCAAACCAGCCGTTCCGACTCCTTTTGCGGCTAGGGCCAAGTATGTTTGTGGCCGTATTTATGATAACGTTCGTCAGGTGATTGTGAAGATCATTTGTTGATGCTTCATCTCCACGTCCTCTGTTGACTGCGGTTATTGCGGCATCCCTTTCCCTCTTATAGGTGTCGCGGGGGGCTGTGTTGTGGATGGCTTCATTATTCACTCTCGCCTGATTGTCAGAGGGGATTGTAGGTGGTGTCGTAATTCGAGCTGGGAGCACCATGCCAACGAGATAGTGATCCGAGTCTATATTGGCCCCCCTATATGTTCTGACATTCATCAAGGCTGAGAGGTGACGGCATTCACTCAACACGTGGTCAATTTGGTTGAAAGTAATCCCGTCTGGATAGGCCCATGTATGTTTGTGGACCGCTTTCCACGCAAACCAGGTACTTCCAACAACCATTTCGTGTGACACCGCTAATTGGATAATCCGCAGTCCGTTATCATTTGTATTTTGATGTAAGCTATGGGAGCCAACCTATCGGCTGAATATGGGCTCCTTCCCTACTTGGCTGTTAAAATCCCCAAGTATGATTATAATATCATATCTAGGACAGGCTTCGAGGGTTCGCTCTACTGTCTCGTAGAAGGCATCCTTCTCCGACTCTGCAGTCTCCTCTGTAGGGGCGTGAACGTTAATGAGGCTTATATTTCTAAACTTGCCTCGCAAGCGCAGAGTGCATAGCCGTTCGCTTATGTTTTCAAAGCCGATAACAGCGAGTTTCATTTTTTGGTTGACTAAGAAACCTACTCCAATCACATGGTTTACTGGATGGCCGCTATAATATATGGTGTAGCGGCTCTTCTCCAGGAAACCGGTCCCTGTCCAACGCATCTCTTGTAACGCTGTTACATCAGCCCTATATTGGGACAGGGTATCGGCTAGCTGCTCAGCAGCTTCATCTCTGTGCAGGGAGCACACGTTCCATGAGAAAATGCGCAAATCGTTCTTCCTTTGTAGTTGCCGGGTTCGTCGTTGTGTAATCCGTCCAGTCCGAGGCTCCTGTTGTGGCTTCGTAACAAGTTGTTTTCCGTATAAGGTTGTCAGCCCTACAGGAGAAGAATCCTCCGAAAAATTGGTTGCCTACATGAGAATGGACGATTGCGGAGCCTACATAACGACGAAATCTATCAGTGATATCATGACCGTCAGGTAAACTCCGGCACAATAGGTTGCAATGCGAATCCGACCTTGCCTGAAGTGAAGCGATGGCGTAGGTCAGGACGCCAGACAGCTTATAGGGATATCGAATTGGTGGGCCTCGGCGCAAAACCGGGAGTCTGGAGTTCCTTATTAAGGTAGGCCTAGACCGCATACCAGTTGTTGCGCCGTTGATGTACATGGAAACCGTTAGTCGTCTTTCTTTTACATACTTTGGTGCAATGCCTCAAACGAAAGGTCCCTGGACCATAAAAACCTAAGAGTAAATTACTCTCCATTTGATTCGGTCCAACATCATGTAGATGTGGACTTAGGATCCCTCATATCCCAACCAAAAATAAGTTCTCATTTGTAATACAATGGACCTGCTAATGGCTTGAGTACTGGAAATAGGGTTCTCCCTTTTAAAAAGTTATCATCTTAAGGAAGAAAAAATTTTATCCATGACGAAGTGCAAAGGAAGCATATATATGTATGTCTATTGGTGCGATGGTAGCTACCCCTGGCTTCTCAGAGTGCTTGGGATCGCGATTAATGATAACCATTTGGTCTTTATTTTGTTAATTTTGAACTACCGAAATAACTCATCTATTTATCTGGCACCTTTCAAAATGAAATTCGATAACGTGTACATTCCCAAGCTAACCACAGTCCAAACTGATCTAAAGCAAATCTTTGTCTGATCTCTTGATAAATAAGCACAAACACTTTGCACCACCTCGTGAAATTCTAAACAAAAAATACCAATGGATATTTTCGCTACCAAAATGTAACCGAAAGAAGTTGTCTGCACATACTAGTGAGCACATATTTCCAGGTATTTACATAAATCATTATGTATCGTTGAATTTTAATCATCCAAGAGCGTCATATTACTGGGAATTACATCCAACTTTGATATAGTGAGCCCATGAACTTTTTGGAAGACATGGAAGGGACCCTTAACTTGCTACAACCGACAATGAATTTGACTTCCGTTTTACGTGCGACCCAGAAAGTAACCAGGGGGATTCCCACAAAATTAACAGGTTTTTTTTGGGAAAAAACGTTGGTAATATCTCCGGATGACGCATGCAAATATCTGAGAATGAACAGGTACATATTATGTACTCTTATTTGGTTTTATTTTTACTATACCTTAGCTAAACACGTTCTTCTATGCATACATATACTAGAAATATATTTTTCTGTAATCCAGCCTTTTCGTCGAAATGCTCTGAAGCTGCATAAATTGTTCTAATATGGTGGGATTTACGCAAGTGGGGAACTCACTCACTCACATACATGTGCTCAGAAACGGATTATTGGCTCGCTGCCCAAAATATCCTGGATGTAATTTATAATATTTATTGCATTGTTTCTATTTAACGACTTTGAAAGGTTACGATCATGGCAAAATCGATCTAATTTTGCTATAGTCTCTATTTCGGGCCCCTCCAGGATGCTTCGGGACCCGTAAAAATTAGCCCCCTATCTTTTTGATCTCCCACCCATTTTAATATTGGTTTACGGAGAACCCAGAACCTGCGTTTCAAAGGCATCAATAAATTTGTTGACATCTTCCAGGACCTTCTTGAGCTCTATTTCGCTCCTGATATCACTGCCTACCTACAGATGAGCCATGTCGTTCTTCATAGAGAGAAGAAGAGAAGTGCACCTTTCTTCCGCTGAACTTCACCAACCTAATGACTACTTCCGATGGGATCTGGGTGCAGTATCCTTTGAAGTAGCCTGATGTCATGACTGCCCCTCGAGTTCTCCTCTCGGCTTCCAGTGAGATTTAGACAATCACGAGGCCTCCAGTTGGGAACTTTAAAACATATGTATATTTGAAATTTCGTTTAAGAATGATGCAAGCTCTAGGTTTGACGAAAGAGGAATCTAAAATTGCTCGCATGCTTCCTCTAATCAGACCACGAATCTCTCCCCGATACACCCAGGGTTCTTGAGCCAACATTATTCCAATGTTGTCTTTGGAAATGTTGTCTTTGTAATTACTTTACATGCAGTTTTTGCATGCTTTACCTGGACTATCTTTGTGCTGGCTTAGAGTTCTTCTCCAATGTCAGTGTCATCCTCTTCCTCTGACATCGCATTTCCTAGCGGTAGACTGTCTAAGTCATCCAGCTTCTCCTCTTCTGTGGACAACACGTCCACTTTCCTGCTCGGTCCTGCCCTTTAGGGATCTCGGTAGGCTTTTTACCTGATGTCTCCTCCGAAATATTTTTCTTTGGTTCCTCCCTCCCCTCCCCAATCTGTAATTAGAACCTTTAATTGTCTCCAAGGATCGATCATCTATCCCGATCGGGAAAAGTTTGTTTTTTCCCTCCTGCCCTTGCCCCATAATTGTGTGTGAGTGATGACGAAGCGCAAAAGCATCCCCATCTCAATCGCTGCGGCTTTAGGAAGGTAGGTCAGGTGCTCCTGGTATATCATCCACAGCACATTTCCTCCGTCGCGAAGTCTGCCAGTATAAGACCTAATCGAAAGGTTGTGCCGGTGAGCACTAGATCCGCAATCAATCCCTTACACGCCTGAATAACCACGAGGACTTCGATGATTTTCTGTTCCTTGTGAGTGACTAATTACTCTGCAAATACTTTCGACAGTATGGCGTTCACTACATTAGTAAAACTAACGCCGGGCGTAATGGCTCCTACCTTAAACCCTAAACTATCCGAGATTCCTTCTATCTTTTGTTCGGATTTGAGTTTCTTGGGAGCATTCCCCTCTTTTGGTCCGATTTCCGCTGCCTCTCCCCTTCCTTGGCTCCGTCGTTCAGATAGTGCAGACACCATTTAGCACATTCACTACTGAGGAATGTCCTCTTCCTGACGTCTGATACAGTAAGCTCAGACGTACATTTGCTGGTCCCTGCATTCTGAGCAAGGCCCTTGTTGTTTGCGGTTTTTGCAGTAGTCACATTTTGACCTTGGCCTCACTGCTTGACTTCCCAACTGCTTTTTTCTTGGGTGTTGTTATCTGGTTCTTAGTATTGCGGAAATATACCTCAGTTTGATGACCAGATTGTGTGCGGTACGCTTGTTTATTTTCTGTTGTTTTTATGTCTTTATTTCTTGCACTCTTTTAATCCCTCAAGAATAGGGGTTATGAGGTCCGCCATCACATAGCCCCCTAGTATGGCAAGATAAAAGCTTACTCATAATAATCGTCAGCGCAACAATCCAATTGGATCAGGGCCTTGAACTGTTGAAGTGTGTTAGAGCAGTTCATTCAAGACCGTAATAATACATTATAGGAGTACAGTACCCTGTAGGAGGCAATGTGCTCAGCATTACGCTCGCCCGAGACTATTACCCTGATTTGACTCAGCTACTCATTCACAGCTGGGTCGACTGGTATCCGACCTCAAATCACGATACAAACCCCACTGCCACCAGTGAGATTTGAACCGCGACCTTCCGTACGACAACCTTGTGTTCTAACCACTGAGCTATCCGGGCACAAGCTTACTCAGTGAAGTATAAGTGAGGCAAGTTCAAATACAGTCAGTTACCCTCACCAGCAGACTATTCAATGTGCACGGTTTGCATTATCTCCTGTATTGGGGGAAGTATTTTTCGATTTCGAAGGCTTTCAAAGGGTATATAGGTCCCAGGGCGAAACGTGGGTTGGTAGCCACGATGGAGCATAAAACCTGGGAAACGCCTGCTGAACCAACACCAACAACTCTACTACCAAACCCTATCTCACCTCCACGTGGTAATCGCTGGGAGTTCTTTCTTCATCAAAAACTGCAGATGGAGAAGGATGAAGGCGAGTCTCCCGCGCCTAAAAACGGGATAAAATGTACCAACTGATCCTCCAGGTTGGCAGTTTGGTAGGGCTAACAACCCTACAGGGAAAACCGATGTTACGAAGCCACGAAAGGAGCCTCGGACAGGATGGATTTTACAACGACGAACCCGGCAACGACAACCGACTAACGATTGGGGCATTTTCTCATAGAACGTCCGCTCCCTGAACAGACCGAATGCTGCTGAGCAGCTAGCCGATGCCCTGTCCCAAATTAGGCTGATGTAACAGCGTTACAAGAGATACCATGGATAGGGACCGGTTTCCTGGAAAGGAGCCACTACACCATGTATTATAGCGGCCATCCAGTAAACCATGTGTTCAGAGTAGGTTTCTTAGTCAGCCAAAAAATGAAACCTGCTGTTATCGGTTTTAAAAATATAAACGAAAGGCTATGCACTCTGCGTTTGCGAGGCAAGTTTAGAAATATAAACCTCATAAACGTTCACGCCCCTACGTGGAGATTACAGAGTCGAAGAAGGATACCTTCTACGAGGCAGTTGAGCGAACCCTTGAAGCCTGTCCCAAGTATGATATCAAAATCATACTTGGAGATTTCAACAGTCGCGGAAAGCGGCCCACAAACATACGTGGACCTCTCCAGACGGAACCTTTTTCAACTAGATTGACCACGTGCTGATTGAACGCCGCCACCTCTCAGCCTTAATGAATGTCAGAACATATAGGGAAGCGAATATAGACTCGGATCACTATCTCGTTGGAATAGTGCTCCGAGCTCGAGTTACGACACAGAGGTCCTGGAGATGAGGCATCAACAAATGATCTTCACAACCACCTGAAAAACACACAATTGATATGGCCACAAAGATACCCAACCACAAGAAAAGTCGGAACAGATGGTTTGACGATGAATGTAAGCTAGCAACGGAACAGAAGAATGCCGCATACCGAGTAATGTTGCATTCTCAAAGGACGCGTACACGCGCGAAGACTTATCACGAACTCCGGCGAGCACAAAAGCAACTTCACAGACGGAAAAGGCAGCCTGGGAGAAGCAACAGGTCTGTGAACTCGAAAAGTACAGGGAGCAGGGGCACCAGATGGGTTGAGTATTTTGATAACCTGCTCAACAACCAAAATATCGGCGAGTTGGAGGTCCCGCCAACTGAAGACGACGGGCAAATGTTGTCACCATCAAGCATATAAGAAACAGTCATCGTTCATCGGTTTAAAAACCATAAGTCGCGTGGGGCTAAATATGAAGGCGACCAAATTCAGCAAGTGGTTCATCAACTGATGCTCAAAGTATGGGACAGCGAATCAATGTCTTACGACTGGCAACGAGGCATTATCTATCTCATACATAAAAAGGGGGATGTCACGTAGGGCAGCAATTATAGAGGTACTACTTTGCTGAGTACCATCTATAAGATATTCTCCTCTATCTTGTTACACCGGATAGCCCCATACGCCTTCATTGGCCCATACTTAAGAGGCTTCACTCTTCAAGAGAGCCTATTTGAAGTTACAAAAACTGTTTCGCTCGAAACGTCTCACCATAGGGTCAAAGCTCTTACTGTACAAGGCTATGATCTTGCCAGTCCTCATGTATTCCTCGGAAACTTGGGTTCTTAGCAAAAAAATTACGAACTCTTGTGTGATGTTACCAGTCTAATGATAGTTCTAAAGGGTCGTATTTGTGCCCCCTCCGATCCCAGCCTCTTTACCTTACCTTCTCTCTAAACGAGTTTATGGAAAGTCGGAGCAGCTAAAGTGCCAAACTCCAGGCTAACCGACTTTGGGAGCAACAATTGCTTAAACTCCATAAGAATTAAACACGTCGTGTTCACCTTTGATAATTCTGACGAACTATATATTTTTAAATTCATGTTTCCTAATTTATAGTAGGCACTTTTAGATACATATGAATGTACAGTAGGGGGAAAATATGTACGTAGTAAACAATGATAATTTGGGTAAGTTTTACAGTATTTTACACTTGGCCGCGTTCGAGAGAAGAATCCTCAGAAGAATTTTTGTCCCCCTACATGAAAATGGACGATTCCGTAGCCTACACAATGACGAAATCTATGAGCGATACCATGACCGTCCCGTTGTGGATAAGATCCGGCTCAATAGGTTACGGTGGGCGGGTCACTTAATCCGTATGGATGAGGATGATCCCACCCGGAAAGTCTATAAGGGCAATATCTATGGTAGAAAAAGAAGACGAGGCAGACCCTGCCTAAGATGGAGAGATGGCGTAGGTGAGGATGCCAGACAGCTTTTAGGGATATCGAATTGGTGGACCTCGACGAAAAATCGGGATGTCTGGAGTTCCTTATTAAGGCAGGCCTAGACCGGATACCGGTTGTCGCGCCGTTGATGATGATGGTGATGATGATGACAAGATGAGGGCCGTTATTTGAAATCTTAACGATTATCTCCTTCATCAACCCCTTGGAAATTTTTCAGATTACCAGTTCACATCAAAATTTCGAAAATAGTTCAAGTCATACTTCAATCCAGGAAACCCCATTTCAGGAGCTTGCGCAGATAGTAAGCTATTTTTTCATGCCCGACATCAACACTCCAACGATCAAAATTAAGAGGCAGAGAATTATCAACACAGTGAATCACATTTACGAGAATTTTAAAAAGTCCTACTTAGTAAATAAGTTTTGTACAGCATCTAAATTAAATAAAGTAACACATATGTGTAGAATCATTTTTTAGAAAAAAATGCTTGAATGCATTATTCCATCATTGTTATTATTGATAAATAATTGCAGACTTTACTGTAGAAAGAGAATCATTAGAAATATTAATCGAAGAAAATTTGTGTCTAGACTAGATTAATAATTGCCGAAAAGTATGCAAACTCTGGCCCCATATGTACTTTGAATATCACGCATGTATAGTGTTTTACATATGCAGAAAAGTGAACGCATTTTATGTATTTCCCACGAATTCGATTGATGTCCGTTATGTTTACCGCTACCTTTGAATTTCACGGTAGCGAGCAAGATTCCTTGGAAACCTCCGAAGCCAAAACAAAAGTTCACAATCACGAACATCTGCTCCCTGCAATAGTCCTTGGGCGTGCGCACGACCCGGCCACACCGTGTCGTCCGTATCCCGGCCACGGAGCACTCCCGATAGTTTACCACCATCAGCCATCGAACAAGCAGGCGAGCTCTGTTTGTTGGTGGAGCTGTTGATGGAAGCGAACGACATCTTGCCAACTCCGCTGCCCTAGGAGGCGAAAGGGTCCTAAGCTGCCGCGAGCCAGCCACCGCAGCACCGTAACCGATTCTCGTCCGCATTTCGATATCAGCGTGATAGCGCGACCCAAGTGAAATCGCAAACGGGTCGGGTTCGTAGCGCTCAAACGGCGTCCACTACTCGTCATTTTCCGGCCTCGATAGCAAGTTCTTATCATAAAACAACGCAGAACGCAGCCGACGACCGGTAGTCACTTTTGAGCTGCTCCAAGAAACGTTCCGCTGGCCGCTGCGGGAGTGCGTTCCAGATACTGCATAGTCCGAGCAGGAGCGCGAGTGTCCTAGTCCTGAAAGTTTTCCGCGACGCGCCTTGGCGACGCAACGTCTGCACGCTTTGTTGCATTCGATCGAACACAATAGTCGCGCGCCCCTTCCGCTGGGGTGTGATGCCGGAAACGAGTCCTCCGGAGGCTCAGCACAGTCAGGCGGAATTCGAAGGTCATCTGTTCGGAGTGGAGTGTTCCGAGTGAAAATGCTTGGGCCAAGTGGCCCCTCGAGTGCGTGTGCAAGAAACTCGGCATAGTCCCTTTCCCTGGAAAAACAATTTTCACGCAACTGGAGCAATGCCTGCAGCAGAGGGTCGAGGAGCAGTTGCAGGAGCGATCTAATTCCGGAGAAGCAGGTACGGTGGTAATTGATTTTTCCAAGTTCTCATCTCGTTCCGGAATTCTAATCTGGGGTTGCATGTCGGCCACTGCAAGGCACATTAAGGTGGAAAATTGAACATTTCGCGCTAACAAGCCGCAACTTACACCTGTAATGTGTGCACGTACGCGGCTGGCTGGGAACCAGAGCGGCGTCTTCCGCTAGTGAACCCCAGCAGGGGCCGGGGGGCGTGTGATGGGCAATGAAAATATTTACCCACTTTATTGGGAGTAAGTACAAGGCCGCTAACGGTGCCAAGGTGAAGTCGCCTCTAGCCCGCTTGGGGCTGAGCTGGCGAGACGCTTGGATCGGACGCAGCTTTTCACGCGACCAAATCGTAGAGCACAAAACCACGGGTCGGAACAACAATGGATGGACGAGTCCGAAATAAGCAGAAGCGAATGCTCTCGGTGCCAAATGTTGGCCAATGTTTCGGTACATCACGCACAATAGTTGCAGCTTTCGCTTTTCTTTGGGGCAGCCCCCGTGGCTGTGCAGTTTTTAGCCATTTCATTTCTGTTTCCTCATTCTGAGTCGAACGCTTGACTGGGGGGTGTCCAGCCGAAATCTCGCGGTGCAAAGTCCAGTCCATTCCAATTTCATGTGGGAATTATGCAATTGCATGGGAATTTTAGACGGAATCATGTGGGAGCAGTGAGCGATGGCATCCTTCATTGCTTTTCCGTTCCACAAACTTTCTAAGCTTTGAGAAGCTGCCATTTGCCTGGAGATTTTAGCGTTTTCGACCAAATCCGCGACTAATTAGTCACGCATGATTGACCCCTTTCACATGCACTTTTAAGCGCTTGTATGCCCACTGAGCGTGAAAATACTCACGGTTCGCCTCGCTAGCCACTTACATTGAATGGAGACTATGAGTTTACTTGGTGTACTGTGAACTGGCAGTACAGATTGAAAGTAACGAAGGACGAACGTCGATATGAATGTTTTGCCAAGAAGGCGCAATTTCACAGCCTTTTTCCCTTATAAAATCATAACCCCAAGTTAGTTTAGTTAACTGGGGGGAGCCGCAGCTCGGAGCACGAGGCGATTGTTAGGCCCATTGTACTATCTCCGTAAGTTGCCAATTCAATGGCTTGCCGCCTACGGTGTTCGCAGGCTTTAGCGAATCTGAGAACATTCTCCAGAGGCAGAGAGTGTGCAGATTCTTCATTGAAGAAAACCTTGCCAACGTGTTTTCGTCTGAGATCTGGGGATGCCGGACAGCTGCATAAAAAGTGCAAGGCCGTCTCCTCATCCTCCTCACATTGGCTGCACATAGCCGAAACCACTACCCCAATCTTTTCCATATGGTAGTTTAAGGAGCAGTGTCGCGTCAAAACCCCTACGAGGGTTATCCCACTTCTTAAGGGACAACAAAAATGCCGCTCTAGTGGCCCAAGGCTCTTTCACAAGGATTTTCGCTTGCCGGCAAGAGTCAAAATTTCACCACTCGGTTGCGTGAACCCTGGCAATTTCACCCTTCAGAGTAGACTTGACAGTAAATGGTCGGATTCCAAGAGCTGGTTCTGGCCCCACCATTGTGGATCCAGACCCTCGGTGAGCCAGTCTGTCAGCCGTCTCATTACCGGCGATGTTAGAGTGCCCCGACACCCACATCAGGAATGTTTCGTTCAGTCGGCCAAGTTTCAGCGGCACCTGATGACAACTGCACACCAACTGGCTTCATATGTCGTTGCTGTTAAGTGTTGATAATGCTGCCCGACTGTCGGAACAGAATCGAATGGTGCAACCCCTCCATTTTTTGTCGCAGACATTCTTCTGCTGCCAATGAAATGGCATATATCTCCGCCTGGAATATGGTCGTCATTTTTCCGAGTGGTCGGGCCAGTTCTATAATCGGATTCTCCGAGAACACCCCTGCGCCCGATCCATCCTCCATGACTGACCCGTCGGTGAAGATTATTAGGTCTGTAATCTGAAAAGATTCATGGCCACTTGTCGACTATTCTTCTCTTTCGGTGACTACGACGGTGTATGTTTTTTAAAAGACGAATCTGGAAACCATATGATCGGTCGGCATCAGAGCTACCGGATGTTTTTCAAGGAATTTCCAGATAGACGCTTGACCATTTGATTGGTCGCCCTTCCACGTCCCGATGGTATCGAGCCTATATGCGTCGTTGGCTGCTTTCCGTTTCACCTCCGAGTAAATGGGGGTAAATTTAGGATAGCTTCAAGTGCCGCAGTCGGCGTAGTACTCATTGCTCCAGTAAAACTTAGGCAACCAAGTCTCTGAATTTGCGTTAGCAGCTTCCTCCTGTTAGCAAAGTTCAGTCTTGGCCACCAGATGATCATAACCCCAAAGTATGTGTTACTATTCTTCTTTGAATGCAGCCTGACCCTTATTAGCAGAGGACGCGAGGCTAATCCGAGATTGCCTTGCAATCTAAGGATGCAGCTTCCAAATTGTGAATTGAAAATTTAGTTATCAAACACTTGCAACTAATGTAGAACGGCTAACTGCAAATGAGAAGATTGAATTCAGATATTTCCATAAACATTCTCAGAATATAGGTCTTCATAGGCTCTTTCCAGGATTGACTACATCAGATACCGATCAGTCGTCGGACTACCAGTTAAGTACCCCATCCCGCCATCAGAGAACTGTCCTGGAACCGCTTAGTTCAGGTTAGTCCTTGCGCTCTCTCGCCTTAAACAGCTTTCATTAACTGAAGGGAGAATCAGAGAAGAGAATTCCTTCTTCATATGGCGAGGACTTCAAAAGTAATGCCTAACACGGCCCTATTTATCAGCGCTTCTCATAATCTCTGCGAAAATGTTCGAAATAAGCTTCCCCGTGTCTAGATAGAGTTGTTTGAAATTCCACTTTGTTTAAGAAAAACCTTCTGCAGGTAAAATTGGAAACCTCCATGACCACTTAGAAGCTGGGTAAGGAAATAGTCAATCTTAGCAAGGATAGTGACAAATATCATTCCTGCGATTACCATCACAGCCGGATTTGAGACAATATGGTGCATCGCACCAATGAAAACGTATGAAACGCTCCAGAAGTTGAACCTTAAGGTAGATCCCTGTGCTATCATCAACGTGATCTCCATCCATCTATGACACTGCAGCAGCTCATAGAGCAAGGAGAGGGCTCTAAGCTAGTCCCTTACTATCCATAAGAGTTAGCTAAATATTTCTAACGTACCTAGTATACCATTTTTTGTACGTACATGTCTGCTCCAGGAAGGAGATAAGGTGAGCACGTGTGGTATTCGCACCCACTAAAAAGGAACCCCGGTCTCTTCAGCCCCAGTTCTACGAGATCACCATTTAGGTATTACTTCGCAGGGTGGGTTTGGCTTTAGACACTCGTCCTTCTGCTGCTTTCGGCTTTTCTCCTTCAGCAACTTCTCCTGTATTTTCATGATTGCGGAGGAAGCCGTAAGCCAGTTCTCCTTTGACCGAAACTAAATTCTTCAGGCTCACGTTCCTGCCCAAATCTTGGTTCAGATTTCTCCTCTTCATTACTAACCTTGGCCAGTGGAACATAATACGCTCTGGATGCAGTATGCCATCGCATCTAGGGAAATTCGGCAAGTCATCTAACTTAAAGCGGTGCAGATACTGCCTGTAGCAACCACCGTGTGATCTGGGGAACTGGATAATGTGGTAGTTGGTCTCCCTATGTTTCCGCCACACTCTAATGTTGGGAATGAGCCTGTGCGTTTACCGACCCTTCACAGACTCGTCTCACACATTCCTTCGTCCTGTGTGCTCTCCATATGTTTTCCATGGTACAGCACACTAATTTCTTTCGCTAGAATGTCGATGGGGACCATGTCCGCCACCAGTATTGCCTCATGTGATGTGGTTCTAAAAGCAGTCTGAGAGTTTGCAAGTGCCTCTGCCCACACAGGGGAACAAGTAAAGTAGGGTGGATCGAACCATTCTGGCTAGAAGCAACCTCCAACAATGTTTCGGCCCATCCACATTCGGCAACACTTTTGCCAGTGTCAATTACCACCTCCATGTATTTAATAGCCGGCTTTGACACGACCATATATGCACCGATTTCTTTTTCCTACGGTTGGTTATTAAGACCGCTTCCATTTTCGCGGCCGCCAAGGACGGCTCGGTTTTTTCTAGCCAGAACTTTACTGCTCTCAGTGACTCCCACCTCTGCGTGTTTTTTTGTAACAACCACAGTTAAATCACCCACATATCCGACGATTGTAGTATTCACTGGGACGAGGAAGGCAAACACCCCATTATACATGACATTCCATAATATGGTACCCAGTACCGCACCTTGTGGTACCCCCTCCGTGACAATCTACTCTTTGGGATCCTCATCCGTCTCGTACCAGAGAGTTCTCACAGAAAATTAATTTTCAACCAGATTCGCTAAATACCCGGGAGCCAAATTCTAAATTAATTCTGTTCCAGTTGGCCGAGTTGAATGCGTTTTTGACATCCAATGCCAACACAGCACAACCAGAAACTAGTGCGCTCTTTGTCAGAACCCCGACCATGCTTGTTGCATACACAGTAGTCTAAGCTCCCTAGAAAACAAACTAGTGCTTCGAAAAGCCATTGCTGTTTTCGACGATTGGATGAGTCTGTTGTAAATGACTCTTTCCATCATCTACCTCACTGTATCAAGCAGGCAGGTAGGCTGATATCATGTTGGGAAGCAACATTAACTTTTCTTTTGTCCACTCTGCAGGGAATATTTCTTCTTTTAGGCACTTCTCAAAAGTGTTAGCAAAAAGGTCCGGTCTAGTCTTCACTGCCATCTTTAGATCTCTGTTAGCGATGCCATTCAAATCTGGATGCTTGTCGCCGATCCTTCACAATTACTGCAGATATTATGCCCTAGTTTGATTAGACAACCGTTTGCCTTCCGCTACTTTCGTGGTGAGGAAACAGACTTGTAACAATCTCTTTTAGGAGGAGCCGGCAGGTCACTTGGCGTGATTTTACTACCACTCTGTACGCCTCATCCCAACTGTTTCTACCGGCATGGCCACACAGCTGTTTGTAGCAATTCTTTTTACTTCCTCGATTAGCTTTTTTGAAGCGACCACGCAGTCGTCTGTGTGTCTCCTCTTCAATGTGCTTTAACCTGAGCTTTTTTTCCCGAAAACATGCGGTTCGCAAACTTGCGATTTCGTTGTTTCACCAATAATTAGATTGCCTATTGGAAAGCAATCGCCTCTTGAACTGCTTCCGTCCCCCTTAGGATGATTTGGGTGGCTTTTTCTCTGGCTGAAACATTCAGGGATATGTCGGGTTTGAGTACAGGGGAAAACGTGTCCCTCTCAAAAGCTTTCGCGGTCCAGCCGAGCAAACCACCCAGCTTCTTGCGAGCTCAATTTGCATGCAGATTGCCTGTGAGTATAATCCTCACTGATTTACCAAGCGACTCTATTGGCTAAAGCAACATTCACGTATGTCAGGTACACTATGTACTCCAGAATCCCTGAAAGTGTAGTATAACGTCTAGCTCCGCGAATGCTTCGAGCAGGACATGTCCTTTCACATTTGTTAAAATCACCTGCTATGGTGGTTAGCCAACGTCCTCTTGCATTCAAATCCAGAGCACTCATCATCTGTTTATATTCGACAAGTGTAGTGCTAAGTGTAGCATAGTAGTTGTACGTGAACTCCCTTCGCCTTCGCTCTGATGAACCCTTCCCCCGAGTGCCTCATTATTTTATGGAAGGCTTGTTCTCCGCAAGCCCATAGCGCTGCTTGGACCGTTTAGTCTTTGACCCAAAAGACACCACTGTGGTTTCGATATGACCCACTGGTTATGGCCACATCGATATTTTTTTTGTGGATGGTTTGGGAGAGTAAATCCTGCGCTGCCTGGCAGCGGTTGAGGTCTATTTGTATAAATCTCATCCACGATTTGTGCTGGGGGCTCTTCTGTATTCTGGGCACCTGCTCTTGCCTGCAATGTACCGATGGTCAATATCCTCCTTTCATTTGCACAGTAAGCAATTTGGATTAGCTTCACAGTGGGATATGGCCTTCCACTCCGCATGTCTTGCATTCATTCGATCTGCCATTTGGACTGGTACATGCCTTCGCGATGTGACCGAAGCCAAGGAATCTAAAACATCGCTTCGGTGCCACCTGCTCCCTAAGCCGACACACAACCCAGCCTATTCTTACTCTCTCTCCTACCAACAGTTTGAGTTCTGCCTCTATTGGTAGTCTGATGATGGCGATTTGTGTTGCCCCGTAGGCTTTCCTTAGCGTTTTGAATTCGGGGTCTGCAACTTTCCGGAAAATGTCAGGTGTCCTTCACCTCATTTGAAGGTGATAATGACCTCTGGTTCCCAGACTAGAGGTACCAAGTATACCTGCCTATCTTATGGAATTAAAGACATTTCTGATGAGCCTTATCGATTGTGACTAATATGCAGACGACAATTCAATGTCTCCTTTGACTTTGTTGTTCAGGATAGACCTCGGCAATTTCCAATGATAAGACAAATAGCCACCCTTTAGGTAAGCGGTGAATGTACGAAGGTGGAACACTCGTTGTCTCCTTTCGCCGGGGTATCGTCAAGTATTTTTTTTATTTTTCATAGAAAGGACTGATTCTTCCAGCTTTTCTAGAGTGTAAAGTGGGCATTTCTTCGCTCCTTCCAAGTAGTTGGCAACAGCCGGAATGAAACAGCAAGGTAAGATGCCTGTGAAATATATCTGTTCGACATTATGGAAACAGGGTTTCCGCAGAGCTCCGATTTTCAGGTAACCAATCCGTATCCACGTCATAAATAAATTCCTGCTAGAAACGAGTTTTGCTTTTATTGATTGCGCTGGAAAATCTCCTTTGAGCTGGTTTGGACACAGTCATTCTGGTCCATGCCCCTTCCCAGTCGGGTGCATATCCCTCCTGGCTGAGCTTATGGTATTTTTTTGCAGTTTCCATCATCCACCAATACATAGAAGACTTGCCACAACTGGGTGCGCCTCGCAAGTCGTCGTAATTATTTTGATATCAAGGTTTACGACGATGTCAGCTGCAGCTCCTACACACTCCCCAAGTATCTTCACCCTATGTATGTAGCGCTTCAACGAATGTTCGCTTTTGCAACGTTCCATGCGCCGAGAACTCTTCACAGCTCGCTCTCCATCGACGACACCAATGATTTTAACGCGAAGATTGCATTAGGATTCCTTCCTTCGCAGCGTGGGTACTCGGACGTTGGTGTGAATACATACCCAATGACCATACCATACCCCATACCCCAAAATGACCCATTGTCATTTTGAAGTCACCTCCAAAGAGGATTTGAGTTTACCTCCGCGACAAACTGCGCTGGCAGTTCGTTAGCGGTTTCACCCCGGTGCCCCGGACACTGCTTCGAGCTCGCAGTGTATGCAAACCTTTCAACAGATATTCCACGATCCCTGCAGGGCAAGCGGGAAGTATAGTTACTTCTACAAATGCGATCCAGTAGTTCTTTCAGTTTCACTTGATTTTCACGCTTTTGCGGACGTTTCTCTGAAGGAACGTTGCGGATCGCATGTACTTCACTATTGCCGCGCATATCCGTATAAGCCCTTTCTTTTCAGCTCGGGGAAGGACAGTACGTTGAGTTCTCACTCGGTCTATGTCCAAAGCCGATTCGGTGGTGTCTTGGAGTCTCGCGTCCGCGATGTTTCAGCTCTAGATACCTTTTTTACTAGATCACGCTTGGGGCCACGTGGTCTAATAATACCGGTTGAATGCATACTACCCGACCAGTGTCACAGTTAATTGCCCATTTTTTTAGGTTTTTGGGATAGCTTAGCTTAGATAGATTAACAGAGTTAAAGCAGATGGAGCATTTGGTATTCAAATTTCAGCAGATGAAATTATTTCTTAAGAAAGTGGAGAGAATTCAACATGTTCGTTCGGTAGAAAACATCATTGGCTAAACACAATTAATTTTATTATCGAAAATCACTGCGGTACACCTCGCGTAGGGGGTTGAGCTACTCTCTAATCTCCAATGAATATCCAGCCAGAACTCTGAAAGAAGTCCGGCAATAGGTATCGTCTGAAGTTGAAGGATACCAAAAACAAGCCACCTTGGAGAACTATTTGAAGCAGAATTAGGTAGTTGCAATATTTGCAAAAATTGTTAACAACAGCGAACTTGACATATGAGGATTCCCATTTTGCGGTGTGTTTTTGGGAAGCCATTGTAGAGAGTAGACTGCTGTATTCTCTGTCAGATAATCAATATAATTTCCAAATGCTGGAGCTAGCACATTTCTTTATCCAGCGCCGACTCCTCGCGATACGGATGGGGAAACACAGGCAGTTTTGGGTGGAATTCGAAAGTATTACTTGAGCCCCTTCCAGAAGCTCAACAAGTTGAAAACTTCGGGAAATCCGATCGATGAGGGAAATTCAGTCCTCATCAAAGAAGAACCACTGTCCATTGAATTGGAGGTCGGTGCGGGTGATTGAAATATTCCCCCATCTTGATGTGGCTGTTGGGCAGTTAGGGTCCAAACAGTGTGCATCGAACAATCTATCAACTCGCACCTATTTTGCTCGCTCAATAGGCGAAACTTCCATTCGAATCCTCCATTTCCAGACTAGGATTGGTATTATATGTAGTATGTTCACCACTCTAGATAGTAGTAGCCCATGAGTACAATCCAGCATTTGGCATGATCCTTGTCAGGACCATTGTCCTTACTAGGTTCCAATTAGTCGAATTAAATGCATTTCGTATTTCCAAGAGGATCACTGTATAATACTCGCTGACACTCCTCTTCTAAACATCCCATTTCCCGCAAACTAGTAGATAATTTGATGGTATCAATGGTTGATCTGGCCCTGCGGACACCAAACGGTCAGTTTGATAAGCCACCTGGACTATCAACAACAGCGAGTATGTTATAGATTAGTTGGTTCACTATTTACGCCATACAATTACCGCAAAGCGCTGTGCATTATCTTTAATAGTTGCTGAGCGACTCAGAACTATAGAAGGGCAACAGGGCGGATGACGCACCAAGAACATCAGTTGTAGAACGCCATTTCCTTCAAGTTATGCTGATGCGCGAAGCAATTTCATAAATCACTATCTGTGGCGTAGTATGTCGAATACATCTACTCACCATCGCTGTCAGTTTCTGGTAATGTTTCAGTTCCCCACACGAATATCCAAGAATCTTGCACTTTTAATTCATTGTTCTCCGCCACATATTTCTAGGGTGACCAACTCATTATCCATCCTGGGATAGTGGGTTTTATTACATGAAATAACTTACAATGGAATTGCCCCCTTTTTTCTTCTGATTTATCTGTTCTTCATGTAAGTGGTTGCGCGAGTTATCTGTCACAAACTCTATAATGACGTCGGAGAATTCCATGATATGTCGTGGTGTGCTACAATAAGAGCTCCCACCTGGGAACTACTGTTCTAGACTTTTTTATTTATCCTTCTACAAGCATGGGGCCTTATTCAAATCCCCCTGCTCTCTACGTTAAACCTCACGATATTGTAACTGAAACACGATATTGAATTTGAAACACCCCCTAGCTGTTCCGTGAGAGCTTTGCATAGCCTTCCCTATCGACGGACTATACATTGAAACGCCTTCAGCAAAGACATGGAATGGTGGGCACCATTCTTGAGTCATTCGTATAGGAATTCTTCCCTTTATTAGTTATCTAATTTGCCTAGCTAAACATGATTATTCTAACGTTTCTCATCCCATCTGCGAATAAGTCTTTCTGATAAAGTACCCCTAAGGAAGAACTAGTTCTTCAACCGAACTCAGTGAGAATTTGGATTATCTTTTCAGTTGACAGTGCGATGCCTGAGTTGGTTGAGCGTCAATCTCTCAATCTCGCGCTCCGAGTTCGAACCCAGATGTGTTATTTCGTGGTTGTCCCTATGTCATTTAATGTCGTATTTCTTAGATCCTAATCATCTATGGTATGAGCGGCTGAGACTATGCCTAATCGACGACGTCACCATCAAGTGAAAATTACTTTCTGCCAACTATTTCGAGCGCCATTAAGTGAACGGTTCTCTTCGTGGTCACTTTGAAACTTGTTTGTATTGTTTATTTACGACCAATATAATTATCCATTCTAAAACTAATGAAATCCAACTGGACACTTTTTTGCTTTTTGGTAGATCTACGCGTTAAAGGCTTAAGGCTCCATACTCTCCGGCGTTAAGTCTTCCCTGACTATTCCGCGGCCCTTTAATTGGAAATGTCGTCATAATATACCTATATCCAATAGGCCAAGCACCTTATCATTCCAACAAACTCCACTTCTATGCAGACGCGTCCTATGTAGGCAACGATACGGAAACGTGAACCCATGCAAAACTGCCCTAGCCGCCACATGGTTCACATTCCAATTTGCAGTAAATTAAAAACGCCAGCCATTGCGAGAATCCAAATTACCATTTCGTTCATTCAGAACCCTCTTGTGCAACTATAGCACTTCATTACCACGGATACCCTCTGTCTATTAAAAGTGCTTACATAACTCATTCCAGCTTTACTATCTAAGATTTACGAGAGCAGTTGCACACCGAGCAGTAACCCGAATCGCAGGTATCACTTTTCTGCTTTGCAGCACTCGTGCCAGTACTACCTATTCGGGGTCTTTCATTAAAAAGCGAAAAGAATATTTTTATTCATTTTACTGATATAATGATGGCGTGGAACATGTATTCATCAGGAAGTCACCGAACATGACTAAAATAAAACTGCAAACGCAATATTTGCTGTAATTTGAAACAAAGCTGGGCGCGTGCCAGCAGCAGAGAAACACGCGAAAATAATGCTGAAGTTTGATTTTTGCTCGGCATTCACAACCTTAGAGTCATTGTTCCCCCGAAAACAAAAGTTTTAATTCAAGTGTGAACTCTAGTGTTAAGTGAATATCTGTGCAGATAGGCTAGAGGCAGGAGATGTTCCACTGTTGCGGGAGGGATGACCCCGTCACAGAATATTTGCATTGTATAGCGAGGGATGCAACTAATATAAAGGATCAAATTTCAAGCACTGCCTTGATTACGTTGGAAAATACTGCCGGCAGTAGGGTCAAGGTGAACAAAACAAAAAGCCAGAAGGCTGGGCGAAAAATATTTACTAATTGAACATTGCATTGTGATCATAGCAATAGGATTATATGTACATTCAGAAGGCTAGGGCGCTCGGCACACGTATTCCACATGCGTTGCGTTGCCGAAAACACCTTAACAAAAACGCATTCGGAGCCATACCAATTGCATCGCATAATATATCATCATCATCATCAAAGGCGCAACAACCGGTATCCGGCCTAGGCCTGCCTCAATAAGGAACTCCAGATATCCCGGTTTTGTGCCGAGGTCCACCAATTCGATATCCCTAAAAGCTGTCTGGCATCCTCACCTACGTCATCGCTCCATCTCAGGCAGGGTCTGCCTTGTCTTCTTTTTCTACTATAGATATTGCCCTTATAGACTTTCCGGGCTGGATCATCCTTATTCATATGGATTAAGTGACCCGCCCACCGAAACCTATTGAGCCGGATTTTATCCACAACCTGACGGTCATGGTATCGCTCATACATTTCGTCGTTATGTAGGCTACGGAGTCATCCATCCTCGCGCCGCCTGTTCGATCTGGATGAAGGCGGTTTGTACGTCTCGGGTGGTTCTTCCCATGATGTCGATATCATCAGCATAGGCCAGTAGTTGGGTGGACTTAAAAAGGATCGTACCCCTTGGATTTACCTCAGCTTCACGAATCACTTTATCGAGGACCAGGTTAAAGAGGACGCATGATAGAGCATCCCCTTTTCGTAGGCCGTTCTTAATGTTGAATGGTCTTGAGAGTGATCCTGCTGCTTTTATCTGGCCTCGCACATTGATCAGGGTCAGCCAAGTCAATCTTATCAATTTCGTCGGGATACCAAATTCTCTCATGGCCGTTTACAATTTTACCCTGGCCATGCTATCACAGGCGGCTTTAAATCGATGAAGAGAGGGTGCAACTGATGTCCATATTCCAACAGTTTTTCCATCGCTTGCCGCAGAGAGAAAATCTGATCTGTTGCTGATTTACCTGGAGTGAAGCCTCTTTGGTATGGGCCAGTGATGTTCTGGGCGTATGGGACTATCCGGCCTAGCCGGCCTAGCAAGATAGCGGAGAATATCTTATAGACGGTACTCAGCAACGTGATACCTCTCTAATTGCTGCACTGTGTGATATCTCCCCTTTTATGTATGAGGCAGATAATGCCTCTTTGCTAGTCGTCAGGAATTGATTTGTTGTCCCACATCTTGAGCACAAGTTGATGAACTACTTGGTGTAAGTGGTCGCCCCCATATTTAACCAATTCGGCTGTAATTCCATCGGCTCCTGGCGACTTATGATTTTTAAGCCCATGAGTTACACGGACTGTTTCTTCTATAATTGTTGATGGCAGTATTTATTCATCGTCTTCAGTTGGTGGGACTTCCAACTCGCTGATATTCTGGTTGTTTAGTTCGTCAAAGTACTCAACCCATCGCTTCAATATATCCATTCTGTTGGCAATCAGATTTCCCTCTTTGTCTCGGTAGGATGAACATCAGGGTGTGTAAGGCTTCATCCTGCTGACTTGTTGGTAAAACTTGCGCGCCTGGTACGGTTGCTCCCTGTACTTTTTGAGTGCACAGACCTGTTGGTTCTCTCAGACTTCCTTTTTCCGTCTGTGAAGTCGCTTCTCCGCTCGACGGAGTTCGTGATAAGTCTCCGCGTGTGCCCGCCGTTCTGACTCTTTTTGCGACTGGGGCCAAGTATGTTTGTGGCCATATTTATAATAACGTGCTTCAGGTGATTGTAAAGATCATTTGTTGATGCTTCATCTCCAAGACTTCTATTGACTGCGGTTATTGCGGCATCCATTTCTCTCTTATAGGTGTCGCGCAGGGCTGTGTTGTGGATGGCTTCAGTATTCACTCTCACCTGATTGTCAGAGGGGATTGTAGGTGGTGTCGTAATTCGAGCTCGGACCACCATGCCAACGAGATAGTGATCCGAGTCTATATTGGCTCCCCTATATGTTCTGACATTCATCAAGGCTGAGAGGTGGCGGCATTCAATCAGCACGTGGTCAATTTGGTTGAAAGTGGTCCCGTCTGGAGAGGCCCACGTATGTGGATCGCTTTCCGCGTAAACCAGGTACTTCCAACAACCATTTCTTGCGATACTGCTAACTGAATAATCCGCAATCTGTTATCTTTGGCATCCCTATGTAAGCTATGGGAACCGACGTATCACCTGAATCCGGGCTCCGTCTCTACTTGACTGTTGACATCCAAGTTTTATGCTCCAGCGTGTGTACCAATCCACGTTTTGCCCTGGGACTTATACTACCCTTTGATCACCATATATTTTTTTATAGTATTTTTTGGAAGACGTAGGAAGTAGGTAGGTAGGTGTCTCCACCGTTGGATTGGCAAGTGACAATCAATTCCACCTCGTTTTTTCTCAGTTAGCGCCTCCAAAGCAGCGCCTTGCGGTAAACGTTAGGAAGATTAAACTAGTTATGTTCACCATAAACATTAACTATAAAAGTAGAATCTAGGTAAATTGCAATGATAAAATAGATAACTAGAGAGAAGTCCAACTGGGTCAACAAAAGCAAGTCTTATGAGTTATATAAGGAGTTTGTTCTCTAGGCAAATAGCTATGTATAATGGCTTGCAACAGGTGTGTTAAATGCATTTTTCTGCTGATTAAATGGTTGGTTGGTTGGTTTTTTCTATAATTTGAAATATGATACGTGATGTGATAGATATCGAGAAGTGCATAAATTCTATTTCTTAAAATTCGAATTTTCCTGAATTTTGTTATTAATTGTAATATTTTCATTTTTTAACTAACATTTAAGGACATTAATATGCTGAAAACAGTGAATATGATAACCAAATATTCATGACCCTCCTGCCAAAGGCTCCTTTTGTGGCTTTGTAAGGTTGGTTTTCCGTGTCGGGTTGACCTACCCAACCCCCAACTTGAAGGACCAGTTGGTACAATTTTTCCCGTTTTTAGGTGCGGGAGAATTCGGTAATCGGACGAAATTAGTAAGACTCACTAGGCCGACCCTGACCAATGTGCGCAGTAGGATCACTCTCAAGACCATTCAACAACAGTCTTAGATAGGGGGATGCCCTATCATGCGCTCTCTTTAACCTAGCTCTGGAAAAAGTGATCCGTGATGTTGGGGTAAATGCGAGGGGTACGATCCTTTTTAAGTCCATGCAACTACTGACTTATGCTGACGATATCGACATCATGGAAAGAACGATCCGTACAAACTGCCTTTATCCAGATAGAGCTGGCGGTGCGAGATCTAGGGCTACACATCAATGAAGGCAAGACAAAATATATGGTGGCAACGTCAGCACTAAAAACCAAAGAAGGAATAACATCGAATCGCACTGGTCAAACGCAAACCATAAAGATGGGAGACTACAACTTTGAGACCGTTGATAGTGTCTTCTATCTAGGGTCGAAAATCACAACCGATAACAGTTGACGATGGAATCCGCGCACGGTTGTTGTCAGCCAACAGAGCCTATTTCAGCTTACAAAAACTGTTCCTCTCGCAACGTCTTACCATAGGGTCGAAGTTTTTACTGTACAAGACAATGATCTTGCCAGT